>NC_139386.1:132555000-133155000 GCF_054392235.1 Sus scrofa
CTAATAACAGAAAATAAAATATGTGCAGCAAAAATTTACAGCATTGAAAGGAAAATAAAAAACTACAATAAACTATGATGATAGTTGAAGTCTTCAACATCCAGCTCTCACTAGTGGAGAGGGTAACCACACAGCAGAGAATTCAGGAAAGAGAGGACTTGAAAAGTAAAGGAAATCATCTAACTCTAACAGACGCTGCAGAACACTCTGCCGAAAGCACCGGATACATAGTCTCCTCAAGAGCACACAGGAGGGTTTCCAGGGTAGACCGTGCGTATATATTTGACCACCAATTTAATCTCAATAGGCTTTAAAAGCCAGATACCCTACAAAGTATCTTCTCTGATCACAAAGGATGAAGTTATCAACAACAGAAGTAAAATTGGAACGTTAACTAATTTGAAGAAATTAAATAACACATTCTTAAACTATCAATAGATCAAGGAAGAAATCACAGGAGAAATTTAAAAATGCTTAAAGAGGAGTGATAGCAATAACGCAATATACCAAAACTTAGGGGAGACTGTGTGAAATAGGAAATTTATAGTGTAAATGCTTCCATCAAAAAGAAAGACCTCTACCTCTACGACCTAAAAAAAAAAATTACAGAACAAACTAAATCCAAAGCCAGCAAGTAAGTAACAAAAGTCAGAGGAAAGATAAATGGCATACAGGATTCTCCCCTTATCCACAGGAATACGTTCCAAGACCCCAGTGGGTGTTAGAAACCTGGATATTACCAAGCCTTAGGTGTACTTTGTTTGATCCTATACTAACAGGCAGGTAACACACACCGAGCGGGTACACTGGACAAGGGCGTGATTCACTCACAGGTAGGACAGAGCAGGATGGGGCGCGACTACATCCCCTTACTCAGCATGGTGCACGATTTAAAACTTAGGAATGGTTTACGTCTGAAATGCTCTATTTAGTATCTCTGTGCTGAAGCTGACTGTAGGTAATTGAAAACATGGAAAGTAAAACCACAGATAAGGAGGGATATTGCAAAGAATGGAGAAACAATGCAGAGATCCATGAAACTAATCAGTACGAGCCAGGTCGCGGGTGAGGAGAAACTGGAACTCTTGTGTACTACTGATAGGAATCTAAAAATACACCACAAAAATCCAAAACAGAACCTCCATGGGATCTAGCAGGTCTCATTCTGAATACAGACCCCCAAACTGGAAGCCGTGTCTCAACAAAATATCTGTGAATGCATTTCCACAGCAGCATCACACACAACAGGTAAACGGAGACCGAAGAAAATGTTCATGGGTGGATGCACGGCAAGGCAAGATGTGGTCTGGACACTCGATAGAACATCATTGAGCCTTAGAAACGAAGGAGATTCTGACACAGAGCCCAACTCGAGGGAATCTGCAAGACACTATGCTCAGTGAAATAAGCCAGTCACAGAAAGACACTGTATTGTTGGCCTTATATGAGGAACTTTGTGTCAAAGTCAGAGAGACAGAAAACAGAATGGTGGTTGCCAGGGGCTGGGAAGAGGGGGCTTGGGAGTGAATGTTTACTGAAGAGAGAGTTTCAGTTTTATAACTGAAAACCCTTCCAGAGATGGGTGGCGGTGAGGACTGCACGCAATAGTTATTTATAAATGGACTATTTACTTAAAATGGTTAAGATGGTAAATATTACATTATGTGTATTTTAGCACAATTAAAGAAACTGAAAAGAAAAGGAACACTTCCATACCCGGGTTAAAACCGATTTTCAAAAGGGAAAGCTCGGTTCTCTCTGTGGACCTCCTTGATCAAACACCACCCCCTCCAGAAGTGGGGGTCTGTACCTCCAGAGAACAGGGGTGCTCTGCATCCAGGAGCCCACAGACAATTATCACCGAAAGAGGTTGTTCATATTGATAGAGCTCTGCAGTGAGGGCTTTGAAAATCACCAGCGAAGAATGAATTCAGTCCCACATCACAGACTTTATCGGATGAAATTATCTCCAGCAAAAATTTGTTTTTTTTTTTTCATAGAAAGGTGTCCCTTGAAAACATCAGACTCACTAGTGGCTTTTGTCACACGTATAGACTCAGGCCTGAGAATCTGGGTTTTACAATCACTTTGGAAAATCCCCATCTATGTCAAAGTTTGAAAACCACTTCTGAACAGGAGGGAGCGATACTACTTTGTTTCTGTGAAGCTAAAACGTGTGGTTCTTTCACAGCTGAGTCTAGTTTTTCAAAATAGATTTTTCGAAAGAATTCATATCTTTTTGCGGTTTCCCTTAGTCTTATCCATGAAAGGGGAAAATGCACATCCAGTGAGTATAAAGTGGCTGTTCAGGGTTATGTTTTACCTCCACATCCCTTATTTCTCAGAGCCTGAAGACTCTAATAAAAGAAGACCAAACAGAAATGGTGTGCTTTTGGCAGATTATCGTTTTATTCTGATGAAGACTTTATGTCCACGCCTCACGACTCTGTAATTTGCAATTGATAAAATGCCTGGGGATCCATTTGTAGACTAACTTGTCAAGGTCCTTGTTGCAGATGAGCTCCTGCCTGATGCAGAAAAGGTCTTAGCAGGTGCAGGGGAGGTCTCTGCTCGGGTGGGATGGGTGGGTTCCCGCAATGCCCTCTGAGAACCCTGACCGCTGACACTTACTCAAGCAGGGAGCTTCCTCTCCTTCTGCAGACACACTAGTATTTTCTGCTCCATCTGAAAATAACTGCACCCACTGGGGTACAATTATAACTGAGTCCCACTGGGGACCTTTCCTGGCACAGTCTCAAAGCTGCCCTGATCTGTGGTCACAGGCGAATTTAGACATACCCATCTGCGTTTTCTGGACAGTTGGGTCACAAGCAAAGTGGGAGGTTGGGGATGGGATGGTTGGAGCTCTCAGGGGTGAGTGCTGTTTTCCTCCCTGCCTGAAATTCTCCTGAAGCAGCAGAGCGTGCCGACAGATGGACACCTGAGAAGGAACAAGCCTGTTCAGCACAATTGAAAGAGCAGCTGCAAAGAGAGCAGAACCAAGAAACCGTTCACCCAGGACTTGCTGCCAAAATGACAGAAGAGAGAAGAGAACGAGAAAGGACCTCCACAGGTACAGGGGAGGGCTCAGCACCTGGTGGGCGGGTAGTCCCGGCAGTGTCCTCTGAGACTCCCGCAGGAGAAAGTGTCTGGAGCAGAGGCTTCTTCGCCTTCTGCGCACACACCCTACCTCATCTGAAAGGAACAAGGTGCACTGTGGTTGGGGTCCAGCCAGCCAGTGGGGGCCTCCCCGACACATCCTCACACCTGCCCTTCATGTGCGATCACAGGTGAATGCAGACATCTCCAACCACACTTCCCAGACAGTTGGGTCACGGGGAAAGTGGAGGTTTCAGGGAGGGGTTGTAGCTCCCAGGGCTGACTCTTCTTTCTGTCCCTCTCTAAAATCTTGCCGGAGCAGCCGAGCAGGACAAGAGAGAGACCTCTGGGGGAGAAAAGGTGCTTCTTAAGCAACACATTAAAAAGCTGCAGCACAAGCTGGTGAACCAAGAAAATGTCTTCCAGGGATTTCGAGCCAAAATGACCCTGGAAATAAGAGAAAGAAAGAAACTTCTGAGAAATATGGATGAGAGGATTGAAGCAATCGAGGTAAGTCGGTCAGGGTCAGGGCACAGACTGTGCACAGAGCCCTCGAACCCCAGGAAGGGATGGCTGGAAATTAAAGCAAAGTCACAGGGAGAAGCACCCGTGTCCTGTCTGCCTTTGATTCACTAGAAGTTCTGAGGTTTTCGTGGCTAATATCCAGGCACTTGAGTTCTGTTCACACTGAGTTTCTAAGAGTCCAGGGGGAACTTCCTACCCCCAAGTGCTTATGGCATGTGAGTAAATTTCCCAGGGCTTCTGCTGCTGTGTTGAGGATTCCTGGTTGTTCTCGTGGAGCCTATTCAAATGCGGTTCTCCGCTCACCAAGTAGATGTTCTAACCGAGTGTATCTAATAAAGGCAGGAGAAGTCACTACAGCAGAATGTGGTAACCTGTCTTAGTAGCTGATTCGTCACCTTACCTCCTAGAGGCCACCTGCTGGGGCATAGGGCAACTCGTGTTTCTAGTAGAAGGATTCCGGCTCCTCCGAATCAGAATCTGCGTTAGAGAGTGATGAAGTACTATACGACTCTCTCCCATCACCTTCTCTTCCAAACTCAGGCACTTTTCCTTGAAATCTGACTGACCTCTGAAGCCAAGTAGCATAGGGTTGCAGAGGTCCTTCTTGACTGAACACGTAAGATTTCCTGATGTGCTTGAACGCATGTAAGTGATTTTGAGTTTGCTGCGTTTTCAGGGTATTCTCCTCCAGTCGTAATAACAGAAGGTTCCCTAGGAGGAATTTCTGACCGTGTCTTTCTTGATCTTTGTTTTGTTGGTACTTGTTTCACTGTTAATCACCCGCTGTAGAAAGACTCAAAGGAGGCTACAGCCACGAGGAGAGCTAAAGCTGATACAGCGCAAAGCTGGCTTGTCACAAGGATGTCTCGGGTGTTAAGAAACTTAATAGTGGTCTTGGAGTTCCCGTCGTGGTGCAGTGGTTAGGGAATCCGACTAGGAACCATGAGGTTGCAGGTTCGATCCCTGGCCTTGCTCAGTGGGTTAAGGATCCGGTGTTGCCATGAGCTGTGGTGTAGGTTGCAGACGTGGCTCAGATCCCGCATTGCTGTGGCTCTGGCGTAGGCCGGTGGCTACAGCTCTGATTAGACCTCTAGCCTGGGAACCTCCACATGCTGCGGGAGCGGCCCAAGAAATGGCAAAAAGACAAAAAAAAGAAAAAAGAAACTTAATAGTGGTCTTAAAAAGAATACCGCAGTTTTCTGAGATGGGAGTAATAATAAACTCAAAAAACAGTTTTTTTGGAGATATAATTTTTACACCATAAATTTCATGCATTTAAATTGTATAATGGATACAGAAGTTCCAGTGTAAGTGTACGGTGATTGCACATCGGGAGACGATTGAGAAGATCTTCCTGACGTAGGACTACGTCTTTTATGTGCTGCGGTTTCTCCTACGACAGCCTAAAACCATCGCGGGCTCTCAGAGCTCCAGTCATCGGCCTCGGTCATGCCCCCCCTGGAAGAGCAGTGTTGGCTCACTGGTCGTAGTGGGGTTCTCCTTAAGACACTGTCAGGAGGACTGAGCCCCAGACCCTTCTGCTAGGTCCTCAGTCCCTGAGGACGCCTTGTGGCTGAATGGAGCAAACCGCCCCTGTGTTCTTCAGACCTGAATAATTCAGTCTCTCATTTCACAGCCAAAGTGGTGTTCAGATCATATACCCACTCTTTTTTTTTCTTTCAATTTAAGCCAAAAAGCTTAAAACTTTATTAAAAACTCAGGCACCTGTGTCTCCCTGAGCTCCCTGCCCAGACTCTTTAAGTCATGCCTAGGAAGTGCGCCATTGTGCCTTAAGACTCCAAATCTTAAAATGAAAACCAGCTAGATTAAAAGGTTTAAGACCACCACTCAAGCAATGAGAGCTGACTACCAGGAGAACTCACCTGAACAGCTGATAGGTACTGAGAAGCCGGGGTGGGGGCGGGGGGTTCAATGGGCCATGGGGGTGCAGAGCACCTGTTGTGGGTGACCTCCAGGTATCTGTGGGTGGGTGTCCGATATCCTGCCAACCATGCCAAGTATATGTGCAGGAAAATTAATCAGTCAATGTAAGAAAGACATGGAAAAAGTTTATTCAAGCAAAATTTGAAGATTATAACCCAAGAAGAGCATCTCGAAAGCTCTGAGAACTGTTCTGCCCTCTAGAAGTCGAGGCACAGTTATATAAGGTTTTGGAGATGGAGGGCTGTACAACACATGACATGTGATTGTCCCTTTCCACAATCCGTAAGCAGTGAGTGGCCCCTTACAAGATCAGGAAGGACTGTTGTCTCTTTTTAAATTTTTTTTTTTCTTTTTTTGCTTTTTAGGGTCACACCTGCGGCATGTGGAAATTCCCAGGCTAGGGGTCCAATCTGAGCTCCAGCTGCCCGCCGACACCACACCGACCACAGCACCCAATCCTAAATGCACGGAGTGAGGCCAGGGATCGAACCCACATTCTCATGGATACTAGTCAGATTCGTTTCCGCTGCACCACACCAGGAATTCTGGAATGTTGTCTTTTAAGGAGCTGTCTGCCGGACGCTGGCTGAGTGTTACTCGTCACAGTTGAGCAGGTATTTCTGATGACAGGGAGGCTCAGTAGCTGCATAGCGCATGTTCACAGAGCAGCGTGGGGAGAAAGACCAAGGCAAAGGGTAGCAAAAAGGTTTTATGTTTAATTTTTTCTAGTCTTGCCACAAAAGGTAAAGTTTACTTCACAGTGTGAAATAAGTTTTGAAAAATTGGTACATATCATCCAGGGTGACATGTTATCAGAAAAGCAGCAAACAGAAGAACAGCATGCGAAGCATGCAAAAGCACCAAGGACACGTATTTGTAAAACTGCACCGTCTTCTGACTGGTGGAAGCTGGCACGGGGGGTGGAGGAACCCTGGCAAGGGGCTGCAGGGCGGGGAGCGGCGGGATGGCGGGCCACGTGCTCTGGGCAGGGGCAAGCAACCGAGCATGTGATCCAGAACAGTTCTTTTCTCAGACTTTTTAAACGGAAGTTCAGGGGTGACCTGCCTGACATCTATTTCCCCTCTGTGATCTCCAGAGCTTCCTGGGGATAACAAAAAAACGAAAGAAATGCTGCGTAAAGAACGGGGACCCCCTTCGAGATGCAGAAAAGTCACCCGCAGGTGCAGGTGAGGGCTCAGCTCACAGTGGAGTTTGGTGCTGCAGTGCTCTCAGAAAACTCCCACCAAGAGAACTTACAGAAACCACGAGTATCGATCGTTCTGTGAACACACACGGCAACTTCTGAAAGTAACAATCCGAGCCGTGGTTGTAGGACCAGCCAGCCATTCAGGGCCTTTCCCAGCGGACTGTACTTTCTGCCCTGCTGTGTGGTCACCAGGTGAATTTAGACATGGCCGTTGGCTTTGTCAAGACAGTTTGCACACAGAGAAAGCGGAGGGGGGGGGGGTTTGCGCCCTCAGGACGGACTGCCATCTCTGTCCCTCTTTATAATCTTCCTGGAGCAGAAAAGCCAGGCAAGAGCAAGGCAGCTGCGAAGGAAAGTGAACTTCCTGAGCAGAAAGATATAGGGAACTGCAGCAAAAGTTGGGGGAACAAAAAGCATGCTCTGTGGGACCAAGTGCCAAAATGACAGAGGGGATAAAAGAAAATGCAAAGAGAGCAGCAGGTGGAGGTTAGGGCTTGGCTCACACTGGGTGAGGAGGGTCATGCTGGGTCCGAGACCCCACCAGGAGGGACTTTCAGGACGTCACCAGCAAGAGCTTCGTCTGCTTCCATGAACACACTCTGCTGCATCTGAACAGAAACAGGCCCCGTGTGGCTGTAGCGCCAGTCAGGGCCTTTCCTAGCAACTCCCAAGCCTGCCCTTGATGTGGGCTCACAGGTCCATGCAGACGGTCCACCTGCTTTGTCCCGACAGGGTTGGTCCCTGAGAAAGTGGAGGGTTTGGCACAGGGTGCGGGGGGGTGGAGCCTCTCAGCTGATGGCCGTTTGCTGCCTTTTCTGCATTCTTCCTGGCCCAGGAGAGCCAGCCAACCTGGAGGCAGCTCAGAGGGAGAAGGAGCTTCTTCTGCAAAAGATGATGGAGCTAGAACGCAGGTTGGACGACCACGAGAGAATCCTGGAGGAGTTAAGAGGCCGCATGACAGATGGAGGAAGAGAAATGAAAACGACCTCAGCAGGTACATGGGAGGCAACCGTGCAAAACGGGGGGTTAGTTCTCCGCAGTGCTATCTGAGACCCCAGACAGAGAACCTTCTAAAAGCAAGGCACGTCCTCTCCTCCGTGACACCCTCTGAGACATCGACCACAACAAGACATCTGGCTCAAGGTCCATCCGGCCAGTAAGTCAGGCCTTTCTTAGCACATTCTCACGCCTGCATGGATTCATGGGTGTGATGAACTTAGACATGTCTGTCTGCTTTCAATACAGTCTAGTAACTGGGCAAATGGGTCGCTGGGATAGGCAGGTTATACGTCTAAGGATGACTTTATTTCCTTGCTCTCTACTCTCTTCCTGGAGCAGAAGAACAGGCCAAAAATGAGGCAGCTGAGAAGGATTTGGAGCATCTCCCAGCCCAGTTTAAAGAGCTGCAGCAGAAGTTGCAGGAAAGAGTCTATGAGGGGTTAAGACTCCAAATGACAGGGGACAAAAGAGAAAGAGAACATTTCTCAGCACATACAGGGGAGGGCTCCACCCACTGTGTCTTGGGAGAGTTCGTGCAAGGGTCTCTTGACAGCAGGGACTTCCAGGGGCTCGTCATTCCTCTCCTTCTTGGAACACTCTTTGCTCTATCGGAAAAGAACCAGACACGTTGGGCTTGTAGGTCCAGCTGGACAACCCATTATTCTCCTCGCACAGTCACAACCCCACCCGTGTGTCTAATCACAGGTGAATTGAGACGCGTCTGTCGTCTTTCTCCAGGCAGTGTGGCCCTTGAATTGTGGAATTCTGGGGCTTGGGGGGGTGCAGCTCACAGTGCTGAAGTCTCCTTCTCGCTGTCCCATCTTCCTGGAGCAGCACAGTCATCGGAGTGGGAGGCAGCTGATAGGGACAACACGCTTCTTGAGCAGAAATGTGAAGAGCTGTAGCACAGGCTGGAAGACTGCGGCTTTCCAAGGGATTAAGGGCCATGGTGCGAGAGGGGCTGAGTGACAGGGGAAGACGTCACGCGGGGGCACAGTGGAAGCCTCCGCTGCCGGTGGGGTGGGTGGGTTCCTGCCGTGCTCTCGGGGACTCTGACACAGGAGGAACGTGTCTGAACAGGGGCAACAGCAGAAAGAAGGGGCTGCCTGTCCTTCTGGGAGTCCTCTGCAGGTCCAGCCTGCCAGTCAGGGCCTTTCCTGGCACGTTCTCAAAACTGCCCTTGTGTGGGGTCACAGGCCAAGTGCGACGTCCATCTGCTTCTTCCAGACCGAGAACGCGGGGGTGTGGGAGATGAGGGGTTGTAGCTCTCAGCGATGACTGATACTTTCTTCCCTCTCTCAAATCTTCCTGGAGCAGGTGACAAAGGAGAGGCGTCGGCTTTTCCCGGGAGAGAAAAAGAGCTTCTTGAGCAACACGCTAAAGCGTTGCAGCAGGATTTGGAAGACCAAGAAGAAGCCTTCCGGAGATTTAGAGCCCAGATGATAGAGGAGATAAGGGAAATAGAGACCGCACAGAGACAAATGGATGAGAGGATTAAGATTCTGGAAGTAAGTCTGGGCTGGGCCTGGGCCGTGACTTTGGAACCGAGCCCTGGGACCTGAAGAAGAGAAGGGTCGAAAGTTAAAGCCAAGTCACAGAAGGAAGCACCATGGTCTTTACTGCTCTTGATGCATTAGAACCGCTGAGAGTTTCACGGCTTAGAGCCAATCACTTGGCTGTTTTCCCTGAGTTTCTGGAGTCCAGGAGGGCCTTGGCACCTCGGGGCATGTGTGCATGTAAATACCTTCCCCAGCTCTTGGGCTGCTGTTTGAGGGATTCCGGAGTGCTCTCACGGGACCCTGAGACAGATCCTGCCAGAGGGAGACTTGGACCCTAGTGACCAGTCTCTAGTCTGTGACTATCTCGGGGCTTTCCACAGTCACCTCATTATCTTAAAAATAGGTGTGGTTGAAAGGAGCATGTTTCAAATAACACCATGCTGTACTTTCACCTCGATCACGCTGGAGCTCTTTCAGACCACAGATCAAAAGGCCAAAAGTCATACGAAAGATATATCCATCACTCTCATCAGCTAGGATTTTAGAAGCCATATGCCGGGAACAGGGACCAAGACCAAATATGTATTTCGTGTTATAAATCTCCATGTCACACACCCATGATGTCTTGTCAGCGGTGTCTACTGGTCAGTCTCCCTGCAGCCTTCCCAGCCAATGCCCCCTGCTTCTCCTTGCTTGCGATCCAAGTGAGGTAAGACAGAGACCAGTCCTTCAGGCAGCCCATGGCATGTCGGAACATTGTAAATGCCCTCTGCTCTGCCCTCTTTAGTCTCAAGAAGGGAACGGGGAACTGCAGCGGTGCCTTAGATGGTCTGTTTTAGATCTTCAGTGGTCATGTCTTGGTCCAGGCGTCTGTGGAGATACGTCTGTGCATTTTTTCTTAAGCAATACCCACTAGTTCCTTCTACCTGACCTCGAGTTTTGCCACTACCATGTGGGTCCATGTGAGGTGAAACAGAGACCTGAAGACGTAGCCCCCACATAGGTGAGAACTTTCTAAGCAAGATCTGCTCTGTTCCCTCTGGACCAAGGGAAGGAATTGGGAATTCCCACTTCCCCGGACAAGGCCGTACGTACAACACTGGGGAGTGTGTGTGGGCCGAGAGCAAACAAAACCACCACAGAGTTTCCTACCATTCGAATGAGGCCATTTCTTCTTAGAGAATTTGCTTGATTGCTTTATACTTTTGTCTGTTTTACAGGAATATAATGGAGGCATTCTAGCCAATACTTTGATTGCTTTTAATGTCTCCTTTGGGAAATAAGAGCTTAGAGCTTACTAGTCTGCCATTTGTTGGCCAACTGGATTTTTAATCCTTTCTCTGTGACTTATTAACCCAGCCTTTGTGAGACCCTTTTATCTTCTCTGAAAGGGGGTATATTGATGTCTCAGTTTCAGGTTTTTGTACGTATCAATTTAGCTGGGTTTGCTAAGATGTGTCGTAGGGCTTAGCACATTGTAGGCCCTCCGTGCTGGGTAACAACAACTCGGATCTTGCTGCGGTCGAAGTACATCTATGGAGAGTGATAACACCTGGTGTGCCATCATCAGCATCCTCGGAGGGTTGAGGAAACGAAGGAGGAAACACCCTGCAGCACATTCGTTCTGGGTTACGTTTTGTCCCCTGGAAAGCACAGAAGGCTTGCCCGGTCCTAAGGTGAAGCATGCTTTGCACAACTCTCAGTTAGCGAATGACTCTGTGATCTTATTTCTACCAGGAAATCCTTCTAGGTTACCAGGTTGCCATGGCATCTGCCCTCAACATGACGGACCCCATCTGTCTGATAGAAAACAACAATGAGCTGCTGTCAGTGAACCAGGAAGCTCTAGAGATACTTGAGAAGATTTCTCAGCCCGTGGTGGTGGTGGCCATTGTAGGACTGTATCGCACAGGCAAATCCTACCTGATGAACCGTCTGGCGGGACAGAACCATGGTGAGGGTTATACTGGGTCAGGGGCCAGGTGCTTTCGCCCAGGTGATACCTCAGCTTCTTAGTTTTCTTCCCTGGTCATGTGGAGGGAGAACCAAATTCCTCTCAATAAGCCAAACTTCCACTTCTAATTCTCACCACGAAATCACTATTTTAATGTAATGTGTTACCATGGTCTTTGTTTTATTCCCATGAAGCAAAATCACCCCTACTAATGCAAAAACTCCTACCTTCTACCAGCTTAAGCAATTGCAGGCTCTTAGAAATGTATCTTCTTTCTCTCAAAATATATTTTGGTTTTTTATGGAATATTCTCATGAATATATAGAGATGTTTCAGTATATATCACCTTAAAAATACTTCCTGAATTTCATATCTAATTGTGGCTAATACCTCTCCTCCCCCACCTTTAAAAAAAATTTTTATGGCCACACCCATAGCATATGGAAGTTACTGGGCCAGGGATTAAATCCAAGCCACAGCTGCAACCTGTGCCACAGCTGAGGCAACACCAGTTCCTTAACTTGCTCTGGGCCAGGGGTCAAACTCACACCTTCTCAGTGAACCAAGCTGCTGCAGTCAGATTTGTAGGCCACTGCTTGACAGTGTCTTTCCCCTTTTTAAACATTAGTTTTGCCCGGCAAACTATATAATCTCAATTGTTTTCTAATTTTTCCCTTCCCATGTCTTTGTGGCTTTAAAATTCACCATTATTTCAAAATACTCTTGTGGGTTTCCATCGTGGCTCAGGGGTTAACAAATCTGACTAGGAACCATGAGGCTGAGGGTTTGATCCCTGGCCTTGCTCAGTGGGTTAAGGATCTGGTGTGGCCATGAGCTCTGGTGCAGGTCACAGATATGGCTCAGATCCCACGTTGCTGTGGCTCTGGTGTAGGCCAGCGGATACAGCTCCAATTGGACTCCTAGCCTGGGAACCTCCAGGTGCCATGGGAGTGGCCCTCGATAAGGCAAAAAGACAAAAAAAAAAAAAAAAATACTCTTGTTACGGTTATCAGTGACCTCTGTTATGTCTGATTCATGGATGCCACTCTGTCCCCACGTGGAGTGCTTGCTTGGCCTCATCCTTCTTGAAACAGAAGTCACACAAAGCAGGACACTCTTGAAGAAACAGAGAAAGCACCATCCTGTCTGCTGAGTGCTTACGCTCCAGTACGTCTGACTTAGTAGCCCCTCGGCTGCTTAGATTTTCTGCCATCACTGAATGTCGCTTTCTCCACCCCCCTGGCAGGTTTCCGTGTGGGGTCCACAGTGCAGTCTGAAACCAAGGGCATCTGGATGTGGTGTGTGCCCCACCCCTCCAAGCCAGACCGCACCCTGGTCCTTCTGGACACCGAGGGCCTGGGCGATGTGGAGAAGGTAAGGCAGAAAGTCACGGAGAAATACTTTTTATTCTGGGTTCTCTCCCTATCCCTTCATGAACCTAGAAATTTAACTGCCATGATCTATTTGTAAAATGTAAACCAACCGTGGTAAATGAAGTGAACTGTGGTTTGGTTGAATAATTCCTAGGGAGAAATCACGCCATAGGAGGTAAAACCTTTTCTTGCTTGGCACTGTGTGCGTGACTTGTTTCATTCCATAAACAGCTACTGAACAGCAGAGTTCCAGGCCTTGGGGCTTAGAACTGCAGAGATCAGGGATGGACATACAGGTCCTGCCCTCAGAGAGTCTTTATTCCCACTGACAAGACCACACAATCGGATTTCATAGAGGGTGTCTGGGAGAGAAGCCGGCTGGATGGAGGGAGAGGTGGCACTGCCTTGCCGTCCTCAGCTTCCCCTCGCTCCCATGGGCGCTCTGGGCTGGAATGGCCCTTTGGAGGAATTCTGCCTTGGGACAAGGGTGTTGACCCCCGATGGAGAAGCTGCTTTGGGAGCCTTTAATGGAGAGGGCGGGCATCTGAAGAAGCCCTTCCACCAGCACTCCAACAGCTGGGGGCAAGTCCTCCAGTCTTGGCAGGTGATCCAGGCAGCACCTCCTGCTTCCCGCCACTTACAGTGAAGGGGAGGCTGCCCTGGAGGTTGGAGGAGAAACACCAACCCAGGCGTGAGGAAGGATCTCTGCGTCCCCTTCGTAGCTGCCAGATGAAGAGAGTATTTGAGGGTTGGAGTTAGGAGATGGGTTTACATTTTCTACAAAGTTCATCCACTGGTTACAGAGCATTCTGGAAAGCTGTGAGCTGCCTCTGAAGGAACTGCTTCTATTAAAGTACTTGTTTTCCTACAAGAAACATACTAAGATGGAAGTTGTGTATTTTAGCTTTCTACTAATAGGTGAAATAATTTATTTGCTTTTTTTCCCATTACTTTCAGATTATTTGGTAATAGTACCTACATTTCTATAGCTCTTTATTTCTTCTCAAAGGGAACTAGAAATTCTGTGTTTATTTTTAAAGCCCTATTTCAAAGAATGACATAGTCTTATTATGGAAATAATTTATTATTGATGATAGGTGCTGCACCTTCTTATCCTAATTGATTATTTTTCAAAATTGAGTTTTGGAAAATAAAGTAATAAATACACTATTCCCCCCTCCCTCCCATCATCTATTTTGCATTTGCTCTTTGAACAGATTTACACACTGCTTATAGAAGGAATAAGTTCTGTGTTTACGCCGTTATTTAGAAAATGCTATAATTTATACAAACAAATTAGCCTGGCCTTTAAGGGCCTGCATCAGCCTGCACTAGCGCCCACCTTTCCTTCTCCACGTACCCTCTGCTTCAGTCAAACCAAATAACTCTATTTTAATTACAACACGTCTGTATTTTCCCACTTCTAATTTTAATTTTGCGGGTGTTGTTATCTATGCGGTCACATTCTTTCCTTCATGACCACATTCTGCCTCTTCGTTAATACTCAGCTCAAGACTTCAGGAAGCATTCATATCAAACACTCATTCTCCAACGTTCGTAGCTCTGTTCTACCTTGCCAGCCTTCCCAGTTTTAATTTAATGTGAAAGCTATAGCTTCCGCTGCTTATACCCATTACCAAGATGCAGGCATTTTCTAGATATTGTCATCCTTTTTGCATAGGTTTTTATGGATGTCTGTCACTGCTTTGAAATTGTTATCTTGAAAGGACTGTCATTTACGACACTGGCTTCTAAAATCTAAGAAAAGTAGGGAACATACAGTCACTTCTCATGAGCATTTATTGATTGGATATAATTTAAATACTCAGTTACGCCAACTATGGTATATTTTATATGGACTACAATTAATAAGTAGGTGCATAATTAGTAAGTGCTAACACTCATTACTGATACGTAATTCCACACGAGGCACTATACTGGTTTTTCTGCACGTGATTTTACTTCATCCAGTGAGGTAAAAGAAAGCTCGGTGAAGCTTAGAAGACATTTACATATGAACAAATGTGCCTTCACAAGAAATGTCTTCGCAATTGTGAAAGCTGAAGTCTACGTCTGTCTTTAAAAAAGGTCTTTGCATGGTGAGTATGTCAGCTGAAATAAGAATAAAATAAGTGTGCGAATGAACTTCTAATTTGAGAGTAAGCCCTAAATCTCGTGTTCTAACGTGCCTTCTAGGGCGACTCTAAGAACGACTCATGGATCTTTGCCCTGGCCGTGCTTCTGAGCAGCGTCTTCGTCTACAACAGCACAAACACCATCAACCACCAGGCCCTGGAGCAGCTGCAGTATCCTGCCAGGAACGCAGCCACCACGTCTCACTGAGTTATGGGAATGGAAATCGGGGCATTTGGTTTCCTCTGTCATTTGGTTTCCTCTGATGCAGCAGAGGGAACCAGCAGAAAAAGGCAGTGCTTATAATACTCTGATGTGAGAAAATATCGGAATATTGTGGGCAAGGAGTTTCTTTCCCTTAACTACGTCCTAGTTATGTGACAGAGCTCACGGAGCTCATCAGGACCAAGTCCTCGTCAGAAAACGATGGAGTGGAGGACTGCACGGAGTTTGTGAGTTTCTTTCCAGACTTTATCTGGATTGTTCGGGATTTCACCCTGGACCTGAAGTTGCATGGTCACCCTGTCACAGAGGATGAGTACCTGGAGAATGCCTTGAAGCTGATTCCAGGTATCAGAGCACCGCCTGGGCATCGGATGGTCCAGGATAGGGTGGGATCTGCTAAACCCGCTCCATCACCTCTGGGGTGGCTTTTGTATCTGAGACTCTTCAAAGTCTGTAGAAATAGTGGCTGGAAAGTGGTTGCAAAGCTCTAGGGACTAGAAATGACGTTCACTTAGGAAAAGCAAAGTGAAATGCAATCATTCAAAACCAACTTGTTTTTTTCATACCATCTGTAATTTAGCATCCAAATTACAATGGGGCTAAGATGTTCAAAAAGCCAGACACATGTTCCTTATTTTGGCTTCTGCTTTTCTCTGTTGAGGAAAACATCTGAACAGATACTTGTTAGATATGAAATAACAATGAAAAATCTATCTAAGGGGAGTTGCCTTCGTGGCTCAGTGGTTAACGAATCCGACTAGGAACCATGAGGTTGCGGGTTCGGTCCCTGCCCTTGCTCAGTGGGTTAAGGATACAGCGTTGCCGTGAGCTGTGGTGTAGGTTGCAGACGCGGCTCGGATCCCGCGTTGCTGTGGCTCTGGCGTAGGCCAGTGGCTACAGCTCCGATTCGACCCCTAGCCTGGGAACCTCCATATGCCACGGGAGTGGCCCAAAGAAATAGCAGAAAGACAAAAAAAAAAAAAAATCTATCTAAGGAAACAAAAAGTACATTTTACCTAGTTAGAGATTATTCTTCTCAAAGAGGTATATACTGGTCTAATCCTATACAGTTGTATCATCTTAAAAATGACTTTATGTCCTCTGTAAGTTTGAAGAAGTGTGTGTCTTTTCCATATTCTGATAATTATTAGAGCATTCATTTTACCATCCACATCACAGCTTTCTCTTAATTTACACATATTTACCCATGTTTTACTTACAAGATAATACATTATTTTAATGGGTTACATATATAGGGGTGTGTATCTAGTGAAGTCTGGAGAGAGGTATCAGTTCATTTATTCATTCTTGCTTTCATGTTTCTGTGTATGCAATGTATTGAGACAATGACTAGACAGAAGAGGACCACTGTCAAATCAAACATAACCCTCTACCTCGAGGAGTTTATAGATTATTGGTGACATCTTAAGATTACATTTTAGTTACAGTTAACCTTCAGAGGTTTTTGCTAAAAATTAGCTAACTCTGTACCCATTATTTTTAGCATCAAAATAATGTTACTGGGAGTTCCTATTGTGGCGCGGTGGTTAATGAATCTGATTCGGAACCATGAGGTTGCAGGTTCAATCCCTGGCCTTGCTCAGTGGGTTAAGGATCCTGCGTGGTCGTGAGCTGTGGTGTACGTCGCAGATGTGGCTCGGATCTGGCATTGCTGTAGCTCTGGTGTAGGCCGGCGAATACAGCTCCAATTAAGACGCCTAGACTGGGAACTTCCATATGCCATGGGAGTGGCCCTAGAAGAGGCAAAAAGACAAAAAGGAAAAAAAGAGTTTTCCTTAAATAGTCAGGATGACATTCCTAAAATTCCAGGGGATATTGTCCATCATCCCTGGTGTAGAACTCTTCTTTTTCATCCCATGGCTCAATTTCTATGTGAGATTCAGCAGAGCAAAAGTTACATTTGGCCTTTCACTCTTGGAGCCGTGAGTACAGCAAGCATCTGAGAGATGACTACGCTACCGCGTACAGGGCGGAAACAGCAGCCATGGGGTTATGTGCCAGCTGTCTCCCCAGATTCCTCTACAGAGCTAGACCACTGGTGTTTGATGCAAAGAATGTCTGTGTTAAAGGGGCCGTAAGCATAAACCACAGCAAAGACACAGACACACACACCTGTTGTCATAAACACCCTTTGGTTACCTGCCCCAAGACTCTTTCCACGCTAATTTGTTTTTCTCTCCCTCAGGCAATAATCCCAAAGCCCAAATATCCAATCTACCCAGAGAGTGCATTAGGAATTTCTTCCCAAAACGGAAGTGTTTTGTCTTTGACCGACCAACAGACAAGAAAAACCTCCTGGCCAGTATTGAGAATGTGTCTGAGGACCAACTGGATCCTGATTTCCTGGAACAAGCAAACAACTTCTGTTCCTACATCTTCACCAATGCAAAGACCAAGACCCTCAGTGATGGAATTCCAGTCACTGGGAAACGTAAGTCTTTTTTTTCCCCTGTTTTCCTGGAGCCTGATACATGTCGAATAGTTTATATAATGTGTTTTTAGGCATTATTGTTTGATTCTATGTGGAACACTGGTAGGTATTAACTCTCCAGGAAGAAATACACGTATGTTATAATCATCATACTTTGGGGGTTAAAAATCCTCCCCCAAATTACAAGCTTTGTCACTGATATCTATGGCTTCCGCTTATCTGAAACATCCCTCCACTGAGGAAAAAATCACTATCTCAGTATAAAATCAGAATATTACATTTCCTCAGGGGAAGTCTTATACAATAAGTGTTATTCCCAAGCAATACAAAAGATATTTGGAGGAGAGGTTAGAGTGGTCCAAAAATAAATAGTAACTCACAAATCACAGAAAAATCCAGTTGGGGAGAGATGGGATTAAGATGGAAGAATAGAAAGATAGAGCTGAACTCCTCTCCTAAAAACAACAAAATTTACAATGAAATGCTGAGCAGTCTTCAACCAAATGGACTGAAAACTTTCAAAAAGATATCCTACTCCAGAAGACAAAGAGGAGGCCACATCAAGAGGTAGGAGGGGTGATTACGTGATATAAGCAACCCCATACCTCCCAGGTGGGAAGCCCCAACAGACTGGAAAGTAACAGTGTCACAGAGACTCACCTACAGGAGTGAGAATTCTGGCCCCACATCAAACCCCCAAGTGTGGGGATCTGGCACTGGGAGAAAGAGCTCCTGAAGCATCTGGCATTGAGGGCCAGTGGGGCTTGTGTGCAGGAGCTCCATGGGACTGGGGGAAGTAGAGATCCCATTCTTAAAAGGCACGCACAGACTTCCATGTGCACTGGGTCTCGGGGCAGAGTAAAGTCTCCATAGGAATCTGGGTCAGACCTGACTGCATTTTCTTGGAGGACCTCCTCGGAAAACAGGGGTGAATGTGGCTTGTTGTGGGAGAAGGACATTGGAAGCAAAGTTCTTTGGAATATTCAGCAGCGTGCCTTTCTCTGGCGGTAGCCATTTTGGGAAAAGGCACACAGCCGCCTATAATCCCACCCAGACACAAAGCTCCACCCACCAGAGGGATAGGAATCAGCTCCACCTACCAGTGGGCAGGCATCAGCCCCTCCCATCAGGAAGCCTACAGCAAGCCCCCATACCAACTTCAGCTTGTGGCTGCAACTCTATTATCTATTATCTCTTATCTATTATATCTTATCTATTATCTATTATCTGTTAAGAAGGTCACCACACCAAAAACCTATAAAAATGAAAAGATGGAGAACTATAACTCAGATGAGGGAGAAAGGAAAAACCCCAGAAAATCAGCTAAGTGATGAGGAGATTCTCAGCCTCCAGGAAAACAACTTCAGACTGTTGTTTTCAGACATTGGAAATAAACTGGAGGCAAAGATGGATAACTTACAGGAAACACTGAGCAAACAGATACAAGATATAAAACTTAAACAAGAAGAGATGCAAAATACAATAACTGAAATTAAAAAACTCACTAGAAGAAGCTAACAGCAGATTACAGGAGGCAGAAGAACACATAAGCGAGGCAGAGGACAGATTAGTGGAAATTACGGATGCAGAACAGAAAAGAGAAAGAAGATTGAAAACAAATGAAGAAAGTCTCAGAGAACTCTGGGACAACATTAAACGCACCAACATCGTATTATAGGGGTGCTAGAAGGAGAAGTGAGAGAGAAGGGGACAGAAAAAATATTCCAAGAGATAATAGCTGAAAACTTCCCTCACATAGGAAAGGAACCACTCACTCAAATCCAGGAAGCACAACGAGTACCATATAAAATAAACCCAAGGAGGAATACACTGAGACACATATTAATCAAGCTGACCAAAATTAAAGACAAAGAGAAAAATCTTGAAAGCAGCCAGGGAAAAGAAACAAGTAACATACAAGGGAACCCCGATAGGATTATCAGCAGATTTTTCAGCAGAAACTCTGCAGGCCAGAAGGGAGTGGCATGATCTACTTAACATGATGAAAAGAAAAAACCTCCAACCAAGATGACTTTAACCAGCAAGGTTCTCATTCAGATTTGAAGAAGTAATCAAAACCTTCACAGATAAGCAAAAGCTGAGAGAATTCAGCAACACTAAACCAGCTTTACAACAAATACTAAAGGAACTTCTCTAGGCAGAAAAGAAAAGGCCACAACAGGAGACAAAAAAATATACAGTAAAGATACGAAATCATCAACACACAATTATGCCACCCAAATCAGAAGTCGTGACAATAGGGGGGTACAAATGCAGACACTGCAGATGCACTTGCAATTAAGAGAACAACAACTTAAAACAACCTCATATATATATAGACTTATATCAAAACTTCAGAGTAACTGCAAACCAAAAATCTACAATTGATACACAAACAAATAAGAAAAATCAACTCAAATACAACACTAAAGACAGTCATCAAACCACAAGAGGAGAGAATAAGAGAAGAAGGGAAGAAAAAAGAGCAACAAAAACAAATCCAAAGCAATTGATAAAATGACAATAAGAACATACATATCAATAGTTACCTTAAATGTTTATGGACTAAATGCCCCAACCAAAAGACATAGACTGGCTGAATGGATACAAAAACGACCCACATATATGCTTTCTTCAAGAGACCCATTTCACTCCTAGGGACACATACAAATGGAAAGTGAGAGGTTGGAAGAAAATATTCCATGCAAATGGGAATCAAAAGTAAGCTGAAGTAGCAATACTCATATCAGACAAAACAGACTTTAAAATGAAGAATATCTTAAGGGACAAGGAAACTACCTAAGGATAAAAGGATCAATCTAAGAAGATATAACAATTTTAAATATCTACACACCCACTAGGTTCACCACAATATATAGGGCAACTGCTAACAACCTTAAAATGACAAATCAACAATAACACAATAATAGTGGGCACTTACAGCAATGGACAGATCATCTAGACAGAAAATCAATAAAGAAACACAGCCCCTGAACGAAGCATTAGACCAGATGGACTTAATAGATATTTATAGGACATTCCATCCAAAAGCAATGGAATACACATTCTTCTCAAGTGCACATGGAACATTATCTAAGATTGACCACATCCTGGGCTACAAATCAAACCTCTGCAACTTTAAGAAAATTGAAGTCATATCAAGCATCTTTTCCAACCACAACACCATATGACTGGAAACTAACAACAAGAGAAAAACCGTAAAAAAAACCCACAAACACATGGAGACTAAACATGCTACTAAACCACCAATGGATCACTGAAGAAATCAAAGAGGAAATTAAAATACGTAGAAGCAAATGACAGCAAAGATACCACAGTCCAAAACTTATGGGATGCAGCAAAGGCCGTTCTAAGAGGAAAGTTTATAGCAATACAAGCCCACCTCAGGAAACAAGAAACAGTTCAAACAAACAACCTAACTTTACATCTAAAGCAGCTCAAGAGAGAACAGACAAGACCTAAAGTTAGTAGAAGGAAAGAAATCATAAAGATCAGAGCAGAAATCAATGAAATAGAAACAAAGAAAACCATAGAAAAGATCAATGAAATGAAAATCTGGTCCTTTGAAAAGATCAACAATATTGATAAACCCTTAGCCAAACTTATCAAGGAAAAAAGAGAGAGGACTCAAATCAATAAAATTAGAAATGAAAAAGCAGAAATAACAACGGACATCACAGAAGTACAAAGGATCATAAAAGGCTACTATATGAAACTATATGCCAATAAAACGGAAGAAATGGACAAATTCTTAGAAAGGTACAATCTTCCAAGAATAAACCAAGATGAAATAGAAAAGATGAACAGACCAATCACAAGTGCTAAAATTGAAACTGTGATTAAAAAGCCTCCAACAAACAAAAGTCCAGGACCAGATGGCTTCACAGGTGAATTCTATCAAACATCTAGAGAAGAGCTAACACCTATCCTTCTGAAACTATTCCAAAAAATTGCAGAGGAAGGGATACTCCCAAACTCATTCTATGAGGCCACCATCACCCCGATACCAAAAAAATACCACAAAAAAAGAAAACTACAGGCCAATTTCACTGATGAACATCGATGCAAAAATCCTCAACAAAATACTAGCAAACCGCATCCAACAATACATTAAAAGGATTGTACATCATGATGAAGTGGGATTTATCCCAGGGATGCAAGGGTTCTTCAGTATCCACAAATCCATCCGTGTGATATACCACATTAACAAACTGAAGAATAAAAACCATATGATCCTCTCAATGGACGCAGAAGAAGCCTTTGACAAAATCCAACACCCATTTCTGATAAAAACCCTTCAGAAAGTGGGCATAGAGGGAACCTACCTCAACATAATAAAGGCCATATATGACAAACCCACAGCAAACATCATTCTCAATGGTGAAAAGCTGAAAGAATTCCCGCTGAAATCAGGAACAAGACAAAGATATCCACTCTTGCCACTACTATTCAACATAGTTTTGGAAGTCCTAGCTAGAGCAATCAGAAAAGTAAAAGAGATAAAAGGAATCCAGATTGGAAAGGAAGAAGTAAAACTATCACTATTTGCAGATGACATGATACTATACCTAGAGAATCCTCAAGACTCTACCAGAAATCAGAGCTCATCCATGAATTTGGCAAAGTCGCAGGATACAAAATGAACACACAGAAGTCAAGTCAAGTCTATATACTAACAATGAAAGATCTTAAAGAGAAATTAGGGAAGCAATCCCATTTACCATCGCATCCAAAAGAATAAAATACCTAGGAGTAAACCTACCTACAGAGACAAAAGACCTGTAATCTGAAAACTATAAGAAAGACGTTGATGAAAGAAATCAAAGATGACACAAATAGATGGAAAGACATACCATGATCTTGGATTGGAAAAGTCAATATTAACAAAATGACTGTACTACCCAAGGCAATCTACAGATTCAATGTAATCCCTCTCAAATTACCGAGGACAGTTTTCACAGAACTTGAAATAAAATATTTTAAAGTTTGTTTGGAAGCACAAAAGACCAAGAATAGCCAAAGACATCCTGAAAAGGAAAAATGGAGCTGGAGGAATCAGGCTCCCTGACTTCAGACTATACTACAAAGCAACAGTCATCAAAATCGTATGGTACTGGTGCAAAGACAGAGATACAGATCAGTGGAATACGATAGATAGCCCAGAATTAAAGCCACACACCTTCAGTCAACTAATCTATGACAAAGGAGGCAAGAATATACAATGGAGAGAAGACAGCCTGTTCAATAAATGGTGCTGGAAAAACTGGACAGCCACATGTAAAAGAATGAACTTAGAACACTCCCTAACATCATACACAAAAATAAACTCAAAATGGATTAAAGACCTAGATATAAGACCAGACACTCTAAAACTCTTAGAGGAAAACATAGGCCAAACACTCTCCGAAATAAATGACAGCAACATCTTCTCAGATCCACCTCTCAGAGTAATGACAGTAAAAACAAAATAAACAAATGGGACTTAAACTTAAAAGTTCTTCACAGCAAAGGAAACCCTAAACAAAGTGAAAAGACAACCCACAGAATGGGAGAAAATCTTTGCAAATGAATCAACTGACAAGGGATTAATCTCCAAAATTTATAAACACCTCCTACCACTCAATACCAAAAAAACAAACCCCATCAAAAAATGGACAGAAGATCTAAACAAAGAAGATATACAGATGGCCAAAAAACACATGGAAAGATCTTCAACATCACTCATTATTAGAGAAATGCAAATCAAAACCACTCTGAGGTAGCACCTTACACCAGCCAGAATGGCCATCATCAAAAAGTCTACAAACAATAAGTGCTGGAGAGGGTGTGGAGAAAAAGGAACCCTCTTACACTGTAAATTGGTAGGGTTGTAAATTGGTGCAACCACTGTGGCAAACAGTATGGAGATGCCTCAGAAAACTAAACATAGAACTACCATTTGATGCAGCAACCCCATTCCTGGGCATCTATCCAGAGAAAACCATGACTCGAAAAGACACATGTACTCCAATGTTCATTGCAGCACTATTTTCAATAGCCAAGACATGGACACAACCTAAACGTCCATCGACAGAGGAGTGGATCAAGAAGATGTGGTACATATACACAATGGAATACTACCCAGCCATAAAAAGAAAGAAATAACGGCATTTTTAGCAACATGGATGGACCTAGAAATTATCATGCTAAGTGAAGTGAGTCAGGCAATGAGATACCAACATCAAATGCATTCACTGACATGTGGAATCTAAAAAAAGGACAAAATGAACTTCTTTGCAGAACAGATACTGACTCACAGACTTTGAAAAACTTATGGTTCCCAAGGGAGACAGTTTGGGGGGTTGGAGGGATGTGCTGGGGGTGTGGGTTGGAAATGATATAAAATTGAATTGTGATAATCATTGTACAATTATAAATGTAATAAATTCATTGAGTAATTAAAAAAAAGAAATGACCCTGAATTAAAAGTGTTAAAACAGTTTTTAGGGCTTTCTTAAGTCAGTAGAAGTCACCTCAACAAAACATTTTACTAAAACTCTTTGGGAAATTAGTCACTGGACTTTCTGAAAGAACATGTCCCTACTAATTCAAGGCAAATTGTATGGCTAAAAATTATGAATACTGCCACAGAGCTCCAAAAGGCAACTCCTGTCTCAGTGTGGGTGGTGATTTTTTTTTCTACGAAGGATGTTTGAATTGTCAACACTGGTGCTTCTTCCCTGTCTGGACTCAGTCTTCCTGAGTGCAGGTCCTAAGGTGAGTGATGTGACCCAGACCTTCTAGAGAATTGGACAGTGTGGTCACCTGGGGGGACAAGTGTGCCCGCTGGGAGAGTGGACCTGGGTGGGCATTGAGAACACCCATGATCCCACTTAACTGCCTTCCACCCAAAGACACATTGGACAGCAGCACATAGTATGCATTTTACCAAATCAAAACAGAAAGCTAGTGACGCAGCGTAGCGCAGAGAAAAGAATCCCTTTGATGGAGGTGGCATACCTGGCCAAAAGTTTGCCTTCCACCAACGTTGTGAGATTTGGGCCAAATTACTCAGCCCCTCCAAGCTTGTTTCTTTGTTCATAAGATTTGGGGGGAGGAAATGCTTATTATTTGGAGCCCTAGTGGGAAATAAATATGTTATACATGGAGAATATATTTATATATGATCTAGTACTGAGTCACATACTCTTTTTTTACATTAATAGAAAAAGTTCTGGAATGTTCTCTATTAAGCTTAATTGTAAGTGGTCCATGAGTGAGGGGGCATTGTGGGTAGTTGCAGACAGAAGCACAACAGGTGGCAGAGAGCACAGACTTTGGAGCCGACCTGTCTGGGGACTTGAGGAAAGTTTCGACTCAGTTTCCTCATCTCTAGAATGGGGTGAAGTACAAACCTACCTCAGAAAGCTGCTTTGAGAATTAATTCACTTAACACGTGACATCATTGACAATAATGCCTCACATGTTATAAGGGCAATAAAACTGTAAAGTGTTTCTTTAAAAATCCAGTTAATGACTCAGCCTTAGGAATAAATCTAATCTATATAACCTGCTTCATGTGAATCCCTATGTAATCCATTTGGCCTTCAGTTTTTAAAATGGGAAACTGTATTTTCTAGATACGCACAGTATGCTAGATAAATGTGTAGATTTTCAATGTTCTTAGCCCTGTGGCCTGGAAAACCATACAAGTGAAAAGTCGGTAGGAAAATGAAGGTGAGAACTGTTGAAGGAGGAAGGGGTGTTTGTGTGTACGTGTGCGTGTGGCTTTAGAAATGTAGTTTCAGAATCCTGGATCTCACTGACTATTTATCCCTTAAATTTCATGGCTTCTTCAGGGCTGGGGATTCTGGTGGTGGCATACGTGGATGCCATCAATACCGGAGACGTTCCTTGTCTGGAGAACGCAGTGGCAACCCTGGCCCAGCTGGAGAACTCAGCAGCCATGCAGAAGGCAGCCGACCACTATAGCGAGCAGATGGCCCAGCGACTGGACCTCCCCGCAGACACGTACCTGGAGCTGCTGGAGGTGCACGCAGACTGCGAGTGCGAGGCCATTGCGGTCTTCATGGAACACTCCTTCAAGGATGACACACAGGAGTTCCAGAAGATGCTGGTGGTAAGCTGTCTTACTAGTTGACATTTGTTCCCTCCTCTTAAAGAATGGAGCCTAGAAGTGTCTTTATGGAACCTGTGCTCATCGCACACTTGGGAACGAAGCAGTCTGTGTCCTCATAGGGGTTAGCTTCCCAAAGGCATTTCCTTTTCTTTCCTGCCAAACCACAGGCAATTTCCCCGGGAGTCTCTCTGATCTCTGATGCAAAAGCGGTACAGGTATCTTCCTGAAGTAAATACTGCGATGGATTCCAAGCCTGTTCACAGCACCCAAAGTCATTCGTGAGCTGGTTTCTTTTTCTGTGCACACACTCCCGAGAGGCCCGGACCAACCTGCTCTCAGCAAACCCTCATTCCGGGCCATGTTCAACCTAGGTTTCCCCAAGTATCCTTGAAGATGGAATCACTGAATGTTGCAGCTGCAGGAACCACAGGGACTATGTGATGTAACGCCAAGCTTTCAGATGAAAAGCCTGAAGCGAGGCTAAGAAACTTGCCCTTCGTCTTCCCGGGTTTTCAGCGTTGGGAGCACATCAAGTCTTGTGACTGCTGCTTTATTCCACGGCCTCCAGTAGCACACGTTTCTCATGAGGACCGCAGACCAATCTCACCACCAGATTCCTTGAATGTTGTGTCCTCTGTTCCTTGTTTCTGGTGACATCGCTCTGCATTTCCCTTGCAGGAAATCATAAAGAATAAGAAGGAGGGTTTCGTGCTGCAGAATGAAGAGGCATCTGCCAAATACTGCCAGGAAAAACTTGATCAGCTTTCAGAGACCCTGGTGGAATGTATTTCAGCAGGAATGTTCTCTGTTCCTGGAGGCCATGAACTCTACCGGAGAGCAAAGCAAAGATTGGAATGGGACTATTGCCATGTGCTCAGGAAAGGAGTGCAGGTGAGGAACAAGGGGAGCCAGGGGAGCCTCAGAACAGGGTCAAAGGTGTCTCCCGAAAATGAAAGAGCACAGCAGCAAGTGTGGGTAATGTGGGACATCGTGACGGCTTTAGCTCATAAGGTCCACATGATGCAGCTTATTCCCGAGAAGAGTAGGGATGTCCATTCCCCTAAAATGACCGTGGATTTCTAAAATCCACCAGAGATTTTAGATTTAAATTATTCATTTCTTTATCCAACAACATGATAACTGCTGTGCCAAGAACTGATGACTCACATATCAGAGTCTTTGTCCTCAAGGTTGATCAAAATAAGAGAGGAAGTCAAAGGCAGACAATTTTATACAAAGATATGGCACTTGTGAGCCTGTGAAAAATGGGCTACATAGGTGATATTAACAAGTGTGATAATAAAAAAGTAATTATGATAAAAACAACACAACTAACATATATTGAACTATTAATGCCTATAACCATAAAGCTAAACTTTTTCTCTAGTCTCTTTTATTTAATCATTCAAATAACATTAAGAACCATCTATAAGGAGTTCCTGTTGTGACCCATTGGGTTAAGAACCCAACTAGTGTCCATGAGGATGCAGGTTTATTTCCAGGCCTCGATCAGTGGGTTAAGGATCCCTGATGGCGGCCAGCTGCAGCTTTAGGTTGCATATGTGGATTGGAGTCTGTGCTACTATGGCTGTGGAACAGGCCAGCTGCTGCAGCTCTGATTCGACCCCACATCTGGGAAATTCCATATGCTGTGGGTGTGGCCCCAAAAAGAAGAAGAAAATAAAACATCTATATTATTGTCCCCATTTTAAAGATCTGAACTGAGAAGCTTCAGCAAGATAAAATAATAAAGTTACAGCCAGCAAAGGGCAGAGGTGAACAGCAGCACAGTTTCGAGGCACAATTTCCCCCTTGGAAGTCAGGTATAGAAAAGCCCCAGAGATTGGGAGTTTATAGAACTGGATGTATCTCTGACTAGCTGGTCCCTAAGGTGGGTAGAGGGCGGCAGCCTTGGGTCAGAGACCAGAGACAGACAGGTGCCTCTAGGAGCCTAGACTGTTTGTAGGGAACAGCTACAGGATTTTAAACAAGGAGCAGCACGTCTCTGGACATCCTTGTCTTGGCAGCACTCCTCTCCCCAGTGGACATTGAGTTCCCTACTTGTGTCTTCGTTCCTCAGGCCGACAAGGTCCTCCAGCGCTTCCTGCAGGCACAGGTGGCAACAGAGAAATCCATCCTGCAGACAGATAAAGCCCTCACTGACGGGCAGAAGGCCATAGCAGGTACGGGCTCTGCTCACAGTGGGATGGGTCGTTCCTGCAGGGCCCTCTGGCTGCTGGGAGAGCAAAACCTTCCTGATACAAGCAGCTTCCTCTCCTTCTGTGGAACAACTCTGCCATGTCTGACACCTGCCAGGGGAGTCGGGCGTGGACGTGGTTGGACAGCAGCCAGGCAGAGCCTTCCCATCAACTCTGAAATGTCTCTGGGTGGGGTGGACACGGGGACAATTTGGGGTTTCCCAGCCTCCCCTTCCAGTTTGGTTTCTGAGCTCAGGAGGGTTGAGATCAGTCCTCACGTTATTTTCGTCCCTCTCTAAACCTTCCTGGGGCAGAGGAGCGGGCCAGGAAGGAGGCAGCGGAGAAGGCGCAGGAGCGGCTGAAACAGGAGCTGCTGAACCAGAAGCTGCAAGAGCAGGAGCAGCAGCTGGCAGCTCAGAAGGGAAGTTTCCAGGAAAACATAGACCAGCTGAGAAAGAAGCTGGAGAGAGAGCTAGAATATCGACTGAGAGAGCAGAATATGATGTTGGAGCGTAAGCTGAAGGTAAGTCAGGCTGTGCCTCATAGCGCCTGCTGGGTGTTCTCCTGGCACCTCAGGAAGGGGTGGTGAAGGTGACAGCAAGCCCTCGGGGTGGGGGGCAGCACTGCCGGGTACTGCTTGTGACTACTTAGAGCCCCGAAGCCTCTGATTCCTCCCAAAGCCTTTGAACTCGACTCTCTAGTAGACTCCAAAGAATTCAGCATGAAGATGTTGAATAGAAACAGGGTTTGGATGGCTGTTTTGGGAATTTTAAAATGATACCATGAGGTTGATTATCCGGATATCCTAACCACACCTATCTAACATGAGCGGCACTGATCTGCTTTACCAAGACCACAGCCAATGACCAGGAACCCTGCTGCCACCCAAGCCCTGAGGCTGATCTGCGCTGACATAAAAGGATCAGAAACATCCAGGCCTTAGTAGCAGGGAGGTGACAGCTTCTCCCCTTGCTGCATCGTCTGCAGGTGTGATGGGTACCCAAGCTCCCGTGAGGCATAGAAAGAATTCTCTCACTGTGCACGTAGCGTTTATAGCAGTCTCTGCCTTGGGTGACCCGCCACCCTGAGTGGGACGGAGAAGTAGTGCAACCAGACCGCGGCCACCTACCACCTGGCAGTTTTTGCCTGGGACAAAATCCCCTTGTCCTCATGTCAGCTTAGCCTCCCGGTAAAACCTGACAGTGGCTTTTATTGTAAGGCTTTCTCATAATTGTAGGTTCAAACCTGGAATTTTCTGTGTCACAAATTTCTTCTTTCATGATTGTGTAAAAGTGAGCAATTTTAGGTGTAAAACAAAGAGACCTTGAAAATGCTCATAAATATAAGATGCAATCCTTGAAATCCTGGGGGTATCAAATGATTTACTTCCTCATATTTTTTAATTTTTATTTTGTTTTTGTTTTTATTTTCGTTTTGTTTTGTTTTTCTTCCTCGTATTTTTTTAGACGCAAGAAGTTCTCCTCGGTAAAGTATTTGAAAGGAGATCTGAGAAGATGAATGCGGAGATAGATCACTTGAGAAATATAATTGCTGGTACTGACAGTGATGATACTCACTGGGTTGTAAAAGCCTTTGTAAATTTTGTCATTAGGATCATTTCAGCTATTTTTCCACGTAACACTTCTACTCTGTTTGTGAGAAATACTATGTATGTTTTTTGGTTACGAGGGTTTTTTTGGGGTGCATTTTTTCATTTTTTATTTTTTTGGGTTTGTAATCTTATTTTTTATATATGTTTTTATTATTATAGTTGATTTACAATGTTCTGTCAATTTCTGCTTTACAGCAAAGTGACCCAGTTATACCTATAGATACACATTCTTTTCTTCATATTATCTCCCATCATGTTCTATCACAAGAGATTGTATACAGTTCCCTGTGCTGTACAGCAGGACCTCATTGCTAATCCATTCTAAATGTAATAGTTTGCAGCTACTAACCCCAACTCCCTGTCCATCCCACTCCCTCCCGCATCCCCTTGGCAACCACAAGTCTGTTCTCTTTGTCCGTCAATCTATTTTGTAGATAGGTTCATTTATCCCATGTTTTATATTCCACATATAAGTGGTATCATATGGAGTTTGTCTTTCTCTAACATACTGCACTTAATGGGAGAATTTCTAGTTGCATCCATGTTGTTGCAAATGACATTATTTTGTTCCTTTTATGGCCAAGTAGTATTCTGTTGTGTACATGTACCACATCTTATTAATCCATTGATCTGTTCATGTATATTAAGGGTGTTTTCATGTCTTGGCTATTGTGAATAGTGCTGCAATGAACATAGGGGTGCATGTATCTTTTTGAATGAAAGTTTTATGCAGGTTTTTTTCCCAGGAGTAGGATTGCTGGATCATATGATAGATCTATATTTAGTTTTCTGAAGGACCTCTATACTGTTTTCCATAGTGGTTTTACCCATTTACATTCCCACCAGTGGTTTAGGAGGGTTCCCTTTTCCCCACACCCTTTCCAGCATTTGTTATCGCATTAAATCTGTAGATTACTTTGGCTCATATGGCCATTTTAACAATATTAATTCCTCCAATCCAGGAGCATCTTTCCATTTCATTGAGTCCTCTTTAATTCTCTTGATTAATGTTTTATAGTTCTCAGCATCTAAGTCTTTCAGGTTTATTCCTAGGTATTTAATTTTGGGGGGTGTGATCTTATAAGGCATTGTATTTTTATATTGCTTTTCTAATATGTCATCATTAGTATACAGAAATGCAACCTACTTCTGAATGTCAATCTTGTGTCCTACTACTTTGTTGAATTCATTGATCAGTCTGAGTAGTTTCTTTTTTTTGTGGCATCCTTAGGGTTGGTATGGTATGGTATCATGTCACCTGCATATAGTACAGTTTTACCTCTTCTCTTCCAGTTTGCATATTTTATTTCTTTTGTTTGTCTGATTGCTGTCATTGGGATTTCTAACACTTTGTTGAATAAACATGGTGAGAGTGGGCATCCTTGTCTTGTTCCAGCTTTTAGTGGGAAGGTTTTCAGGTTTTCTTCACTGAGTATTATATTGGCTGTGGGTTTGTTATAAATGGCTTTTATTATGTTAAGATATATTTATTCCCTCTATACCCACTTTGGTAAGACTTTTCATCACGAATGGCTGTTGGATTTTGTCAAATGCTTTTTCTGCATCAATTGAGATGGTCATGGGGTTTTTGACTTTTCTTTCGTTAATGTGGTGTATGACATTGATTATTTTCATATGTTGAACCACCCTCGTGAACTTGGGATTTTTCTTCTTTGTTGAGGAAGCCTGTATTGCTATAAACTTCTCTCTAGAACTGCTTTTGCAGAATCCTATAGATTTTGAATGGTTGTGTTTTCATTACTATTTATCTCAAGGTATGTTTTTAAGGGCCATACCTTCACCTGCAGCCTATGGAAGTTCCCAGGCTAGGGGTTGAATCAGAGGTGCACTTACCAGCCTATGCCACAGCCATGGGAACATGGGATCCAAGCCACATCTGTGATCTATACCATAGCCCACAGCAATGCTTAATCCTTACCCCATTAAGTGAGCCAGGGATTGAACCCGTGTCATGGATACCAGTCGGGTTCATTTTCTGCTGAGCCACCATGGAACTCCCTGTCTCAAGGTATTTTTTAATTTCCCTTTTGATTTCCTCATTGACCCATTGGTTTTTTAGTAGTGTGTTGTTTAGTCTCCATGTAGTCAGTTTTTTCTCTTTTCTTTTCCTATGGTTGATTTCCAGGTTCATGCCATTGTTGTCACAGATGTCTGAAATAATTTCTCTACTTAAATTTGTTGAAGTTAGTTTTGTGCCTCAGTATGTGGTCAATCCTTGAGAATGTTCCATGTGCACTTGAAAAGAATGTATATTCTGATTTTTTTTTTTGATGTAATGTCCTAAAAGTATCAATTAAGTCTAATTGTTCTTTTGCGTCACTTAGGATCTCTGTTGCCTTATTGATTTTCATTCTAGAGGATCTGTCCATTGATGTGAGTGATGTGTTAAAATATCCTACTATTGCTTCATTCCCATCAATTTTTCCTTTTATGTCTGTTAGTTTTTGTCATAGGTATTTGCATGCTCAGTATTAGGGGCATTATACTGACAAGTGTAATATCGTCTTCTTGAAGTGATTCTTTTATGATTAAATAGAGTCCTTCTTCGTCCTTCTTGAATTGATCCTTGTATCATTAAATAGTGTCCTCTTTTGTTTTCGAGTTTGTTTTGTCTAACATGAGCATTGTGACTCCCACTTTCCTGTCATTTCCATTCACATGAAATATCTTTCTCCGTCCCCTCACATTCAATTTATATATGTGCTTTGCTCTAAGGTGAATCTCTTGTAGGCAGCATATCATAGGCTCTTGTTTTTTTTAATCCAGTATTCCACTCTATGTCTTTTGATTGGAGCTTTCAGTCCATTCACATTTAAGGTAATTATTGATAAGTATGTTTTTATTGCCATTTTAAACCTTGTTTTCTAGTTGATTCTATGTTTCTCTTTTGTTCCTTTCCTTTCTTGGTTGGATCATTTCCTTTGATTTTATCCTTGTGTCCTCTCCTTTTTTGTTTCTGTGAATGTATTGTTTGGTTTTGATTTGTGGTTGCCCTGTTTTTCAAGTATGTTAACCTCTTCCTATATCTGCTTGCTTTAGCCCAATAATCATATAGGCTCAAACATATTCTAAAAAAAAAGAAGAGAGTATGGATTCTCTTAGCTTCCTTCCATGCATTTTATGATCTTGATATCCTTTAACTCTTTGCTCTTCCTTGTGTTTATTTTCACTTTTACAAGTAGGTTTTCTTTTTTTCCTTTTAGGTTTGTATACTGGCTTATTTAAGTGATCACTTTCCAATTGTGATTTCCTCCACCCTGTATCTTCTTACCTCTTTCCTATTTAGAGGAGACCTTTCAGTATTTCTTTTAGAAAGTGTTTAGTATTGCTATATTCTTTCAGTTTTTGCTCTTTGGAGAAATTCTTTATTTTTTCCTATTCGAAATGATAATCTTGCTGAGTAGAATATTCTAGGCTACAAATTTTTCTCTTTTAGAACTCTGAATACATCTTGCCACTCTCTTCTGGCCTATAGTGTTTCTATAGAGAAATCAGCTGATAGACTTACGGAGGTTTCTCTTATAATTACTTCTTTGTTTTTATCTTGCTGCCTTTAGAATCTTCTCCTTATTTGTAACTTTTGCTATTTTTTAAATAATATGTCTTGGGGTGGGTCTGTTTGGATTTAACTCATTTGGAGCCCTCTGTGCTTCCTGTATCTTGATATCTGCTTCCTTTATATTTGGAAAATTTTCAGGCATAATTTCTTCAAATATATTTTCAAGCCTCTTTTCTTTTTCTTCACCTTCTGGAACCTCTATTATGCAAAGATTGGTCCACTTTATATTATCCCATAGATCTCATATGGCTTTCATGATTTTTCATTTGGTTTTCTGTCTGCTGCCCTGATTGGGGATTTCCATTATTCTATCTTACAAGTCACTTATCTGTTCCTCTGCATTATTCATTCTGCTCTTCAATGCCTCTAACTCAGCTTGTGTTTCAGCAAATGAATTTTTAAAATTTTCTTGGCTCCTCCATATATTTTCAATTTACTTGCTAAAGTAATCTGCATTACTGTTCTATAATTGCTCTTAAATCCTTCAGAGTTCTCACTATCTCCTTTTTGAACTCAGTGTCTGTTAGACTGCAGAGGTCTGTTTCATTGTTTGCCTCTTGAGGGAAATTCTCCTGTTCTTTTTAACTGAGAATGGTTCCTGGGCTTCTTCATTTGGCTTATGTTTTTCTTATTCTGTTAGTTTAGGGAATACAACTACTGTAGTCTTACTGGGCTATTTATATGTGAGAGTGTCCTTGGCTAATTTGTGACGGCTTAATTTTTCTTTTTCTTTTTGTTTTGGTGTGAGGGCTGCTTTTGGTTTAGATGCTTTGATATCTCTTTCTTTAGCATGTGCAGGCTGTTATACCCCTGATAGGGGGTGTGCTAGTGCATGGCATGCATGTGCTTCCAGGGAGATGGAGGCAATTGGCAGGACCTGTAGCCCATGCTTGGTTGCTGGGCCTTTGACAGTGGTGAGGACCCCTGAGGAGGTGGCACAGGCTACTCCTTGTTGCAGGGCCCGGAGCCTTTGGCTGTGGCAACAGGAGGGCTTGTGCATTCCCAGAGGTGTGAGAGCAACAACAGTTTATGCTTTGTTGTAGTGCCCTCCTCTGTGGCAACCCCTGAGGTGACTGGGGCCATAGGTGGTGCCTGTTCACAGACCCCTAGTAGTGACAGACTATGCCCACCTCTGGAGTCTGAGAAGGCTGTGGCAGTTTACCCCTGCCACCCATAGCCCACACAAGAGATGCCCTGCATCTGAGAGCCTACACGTGCACAGAGAAATATATTCCTTTGGAGGTCCTACTCCTCCTCCTCTTGTCCTTCCCCAAAAAGGCACCTTTCTTCTCCTGTGGACCTCGGCCTCTTCCCATACTCGCTTCCTAGGCTGTGATGCTCTGTTCCCCCTCCTGTCATGCACTGCCTTCCTCGCCCCTCAGGCTGTCCCCACACAGCCAGCCTTAGTCCTCTCTCTGGAACTGACCTCTGAAGTCTGAGTCTCAGAGCCCAGCCCCCTCCCACATGTCTCAGGCTGTGGTTTCTGGGCCAGAGGTACCAATGGTCTGTGCGGCTCTCTCTCGTCTTTTCCCTCCTCAGTCTGGCTGTTGCACTTTTTCCCCAAGGTTTTGAGGTTCCCCTCCATCTCAGCCGACCTCCCCATCAGTTTGGTGACACCCCAGGCTGAGTATTCCTTTCCTCTTTCACAGCTCCCTCTCAGGAGTGCTGCTCCTGTCCTGATTTCTTGTATTTTCTCTTCTCTCTCTCTCGCCCTCTCTTTTTTTTCCCCCTATTGTTCTATCCAGTTATGTGGAGGGTTTCTGGGCCTTTTTTGAGGTTTAAGGTCTTCTGCCAGTGTTCAGTAGATATTCTGCATGACTCACTGTACATGTAGACATTTTTTTAATCTGTTGTGAGAGAAGGTGAGCGCCACATCTTACTCTTCCACCATCTTTATCCTGTCTCTCAATATATATTACAAGAATTTGCCATTATTTATTGAGAAAATGAATATATAATAGACATATGATCTGTCCTATTTCAGGTGTTGATTCACTTTGAATCAACAAACTTTTGAATATAAAAAAGGCTCGTTGAGGATATCACTTTTAATAGCAAAAGATTGAAAACTTACTTAAAAATCTATTTATATAAATTAGTAATCTATATTTTTATGTTCATATACTTGAATACTATGTAGCCAGCCAGTAAATTGGTGGTGGAGATCTATTTGTGTACATGTAGGATAATCTTGAAGATACATTGTGGAGTGTAAAGAAAAATGAAGTACGAAACAATTTGTGTAATGTGTTTACCATAAAACTGCAATTATTATATGCACTCTTATGTATATACAGCTAGAATAACTCTGGAAGATTGATTAGGAACTGATATCATTGGTTCCTTCTGGAAAGGACAGCTTGTCCTCAGAGATGGAAAGAAGACATGCTTTTCATTACATCCACTATCTTTTCAATTTTGTAAAGAACCACTTGTATTACCATTTCCCAATAAAGAAAACATAAAGTATAATAAATTATGAAAAATAAATGGAATGTGAAAGTGACTATTCAATGATGAAACTGCTCCTTGCCTCTAGAAATGACATTAGCCTGTTCAATAAGTTGGATCAGAATACTAGAAAACATAAAATCTGCATCACAATCTTATTTTTATTTTGGCTTTGGTTTTTAAGCCATTATATTTGCTTCTAAAATAAGGTACAAACTTTCCTGTTACACTTTGAATCTCAGCTGGAGTAGCCATTGTATACTATCTTTGAATTATACTTTTCAGGTGTTAGAAGCAAATTTCTGAACGTCAAGAAAATACACTCATGAGAGGAATCCAATAGTCCTTAGAAATTCAGTGGTGGCCTCTATGCTGCAGGCAAGCACAGAGTGGCAATGTACCACTGCAGAGTCAGAGGCCCTGACAGTATTGGAGATGAGAAACCCTGACACATTGAGGCCAGATGTTGGCCTTTAAACCTCAGAAGCCAAGTCTGCACATGACAGTGATGCGAATCACGGCCTGTCTAAGCTCAGGCTGCTGCATCCAATTACCATAGACCGGGTGGCTTCACAAACATTTGTTTCTCCCAGTTCTGGAGGCTATGAGTCCAAAAGCTGTGTGCCAACATTGCTGGGTTCTTGGTAAGGGTGCTTTTGCAGTTTTACAGAGGGCACCTTTCCTGACGTGTCTTCATACATGGGGGGGGGCGGGCGGAGAGGAAGAGTCTCTTGATTCTTTGTTATAAGGGCACTAATCAGAGTCATGAAGGCCCCACACTCATTACCTAATTTCCTCCCCAAAGCCCCACTCCCAAGTACATCGGGACACTGGGAGTGAGAGTTTCCTCAGACAAATTTTGGAGAACACAGCCTTTCAGTCCATAACATGGTTGGCGTGGCAGCCCGCCAGACCTGACCGGAGAAAATTCTGAAGACGGCAAATTGAACAAGGTGTCTGTCGATTCCAAAGGGATGGGGAGGAAACAATCAAGTGGCATCTAGGACGTTTATCAGGAGGCTGAGAGGTGGCCTCAATAACAAAGTCACAAGCCCTAGACTTGGTCTAAGCGAGTTTCAGACCATGAATACATCTCCTGAGGGGAGGGCAGGATCCCAAGACAAAGCATCCTGAAATGCCAGGACAAGGTCAAATGACAACGACCTTCCCCGTCCCCCTTCTAGGGGACCTCAGACATTAAGTTGGTACCTGTGTGCTGGGGATTGGGAATATGCCCAAGTGTTTTCAGGACTCTTTCAATCAGGATCCAGGTTAGCAGCGCTACCCAGATTCTAAAAAGATGCCACAGTGTCCCTGCTAAAGTAGAGGCGCATGGGATGCTGGTAATAGATGCAGTCCCAGCCCAGGTGCAGATGACTTGGTCTAGTGTTTGTTCTCCAGTAAAAGTAAAGTTCATCTAAGGACAGAAACCACTGCATATTTTCCTGTGCATCTTCATGAAGCATGTTTAGGCACAGAGTGTACTAAATAAGAGCCTGCCGGCAAAAATGAAAAGGCTGACCCATGCGTGACGGTTTTCTATTGCCAGATGTCCATGAACACACCAAAGGTCTGAGGGGTTAAGTGGTTTGGATTTCAGACACTAGACTAAGGTCTCTAAGGTGGTTTAAAGGCTCGTAGAACAAAATAAACTTTTTTTTGTGTATAGTCTGCTCTTCTGTGACCTCCTGTATCACAGTCTGTGCCTCTGCAAGGATGTTAACATATCTCCCTGGAGATTTTAAAGGACTTATCTAGCTGTGGCTTCAAGTATTCAGAGGGAAGAATGGCTTTGCCTTTTAAGAAAGAATCTGTGTAATAGTGACTACGTGGCCAATAAATGGTAAAGTTTAACAAAAAAGCAAGTTATTCTATAGAAATATCTGAGTATCTGTTTTCATTGAGAACTCCAAAGAGTAGATATCCCAACCTTAAGACTAGAGACCTCCTGATAGGAAGGAAAAAGACTTGACTTTTTTGGATCTGACATACAAGCGACATCATATAGTCCCTGTCTTTCTCTGTCTGACTTACTAAGTTGGTATAATGTGCTCAAGGTCCAATCACGTTGCTGCAAATGGAAGGATATACACCTTCCTTATAGTTGAATAGCTGAATATATTCCATTGTGTATATGGACCACTTCTTTTTTATCCATTCATCTGTTGATGGGCATTTATCGTTTTCATATCTTTGCTATTGTGACTAGTGCTGCAGTAAATATGAGTACAGATGTACCTTTGAATTAATATTTTTTAATTTCCTTTCAATAAAAATAATAAAACCAACTTGTGCTGATTACTTAAAAAAAGAAAAAAGCTTTCAAAAGTAGTTAACAATTAGTTCACACATGTGGTCTAATATACAGTAAAGAATAACTATTCACAATTATTGACAGTTTTTGCTAAATTCTCGTGCCCTCTCTGCCATTGTTCTGGATAATGTAAAGAGAGAAAAGTAAAGATTTTGTCCTCCTGCAACTTACACCCCATAGGGAGCTGACATATTATTTAGGCAGCAATAAAAACTGCAATTATATGTATCTTATCTAGATAGTCATTAAAACTCAGAATAGAAATAAAACAGTCAAGTTTTGCTTCAGTCTAATCCCTCTCGTCTGGGAATATAATTGTACATTATTGCATCCTAAGGACCAAATATTATAATATTAAAGCCTGGTCAAACCCAGGGTTCACACTGATTCAAGAAATGAATACAGAGTTGAAAGTTGGATGACTGGAAATGTGTAATATTTGCTTATCATTTCAAGGGGTAATAAGTATCTCTCCTATTACCCTCACTAAATAGGAAAGTCTTTGGCTGAGCTTGTCGTGTCCTTGGACCTGATGGACCCAAACCACAGACAGGTGCTCAGGTGGAAGGACTACGTCACTGGACTGACGGAAAGCCCCGATTGCTGGATCGGGGGAAGCAGTGCAATGTGCAGACGCCCACAGAACAGGATTTGTGCTTTCTAGCTCGAACCCAGAGTTCCAGAGCGAGGCAGGACGAGGGTTCCCGACTAAGACTCAACGTGATCTTTTCAGCTCAAGTCTGGGTGAAGATGACAAATAAAGTAAACTAGTCTCAAATGACTCAAGAGGTTTTCAGCCCTTTTTCTTATAGAAACATTGCTCTATGTCTCCAATACCAATGGCTTATTAGGATTCTTGTTAAAACAGACCAAGGATTTAGATACTAGGAGTCTTACACAGAGATGCTATAAAAATATTACAGACTGGGTGGCTTGACAGAATTTTTTCTCTCAGTTCTAGAGGCTGAAAAGTCCTAGATCAAGTTGCTGGCAGAACCTATGTCTGGTGAGAGTCCAATGTGTGGTCTGTAGATAACTGTATTCTCATTGCATCCTCATGTGGCAGAGAGCAGGGAGCTATCTTATGTTTATCCTCTTTTGATAAGGGCATAAGTTCCATTTACAAAGGTTCCACTCCTATGATCTAATTACTTCCCCAAATATCCCAACCCCAAATATCATCATATTGGGAATTTAAACTTTAACGTGTGAATTTGGAGGGAAAGAAACATTAAGTTCATCGCATTCCACCTTCCACTTCCCACAAATTCATGCCATTTTCACATGCAGCATTCATTCTTTCTATCTCGAAAACCTCAAAAGGCTTAACTCACTCCAGCATTAACTCTAAAATCTAAACTCTAAATGTCACCCTAAGTATCGTCTAAATCAAATGTGGGTGATTAAGGTAAGAATCCTCCCAAGACAAATTCTCCAGCTGTGGACCTGTGCTCTCACAGACAATTTATATGCTTCCAAACGACAATGGTGGAACTTGAACAGGCAGCGTAAGGATAAACATCCTGGTCCTAGAGGGAGAAACAGGAAAGAAGGAGGGACTGAATGTCCCAAGCGACTCTAAAACCCAGCAAGACAGATGCTGTATCTTAAGGCTCAAGAATAATCCCCTTGTTCTCAATGCTCTGCCCTCTGCGTTTCTGGGGGAAGAGTCCTGCCTCAGAACCCCCGGGAGCATCAGTCCTGCCTCCCCAGTTCTGCCTGTGGGGATTCTGTGGTTGAGGCTCTGCGCGGCGGCGGGGGTTATGTGCCTGTGGCCTGTGGGGCAGAGGCCCTGCTGCTACCAACCCTCTGCTGGGCATGTCCTCCAGTCTTTGAAATCAACACAGAGGCAACCCTGGACCCCCATCACCCAATTCCATGACCTCTGGCTTTATGGGGGAAGTGGCAGCCCTGATGATCTGAATTGCATTTGGGTTCTTCTTCCCTTGCCTTAAAGGATAGGATGTATTAGCAGAATAGCTTTCTGGTTCAATTCTGTTTGTCTAAGAAGTCCAACAGTTCTTTATTTCATACTATTTTCTCAGGATCCTGTAGTTTCCGCTGGTAGCGTTTCTGCAGGTATGGTCCCGGCTGTATTCTTGTCTTTGGCTGAGACAGCTGATTAAATCTGTGGTTCACACCCACACTGATCTCCTTGACGGCGTCCTGCCACGACATTCTTACTGGCCTCTTCTGAACACACCTTCTTAGTTTTTGTCACACGGTCAGCCTGAGAAGTTTCCAAATCTTTCAGCTCCTATTCCTTTTTCCTGGACGATTACATTGTCATTACTTTCTCTTCTCATATTTTGCTAGGAGGAATGAAGCCTGTCTCGCACATTCTTTCCAGAGACCTCCTCAACTGTGTATTGCTTTATCTACCTTCTACCAGATAGGAGAACATGAACAAATTCAGGCAGCTTCTTTGCCACTTTTTAAAACAGATTATCTTCCTTCCAGTTTCCAAGAGTATGGTCCTCATTCCTGACAGTTCTTACCTGAATAACCGTTCTAGGTCTCTTCACTGCAATATTGGCTTTTTCCTGCATGTACTTCAAAGTTCTAGACTCTGTTATCTAGTTCCAAAACCGCTTCCATGGGACCTTCCATATGCTGCAGGTGTGTCCCTTACCCACCAAAAAGAAGTAAAACTGGAAAGTTAATTAATTTGCAGGAAGTAAACAACACATTTTTAAACTATCAATAGATCAAGGAGGAAATCACAGGAGAAATTTTAAAAAATACTTATAAGAGGAGTGATAACAATAATACGATATGCCAAAACTTATGAGAGCCAGCGAAAGCAGTGTCAGATAGGAAATTTATAGTGTAAATGCTTACATTAACAAACAAACAAAAAAAGACCTCATATCAAAATTATTAACTCTACAACCTAAAAAAAAAAAAACTTGTAAAAGAAGAGCAAACTAAATCCAAAGCCAGCAAGTAAATAACAAAAGTCAGAGGAAAGATAAATGACATACAGGATTCTCCCCTTCTCCACAGGAATACGTTCCAAGACCCCAGTGGGTGTCAGAAACCTGGATATTACCAAGCCTTAGGTGTACTTTGTTTGATCCTATACTAACAGGCAGGTAACACGCACCGAGCGGGTACACTGGACAAGGGCGTGATTCATTCACAGGTAGGACAGAGCAGGATGGGGCGCGACTACATCCCCTTACTCAGCATGGTGCACGATTTAAAACTTAGGAATGGTTTACGTCTGAAATGCTCTATTTAGTATCTCTGTGCTGAAGCTGACTGTAGGTAATTGAAAACATGGAAAGTAAAACCACAGATAAGGAGGGATATTGCAAAGAATGGAGAAACAATGCAGAGATCCATGAAACTAATCAGTACGAGCCAGGTCGAGGGTGAGGAGAAACTGGAACTCTTGTGTACTACTGATAGGAATCTAAAAACACACCACAAAAATCCAAAACAGAACCTCCATGGGATCTAGCAGGTCTCATTCTGAATACAGACCCCCAAACTGAAAGCCGTGTCTCAACAAAATATGTGTGAATGCATTTCCACAGCAGCATCACACACAACAGGTAAACGGAGACCTAAGATATGTTCATGGGTGGATGCACGGCAAGGCAAGATGTGGTCTGGACACTCGAGAGAACATCATTGAGCCTTAGAAACGAAGGAGATTCTGACACAGAGCCCAACTCGAGGGAATCTGCAAGACACTATGCTCAGTAAATAAGCCAGTCACAGAAAGACACTGTATTGTTGGCCTTATATGAGGAACTTTGTGTCAAAGTCAGAGAGACAGAAAACAGAATGGTGTTGCCAGGGGTTGGGAAGAGGGGGCTTGGGAGTGAATGTTTACTGAAGAGAGAGTTTCAGTTTTATAACTGAAAACCCTTCTGGAGATGGATGGCGGTGAGGACTGCACACGATAATGAATGTTTTTTTTTTTTTTTTTTGTCTTTTGTCTTTTGTTGTTGTTGTTATTGTTGTTGTTGTTGTTGCTATTTCTTGGGCCGCTCCCGCGGCATATAGAGGTTCCCAGGCTAGGGGTCCAATCGGAGCTGTAGCCACCGGCCTACGCCAGAGCCACAGCAACGTGAGATCCGAGCCGTGTCTGCAACCTACACCACAGCTCACGGCAAGGCCGGATCGTTAACCCACTGAGCAAGGGCAGGGACCGAACCCGCAACCTCATGGTTCCTAGTCGGATTCGTTAACCACTGCGCCACGACGGAAACTCCTGAATGTTCTTAATACTACTGAACTATTTACTTATACGTGGTTCGATGGTAAATACTATGTTAATGTATTTTACCACAATTAAACAAACCGAGGAAAGGTACTTTCATACTAATTTTCCAACCGATTTTCAAAAGGGAAAGCTCGGTTCTCTCTGTGGACCTCCTTGATCAAACACCATCCCCTTCCAGAAGTGGGGGTCTGTACCTCCAGAGAACAGGGGTGCTCTGCATCCAGGAGCCTACAGACAATTATCATCGAAAGAGGTTGTTCATATTTATAGAGCTCTGCAGTGAGGGCTTTGAAAATCACCAGCGAAGAATGAATTCAGTCCCACATCACAGATCTTTGCTGTTTTTTTTTTGTTGTTGTTGTTGTTGTTGTTTTTTTATGGCTGTATGCATGGCATACGGAAGTTTCCCAGGCCAGGGATTGAATCCAAGCCTCAGCTGCACCTACAACACAGCTGTGGCAATGCCAGATCTTTAACCCACTGTGCCGGGCTAGGGATTGAACCCACACCTCTTGAACCTGCACCAACCGAGCTGCTGCAGTCAGGTTCTTAACCCACTGTGACACAGCGGGAACTCCTCATAGATATTTATGAGATAAAAATACTCTAGTCAAAACCGAGTGGTTTTGCAGAAACATTTCGCTTAGGAACATCAGAATCACCAGCAGCTTTTGTTACGCATAGAGATTCTTGGGCTAAAAAAATTTCGAAGAAAGGAAAAAAGTATAGAATTACAGAAAAAAAGAGATAATTTAAGACCAAAAAACCCCTAAAGGGGAAGAGGTAAAGGAAAGAACCCATATAAGCAAATGAAGATAAGACGCTATTAGCAGAAAAAGGACTATTTTATCTATGAGACAACTTTATAGAAACCCAGTGGTAACCACAAAACATAAATCTAGAGCAGAGACACGAAACTTTAAAAAAGAGGAGACTGAGAAAAACACCATAGAAAACCAGCAAACCAATATGGCAGACAGAAATACAAGGCCGAAGAAACAGTGGCTACATAGAACAACCAGCAAACACGAGATAAAATGGCAGTACCAGGTCTTCATTTATCAATAATCATCCTAAGTGGAAATGGACTGAAGTCACATTGAAAGACACAGAATGACTAGATGGACTAAAACAATAACACCTAACTGTCTGCTGCTTCCAAGAGACTTGCCCCAGCTCTAAGGCGAACACAGGCTCAGAGTGAAGGGTTTGAGCAAAGAGAAAGAAATTGAAAGAAATTCAGTGAGATACAGAAACAATTTCCCATTCACTTGTATATTTTTCAATTTCTTTCATCAGCCAAAAGAAAATGGGTGTAGCCTACTCTCATCTGGGACAAAATAAACTTCAAGCCAACAAAGGTAACAAGAGAAAAAGATGAACATTAAATAATGATAAAGAAGATAATTCATTAAGAAGACATAAAATTGATCAATGTATATACCCCTAACATAGAAGCAGCAAAGTAGGTAAACAATTATTAATGGACTTAAAAGGAGAAATTAAAGCAATGCAATACCAGTAGGGAAAGTTAATGTCCCACTTACATCAATGGATAGATCATCTGCACAAAAGTCAACAAGAAAACAATGTCTTGAATGATACATTAGAACAGAGAGATTTATAGATTTGTATAGAACATTCCACCCAAATGCAGCAGAATATACATTCTTCTCACGTGCACATGGAACATTCTCAAGCATAGACCATGTGCTGGTAAACAAAACAAGCCTCGATAAATTTTTAAAAACTATAATCATATTGGGCATCTTTTCCAATCATAATGGTTTGGAACTAGAAATCAACTACAAGAAAAAAAACTGGAAAAAACTCAGAAATATGTGGAGACTAAACAACATGCTACTGAACAACTGTTGTGCCAATGAAGAAATCAAAGGTGAATGCCTGAAGACAAATGAAAATTAAAATATAACACACCAAAACCTATGAGATACAGAGACATCTTCCCATTCACTTGCATATTTTTCAATTTCTTTCATCAGTGTTTTACAGTTTGTAGTGTACAGGTCTTTCAATTCCTTGGTTAAATTTATTCAAGGTATTTTATTCTTTTTGTCACTATTATAAATGGGATCATTTTCTTTTTCTTTCTGCTGGCTTCTTATTAGTATAGAGAAATGGAGTATATTTTTGTATGTTAATTTTGTACCTGCAACTTTGCCTTATTGATTTATTATGTGTGACAATGTGGATGTCACTTGAGGGTATTGTGCAAAGTGAAATACATCAGATGGAGAAAGACAGATACCATGTGACTTCACTCATACATGGAATACAAAAACAAGCAAAAAAAAAAAAAGTAAATGAACACACATACACACAAATTGTAGGGTCTGAGAACAAAGTAGTGGTCACCAGAGGGGAAGGGTCAGCCAGCAGAGGAGAGTGACACGGGTAAGGGGATCAACTAGATGGTGACAGGTGGAATCTAAATTTTTGGTGGAGCATGCTATGCTGTACACAGAAGTAGAAATATGATGCACACATGGAACTTGTGTGACAAACGAATTTTATCTCAGTTTTTTCAAAACAGTGAATATCACTAGTCCTGGAATAGAATCTTGGAGAGCAAGACATGACACGATGACCGCTGCAGTCCAGGTGTGGTTATACAGACGCAGACTTGGACACTGGCTGTATTTCACATTTAGGGCTGACAAGACTTGTCGCTGGAATGAATTGAAGCCTAGAGAGAAAAATGGGACTTAAGAAGGACTAAAGGAGTTATTACTTACTGATATAAAAAGACTACAGGAGGAACAGGTTCTGGATCACAGCAGGAAATCAAGAGTGTTAGTGTAGATATGTTGAATTGGAGAAATGTATTGGATATAGAGGAGACATGCTAAACAGGCAGCTTAATTTAAAAGCTTCAAGTTCAAGAGTGAAGACAGCTGGAAAATATAAATCTGGACATCATTTATATATATTTGCTTTTCCATGAGGCTGAATTAAGGGAGAAAAAACTAGACACTGAGAAGATACGATGTTTATAGCATAAAACATACAGAGGATACAGAATTGGAAACTGAAAGCAATTGCTAGGCGGAAAAAGAAAACAGGGAAGCAGCCAGACAGAAGCACTGTTTCAGGAAGAAAGGGATGGTGATCTTGGTTAAATGCTCTGAAACAAAGTCGGAAGAGGAAGGCGCGCGGGCCGTTTGAGGCGGTAACAGGGAGGAGGCCTCGAGAAGGACTGAGCTGGACCCTGGACATCGAGTTACGGAGGAGGTTTAGTTCCCAGCAGCAAAGTCTCCAGGGTGCGGGGAGAAGACAGAGAAGACGTTAGGAACGCAGAGGTCAGGGTATCCGAAGGTTGTCTGCTGGCTGATACAGGCACAAAGATCGGCAGCATCAGTGGTCGAGAGGGCCAGAATCACGGGCTGAAATCCACAGGGAATGGAAGGGTCGGGACATCCAGGCCCCCTGGAACAAGAGGGAGTGGTGCGTGGTACAGTCTGGTGACCTGTGCTTTAAAGACACCTGCGTGCTCCGTGGATGTTGTTGTTTTGTATTTTTATATGGGGGGGGGGGCAGGACCTGGGGGTCCGTGGAAGAAGGATAAACGGTCCGGAAACCTTAATGAGGAACAAGGGCATCTAATCTACCTCCCGCCTGGCTCTGCCAGATGGAGTGGAGGAAAACAGAACCCGGACGGGAGGAAGCTGCGGGTACCACTCATGCAAACCAACCAACTGCCCCGCCTCAGCTTTGAGTTTTCCAGGACTCTTCCACCACGTTCGCGACAGGCACATGAACAGCCAGTTCATGATGACTGGTGAAGCTTAACTGAGAAGATGTCCAGAAAAGGCTCATCACATATCAACCTCATTGTGATCATTTGAAATTGGTAACTTTTAATGAGCTCTAGAAAATCAGAACATATTTCCCTGAACTTGTTAAATATATGCTTCTTCTGGGAAAGCTTTTAGGACACAAAACTTATAATAATGCATTATAATGTGTATGTTGTTATTAATATTTTGCTTATTTTAACACCTTAATGCACACATGTAAAATATCTCTTAAAAACTGGAGTATATATACAAAGTCCTCACAGTAGAGTTTTGCTTCTGTGTAAAATAAAAGCACTTTAAATGTATCATTAGAACCATGGCTTTAGGGAGTTCCCATTGTGGCTCAGCAGGAACGAACCCAACTAGTATCCATAAGGATGTGGGTTTGATCCCTGGCCTCACCCAGTGGGTTAAGGATCCAGTGTTGCTGTGAGCACTGTGGTACAGGCTGAAGATGCAGCTGGGATCTAGAGTTGCTGTGGCTGTGGGGTAGGCTGGCAGCTACAGCTTTGACTTAACCTTTAGCCTGGAAACTTCCATATGCCGCAGGTGCGGCCCTAAAAAGACAGAAAACTACAACAACAAAAATAACTGTGACTTTACAGACACCACATCCTATTACTGACCTATTTTTGTCCAGTTCTCATACTATGTGAACAGTGTAGGGGCACAGGGCAGTGAACGCTTTCAAAAATATTAGGGAGTTCCCTTGTGGCACAGCAGGTTAAGGATCTGGGAGCTGTCACTGCATTGGCTTGGGTCGTTGCTGTGGCGTGGGTTTGATCCCTGGCCTAGCAACTTCCACATGCCATGGATACAGCCCCCCCCCCAAAAAAAAATGTTTAAATACACACAAAAAAAGAGCCAGAAGGATAGGCACAAAAATATTATGAACCTATTATACTACTCTAGGTAGCATTAGATGTGAACCATTATTCTTCTATGAGTCTCTCTATTTTTTAAAATGAGCATATGTTTATGTTACAGTCAATTACTTTACAATTGAAAATCAGAGAAGATACTTCAATTTTGAAAAAAAAAATCCACCCCATTTTAAAACACACTGCTGAGACACTGAATATTTTCAGGTACTGCAACTCAGCTATTCATTTAGTAATTGTTGGAGAGCCATTTACTAAGAATGACTCGTATAGAATTGTGGTTATCATGTTGACGCCTGGTTATTTAAACGTGGACTGGGCCAAAAAGACAATCACAGAATGAGTAGAGAATAAAGGCTGGTTCGGCTTAACGAGTAACGAGTCAATGGATTATGACAGTAGAAGTCTGTATTCTAGGCAAGGGACTGGCGGACAGTCTGCGCAGAGTGCCTCAGGGTCAAGGCAGGTCTTCAGCATGTGGAAAGTCTTCACAGCAGTTGGAGCAATGAGCTCAGAACAAAAGTCACGGTCAGGAGTCCAGCTCCTTGGCGGGAGACCTGTGCGAAGGCCAGGGCAGCGTGTCAAGAGATAGTGAGGTGCGTGGACTCCGAACAGAGGACAAGGATGTCTAATCACAGTCCTGCACTAATGAGGGGGTTATAGGAGCTCAAGAAGGAGGCAGGGATCAACTTTGGGTTCTGGCAGCACTAAAAGGTGCTGGTCTTCAGCGATGGAAGTATTTTCTGCTTCAAGTCAGGGTCAGAGAAGTAAAGGTGAGCCTAAGAATGAGAGTGGGGCCAACCAGCAGAGCTACAGGAAGCTGGGTGGTAGAAGACAGCCCTGTGTTCTGGCAGAACAAGGCTTTCGAGAGAGACCACCTTGTGCCATCTCCTCAGTGACACGAAATAGAGCCTTTCCATCACAGCCGTCAGTTAGCATTTACAGCAGGGTTCACGGATACATTATCAAGAGCCATTTAGATCTTAAGGTATTTTTGCTGCTATCAATGATGACCACGCTTTTGAATTCCTCTACAAAAAGTTATGTGTCATAAACTTTCTGAGTTCTTCATTATTACAAAAAGTCTTTATTTTTGCACATATGTATGAGCGGTATTTTTTCTTGATTTAAAATTCTAGATCACCTTTGGAGTTCCCTGGTGGCCTAGTGGTTAAGGATCCAGTGCTGTGTTGTCCAGCACAGGTTTAATCCCTGGCCTGGGAATTTCCTGATACCAGGCACAGAAAAAAAAAATTATCAGTCACCTTACAATGCTTTCTATAGTGTCATGGATGAGAAGTATTCAATTAGAAAACTTTTAGTTTCTTTATATTTGGAATTCAGGATAAACCTGATTATTTGCCTTTTGAGATGAAGAAAATTTTCTTACAGTATTTTTTGTGTAGATTGCTTTTGCTGCCAAATGGAACCTTTTTTTTTTTTTTTTTTTTTTTTTGGCTGCACCCATGGCATGCAAAAGTTCCTGGGCTGGTGATTGAACCCAAAAGCCATAGCAGTGACACTGCCAAATCCTTAACAACTAGGCCACCAGAGAATTCCCTGGAACTCTTATAATGTACCTCGTGGACTCACTCTGTGTTTTCTTTCATGGTGTGTCTTTATTCTTTTGCTCTGCTTTCAAGAATTCTTTTGATTTGATTTTCTTATCATTAATCAGTTTTGAGCAATATCCACTCTTCTTATTCAGACCTTCTTTTGACTTTATATCTCAACATTTCCATCTTTTTATTTTGAGACTCTCTTCTTGTCACAGGATGGTCCTTTCTTCATGAGAGCCTTGTCATTTAATTAGGACAAAGGTATACCCATTAGCACTGAGAATATGAATTAGCATTTTTTAAACTTGCTGTCCTGCTCGCCACATTCTCTTTTTCAATTTTAAATATTTATCCTTAATCAAGCCATTTTGAATTATTAATTTACCATATGTATCTAGTTATATTTGTAAGTTTGGTTGCTTTAGCTTTTCATAATGTCATTCAAAGTCCAGATCATTGATCCTTAACCAAAGAAGCACCTCTAAATTAGCTTAGTCTGGTACCTACCATTGTATCAGTGACCTGTGGCCCATGGTGAAGTGATCTATGAGTAGCTGTAATTGCGTCAACTGCACATTGAATTGGTATCACATTTTATAAATATTGTAGATACCACAGGTCATTTGTTCATTTATCCATGTGTTCATTCATTTCATCAGTATTTATAAGTACCCATTTTATGATGTGTGTCATTTGTAGTGCTGGAGATACAGCAGTGAACAAAGCAGGTTCAGAGACCTATCATATGGAATATTCTAATAAAGGGAGATAGGAAAAAGTAAACAAATTAGGAAAATATATTAGACAATGATAAATGCTATGGAAAAAATAAGAGGAGAGAGGTAAGAATTTAGGTCAGGAGAGGAGAGATGTTTGCAAATTCAATTAGAGAGCCCAAGGAAGTATGACAGACAGTTGATGTTTGACTGAAGTTGGAATACAGCTATGTCAGTTTCTGAAGGAAGAGTGCTGCCTGCAAAGGAACAGCATGTGCAACATACTGAACCAGGAGCATCTCTGACACATTCAAGGAGCAGCAAGGAGGCAGCAGTGAGCAGTGGGTTGAGGTGAGAGAGAGATGGAGCCATATGTACTGAGAAAACATAAGCATTGAGTTTTAAGAAAAGTTACTGGGAAAACTGGGGTAATGAAAGTACAGTATCTGACTTTCATTGTAAAATGAATCACACTGAATGCTGACAGAGGGTAAGAGAGAAAGAGTGTAAGCAAAGAGTGAACCTGCTGGAGTTTCCTGCAATAATCTCAACCGAAACCTACAGTGGGACATACCGGGGAGAAAATAGGAAGGGTGCTGAAAATTGGTCAGTTTCTGTCTTTTGTAAAAATAGAATTATCACTCCCTATACATATACCATTAGATAAAGTTAAGCACATAGATGTCTGATATGAATATCAAACTTGTTACTAGAAGTGAAAGAAGTTGAGAGGAATAAAGAGAAGTAAGAAAATTCTCTGAGCTCAGTTTGGTAAGCTTTATCTAATGGTAGTATTCTCAGATATCTAAAACAATAAATTCACGTTGTCTTAGCTTTAGCTTCTCTAAAAGAAGAATGAAACCTAGGCTACTCACAGGCGCTTTAATTAAGAATATGATCCCAGGGAGCAGTAATGAGAGGCAGTGAAATAGGGAAGGAAGTAAATTCAATAAAAGAGTGGGTTATCAAGTTGGGCACTTGTATAACAGAGGTGTTTCATTCCACTGGATCTTTGGGGAATATTACAAAGGGCATTTCAGAACTTTTTCCCTTAAGAAGCTGAAAAAGGAAAGCACTTATCCATCAGCACCTATCCTTTATTGACAAAGGAGGTGGCACAAGGCATTCTCTTCTAATTTAAGCAAGTATGAGTGTTAAGTATATTCTCATGGGAGATCCAGGAGAGCATTAGAAAAGCCTCAGGGCAGGAATCAAAGACACAGGGTACTGGCCAGGGGCAAAGTGCTCATCAGCACGAAGCCTCTCCTACCCATGTGGAACTGGTTGCAATAACAGATCCTAGAGTATGAGGTGGGGCCCTAAAGAGTTTAAAGGGCTGCAAGAGAGATGCTAACACAGCTTAGCTCATAGCACAGTCTGGTCCAGTTGCTCTCTCCATTTGGACCACTCAGTTACAGAGGCTCCTTCAAAGTGTTCTAAGCTTAATCAGCACAACAACACATTAAAAGAACCATATATGTTAAAGGGATAATTTTTTATTTATTCCTAGCATACAAGAATGGTTCAACGTCCACAAATCAATCATTCTGATATACCACATTAACAAAATGAAGGATAAAATCATATGATCTTCTCAACAGATGCAAAAAAGCACTGGACAAAATTCAGCACCCATTAATTAACTCTCAATAAAATGTGTATAGAGGGCATGCACCCCAAAATGATAAATGTCATATATGATAGGCCACAGCTAACATACTTGATGATGAAACACTGCTTTTTCCCCTAAGATCAGAAAAAGACAAGGATGCTCAGTCTCATAACTTTTATCCAACAGTAAGTACTGGAAGTCATAGCAAGAGCAAGTAGGCAAGAAAGAGAAATAAAAGAAATCAGATAGGAAAGGAAGAAGTAAAACTGTCTCTAGTTATAGATGGCACACTATTATATAAAGAAAACCCTAAAGGCTCCACCAAAAAACTATTAGAACTAATTAATGAATACACAAAATTTCAGAATTACAGTCATGTAATAGCAGCTGTGTTTCTATACACTAATATCAAACCAGCACAAAGAGAATTAAGTAAACAACCCCATTGGTGATTTCATCAAAAATAATAATATACCTAGAAATAAATTTAACCAGGAAAGTGAAAAACCTATACACTGAAAAATATGAGATACTGATAAAAGAAAGTAAAGAAGATATAAACACAGAAAAGATATTCCATACTCATGAATTGGAAATTAATAGTGTTAAAAGGTCCATACTAACAAAAGAAATCTACAGATTCAATCCTTATCAAAATTCCAATGACATTTTTCATAATAGAAAATCATTTGTATAGAATTTCAAAAAACTCCATATAGTTAATTCAATCTTCAGAAAGATCGAAGCTGGATGCATCATGCTTCTAGATTTTAAACTATATTATGAGGCTATAGTATCAAAACATTACAGTATTGGCATAAAAACAGATGCACAGATCAAATGTTTTGGGCTCTCATAGACACAGGTGAGAGCCCAAAATAAATTCACGTATTTGGTGAATTATTTTACAACAAAGGAGCCAAGAAGATGCAACAAGGAAAGAAAAGTCTTCAATAAATAGTGTCAGGAACACTAGACAGCCAAATACAAAAGAATGAAACTGGATCATTATCTGTCACCATACGTAACAGTAAGTCCAATATGGAATTCTATTTATATGCTGCTTTATTCTATTACCCATGATAGAAGTTTGCCATAGTAGGAACTTGATAAAAGTTATGAAAGGTGAATCTCTAACAACTAAATGTTAGTACTTAACTTTTACCTCTGCTATTGTCAAAGAGCCTATTTCATAAAAATGTACTGGTGAAATTAGAAAAGGCTCTTAATGTTTTCTCGATTCACTCAGAACACACTGGACATAGAAAGATAGCTCATCAACCAGAAAAACACACTGTCCTAGCAAAACAGCTCCTACTTATATCTCTCCAGAAGACAACAGCTATAATAAAAAGATAATTTACTTATAATTCTCATTCTGTTGCTCAGTGTAATGGAATGAAACTGTAAAATGTGTTAAAATGGTTCTTTGCTATATGCTTCAACTTTATAGGCCAGAAGTATTGTTCACACCAAAATTCAAATATGATAGGAAGGAAGTACTCGAACAGAAGTAAAAAAATCAAAAAGAGATAAAATTCTGTAGCAATGCAAATTTAAGAAAATGTTTCTTAGGATTCATTTGTTAATTTTAATGTTCACTTTTGAATTTTTATTTTTATTATTTTATTTAAAGCAGTACCCCAATTACATAAACTTCAGGATATCACAATCAATGTCTTCATTAATATAAGCAAAGAAAAAATGAGGAAGAATATGCAGCAAAATCATAGTGATTATCTCCGGACTTTAATATTAAGGGGATTTATACATGAACATACACATATGTATTTTTATTGTCATGAATAGAGTGTCCATGTCAACCACAAAAGTACTTTTTTAAAAGCTCTAGAGAGAGCAAAGAGAAAAACAAGAAATGCGTAAGCAGAAGCTAACAGAAAGCTACAAACCCAGTCACACAAACAAAACCCCCAACCTCTTTCCTGACAAAGCAGCTGCTTTGAGAAACAGGCTGCTGAACTGCTTCATCCTCTGTCCTCCAGTTACCTGGCTCACATTCACACCTGCTGCTCCGCATTTATTGCAGAGCCAAGGAAACCTGAGCCAGAAGTCACAGAAGGCCAGGCAGGGGCTTCTAAGTCAGGTGGAGAGGACCTGCAACCAGCCTCACCCCAGGGGCATTCTCCCACCTTGATTAAATGCAACAACAGTTCAAACCCACAATAGTTAAAGCCACAAAATAAGCACATCTCCTTTTGGTTCTCATCATGCCCAGAGGCTTTAACACCCAGCTCAAATTTTAACTTCTCAAGAAAAGAGTTGGTTCGTGGAGGAGCCAGGGGCAGGAAGTGCATGAGGGGTGAGCAAAGGTGGCTGAGAACTGAGAACTGGTCCCCCGGGTGCAACCCTCGCCACATAAATTCACTCCCAAATGTGGTCATCCCTGCACTTTCCCATTAACTAACAACTTCCCCAGTAAAGACCCCCTACTGCAGGCTGGAAGGCAGTGGCCAACCTGCCCAGGGATGGGGTGTGGTGGTTGGGAGGCAACAGTGTCATCTCATGCAAGTGAAAGACCTGTACACTGAACACTCTAAGATTCTGATAAAAGAAATTAAACAAGACACAAATAAATGGAAAGATATTCCATACATATGGATTGGAAATGAATATTGTTAAAACGTCCATACTAACCAAATCATCTACAGATTCAATGTAATCCTTATCAAACGTCTGATGACATTTTTCATAATAATAGAACAAAATTTGTATAGAATTTCAAAAAACTCCAAAGCAATCTTGATAAAGAGAAACAACACTGGAGGCCTCACACCCCTAGCTTTTAAACTGTATTATGAAGCTACAGTAATCAAAACAGTACGGTATTGGCCTAAAAATAGACATGCATCAACAGAACAGAACTGAGGGCTCCAAAATAAACACATACATATATGGTCAGTTATTTTATAACAAAGGAGCCAAGAAGATGCAACAGAGAAAGAATAGTCTCTTCAATAAATTAAACAGTGTCGGGAACACTAAGCAGCCATACACAAAAGAATGAATTTCAACCACTGTCTTTAATCATCCATAAAAAGAGATTAAGGACTTAAAGGTAAGACCTGAAATCATAAAACTCCTAAGATAAAACATGGGGATAAGCTCCTTGACAAAGTTCTTGGCAAAGATTTTTTTTAATTTAACATCAAAAGCAAAAATAAACAAATGTGACTACACTGAAAAAGTTTCTGGGCGCAGCAAAGGAAACCATTCACAAAATTAAAAAGAAACTTAAGAATGAAAGAATACATGTAAATCATCTATCAGATGGGGTTAATACAAAAAATATATATACGTAAAGAACTCAAACAACTCTAAAGGAAAAAAATATGATTAATTTTGGGCACAGGACCATTAACATTTTTCTTCCCAAAGAAGACATACAAAGCGCCAACAGGTACATGAAAAAAAATGATCAATGTCACTAATTATTACGGAAATGCAAATCAAAACCACAGTGAGATATCACCTCACACCTGTTAGAATTGCTATTATGAAAAAGAAAATAAGTAACAAGTGCTAATACACATGTGAAAAAAGGGAACACTTAGGCACTGTTGGTGGGAATGTAAGTTTCACACATTTACCACAGAAAATAGTATGGTAGTTTCTCAGAAAATAATAACAGAACTACTACCACATGACCTAGCAATTTCAGTGCTGGATATATCTCTGTAGGATATGAACACACTCCCTTGAAGAGATATATTCATCTCCCTATTCACTGCAGGATTATTCACACTAGCCAAGATGTGGAAACAACCCACATGTCCATCAATGGATGAACAACAGAGAAAATGTGGTATGTAGATGTGATGGAATATTACTCAGTCATTAAAAAGGACCTCATGGATGGACCTTGAGGTGGTATGCTAAATGAAATAAGTCAAACAGAAAGGCAAATACTGTGTGATCTTCCTTATATTTTGAATCTTAAAAACACAATAAACCGAACCTCAGAACAGGTCAGCGGTTGCCAGAGGTGAGCAGAAGGCCAGTGGACTATATCCAGGTGGTCAAAAGGCACAAGCTTCCAGGTATAAATAAGCCCTGGGATGATGACCATATACATATCAGCAAGATGACCACATATAACAAAACTGTACTGCATATTTGAAAGTCACTAAAAGAGTAGATCTTAAAAGTTCTCATCATAAGAAAAAATATATATAACTGAGTGGCTGTAGATGTTAATGACACTTTTTATAGTAAATATATCAAAGCATTGTGTTGTATACCTAAAAAATACAATGTTACGCATCACATTTCAGTAATAATAATAAAAAATTAGAGAGCTTTGTGTTATTGATATCTTGGGTTGTTGATAGATTTAAGCAAAGCTGTCATGAAAGCTCTGGAAAAACAATGTGCCGACACTACCAGACAATGAAAACAAGGAAGACGTAGCAAGTAAATATTTGTATGTTTGGAAGAACTGGATTTCGGGGAAGTGAGGGATGCAGCAGCCTGCATTCAGCTAGACTGAAATCTCCTCACAGGGATGAAGAGGCTTCATTCTGAATGCTGCAGTTTGTAGCAGGTCTGAAAAATGTTTGCTTTGAAGACTTGCCTGACTGATGAAAGATGCAGTTACAAAAATCTGTTGACCATTTAATGATAGATGTTTTTTAAGTTCTTTCAAATTGTTGAGCCACTGGTTTATCTTTGTTAGGAAGTTAAATTTTGTTCTTTTTTTGGTTTTTAGGGTCAAGCCTGCAGCATATAGAAGTGCCCAGGCTAAGATAAGGGCTGGCCTCAACCATTGCCTGAAGCCTACCACCGCAGGGGCTGTCCCTGCACAGGCCTGCTTACCCTTTGGAGGGGCTACACTTCCGCAGAGCAGCACCAAACACCACCAGCCCCCGAGAAAAGGCCTGCAGCCCAGAAAAGCTAGAACAAGCCTAGCGAGGCCATGAAAAGATCTGCCTAATTCTCGGATGGTTTTTCTGAGTCGGGCTGCCCTGGGGAGGAGCCTCTTGGGTTTTCAGCGGCCCTGCTACCCTCCCAACCCCCAGGGGGTGCTGAGCCCTAGCAGACCAGCTGCATAGGACTGCCAGCTCCAGGCAGGACCACCTGCAGCCCAGAAAAGCTGCAACAAGCCTGGCCCAGCCATGGAAAGATCTCAGATGGTCTTTCTGAGTCGGGCTGCCCTGGGGAGGAGCCTCTAGGGTTTTAAGTGGGCCTTCTAGCCACCCAAGCCTTCAGGGGGTGCCCCACTCCCGCAGAATAGCTGCTCAGCACCACCAGCCCCCTGGAGGAGCCCCTGCAGCCCAGAAAAGCTGCAACAAGCTTGGCCAGACTGTGAAAAGATCTGCCTACATTCTCAGGCCGTCCTTCTGAGTTGGGCTGCCCTAGGGAAGAGCCTCTTAGGTTCTTAGTGACCCAGATAGCTGCTCCAGCCCCCAGGGGGTGCTGCACTCCTGAGGAACAGCTGCCCAACACCGCCAACCTCCTGCAAGAACCCAGAGCCTAAAAACACCAGAGCAAGCTCTGCCAGACCAAGTGAAATCTGCTACCATCGTGGTGTGGACCTCCCAGTCCTGTCTGCCCTCAGGAAGTCCTCCTTTGCTTCAAAGAAACCCTGTTAGCCCCATCAACACTCCAGAAAAGCCACACTGCCTCAAAAAAGATTGACCAACAACGCCAGCCCTCAGGAAACACTCCACAGCAGTGCCAAGGCAAACCCTGCCCAGCCACAGGGAGTGTACCTCCATCAAGAAAAAGAAAATAACAAGCAAGATGAAAAAGCTCAGAAATCATTCCCAGTTAAACCAACAGGAGAACTCACCTAAAGCAGTCAACAATGAAACAGAACTCTGCAGTCAGACAGACGTGGAGTTCAAAAGGGAGACAGTGAAAATACTGAAGGAATTAAGAAAAGATATGAACAGTAATGCAGATACCCTCAGAAAGGAACTAGAAAATATAAGGAGGAGCCAAGAAAAACTAGAACATTCATTTGCAGAGATGCAAACTGAACTAAGGGCAGTAAAAACCAGAATGAATAATGCAGAAGAACGAATCAGTGATATGGAAGATAGAATAACGGAAATCACCCAATCAGGTCAGCAGACAGAAAACCAAATCAAAAAACAGGAAAGCAATATAAGAGACCTATGGGATAATATAAAGCGGGCCAGTCTACGCATAATAGGAATTCCAGAAGGAGTAGAAAAAGATAAGGGGATGGAAAATATATTTGAAGAAATTATCGCTGGAAACTTCTCAAATCTAAAGGATACTGGGTTCAAGATACAAGAAGCACAGAGGGCCCCAAACAAATTGAACCCAAATAGACCCACACCAAGACACATCATAATAAAAATGGCAAAAGTTAATGATAAAGAGAGGATCCTAAAGGCAGCAAGAGAAAAACAGAATGTTACCCACAAGGGAACCCCCATAAGATTATCAGCTGATTTCTCTACAGAAACACTACAGGCCAGGAGGGAATGGCAAGAGATATTGAAAGTGCTCAAAGGAAAAAATATGCAACCTAGAATACTCTATCCAGCAAGAATATCATTTAAAATAGAAGGGGAAATAAAAATTTTTTTCCAACAAACAAAAACTTAAAGAATACAGCAAAACAAAACCCAGGTTAAAAGAAATACTGAAAGGGCTTCTCTAAACCAAAAAGAAAGGAAGGAAAGGGAAGAAAAAAGAAAAGAAAAAAAAGAAGAAGAGGAAGAACTAGGACTGAGGAAACCGCAATCAGAGAGCAGTCACTCAAATAAGCCAGCATACAGATTTAATCATGAACATGCTTCAAACAAAATAAAATTAAAAAGAAAAAAATAAAAAAGAGTCATCAAAACCATAAAATATAGGCAAGGGATGTTAGGAAATAAATAACCCTTTTTGTTTGTTTGTTTGTATGTTTCTCTTCTTAATTTTAATATAGTAATGAAGTGTTTGAATTACAGGACCATCAGACTAAAACACACAATTATAGGAAGGGGTTAGCATACTTAAAAAACAGGGCAACCACAAGCCAAAAGCAAATATTGCATTTGCAAAAAATGGAAAAAAAAAAACACTCAAGCAGATAACAACAGGAGACCATCCAACCACAAAAAAAAAAAAAAAAGGAAGAATGGAGAACCATAGAATCAACTGGAACACGAGGTTCAAAATGGCAATAAATAATCATCTATCAATTATCACCTTAAATGTCAATGGACCGAATGCCCCAATCAAAAGACACAGAGTGGCTGAGTGGATAAAAAGACAAAAACCTTCAATATGCTGCCTACAAGAAACTCACCTTAGGACAAAGGATACATATAGATTGAAAGTGAAAGGGTGGGGAAAAATACTTCACGCCAATAGACATGACAGAAAAGCAGGAGTCGCAACGCTCATATCAGACAAAATAGACTTTAAAACAAAAGACATAAAGAAAGACAAAGAAGGACACTATTTAATGATTAAGGGATCCATCCAAGGAGAGGATGTTACTATCGTCAATATATATGCCCCAAATATAGGAGCACCCAGATACATATAACAAATATTAACAGACATAAAGGGAGATATTGATGAGAATACAATCATAGTAGGAGACCTTAATACCCCCCTCACATCAATGGACAGATCCTCTAGACAGAAAACCAATAAAGCAACAGAGATCCTAAAGGAAACAATAGAAAAGTTAGACTTAATTGATATCTTCAGGACACTACATCCAAAAAAATCAGAATACACATTCTTCTCAAATGCTCATGGAACATTCTCAAGAATCGACCACATATTGGGACACAAAGCTAACCTCAATAAATTTAGGAGCATAGAAATTATCTCAAGTATCTTCTCTGACCACAATGCCATGAAATTAGAAATCAACCATGGGAAAAGGAAAGAGAAAAAACCTACTACATGGAGAATAAACAACATGCTACTAAAAAAAAAACAATGGGTCAATGAGGAAATCAAGAAGGAAATTAAAACATACCTTGAAACAAATGATAATGAAGACACAACCTCTCAAAATCTATGGGATGCTGCGAAAGCAGTGCTCAGAGGGAAATTTATAGCAATCCAGGCCTTTCTCAAAAAAGAAGAAAGATCCCAAATTGACAATTTAACTATCCACCTAAATGAATTAGAAAAAGAAGAACAAAAAAGACCTAAAGTCAGCAGAAGGAAGGAAATTATAAAGATCAAAGAGGAAATCAATAATATAGAGACTCAAAAAACAATAGGGAAAATTAATAAAACCAAGAGCTGGTTCTTTGAAAAGGTAAACAAAATTGACAAACCCCTGGCTAGACTCACTAAAAAGAGGAGAGAAAGAACCCAAATAAACAAAATTAGAAAGAAAAAGGACAAATCACAATGGATACGGCAGAAATACAAAAAACCATAAGAGAATACTATGAACAACTATACGGCAACAAGTTTGACAATCTGGAAGAAATGGACAATTTTCTAGAATCTTACAGCCTGCCAAAACTGAATCAAGAAGAAACAGACCAACTGAACAGACCAATCACTAGAAATGAAATTGAAGCAGTCATAAAAACACTCCCTACAAATAAAAGTCCAGGACCAGATGGCTTCACAGGCAAATTCTATGAAACTTATAAAGACGAATTGGTGCCCATCCTCCTTAAACTCTTTCAAAAGGTTGAAGAAAAAGGAATACTCCCAAAGACATTCTATGATGCCACCATCACCCTCATTCCAAAACCAGGCAGAGATACCACCAAAAAAGAAAACTATCGGCCAATATCATTGATGAATATAGATGCAAAAATTCTCAACAAAATCTTAGCCAACCGAATCCAACAACATAGCAAAAAAATTATACACCATGACCAGGTTGGGTTCATCCCAGGTTCACAAGGATGGTTCAACATACGCAAATCAATCAGCGTCATACACCACATTAACCAAAAAAAAGTCAAAAATCATATGATCATCTCAATAGACACAGAAAAAGCATTTGACAAAGGCCAACATACATTCATGATCAAGACCCTCGCCAAAGTGGGTATAGAGGGAACATTCCTGAATATAATCAAAGCCATTTATGAAAAACCCACAGCAAATATAATGCTCAATGGGGAAAAACTGAAAGCCTTCTCACTCAAATCTGGAACAAGACAGGGATGCCCACTCTCACCACTGCTCTTCAACATAGTTTTGGAAGTCTTAGCCACAGCAATTAGACAAACAAAAGAAATAAAAGGCATCCATATAGGAAGAGAAGAGATCAAACTGTCACTGTATGCAGATGATATGATACTATACCTAGAAAACCCTAAGGACTCAACCCCAAAACTCCTTGAACTGATTAATAAATTCAGCAAAGTAGCAGGATATAAGATTAACATTCAGAAGTCAGTTGCATTTCTGTATACCAGCAATGAAATATTAGAAAAGGAATACAAAAATACAATACCTTTTAAAATTGCACCTCACAAAATCAAATACCTCGGAACACAACTGACCAAGGAGGTAAAGGACCTATATGCCGAGAACTATAAAACTTTAATCAAAGAAATCAAAGATGTAAAGAAATGGAAAGATATTCCATGTTCCTGGATTGGAAAAATCAATATTGTAAAAATGGCCATACTACCCAAAGCAATCTACAGATTCAATGCAATCCCTATCAAATGACCCATGACATTTTTCACAGAACTAGAACAAACAATCCAAACATTTATATGGAACAACAAAAGACCCAGAATCGCCAAAGCAATCCTGAGAAACAAAAACCAAGCAGGAGGCATCACTCTCCCAGACTTCAAGAAATACTACAAAGCCACAGTCATCAAAACAGTGTGGTACTGGTATCAAAACAGACAGACAGACCAATGGAACAGAATCGAGAATCCGGAAATAAACCCTGACACCTATGGTCAATTAATCTTTGACAAGGGAGGCAAGAACATAAAATGGGAAAAAGAAGTCTATTCAGCAAGCATTGCTGGGAAACCTGGACAGCTGCATGCAAAGCAATGAAACTGGAACACACCCTCACACCATGCACAAAAATAAACTCCAAATGGCTGAAAGACTTAAATATACGACAGGACACCATCAAACTCCTAGAAGAAAACATAGGCAAACACTCTCTGACATCAACATCATGAATATTTTCTCAGGTCAGTCTCCCAAAGCAATAGAAACTAGAGCAAAAATAAACCCATGGGACCTCATCAAACTGAAAAGCTTTTGCACAGCAAAGGAAACCAAAAAGAAAACAAAAAGACAACTTACAGAATGGGAGAAAATAGTTTCAAATGATGCAACGGACAAGGGCTTAATCTCTAGAATATATAAACAACTTATACAACTCAACAGCAAAAAAGCCAATCAATCAATGGAAAAATGGGCAAAAGACCTGAATAGACATTTCTCCAAAGAAGATATACAGATGGCCAACAAACACATGAAGAAATGCTCAACATCGCTGATTATAAGAGAAATGCAAATCAAAACTACCATGAGATATCACCTCACACCAGTCAGAATGGCCATCATTAATAAATCCACAAATAACAAGTGCTGGAGGGGCTGTGGAGAAAAGGGAACCCTCCTGCACTGTTGGTGGGAATGTCAACTGGTACAGCCACTATGGAGAACAGTTTGGAGATACCTTAGAAATCTATACATAGAACTTCCATATGACCCCGCAATCCCACTCTTGGGCATCTATCTGGACAAAACTCTCCTTAAAAGAGACACATGCACCTTCATGTTCATTGCAGCACTATTCACAATAGCCAGGACATGGAAACAACCCAAATGTCCATCGACAGATGACTGGATTCAGAAGAAGTGGTATATATACACAATGGAATACTACTCAGCCATAAAAAAGAATGACATAATGCCATTTGCAGCAACATGGATGGAACTAGAGAATCTCATCCTGAGTGAAATGAGCCAGAAAGACAAAGACAAATACCATATGATATCACTTATAACTGGAATCTAATATCCAGCACAAATGAACATCTCCTCAGAAAAGAAAATCATGGACTTGGAGAAAAGACTTGTGGCTGCCTGATGGGAGGGGGAGGGAGCGGGAGGGATCGGGAGCTTGGGCTTATCAGACACAACCTAGAATAGATTTACAAGGAGATCCTGCTGAATAGCATTGAGAACTTTGTCTAGATACTCATGTTGCAGCAGAACAAAGGGTGGGGAAAAAACTGTAATTGTAATGTATACATGTAAGGATAACTTGATCCCCTTGCTGTACAGTGGGAAAATTAAAAAAAAAAAAAAAAAAGAAGTGCCCAGGCTAGAGGTCAGATTGGACCTGCAGCTGCCACAGCCACAGCCACAGCCACGCAGGAACTGAGCCTCATTTGTGACCTATGCCATAGCACACAGCGATGCTGGATCCTTAACCCAGTGAGCGAGCCCAGGTTCATTATGGCTGAGCCGCAAAGGGAACTCCCAGATGTTAATTTTTTTCATGGAAGTTATACATCAGTTTATTGCGTCTGTCAAATTCAAGTTTTCTCAGAAAAAAATTATCAAAATCCCTAAATGCTTATCAAGAGATGACCTCAATTGCTCGGGATGGCTGGTTCCTGAAAAACAACAACAAAAACCCCAAAAAACAAAAGCCACAGTCGCATAACTTAGACATACCTTGGGGTTACACCCACTGTTACTGTAGAATTATGGTTTCTCACAATGCTAAGGGCAGTCTGGAGCAGAAGATAATGCAAATGATTTCAAAGTTCTCTTCCATGAACAACGTGCAGTTTCTAGGAATCAGGCCAATTCCTTCCAGCCCTCCTACCGGAAAATCAACCCGTCATCAAGTATGGCTTGTGCTTTTAGTTTCCTGTAGTGACGTTGTTTCAAAAACACTTCCACTTTTGGTTTTGTTTTGTATTCTAATCCTCTGCCTTGTGGAAGGCAGCTCAGTGGAGAGAAAGGAAATTCCCAGGACAGGCTTTTTTTTTCTTTAAAGTATATCAGAAAAACACAGCTAAACTAAGGGACAGCGTTACAGGTCTCACCAAGTTGTCATGAGGCAGCTTCCTCCCTTGGTCTAAAAGATCTCTGCTACTGACCTTACAGTTAAGGTAAGAGTGGGGCATGGGTGGGAAAACGTTTGCTGGGCTCAGGACGCCTTACAGAGTGTGTAATCGTGACCTCAGGAAGCTGAGCTGGATGGGAACAGTCAGACCTCGTTAAAGGCTAACTTTTGGTGCCGTCAGACAGGAAGCAGGATCCATGAAATGCCAGTTCCTTTGCTCATGGTGAACTAGACACAGGCACGCGTGGGGACAAAGAGCATTAAGGGTCTTCACACCGTTTTTCTTCCTTTACCGCCTTATGATCCATGGGGACCTGGGCTGCCACTTCAGCTACCTTTGTCTTTGACAAATCTGATTAAGATCCTTCAAACTGCAGCCTTACCTTTTCAAGAACGATGATTGTACCATGTTCATGAGAAAGAGCACTGAGTGAGATGAAAGGTAAAGGGCTTGCTTACAGTGTTAAGGGCAGAAAGAAAGAAGGAAAATTGACATCCACAGTGGACAATGAAGAAATGTCATAGAAATGACTACATATCAAAGTGCCCGTGGTGGCACATCGGTAGCAAACCTGACTCTCCTTGGGATGCAAGTTCGGTCCCTGGCCTTGTTCGGTGGGTTAAGGATCCAGCATTGCTGTGGCTGCGGTGCAGGCCAGCAGCTACAGCTCCGATTCAACCTCCAGCCTGGGAACGTCCATATGCTGCAGGTGCGCCCTAAAAAAGACCAAAAAAAAGCCATATATCTTAGTCATAGGCCTGTACTTTGTTTGAAGATGGATTTCCCCCTTTAGAAAGAATCCTGAATAGTAACCAGATTTGATTTCTTGGCGCCCACTCATTCCTTACAGCCTCTTATGTGGTCTTTGTTCTCATGACTCTACTGACTTTACTCTTACAAATCACTTAACACAACGCTTGTCCTCTTGACCGCTCAATACTCTCTGATAATTTCGTTTACTCCGTGGAGCTCTCTTCTCCTTTGAAGGTCTTATTACAGCGCACACTTCACAAAATCCCTGGTTTGAATTGCATTTTCCTCCTTCATACGAGCTTTTTCCTTCCCTTGCAATCTCAAACCATAAAAGACACAAAGTGAAAGCAACCAACGATAACAAAAATAACACAAAACCCATCTAGGATTTTATGGCTGAAAACAGAGGGTTGTTTTGTTTCTGTTTTGGTTTTCCTAGAAACTCTATCAGTAGCCCTTTTGAGCCTCTTTGCCTATATTTCTTGGCATTTTCCTTATTTACATATTTTTACAGCTCTCGCTCTCCTTTCGGCTAGCAGTTATACAGATATAAAGAAATATTTAGTCACTTCCTTTTTTTGAAGATGAGCTGAGGGCGTTAAGTGGAATGCCAGAGTCACTCAGATAGCCAGGTGCAGGTCTGAGATTAGAAATCACAGCCAAGGGAGTTCCCCTTGTGCCTCAGTGGGAATGAACCCACCTAGTATCCATGAGGATGTGGGTTCAAGCCCTGGCCTCACTCAGTGGGTTAAGGATCTGGTGTTGCCGTGAGCTGTGGTGTAAGTTGCAGACACGGCTTGGATCTGGCATGGCTGTGGCTGCGGTGTAGCCGGCAGCTGTCGTTCCGATTCAACCCCTAGCCTGGGAACGTCCATATGCCGTGGGTGCAGCCCTAAAAAGACAAAAAGAAAAAAAAGAAATCAAAGCCGAAACGTGTATTGTGTGTATATGCTGATGCAATCTTGCTTCGTTTCTATTTACAACAGGTTATGGGGCTCTAGCAGAGTTTTGGAGAATGCATCTCAGAGCATACATTACTGATTTATGATGGCAGAGCAATAGTTAGGTATAAGGCTCAAACTCATGGACTCCGCAAAGAGGTTTTAGAGACTGAGCTGCCCTAAAAGTATGAAAGATGTTACCAAGATGACATCTGGGGACAATCTGTATAACACTTGCATTAATATAGATGCAGAGCACTAGTATTACTCATTAAGGGGTCTGAAAATTCAGACAAATCCTTTTCCTTTCCCATTCGTGACATCATTCCAAAGCAAAAGAGCTGGTGAGGTCCCAGCCTCTGCAAAGAGATACAGATTGTGTGCCTTCCGTTCTTCTAGCTAATTGCTGTGGACCGTTACTGCCGAGTCCCCATATCTCTCTAATCGAAAAAGGATTATGACTCCTGCTACACACAAATCAGAGGCAAGAACTCAATCACCAGAGGATGCGAGTATTGCATTGGAAGTGCATTAGCATGGTGCCACCCATTTGCAGTGGATCTCCTAACTGCGGCCAGGCACTTTCTCTTTTCTCTGTCCCCTGGTTAATCTCTGGGGCATGGGCTATGAAGGAACATGGAGAGTGGCCCTTATAATTTGGAAAAAAGCAACTTTTATAGGTAGCTAACAAAGGAATCCGGATATTTGCACTGCAAGATTTCAGGGTTTTTTTTTTTAAAGGCAAGCGGATGTGGATTTTTAGCTTCTGTTGTAAATGCCTCTAAAATGGAAGAAAATTGTTCTTTATGATAAGGCAAGGCAGAAAAGCAAGCATTTGTTTAAAGCTCAGATAGCTTAAAAATGTTTTATCAGGGGTTCTTTAGGGTAAAGGAATTGATGTCCAGAAATCAGAAAATAAATGGTTAAGTATTATTTAAGAAAGTATTGTCACTCACTTTCTCAATCATAAAATGACCACTTACTAAGGTTTTGACTGAAAAACACACATTAAAAGCTATACAAAGAATTCTTTAAAAGTAAAGCTTTAAGGGAGTTCCCAATGTGGCTCAGCAGTAACGAACTCAACCAGTATCCACGAGGATGCAGGTTCGATCCCTGGCCTTGCCCAGTGGGTTAAGGATCCCATGTTGCTGTGAGCTGTGGTGTAGACCAGTAGCTACAGCTCCAATTAGACCCCTAGCCTGAGAACTTCCACATGCCGCTGGGGTGGCCATTAAAAAAAAAAAGTAAAACTTTAAGAAGTGAACAACCACTATGTGTTCGGTACTGCTACACAATGACCTGGCAGGATTTAGCATAACATGTTTTGACTGGACAGATCCCTAAATTAGAGAAATGCAGGTTGATACCAGGTGAAAGCAAGACGTTTAATATAACCACCAGTGACCACAAAGACTCAGTCTGGGGATTCAGGAAGGTAAAAAGCAAGAAACATGAGCAAGAGCCAAACACCAGTGGAGAAGAGTCAGACACAAACCAGCAGTAGGTTAGACTCAGAAAACGGTTTTCCACATTCCCGCGAGACATTCAGGAGCCAGTGGGGTGGCCTGTGTAGGATGCTGGGACGCCGGGCACTATTTCACTATGACTCCCTTTACTGTCTTCTTTTGGTGGTTGTTTAATTTCTTCAGAAACACAGGCCATGCCAGGAAAGAGCATATCTGCAAGTTGAGGAAGCAACATGATTTTTTCTCTGCTTAAAGTCTAGAAATTCCAGTCTATCCCACCTCTTCCCCTGCAGATCAGAGGACACCCTAGACATGGCCTCAGGGGTGCACATGCCCGAACCACAGTGCCTCATTGAGAACATCAATGGGCGACTGGCGGTGAACCCGAAAGCGCTGAAGCTCCTGTCTGCCATCAAGCAGCCCCTGGTGGTGGTGGCTATCGTGGGCCTGTACCGCACAGGCAAATCCTACCTGATGAACAAGCTGGCTGGGAAGAACAAGGGTGAGTGGCCCCAGCAAACCGGGCTGAGCCCCTGCTGGGCACCCGCACTCCCAGCAGGCAGGACCGTGAGGCCGGGAGAGGATGTCAGAGACGAGGAGGAATATCGAAAGCTGATGTATGGGTCACAGCTGGGAGGTAAAAAGGAGAGGTCTGTTTCTGACACAGCACCTCTTTTTTTCCCCTTAGGATCTCCTTGAGAAAAAAAATCATACTGTTTTTCCATTACAAGGAGTAAGACATTAATGAAATAACTTCTACATATGAAACTCTAAATGATTAAAATTGTCGTGGCATTAATGTTCTTGTTCAAAAAAACAAGATGTTGCTATGATTTATCTCAAAGAGAATTCTATGTTTTCCTCTAGGAGTTTATAACTCCTGGCGTTACATTTAGGTCTTTAATCCAATTTGAGTGGGATGGGTGGGGAATTTGGGGTTGGGAGATGCAAACGCTCACATTTAGGGATGGATAAGCAATGAGGTCCTACTGAACAGCACAGGAAACTATCTCCAGTCTCGTGGGATCGAATATGCACATTTACATGAATGACTGGGTCACCACGCTCTCCAGCAGAAGTTGGTGCAACACTTTAAATCTACTTTAACCTTGAAAAATTATGAATAAAAACTACATCAAATGTCCGCCCTTTGGTGCGTGGCATTCCTGCCATCTCATGCCTCTGCTGGAACTCAGATCGGCACAGGGTTGTCCTTTCTGCCGTCTCCTCATCGTGCTTTCCCTAAACCACAGTCCACCGCCAAGGGCAGCTCCCATTCCCGATCCCTCTGTTTCAGCCTCTCCTCTCCCCCCGCAGGCTTCTCTGTGGGCTCCACGGTGCAGTCTCACACAAAGGGCATCTGGATGTGGTGCGTGCCTCACCCCAGGAAGCCAGACCACACCCTGGTCCTTCTGGACACCGAGGGACTCGGGGATGTGGAGAAGGTAACAGGATGCTTTTTTCCCCCCAAGGATGCTTTTTAATCAACTTCCTCGTCTCTGAACAGTTTTTACAGAGGGTATTTTTTTTTTAATACTTCCACTTGATCAGGGTATAACTTTCTTTCCCCTTTCTATTTTTAATGGTCCAAGTTTGGAAACCTGAAAAAAAAAATATGTGCAAACTAGAAGCGTAGCTAGGAGACTGTGCTAATGTGGAAACAGGCAGCTCACCAAACCGCAGAAAGATGGGACAAACAACATCGCTGTCAGCAATGTGACCTGGCAGGGGACAGAGATCAGCAATGTGATCTGGGGCAGCGGGACTTGAGTCCAAACCAGGCCCTGGCACTGGGCACTCGCTGTGACTTTAATAAAAGCAAGAATAAGTCTCCCTAGATCTTCTGATTCCCCTTTGGTTTCATCCATTTCACCATCTGAGCAGGAGATACATGAGACTTTATCACTTGCAGGCTGGTGAGTGTCCAACCACTAGCCCACTGGGGAAAAATAAAGCCTAGATTTGCAGCACTTGTAAGTCTTCTAGGTACTCGCATCACAGCTGACTCCAAGCCATCCAGGGAAGCACCACACTCAGCGTGCGGAGAAGATGTGCATGAGCAGCTCTTGTGAGCCAAGGGGCGCGGGCTCGAGCACAAAACTGGATCTTCCCCCTGTGTTTTGTGTCTTCACTGTGCTTTTAATTTACTGCAATTCAAAATGGTCTAACCCATTTTGCCTTCGTTTCCTCATCTCTAACATGGAAACAGTAGTTCACAAGTCAGCATTGTTCAGGATATTCGATAAGATCAGTAGTGTGAACGGCACTGGGTATAAAAGCTACTCGATAAAACAGATGTGTGCATTATGTATGCAGGCCAAGTGTATTTTGCACAATTGAAAATTCTGATTTTAAATACTCTGGCTACTCCCACTAATTTTGACTATCAATTTGCAAATCCCCAACCCGTTATAAGAGGGATTGATGAGTTAACAATATATGGTTTTGTGTAAAGTTATCAACGCAAAAGACAGAACTAGTCCAAGTTCACGTGTTCCTCACACCCATTTTTGGTTCTCTTGTCTAGGACTTATAGGTCAGGGGTCAATTTTTAATAACTGCTCGTCTGGGAATGCCATGAGACATGACTGAAATGTGTTCTGACTACTAGGGCGACAAGAAAAATGACACCCAGATCTTTGTGCTGGCACTGTTACTGAGCAGTACCTTTGTATACAACACCATGAACAAAATTGACCAGAGGGCAATCGACCTCTTGCAGTATCCTTTGGAGATGCAGGGTGGTACCAAAGCCAGAGGGGGCACCCCTGTTCACCTGCCATGTTCATGAATCTTTGTGAATCCAACACAGAAATGAAAGCATCGTAAGCACTAAAAGGACAGGAAAGAGTCTTTGTAGTTATAAGGAAACGCGGACCTGGTTCCAACACAATGGATGTGAAGGGTGGAAAGACAGGGAATTAAGCAGGGCTTCGGTTCAGTTCTGTTTCCTTAAGTGCATCCCAGCTACGTGGCAGAACTAGCCACATGGCTCCAAACAGTATCCTCAACTGATGCTGACGAGGTGTCGGGTCCAGAGGACTCTGTGAGCAACTGTCCAGACTTAGTGTGGACTCTGAGAGATTTCTTCCTTGACCTGGAAGTAAATGGACACCCCATCACAACAGATGAATATCTGGAGAATTCGCTGAGGCCAAAGCCAGGTAACAGGGCCTTCAGCTTTGGAAAGAGGGAGAAACATTAACACAAACAGTATCTCTTCTGTGTTTCTGGCTAAACTGGTAGCTCCCTACCTGTACTCACCTGACTAAACTACCACAAAAATACTTGATACTATTAATTTACAGTGAACTAATAGATTTCATATTAACTTGTAGTATTCCCCTGGTCTTGGAGCAAGTTACTTTTCCCTCTTCCGTTCCCTGTCTGATTACCTTTCACCTTTTCGCTTGGGGTTTGCGAAGATGTCGTAAAATAAATGACATCAGCTAAGAAGGCACATTCGTTTGTGGGAAATACATTGAAATAAATGTTAATCCTATACTAAATCAATCCTGTTTTTCCTTCCTCAGGGGCTGATAAAAGTCTTCAGAATTTTAATTTGCCCCGTCAGTGTATACAGAAATTCTTTCCCACAAAGAAATGCTTTATTTTTGACTCCCCCACTCATCGGAAGAAGCTTGCCCAGCTTGAGACGCTACATGATGATGACTTGGAACCGGACTTTGTACAACAAGTGGCGGAATTCTGTTCCTACATCTTCAGCCACTCCAAATCTAAAACTCTTCCAGAAGGCAGCAAGGCCAATGGGTCCCGTGAGTACCTTCTTAGGGATTCTCCTGCAGTCCAAACTAGAGGCTGGGGACTCTGCTGTAATTTTCTCCTTGCACTGCCAACGATGCAAATGCATAGGCAGCCCCTGCCAAGAAAGCATATGTATCATATGTATCCAATTCCAGTGAGTACCAAAAATATTTCTAGGCTTTTTTCGTCATGCCTGCAAAGCACAATAAAGGAGGGAGATAACCTGAGGAAAAGGTCAAGTTGAAAATGTCCTTTCTATACATGGTCCACTGTTGAAGTAACTAACCCACATGGGTCAGAAATACTTGTTCCGCCCATACAGCGGGTGTGTGCCATGTGTCCCGGGTTTAGTTAGGCAGAAGATAAGGAAGACACATACATTCTCCATAGAAATGGGACATCCTGGTACAAAGACGAAACAACCAGACACCCAAGTTGTCTAGAACTCTTAAAGAAATCAAAGCAGACGTCTCGGTCCAGCTATTCCCAAACATGTCGTGGAACCTGGTGAACGATCACCGCACTCTAGAGGGAAGTTGGGGGCATAAAAAATGTGTAAAGGACAAGGAAGTCCAACAGAAAGTTTCAACAAGGAGTCAGCTGACGTGGTCTCCTTTGCCACCTTTGTGCTGTTGCTGATGAAGGTAACACGCGTACCGGCTTCACACGTGGAAGGGGAGGAGAGAAGGGACTGGGAAGGGAACAGAAACCTGAGGAAGAGAAAAAGAAAGCAAAGAGTCAAGAGGCAAAAGGCCTCCAGGGTTCCAACCAGATGACTGCCCACAGCGTCATACAACCGTCCCCTCCTTTCTCCGTAAGAAAACGGTGACACGTGGTTGATCACGTGCATCTCGCATGTTCCACTGGAACACGTTCTTTTCTCAAAGGATGAAAGATCTGCCTTCATGGTCACGTAATTTCCCAGAGGAGCCTCCTCGGGGCCCTTGAACGCTGGGTAGAAGGCTTAACCCTCTCTGAATTACTCAGTTCAGAGTATGTCCTTTTTCCCCTGCAATTAATTCAAGCCTTCCTTCCTCCTGCGAAGATCTAGAGAGAGTGGTGCTGACCTACGTGAAAGCCATCAGCAGTGGGGACCTGCCCTGTGTGGAGAACACAGTCCTGGCCTTGGCGCAGGTTAAGAACTCGGCTGCAATGAAAACGGCCATTGCCCACTATGACCAGCTGATGGGCCAGAATCTGCACCTGCCCACAGAGACCCTGCAGGAGCTGCTGGACCTGCACAGGATCTGTAAGAAAGTGGCCATCGAAGTATTCGTAATGAATTCTTTCAAGGATGTGGACCACGGGTTCCAGAAAAAATTAGAGGTAATTGATGTTTTTTCCCCTATAGTTCATGGGGCTTAGGGTCAATGCAAGGCAAAGCATTACTACGAAAGGCAAAAGGAGGACTTAAGGAAAGCAATTCTTGGGGTTCCCGTTGTGGCACAGTGGGTTAAGGATCTGGTGTTGTCTCTGAGGTGACATGGGCTCTATCCCTGGCCCAGCACAGTGGGTTAAAGATCCAGCGTTGCCGCAGCTGTGATGTAGGTTGTACCTGCAGCTCAGATTTGATCCCTGGACCAGAACTTCCATATGTCTTGGGTGTGGCTGAAAAAGAAAAAAGAAAGGCAATTCTTACTAGACTGAAAGATAGTGACTGTCACTTATGGGATCAAGATATCACTATTATTCTGAACATAAACGAACAAAAAAACAAGCAGATAAACATAAAACTACTCTGGACCCTATAGATTCTGAAGCTTTCACACACAGACAACTCACCTCACTATGTCACATCCATGGACAAATTTTTTTTAAGCAATCTTATTCCTTTAAAAATTGTATCCATAAAGTACTAATGAACTTTCCTTTATTTCAATCAACCATACAGAATTGCCAAATGGACCTATTAAAAGATTATGCCCCCAGGTTTAAGAGCATACACTCATTACACTGGCCAATGATCCATTCTACCTCCTTACTGGGAATCCCAGGCCTAGTATAATACGGACATTCAGATGGCTGTAAAACAGCAGGTTGCATTTAAGATTAGGGCAAGAGGAGTGCCCCTTACGGCTCAGCAGATACTAAGAACCCGACTGGTATCCATGAGGATGTGGATTCAATTCCTGTCCTCGCTCAGTGGGTTAAGGATCCAGAGTTGCCCCAGCTGTGGTGTGGGCCGGCAGCTGCAGCTCAGATTTGACCCCTAGCCTGGGAATTTCCATATGGCACAGGTGTGTCCCCAAAAAGAAAAAACAACCAAACAAAACTGATATTGGCATTCCTGCTGTGGCTCAGCTGTAATGAACCTGACTAGTACCCCTGAGGATGCAGGTTTGATCCCTGGCCTTGCTCAGTGGGTTAAGTATCCATCATAGCTGTGAGCTGTGGTGCAGGCTGCAGACTCAGCTTGGATCTGGCATTGCTGTGGTTGTGGTATAGGCGGGCAATTGCAGCTCTGATTCAACCCTTACTCTGAGAACTTCCACATGCCATAGGAGCGGCCCTAAAACAAAATAATAATAATAAAATTAGGGCAAGAGATGACAGATCTGCAGTCAGAAGATCACATCTAAAGCAGAAAAGGCGAAAGAAAGTGGTTTCAGGAAATTTCAAACCCAAAAGTCAAGTCATTTTTCTACAGTGTTTCACCCTTGGAACTTTTGTAGGTTTGGTGGGGAGGCTAGAGTCTTGAATGCGGCCCTCACTTTTCCAGAAACACATGCGGAAAAATTTGTTTTGTGAATCAGTTCTAGAAATACTGCTGTGCTGCTAACACCTTTTCCACTGGTCTTTGTCCCTGTGAAGACCCTGCTAGAAGCCAAACAGAATGAACTTCATGAAAGGAACTTGAAGACATCACTAGACCGTTGCTCATCTTTACTTCAGGTTATTTTTGAACCTCTAGAAGAAGAAGTGAAACAGGGGTTTTATTCAATACCAGGGGGGCATCGTCTCTTCATGCAGAGGAGAGAAGAGCTGAAGGCAGTGTACTATCAGGTGCCCTGGAAAGGGCTACAGGTACACCTAGTTTATGCTTTAATTAGGGGGCACTGTTGGGGGTCTTCTTCCAGAAATCAATGATCATAGATAGGAAGGAGTGCTGGGGGAGTAAACTGAACGACCGCCGTAATCGCCAGACTTCCGTAGCAGTCATCAACATGCCTGGCAGCAAAGGGGTTGGGTTTTTTTTTGGCTACACAGGATAGAATCCCCATAATTGCCCTAACTGAAGAAAATCATTCATTGGCTCACATAAAAGTAAAATGTTTATATTTAGTTGTAAGAACGGATATGGTCAAGAGTTTATTATAATAGTCGATTGCAAGTATCAATATAATCAGTTTTCCCGTTTCTTTCTTTGTCTTTCCAACCCTCACTCCAGCTTTCTGTACTGTTTTCCTACCCACTGGCTTCCTTCTCAGGCAGGCTCAGCTCAGGTGGCAGCAAAGATGACACCAAGAGTTCCTAGATTTTGTCTTTTGTGCCCTCGGTCTCACAAAAGAGAAAAGCATCTTTCCAGGTTCCACATCAGTCTTTAAAACACCTGACTTGCAGTATTTTCTCACCTGTACCCACATCTTTTGCATCACGTGGCCTTGGGTATTCTCATAGGCCAGCCCTAAGCCTGTGCCCACCTCTTGACAGGAGAGGTTTGATTGACAGCTCCCCTCAATATAGGCTGAGCACTTCCAGGGAGGAAAAGATGCTGGGAAGAAAAGAAATGAAGAGATTTTCAGTATTTCTAACCACTTCCCACCTCTTACCACACTTTGGGGGTTTCAGGCTGAAGAAGCTCTGCGGAAATATTTACAGTCCAAGGAGTCTATGAATGTTACGATTTTCCAGACAGATCTGGCTCTCACACAAAGGGAGAAGGAGATGGAAGGTAAGGCGAAAATGGAAAAGATGCAAGACAGAAACGCTACCCATCGTAGATTAAATTGGCCTGGTTTGCCTGGGATCATTAAACTAGAGCAAGAACAGCAAAGATGTGCCATTCTTAGCTCCTCAGTCCATCTATGAATATGGCATATACCGTCAGCTACAATGATGACTACCTGGACAGAAGGATGGTACTATACAGTAGCACCAATAACAAATGCGAGTGGGAGGGAGAAGGATGGGTACTTTCATTCTAGAGAGGTTTGTCCTTTTCTTCTAGCTCAGAGGCACGTTTGCAAGCAGAGGCTGTAAACTTTAAGGTACAAGTGTTAGCAGCCATCCTAACACAGCAACACCAAATGATGGAGCAGCGGCAAAGATTCTATCAGGAACAAGTGAGACGAATGGAAATAAACAGACTGCACCAGCAGGTATTGCAACAGAGAGCCCAGGAACGTTATCTCCAGGTATTCATCAATTATTTCATCTCTGGGTTTTTCTCCTATCTCTCCTCTCTGTATTGATGACAACACAGAACAGGAAGCATAATACTGTGGCTCAGGATAAGGAATGCTTTGTTTCTGCAAACCTAGTCTGAATCTGGAATCAGACAACCCGGGTAAGAATCCCAGCTCCATCTCTCACTAAAGCTACTGTTTGGAGATGGCCATAATAACTACTTTATAGGGCTATTTCGATACTTCAGTGACTCAATATTTGTATTTAGAATGGTGCTGGGCACAGCATAAGTACTGTAATTTGTTAAGCAAAATCCAAGGACATTTCTAACCCACAGTAATTATAGTCTTTTTCGTCCTCTTGTTACTTGCTCTAGATAGGCTTTTCCTTTGGCCGCTTTGTCAATTTGTTAAATTAAAGCCGGACATCTCACTGTGTCTATACCCCTGTACTTGCCTTAATTGCCCCTGGTTCTGAAGGCCTTTAACTTGCAGAGTTTGTTCCGTCCAGTCCAATCAGTTAGTAGTTCCTATTTACCAAGCCCTGTACAAAGCACTTTCCATGCAACCTCTCATCAAATCTGTTCACTGTGAAGCAGAACTATCATGTCCCTATTTTTCTGATTAGAAACATTAGGTTCCAAAGAGATAATTAAATGCCAATATTACGCAGCCTAGCAAGTCATCAAAACCAGGAAGTTACCAAAACCACCTTCCCAGTGAGTGGGTTCTACAGTGCATGTGCTTCCGCACACCTAGTGTGAAATTCTCGTGTGCACACCCTTAGGACACCAAGAGCACCCCTCCCCCCAGGGCAGCCCATCTACCATGTTTTCCAGGAAGGTACTGCTCCGACAATTTTGAGATTTCAGACCTGCACTGGAGCAGAGTAATTTCAACCTGGGGTTCTTAATCTCCTCACTCTTTCCTTCTGCTTTTGCCCCATGACTGTGGAAGCTTGGAACAAAGTCCCTTATCTGAGGTTCACACTCCTTGCCAGATTGTAGATATCACCTAGACACCCAGTTGTGGTATCAGCCTTTCCCTATAAAATTAGATCTGGCATTCCTCTGTGAAAAACTGAGACCCGAAGCCAAGGTGGGACTCAGGATGCCTAAGGGAAAAGGGTGAAGGAGCCTGGGGATGAAATTCTTAGGACCTCTGTAACCCAGGGATTGAGAGATGATGTTGTTTCTGCAGCCCGAGAAAGGGAATTACACAAGTAGGCAACCCAGAATGAGAGGAAAAACAGACACAAATGGAAAGGATGGGTTCGGGGACAGCCTTTTGTTACTGACAGGTTAGAATAAGTAAGACAAAGTCAATGATTTGGGCTCTTCCCAACAATGACTTGGATATTACTTTACTCTAAAGCCGTTTGGTTTTCTCTACCACTCTTTAGGAAGAAGCTAAAAGGATCCAGGAGAGAGCCCAAGCTGAGAACAAGAGACTTCAAGATGAGCTCGAGCATCTGCAGATAAATGACTCGAATGATGATAAATGTATCATACTTTAAAGAGCTAAACACAAAAACTTCCCTTTCTTGTTCACTTTCCCTGAAGACACAAGGGAACACGAAACTGTAAAACCTGAGACAATCACTATTTGAATAAACTTCACAATAATTATATTGAACTTACATGTGGAATCTAAAAAAAGGATGCAATGAACCTCTTTGCAGAACAGATACTGACTCACAAACTTTGAAAAACTTACGGTTGCCAAATGAGACAGGTTTGGGGATGGGGGGATGTGCTGGGGGTTTGAGATGGAAATGCTATGATTTGGTTGTGATGATCACTGTACAACTATAAATGTAATAAAATTCATTGAGTAATGAAAAAAGATACAAAGTAGCTGAATGGATACAAAAACAAGAGCCATGTATATGCTGCCCATAAGACACTCACTTCAGATAAATGACACACATAGGTTGAAAGTGAGAGAATGAGAAAGGTATTCTGTGCAAATGAAAAGCAGAAGAAAGCTAGGGTAGCATACTTACATCACTCAAAAAAGACTTTAATGAGTTCCCACTGCAGCTCAGTGGGTTAAGAATCCAACATAGTATCCATGAGGATGCAGGTTCAATCCCTGGCCTCGCTCAATGAGTTAAGGATCCAGCATTGCCACAAGCTGTGGTGTAGGTCACAGGTGTGGCTTGGATCATCCCTGGCCCTGCTCAGTATGGTAAGGATCCAGCATTGCCGTGAACTGTGGTGTAGGTCGCAGACATAGCTCGCATCTTGTGTTGCAGGGGCTGTGGCACAGGCCGGCAGGTGGAGCTCCAATTGGACCCCTAGTCTGGGAACTTCCACGTGCCATGAATGCAGTCCTAAAACAAGGGGGAAAAAATTCAACATCAAAAAACAAGCCAATTAAAAAATGGGCGAAAGATCTGAAAAGACATTTTTCCCAAGAAGACATATAAATGGTCAATGGGCTTGTGAGTAGATGTTCAACTTGGTTAATCATCAGAGAAAAGCAATTGAAAACCACAAGATATCACCTCACACTTTTCAGAATGGCTAGTATCAAAAACACCACAAATAACAAATATTGATGAGGATGTGGAAAAAAGGAAACCCTTATATGCTGTTGGTCAGAAGGTAAATTGATGCAGTCACTATGGAAAACTGTATGGACATTTCTCAAAAAACTAAAAACAGAACCATCATACGACCCAGCAATTCCACTCCTTGGTGTATATCTGAAACAAATGAAAATACCCATTGAAAAAGATACATGCACCACAACGTTCATAGCAGTGGTATTTACAATTGCCAATTGCCAAGATAGGAATAATACTCAGCAATAAAAAAAGAATGAAATTTTGCCATTTGCAATAGCATGGATGGACTGAGAGGGTATTATGCTATGTGTAATAAGTCAGAGAAATATACTACTGTATATCACTTATATGTGAAATCTTAAAAATAAAACCAACTAGTTAAGATAACAACAACAACAAAAGATCCTTGCATATATAAAGAACAAACGAATGGTTACCGTTGGGAAAAGGGAAGGGCAGAGGGGCAGAACAGAGGTAAGGGACTGAGAGGTCCACACTGCTATGTGCTAGATAAATAAGCTGCAGGACACAGAGAACAACACACGGACCACAGCCAATATTTTATAATAACTACAAATAGAACCTATCTTTTAATAATTGTGAATCACTGTCATACACAGGTAAAAAATACTGCACATCAATTATAACTCAATAATAAAAAATTTAATATGAAGTTCTATTTATACACTGCTTTATTCTATTACCTGTGAGACAAGTTTGCCATACTGAGAACCCAAAAAGTAAATCTCAACACCTAAATGTTAGTTTAGCACTTAGTGTTTACTCTGCTACAAAGAGCCAATTTCACAAAAATGTACTGGTGAAATTAGAAAAGGCTCTTGGGAGTTCCCGTCGTGGCGCAGTGGTTAACGAATCCGACTAGGAACCATGAGGTTGCGGGTTCGATCCCTGGCCTTGCTCGGTGGGTTAACGATCCGGCGTTGCCGTGAGCTGTGGTGTAGGTTGCAGACGCGGCTCGGATCCCGCGTTGCTGTGACTCTGGCGTAGGCTGGTGGCTACAGCTCCGATTCAACCCCTAGCCTGGGAACCTCCATATGCCGCGGGAGCGGCCCAAGAAATAGCAACAACAACAACAACAAAAAGACAAAAGACAAAAAAAAAAAAAAAAAAAAAAGAAAAAGAAAAGGCTCTTAATGTCTTCTCAATTCACTCAGAACACACTGGACATAGAAAGATAGCTCATCAACCAGAAAAACACACTATCCTAGCAAAACAGCTCCTAATTATATCCAGAAGACAACAGATATAGTAAAAAGATAATTATAATTCTCATTCTGTTGCTCAGGTGAATGGAACAAAATTTTAAAATGCATTGAAATGGTTCTTCTATATGCTTCAACTTCATACATGCTCACACCGAAATTCAATATGACAGGAAGTCCTCGAACAGAAGAAAAAAATCAAAGTTGAGATAAAATTTGTAGCACTGTCAACTTGAAGAAAATGCTACTTACGATTTGTTAATTTTAAATGTTCACTTTTGAATTTTTCTTTTTATCAGTTTATTTAAAATCTTAAAACCAGGGATTTGAGGCCAGATGGTGGAAGAGTAGGGGACGCGCTCATCCTCTCCCACAAACACAACAAAAAACACACATCTGCATGTTAAACGACTCACACAGAACAGCAACTAAACACTGGCAGAAGAACCTAAACCTCCAATAATGGCAAGAATCTCGTGACATAACTGGGTAAAACAAGAGAAAAGAGGAGCATGAGAGAAGGGAAATCAGGACAGGACTGGCACTCCTGAAAAGAAACCCACACCCTGGAAAGTCCTAATCGATGGAAAGATCAACCGAGTCAGAGGGATCTCCGGACACCGAGAAGAGCGCAGCAGTAGGTCTGAGATCTGAAAAGCAGAGAGCCGGACAGATCAGCTGAAGTACTGTCACAGTCACCAAAAGCTGAGAAGCTCGGGTGGGACTGGGCACGGAGACCACGGCTCTGGAGGTTAGTCCCGGGGAGTGGGCTGGGGTTGGCGGTGTGGAGACAGCCTGGGGATTAGGAAGCGGTGCACTGAGGGTGGAGGGAGCAATATGCTAAGGGCTGGGGAGTGGAAAGCCATGACAGGGGGATCCTGGGAGAAGATCTGGATCTGCAGGAGAGACAAGGCGCCAGTGTTGGGGAGGGGAGAGGAGGAGGGGCGGGCGCCATAGAACACTCCTTGCGCCCCAGAGAGCATGCTTGCCCGCCAGCTGGCAGAGAGCAGTGCTTCCCAGTGCCTCCCCGCTTCCCCTACCCCGGACAGGAGGCTGACCTGAGGCCACCTGCCATCCCAGAGGGCTGGCCTCACCACTCGCAGGAAGCCCACTACCTCTGGGACTTTCCCTGGCCTGGCCTGCCCGCCCTCTGGAGGGGCTACACTCTTGCAGAGCAGCACTCCCTGGAAGAGCTCCTGGGCCCAGAAATGCCAGGGCAAGCTCTGCCTGGCCACGGGAAGTCTGCCTCCATCGCAGGGCAATCCTGCCAGTTCTGGCTGCCCTGGGGAAGTGCTCCTTTGTCTCCCAGCAGCCTGGCTAGCCCCCCCTACCCTCAGGAGGTGCTGCACTCCTATGGAGCAGCTGCCCAGCACTGCTCGCCCTCTGGAAGAGCTCTGCGGCCCAGAAGCACTGGGGTAAGACTTGCCCGGCCATGGGAAGTCTGCCTCCATCATGGGGCAGTCCTGCCAGTCCTGTCTGTCCTGGGGAAGTGCTCCTTTGTCTCCCAGTGGCCCAGCTAGCCCCACCTGCCCTGCTGCCTCCAAGAAGACTGGCCAACACCGCCAGCCCTCAGGAAACACTCCACAGCAGTGCCAAGGCAAACCCTGCCCAGCCACAGGGAGTGTACCTCCATCAAGAAAAAGAAAATAACAAGCAAGATGAAAAAGCTCAGAAATCATTCCCAGTTAAACCAACAGGAGAACTCACCTAAAGCAGTCAACAATGAAACAGAACTCTGCAGTCAGACAGACGTGGAGTTCAAAAGGGAGACAGTGAAAATACTGAAGGAATTAAGAGAAGATATGAACAGTAATGCAGACTCCCTCAGAAAGGAACTAGAAAATATAAGGAGAAGCCAAGAAAAACTAGAACATTCATTTGCAGAGATACAAACTGAGCTAAAGGCAGTAAAAACCAGAATTAATAATGCAGAAGAATGAATTAGTAATGCAGAAGACAGACTAATGGAAATCGCCCAAATAGGACAGCAGACAGAAAACCAAACAAAACATGAGAGCAATATAAGAGACCTATGGGATAATATAAAGCGGGCCAATCTACACATAGTAGGAATTCCAGAAGGAGAAGAAAAAGATAAGGGGATGGAAAATATATTTGAAGAAATTATCACTGGAAACTTCCCAAATCAAAAGGATACTGATTTTAAGATACAGGAAGCACAGAGGGCCCCAAACAAGTTGAACCCAAACAGATCCACACCAAGACACATTATAATAAAAATGGCAAAAGTTGATAAAGAGAGGATCCTAAAGGCAGTAAGAGAAAAGCAAAATGTTACTTATAAGGGAACCCCCATAAGGTTATCAGCTGATTTCTCTACAGAAACTCTACAGGTCAGGAGGGAATGGCAAGAGATATTTAAAGTGCTAAAAGGAAAAAATATGCAACCTAGAATACTCTATCCAGCAAGAATATCATTTAAAATAGAAGGGGAAATAAAATTTTTTTCCAACAAACAAAAGCTAAAAGAATACAGCAATACAAAATGCATTCTAAAAGAAATATTGAAAGGGCTTCTCTAAATCAAAAAAAAAAAAAAAAAAAGGAAGAACTAGGATGGAGGAAACCACAATCAGAGAGCAGTCACTCAAATAAGCCACAATACAGATCTAATCATGAAGATATTTAAAATAAAATTAAATTAAAAAGAAAAAAAGAGACATCAAAATCAAAAAATGTGGGCAAGGGAAGTAAGGAAGTAAATAGATTCTTTTTATAATTTTTTAAATTTTATTATGGTAATGAAGTGTGTGAACCTACAGGACTATCAGGCTAAAACACACAATTATAGGAAGGGGTTAACATACTTAAAAAATAGGGCAAGCACAAATCGAAACCAAACACTACATTCACAAAAAAAAAATGAAAACAGTCAAACAGAAAATCATCCAAACAAAAAAAGAAATGAAGAATGGAGAATCAAAGAATCAACTGGAACACGAGGTTTAAAATGGCAATAAATAATCATCTATCAAACATCACCTTAAATGTCAATGGAATGAATGCTCCAATCAAAAGACACAGAGTGGCTGATTGGATAAAAAAGCAAAAACCTTCAATCTGCTGTCTACAAGAAACTCACCTTAGGACAAAAGACACATATAGATTGAAAGTGAGGGGGTGGGAATAAATATTTCATGCCAATGGACATGACAGGAAAGCAGGAGTTGCAATACTCATATCAGATGAAATAGACTTTAAAACAAAGGCCATAAAGAAAGACAACGAAGGACAATAATGATTAAAGGATCCATTCAAGAAGAGGATATTACTATCATCAACATCTATGCCCCAAACCTAGGAGTACCCAGATACTATAACAAATATTAACAGACATAAAGGGAGAAATTGATGGGAATACAATCATAGTAGGAGACCTTAATACCCCCCTCACATCAATGGACAGATCCTCTAGACAGAAAACCAATAAAGCAACAGAGATCCTAAAGAAAACAATAGAAGAGTTAGACTCAATTGAGATCTTCAGGACACTAAGCGCAAAAAAAATCAGAATACACATTCTTCTCAAGTGTACATGGAACATTCTCAAGAATTGATCACATATTGGGGCACAAAGCTAACCTCAGCAAATTTAGGAGGATAGAAATTATTTCAAGTATCTTCTCTGAGCACAATGGTATGAAACTAGAAATCAACCATAGGAAAAGAAATGAGAAAAAACCTACATGGAGACTAAACAACATGCTACTAAAAAAACCAATGGGTCAATGAGGAAATCAAGAAGGAAATTAAACAATACCTCGAGACAAACAATAATGAAGGCACAACCACTCAAAATCTATGGGATGCCGCAAAAGCACTGCTCAGAGGGCAATTCATAGCAATACAGGCCTTCCTCAAAAAAGAAGAAAAATCACAAATTGACAACTTAACCCACCACCCAAATGAATTAGAAAAAGAACAAACAAAACCTAAAGTCAGCAGAAGGAAGGAAATCATAAAGATCAAAGAGGAAATCAATAATATAGAGATTCAAAAAACAATAGAGAAAATTAATAAAACCAAGAGCTGGTTCTTTGAAAAGGTAAACAAAATTGACAAACCCCTGGCTAGACTCACTAAGAAGAGGAGAGAAAGAACCCAAATAAACAAAATTAGAAATGAAGAAGGAGAAATCACAATGGATACTGCAGAAATACAAAAAACCATAAGAGAACACTATGAACAACTATATGCCAACAAATCTGACAATCTGGAAGAAATGGACAATTTTCTAGAATCTTACAGCCTGCCAAAACTGAATCAAGAAGAAATAGACCAACTGAATAGACTGATCACTAGAAATGAAATTGAATACATCATAAAAACGCTCTCTACAAATAAAAGCCCAGGACCAGATGGCTTCACAGGCGAAGTCTACCAAACATACAAAGAGGATCTGGTGCCCCTCCTCCTTAAACTTTTTCAAAAGGTTGAGGAAGAAGGAACACTCCCAAAGACATTCTATGATGCCACCAACACCCTCATTCCAAAACCAGACAAAGATACCACCAAAAAAGAAAACTATCGGCCAATATCATTGATGAATATATAGACGCAAAAATTCTCAACAAAATTTTAGCCAACTGAATCCAACAACATATCAAAAAGATCATACACCATGACCATGTGGGGTTCATCCCAGGTTCACAAGGATGGTTCAACATATGCAAATCAATCAACGTCATACACCACGTTAACAAAAGAAAAGTCAAAAACCATATGATCATCTCAATAGATGCAGAAAAAGCATTTGACAAAGTCCAACATCCATTTATGATAAAAACTCTCACCAAAGTGGGTATAGAGGGAACATTCCTGTGAACATAATCAAAGCCATTTATGATAAACCCACAGCAAATATAATCCTCAATGGGGAAAAACTGAAAGCCTTCTCACTCAAATCTGGAACAAGACAGGGATGCCCACTCTCACCACTGCTCTTCAACATCGTTTTGGAAGTCCTAGCCACAGCAATCAAACAAACAAAAGAAATAAAAGGCATCCAAACAGGAAGAGAAGAGATAAAACTGTCACTGTATGCAGATGACATGATACTATACATAGAAAACCCTAAGGACTCAACCCCAAAACTACTTGAACCAATTAACAAATTCAGCAAAGTAGCAGGATATAAGATTAACATTCCGAAATCAGTTGCATTTCTATATACTAACAATGAAATGTTAGAAAAGGAATACAAAAATACAATACCTTTTAAAATTGCACCTCAAAAAATCAAATACCTGGGAATACACCTGACCAAGGAGGTAAAGGACTTATATGCTGAGAACTATAAAATATTAATCAAGGAAATTAAAGAGGATTCAAAGAAATGGAAAGATATTCCATGTTCATGGATTGGAAAAATTACTATTGTAAAAACGGCCATACTACCCAAAGCAATCTACAGATTCAGTGCAATCCCTATCAAATGACCCATTTTTCACAGAACTAGAACAAACAATCCAAACATTTATATGGAACCACAAAAGACCCAGAATTGCCAAAGCAATCCTGAGAAACAAAAACCAAGCAGGAGGTATAACTCTTCCAGACTTCAGGCAGTATTACAAAGCCACAGTCATCAATACAGTGTGGTACTGGTATCAAAACAGACAGACAGACAGACCAATGGAACAGAATAGAGAACCCAGAAATAAACCCTGACACCTTTGGTCAATTAATCTTTGACAAAGGAGGCACGACTATAAAATGGGAAAAAGAAAGCCCATGTAGCAAGCATTGCTGGGAAACCTGGACAGCTGCATGCAAAGCAATGAAACTGGAACACACCCTCACACCATGCACAAAAATAAACTCAAAATGGCTGAAAGACTTAAATATAAGACAAGATACCATCAAACACCTAGAAGAGAACATAGGCAAAACACTCTCTGACATCAACATCATGAATATTTTCTCAGGTCATTCTCCCAAGGCAACAGAAATATGAGCAAAAATAAACACATGGGACCTAATCACACTAACAAGCTTTTGCACAGCAAAGGAAACCCAAAAGAAAACAAAAAGACAACTTTCAGAATGGGAGAAAAGTTTCAAATGATGCAATGGACAAGGGCTTTATCTCTAGGATATACAAGCAACTTACACAACCCAACAGCAAAAAAGCCAATCAATCAATGGAAAAATGGGCAAAAGACCTGAACAGACCGTTCTCCAAGGAAGATGTACAGAGGGCCAACAAGCACATGAAAAAATGCTCAACATCACTGATTATTAGAGAAATGCAAATCAAAACTACCATGAGATACCACCTCACACCAGTCAGAATGGCCATCATTAATAAGTCCACAAATAACAAGTGCTGGAGGGGGTGTGGAGAAAAGGGAGCCCTCCTGCACGGTTGGTGGGAATGTCAACTGGTACAGCCACTATGGAGAACAGTTTGGAGATACCTTAGAAATCTATACATAGAACTACCATGTGACCCAGCAGTCCCACTCCTGGGCATATATCCAGACAAAACTTTCCTGGAAAAAGACACATGCACCCACATGTTCATTGCAGCTCTATTCGCAATAGCCAAGACATGGAAACAACCCAAATGTCCATCAACAGACAACTGGATTAGGAAGATGTGGTATATGTACACAATGGAATACTATTCAGCCATAAAAAAGAACAAAATAATGCCATTTGGGGCAACGTGGATGGAACTAGAGACTCAGACTGAGTGAAGTAAGTGCGAAAGAGAAAGACAAATACCATATGATATCACTTCTAACTGGAATCTAATATACAGCACAAATGAATGTTTCCACAGAAAAGAAAATCATAGACTCGGAGGCTTGTGGCTGCCTGCGGGGAGAGGTGGGGAGAGGGAGGGAGTGGGAGGGATCGGGAGCTTGGGGTTAACAGATGCAATCTATTGCTCTTGGAATGGATTTACAATGAGATCCTGCTGCGTAGCGTTGAGAACTATGTCTAGATACTTACAACACAACAATGGGAGGAAAGAGTATGTATACATGTATGTGTAACTTGGTCCCCACTGTACAAGTGGAAAAAATAAATAAATAAATAAAATCTTAAAACCAACTAGTTAAAGCAGTACCCCCAAATTTCATAAGCTTCAGGATATCAAAACCAAGATATACATTAGTATAAGCAAAGAAAAAATGAGGAAGGTTGTGCAGCAAAATCTAGTGCTTATCTCCGGACTTCAGTATTAGGGGATTTCTACATGCGCATACGTGTGTGTATTTTCCTTGTCATGAATAGCGTCCATGTCAACCGCAAAAAGTCCTCTTTTTAAAAGCTCTAGAGAGAGCAAAGAGAAAACCAAGAAATGCCTACGTAAAAAATAACAGAAAACCACAAACCCAGTCACACAACGCCCCAAACCTCTTTCCTGCCAGAGCAGCCCAGAGAAATGGGCTGTTGAGCCGTGTCATCCTGCAGTCACCGGCTCACACTCATACCTGCTGCTCCGCAGAAAACCTGAGCCACAAGTCGCAGAGGCCCAGGCGGGGGCTTCCCAGACAGGTGCTGAGGCCCCGCAACCAGCCCACCCCAGGGGATGCTCCCACCTTGACTAAGCATCAACGGTTCAAACCCACAACAGTTACAGCCACAAAATAAGCGCATCTCCTCCACCTCCCCAGAGGCCTTCACACCCAACTCATCTCCTCCATCTCCCCAGAGGCGTTCACACCCAGCTCGCATTTTAACTTCTCCAGCAAAGCCACGGTTTCCGGGGGAGCCGGGGCAGGAAGTGCAAACGCGGCTGGGAACGGAGAACGGGTCCGCCGGATGCAGCCCTCGCTGCACACACTCGCTCCCCAATGCGGTCATCCCCGCGCTTCCCCGAAACCAACCGCAACCGGGAGGAACTCCCCAGCGCCCAGCGCACCCGCCCCGCCTCGGGCTGACCTTGGGAGGCCCCCGGAGCGCACCCTCCTCCTCGGGCGTCCGTCCTGCGCCGCACAGAAAGCCCTCCAAAGGCGTGGGCCGAGGGCATCCTACCTGCTCGTGGCAAGGGGGCTGAAGTCCGTCGTCTGAGGTCCCCCCCATCCAGCCCCTTGGCCGAGGTGTTGCGGCGGGGGGCTTCCTCCTGCCCGCTCCTCCCTCCTTCGGAGATGGCCTGACTGCCCCCTGCCGGGCCCTGGAGAAGCAGAGGGAAAAGATGGTCCTTGCCTTCAGGCGGTTTGCATCCCAGAAAATTGTTTCCTGCTTATTTTCGTTTTAACTGTACTGAATTTCAAAAATTCGACAAAGCCATATTACATGGAATAATTCAGTCTCGTTTCCACGCACCAACTGTTAAGAATAACGGTAACGTTGACTCCCCTTTGTGTATCACGCATGTTTTTAAAAGCATGGTCCAGGGAGTTCCCATCCTGGCTCAGCGGAAAGGATTCTGAGTAGAGCCCATGGGAGGGCAGCTTTGATCCCTGGCCTGGCCCAGGGGGTTAACGATCCCGCATTGTGGTGAGCTGTGGTGTTGGCTGCAGAGGCAGCTCCCATCTGGCGTGGTGGTGGCTATGGCTGCGGTGTAGGCCTGCAGCTCCAGCTGCTATTTGCTCCCTAGCCTGGGAATCTCCGTATGCCAGGGGTGTGGCCCTAACAAGACAAAATAAATATATATATTTATAATATATATAAACATATATTCTATAAAAAGCGTGGTCCGTGTATAAATTACATCAAAATTAACTGTGGTACTTGTGGCAAATAGGGATTTGGGTCATTCTTAACCATCACTCTAGATGACTCTTATGGAAAGTAACTTTTGGAAACAGTTGATCATCTGCAAAAATCTAACAGAATTATCTCACTTTACCTGTTTAATTTGAAATTTAAAGCTTTTTTTGCCTGGATAACTGTTCTCTTTGCAGTAAAAACAAAAAAATTAAAGCAAGCAAACAAAACTCCCCAAACCCACAACTGTAAACTCATCTACTCCTCCCCAAAACTTTTTGAAATATTAACGCTAATCAAATATTAACTTCTCCTGTTATAACACACTGAGAAAAGTTTCCCTCCATACTTCTTTCCAACAGATAAAATAAATGAGGATATATTGTACAGAGGAGGTCTGTTCAGCTAATCTATATTTTTTTCTAACAAAAGATTTTCAGTTAACCTAGATTTCTTGACATTTTACAACTTATAGGATTTCCTGACCTAAGAAATCATGGCCTCACTTGCTCACTGGAGAAACAGTATATGAATCCCAGCAAATTAAAAGCAGTTTATTGGGCAGCTGTTTGTTATTACCCTGCAAGGTAGTAGATCCAGAAGGCATCACTGTTTCAGCTGTATACTGTTAAGAACGTTGCGGCTCAAACACGTAAGACCCTTTTCTAAGCTTTTCATAGGCTGTACGTGATTTAAACCTAAGGTTTGAACCCCAACAGTCTGACTCTAGAATCTGTCCTGTGGCGTCCTAGGTGGCTCTGGGCTCCTCTTAGCTGGCTCATCCTCCATTGCTGCCCTCCCAGTCGCCTTGCTGGTGGTCCCCTGCCACCTGCTCTTCCTCCTCACCGAATGGGTCCTGTCCTTACTGTCAGAGACCAACCTTCACTAGGGCTGCATGCTTCGCCTTCCACTTCCTTCACTCTGGGCCTGTGCAGAAAACAATGCTCCTTGTCTTTGCAGGATTCGTGCAAATTTGATTTGCAACAAGGTAGCGCTAGGTTGGATTAAAGAAGATTTAAAGGCATGGGAGCTGCAGTGATGCAGAGAGTCCTGGAAACAGAAGGCCTCCTCCCCGTGGACGTGGACGAAAGGCTGCCCCTCCAGGGATCACCAGTTCTCCCCATCTGCAGGGAAGAATTCTCCAAATCCCCAGTTCCAACGGGCCCCGAGTGTATCAGGCGGTTCTTTCTAAACTGGAAGTGCTTGGTCCTTGACCAGCCGACAGGGGAAAAAAATCTCTTACTCCATATTGATAGCATGCCAGAGGACCAGCTGGGTAGTAATTTCCAGGTGCATGAAAAACGTCTCTGTTCCTACTTCACCGCCTGCAGAGACGAAGATCCCCAAAGAGGGCATCACTGTCACTGGGAAGCAGGAGTCCCTTTGTCCTAAGGCTACCTCTGTGCTCAGTATGTGTGGGGCTTTGCTTCTACTGTGGCTCATCAGCATGTGGTTTTTCAACAAGGCTTTAAAATGCAGCTCCCCAGTCTCTTCAGATATAAACTCATGGGAGAGACTGGCTGGGATGGTGCCCACATTCCAGCCCCACATGTGTCAGGTTGGTGAAATGGAAGGAGTCTCTTCTTCTGAATCAGCTCCATCCTGGGGGCATGCTTTATGCTGTCTGCTGCTTTGGACTCTGCTCTGCTCGAATGAACTGCTTGTGGTTCTACAAGCTGGATTTAACTCTCAGCCTCTGCACACAGTGCACAGAAGACGCTTTTGCTTCCTCATCTGATTCTCCTTATTCTCGAAGCCCTGTTCCTCCTTACAGGGTCCTGTTTCCTAATTTTCTGAGACTGGATGAGGTGACCTTCAGTGTGCTGCCTTTGTACCTTGCATGCTCTCCCTGCTACCATAGCGCCTCTCATAGAGTTGTGGCATCGAAATTACCCATGTACTTTAGTCTCTCCTACGGTCCCTTGATCTTGAGTATTTGGTCACCGTCATATACCTTTGGTTCTTTGTGCAGAACTCACGGTATCAAAATCTCATGTTGGCTGAATAAATAAATCCAGGAATTGCCGTTCAATTCGCCATGTCCTCACATCATTTCCTGCTCTCCCAGGGTTCTCAGGACACTGGACAAGGTTGAAGAATTAGTGCAGAAGGGACTCCCTGAAGCTGAAAGGACAAGCCTGCTCCTCCGAACCTGAGCGGCTGAAACACATGTGCTCTGTGGCCTCTAACTTCCTCCCGTGGCAATTGCAAGGAATTAAGCTATTGCCACGGGCTCACAGACTAATAATGGGGCTTAAAACGGTAAAGTAATTACCAGAATCATGAAAGCTCCTCCTGGTTCCACCACAGGTTTTTAAAAAATGTGTTCAGTGTGCTTCTGCTGAAGTGAAATCGGGCTTTTTCTGAGAACCCGTATCTCACTTAACATGATGCCCACAGGGTGACGGCCTGGTGGAACCTGCACGCTGTCCACTGAACCATGAGACAGCAGCTCTGCAGCCAGTCCTGATGTCTCAGCTCTGCTTCCTGAGTGGGGGGGGGGGGTGAGGTAATTCTTAGACACCTTGCAGTTTCTCCAACCAGCACTGCAATGAGAAGTCCTACAGCTGAGCCAGTCCCGAAGCCCGTTGGGATCCCCTAGAGAAACGTGCTGCAGACAGCATGTCTGGATGGTCTGGAAAGGGACGAGGGGCAGGGAAAAGCTCTGTCCATCTGCCTAGCACGAGGACCGGCAAATGGAATGTGAAGCACTCAGCACGCGAGAGCCGACGTGGAACTAGTGCTCTTTGTACATCAGGAAGGGAACAAGGGTGAGTCGGAGGACAAGTTATCCGATGAGGTGGAACTAGTGCTCTTTGTACATCAGGAAGGGAACAAGGGTGAGTCGGAGGACAAGAAAGCCGAGTCAGAGGACAAGTTATCCAGTTTGAAGTTCAAGCATAATTTGTTACAGCTGCCATACACTCCAAGAAAAGGCTCCAGGTAAAAGGCCTCCCACATACTTGAAAACTAATAAACAATATGGACTCATTGAAGGAAGAACGATCGATTTCAAGTACCTTTTCAACAATTTTTTGGAAGTCAAGATCACAACCATTCTTGCTTGTGTGGTTTTGATACACTAGCAGCTTGGCCAGTTCTAGAATTCTCTCCCTGCTTCCTCAGATTTAGTCTACAGCTTGCCTCCCTGAGGTTGTCTTTCTCACCTGTCAGCCCCGTCTCAAATAGCCCTCAATCGGTGTATCTCTTAAGGGAACACTTGAGTGTTGAAATAGAGATTGGGGGCAGGTAATTGTTAGAAATGCAAAGAACAATAGAGGAGACCTCTCTCCAAGAATAGAGCAAAGGGCTCAAGGAAACTCGAAGAGCTGGCAAGAGTGTCAGGTAGACTCCTGCATCCTCCTCCTTCTCCGATTAAATTCTTCCACATGCATGTACCTTGAACAAGAAGATAAGAGCCTTTAACCAAGTCTCTGCCCCCGGGGGAGGGTCCCTCTGTGCACAGCAAAGATCATCGCAAGGTCGGTGCCATGGAATTCTGCGGCAGGGACAGGACCCTCTCTCTGGGGCGAGAAGCAGGACCGCAGGTTCTAGCCCTGGGCCGTGCACAGCTGGCAGGGTGTCTGGTCCTGCTCTCTTCACCCCAGCTGTCACATACTTCCACACGAATGACTTCATCATTTCTGCCAACTTTCATGTCAATTAACCAACTCCTTGTTGTTAGTTCAGAAAAGAATACTTGCTCTAAATCGCCAACTCTTAAAGGGATGGTTCCAGATGAGGGCACATCACATGCTGGTTAGTGACCCCAGGGGTTTAAACTGGAGGCACCCTGGGTGTACGCCAAGCACGCTGCTTTTTCCCAAATGCTTTAAAGTAAATTACCCCATGGATAATATAATGACCTGTCTTCCTGTTTGCCCACCAGGCGAAAACGCTGGATGCTGTAACTGTACAAACGTGTCTGGTCTCTGTCCAGACCAGAGGGATGAGAACACTGCCTCATTCCAAGTCGTCTTTCCACCTGACCACCTTAATATAACTGCCTGTCTGTACACAGTTGAACACTAAAGTATGCCATCATTGCTTATTAAATGCCTGTCTCTCAAATGGCCATGGATTGTCTTTTGTTTGTTTTTAATTTTATTGGAATATATGCGATTTACAAAGTTGTTTTAATTTCAGGTGTACAGCAAAGTAAATCAGATATAGATAAATAGATAGATAGATAGATAGATAGATAGATAGATAGGCAGACATCTATTCTTTTTCAGATTTTTTCCCATATAGTTTACCGCAAAGCACTGAGTAAATTTCTCCCTGCTGTACAGCAGGTCCCTGTTACCCATCTACTCTATATGTAGTAGCCCAGGCCCTAACTTATCCCTCCTCCTCCCACTTTTCCTGTTTGGTAAACATAAGGTTTCTTTCAAAACCCTTGAATCTGTTTCTGTTTCATAAGTTCTATTGTATCATTATTATCGGATTCCACCTATTAGTGATATCATATGATATTTGTCTTTATCTGACTAACCTCACTTAGTATGATAATTTCAAGCTCCATCCATATTGCTTCAAATGATATTATTTCATGCTATTTATGGCTAAGTAATATTCCATTGCATATACTTATCACATTTTCTTTATCAGTCCTCTGTTGCTGCACATTCTGGTTGCTTCCATGCCTTGGCTAATGTAAATAGCAGTGCAGTGAACATTGGGGTGCATGTATCTCTTCGAACTACGGTTTTATCTGGGTATATGCCCAAGAGTGCAATAGCTAGATCATGTGATAGTTCTATTTTTGTGTTTTAAGGAAACTCTTACTATCTCCATAATGGTTGCCACAGCCTACATTCCCACCAACAGTTGTAGGAGCATTTTCTTTTCTCCACACCCTCTCCAGCGTTACTTTTTGATGATGGAAATTCTGACTGGTGTGAGATAATACCTCATTATAATTTTGGTTTGCATTTCTCTAATAATTAGTAATGTTGAATATCTTTTCATGTGTCCTTTGGCCATTTGTCTGTCTTCTTTGGAAAAATGTCTGTTCAGAGCTTCTGACCATTTTTTAATTGGGTCAATTGTTTTTTGATATAAAGCTATATGAGATGTTTGTATATTTGGAAATTAATCCCTTTCAGGAATGACCAGTGGATTGTGATACCCAATACCTAGCAGAAAATATTTCTTGAATAAATGATTTTTTTTCCAAAAGGTAAACTAGACAGTGGGATCAAGATGGTGGAGGAGTAAGACGTGGCACTCACAAACACATCAAAAAAAAAAGCCATCTGCATGTAGAATAAATCACACAGAACACTACTGAATGCAGGCAGAAGACGTTAAATCTCCAAAAAGGGCAAGAAACCCTTCACATAACTGGGTAGAACAAAAGGGGAAAAAAAGAGGGGCAGGGGGAGGAATTAGGATGGGACCAGCACTCCTGAGAGGGAGTTGTGGAAAATGGAAAGGAATCCTCACTTTGGGAGGCCACCTAACTGGTGGGGAAATCAGCCAAGATGTAGAAGAACCTCAAAGCCTCAGAGAGAAGTGCGGCAGCTGGACTGCGGAGGGCAAAGCAGAGAGAAAAGAGCTGCACAGACCATTGGTACCACTGCCCCCAGACACCGCAGCCTGAAATAATCAGCAGAGGGCTGGGCACTGAGACTCAGACTCCAGAGGTTAGTTCTGGGGAGAAAATTAGGCTGTGTGGAGACAGTCTGAAGGGCTAGGGAGCAGCACACCACAGCTAGCTTGGCCTGCCACCAAGGGTCCATGAACAGGCACCACCTGCAGCCCAAAACATCTCAGGGGTTGGCACAGAGGAGAGCACTGCAAACAAGCCCCACCTTTTGTTGCTCTCACTTCCCTGGGAATGAAAGACGCCTTCCTCAAAAAAGAAGAAAAATCTCAAATTAGCAACTTAACTTACCACCCAAAAGAATTAGAAAAAGAAGAACAAACAAGACCTAAGTCAGCAGAAGGCAGGAAATCATCAAGATGAGAGAGGAAATCAATAAAATGGAGATTCAAACAAGAATAGAAAAAAAATCAATAAAATCAAGAGTTGGTTCTTTGAAAGGGTAAACAAAATTGACAAACCTCTGGCCAGACTCACTAAAAAGAAGAGAGAAATAACTCAAGAAACGAAAAAGGAGAAATCTCAACAAACAATGCAGAAATACAAAAACCATAAAAGAATACTATGAACGATTATATGCCAACAAATTTAACAACCTAGAAGAAATGGACAAATTTCTAGAGACATACAACCTGCCAAAATGGAATCAAGAAGAAATAGATCAATTGAACAGATCACAAGAAATTAAATTGAATATGTAATTTAAAAAAATACTCCCTACAAAAAAAAATCCAAGAGAAGATGGTTTCACAAGCGAATTCTACCAAACATACAAAGAGGAACTCGTACCCCTCCTCCTTAAACTTTTCCAAAAGGTTGAAGAAGAAACAGTACTCCCAAAGACATTCTAGGAAGCCGCCACCGCCCTAATACCAAAATCAAAGATACTACTAAAAAAGAAAATTATAGGCCAATATCTTCAATGAATACAGATGCAGAAATTCTCAACAAAATTTTAGCCAACTGAATCCAACAACATATAAAAATGCTCACACACCACGACCAAGTGGGATTCATCCCGGGTTCACAAGGATAGTTCATCATATATAAATCAATCAACATCATACACCACATTAAAAAAAGTCAAAAACCACATGATCATCTCAATAGATGCAAAAAAAAGCACTTGACAAAGTCCAACATCCATTCATGATAAAAAAAACTCTTACAAAAGTGGTTATAAAAGGAAATAACATAATAAAAGCCATTTATGACAAACCTACAGCAAATATAATACTCAATGCAGAAAAGCTAAAAGCCTTCTCACTAAAATCTGGAACAAGACAAGGATGTCCACTCTCATCACTTTTATTCAACATAGTATTGGAAGTCCTGGCCACAGCAATCAAACACACCAAAGAAATAAATGTATCCAAATTGGAAGAGAAGAGGTAAAATGCTCACACATGCAGATGACATGATACTTTATATAGAAAACCCAAAGGACTCCACACAAAAACAACTCAAACTCATCAACAAACTCAGCGAAGCATCAGGATACAAGATTAACATTCAGAAATCAGTTGCGTTTCTGCATACTAACAATTAAATGTTAGAAAAGGAATACAGAAGTACAATACCTTTTAAAATCACACCCAAAATATTAAATACCTAGGAATAAACCTGACCAAGGAGGTGAAAGACTTATGTGCTGAAAACTATAAAACATTAATAAAGGAAATTAAAGACAATTCAAAGAAATGGAAAGCTATTCCACGCTCCTGGGTTGGAAAAATTAGTATCATAAAATGGCCATACTACCCCAAAGCAGTCTACAGATTCAATGCCATCCCCATCAAATTACCTATGACGTTTTTCACAGAACTAAAACAAACAATCCAAAAATTTATATGGAACCACAAAAGACCCAGAATTGCCAAAGCAATCCTGAGGAACAAAAACCAAGCAGGAGACATAACTCTCCCAGACTTCAGGCGATATTATGAAGTCACATTAATCAGGACAGTGTGGTACTGGTACCAAAACAGACACACGGATCAATGGAACAGAACAGAGAACCCAGAAATAAACCCAGACATCTATGGTCAATTAATCTTCGACAAAGGAGGCAAGAAGATAAAATGGGAAAGACAGTCTCTTCAGCAAGTATTTCTGGGAAACCTGGACAGCTGCATGTAAATCAGTGAAACTAGAATACACCCTCACACCATGCACAAAAATTAACTCAAAGTGGCTTAAGGATTTAAACATAAGACAAGACACCATCAAACTCCTAGAAGAGAACATAGGCAAAACATTCTCTGACATCAACTGTACAAATATTTTCTTAGATAAATGTCCCAAGGAAATAGAAATAAAAACAAAAATAAACCAATGGGACCTAATCAAAGTGACTAGCTTTTGCACAGCAAAGGAAACTATAAAAAAAAAAAAGAGGACCTACAGAATGGGAGAAAATAGCTGCAAATGATCCAAACAAGAAGCGCTTAATCTCCAAAATATAAAAACAACTGATACAACTCAAACGCAAAAAAAACAAACAACCCAATTGAAAATTGGGCAGAAGACCTAAATAGACATTTCTCCAAAGAAGACAAATGGATGGCCAACAGGCACATGGAAAAATGCTCAGTATCACTTATTATTAGAGAAATGCAAATCAAAGCAACATAGTGGTACCACCTCACACTGGTCAGAATGACCATCATTAATAAGACTACAAATAACAAATGCCAGAGAGAGTGTGGAGAAAAGGGAACCCTCCTACACTGTTGGTCAGAATGTAAATTGGTACAACCACTGTGGAAAACAGTGTGGAGGTACCTCGGAAAACTAAATAAATAACTACCATATGACCCAGCAATTCCACTCCTGCTCACATGTCCAGACAAAACTTTGCTTGAAAAAGATACATTCACAACAGCCAAGACATGGAAACAACCTAAATGTCCATCAACAGACGATTGGATTAGGAAGATGTGGTACATACACACAATGGAATACTACTCAGCCATAAAAACAAAAAATAATGCCTTTTGCAACATGGATGATGAAACTATGGATTCTCATACTAAGTCAGTCAGAAATAGAAAGACAAATACCATATGATATCACTAAATCTAAAATACGGCACAAATGAACCTATTTACAGAAGAGAAACAAATTAATGGACTTGAAGAATAGACATGTGGTTGTCAAGGGGGAAGGGGAGAGAGTGTGATGGACGGGGAGTTTGGGGTTAATAGATGCAAACTATCGCATTTGGAGTGGATAAGCAATGAGGTCCTGCTGTAGAGCACAGGGAACTCTATCTAGTCACTTGTGATGGAATATGAAGGAGGATAACATGAGAAAAAGAATGTGTGTGTGTGTATATATGTATAATTGGATCACTTTTCTGTAAAACAGAAATTGAGACCATTGTAAATCAACCCTAAAAGCATTTTTAAAAAGAAATAAGGTCTTTGCAGATGTAATCATTTAAGATGAGATCATGACATAATGAGACGGGCCCTAAAACCAATGATGTCCTTATTAAAATAAAATGAAATGAAATAAAATAGCAAACCTTGGGTATAGAAACACATAAAAATGAAGAGTCAGAGGCACAGAATGAAGTTATGCTGTCACAAGCCAAGGATTGCCAATAACCACCAGAATCTAGAAGAGGCTGGGGTGGAGTCTCTCCTCGAGACTTCGGAGGGGGCATGGCCCCGGGGACACCTGCACTGTGGGCTTCGATCCTCTAGATTCTATTGCTTAAGTTACTCATTATTGGTAATCTGCTATGGTGGCCCTAGGAAATTAATAAAACACATTTTACAAAAATTAGATCCTCTGATACAGGCCCTTTTATTATTTTTGTTTTGACTTAATATATGACTGATCGTTTTCTGTCACCATTTCACTTTAACAATCTTTTTAATGGATACTTGGTTTCTATTAAATGGATTAAACATGAAGAAAAAAAGGAAAATCACTTTCTTATTGTGTATATTTTTTACTATTATAACTTATAGTCATTGAAGAAAGTTCCAATATGCAGAAAAGCACAAAAATAAAAAATAATCTCTTATTCCATCAATTAGTGACGAATAAGATTAATGTATCAGAGAGTAATATATGCTTCCAGGCTTTTCTATATTAATATATATCATTTATATATTTTTGATAAGCCGAATAATTTTATACCTACCATAAAATGAATTTTCTCAATCAACATGTCAAAATTTATTGTGAATAACAACTTTAGTTTGTCTAGAAAGGAGTTTGTGGGGTAGACAGCAAATTCGGTGGTTTCATGTTGTTGGTAAATTAAAGTTTTTATCAACAAAGAATACCCTCTCCATAACAACTTAGAAAAGAAGGACTTTTTGATTATTGTTGAGTAAAGAGAAGCAAGTACATGCATGCAGGTAGACTCAAAGTGAAATTTCACCCTTTTCTTTTTTTTTTTTTTTTTTTTTTTTTTGTCTTTTTAGGGACGCACCAGCTGCATATGGAGATTCCCAGACTAGGGGCCAAATCAAAGCTATAGCTGCCAGCCTACACCACAGCCACAGCAATATGAGATCTGAGCCATGTCTGCAACGTACACCACAGCTCACAGCAACGCCAGATCCTTAACCCACTGAGGGAGACCAGGGATCAAACACACATGCTCATAGACACTAGTCGGGTTGGTTACTACTGAGTCACAACAGGAACTCCCTCACGGTTTTTCTATAGCCAAGCAGGTAAGAGCCTTTTGCACAGTTTTTAGCCAGGAGGTGACAGGTTTCCTTGGATCAATGGTCTCCTGTTTTCCCCTGAGGCCTGGAAGGCACATCTGCTGTGACGTCCTGAGCTACCTCTCCCATCCTTTACAGAGCTCACCCTGTGCTCACATGAAAACGGCTGTAGATATGGTTTAGATACTGCCCTCATCTGAAAGAATAATAAAACTGTCTCATCTCCCTGAGAAAACATGGGTACAGCCAGGATGGAATCTAGTCAATCCTAGATTAATTCCTGGACCCTGGAGGTTTGTTTACATTCAGAAGTTTAGAGAAAAAACACTGGCTCTTCATTTCTAAAGAAACCCTCTGGAAAGGGTGTAGGGAAATGAGCTTTTTCCAGCGAACAAGCAACTGAAATTCACCTTTTTCTTTTTTTTTTTACCCTGCATCGCACACAATTCACAAGAAGAGTCAACTGCTCCTGGAACTGTTTCTTGGTTTCAGATAAACAACAGACTATTGGTCTGGAGAAGCAGCAGGTGATTTCTCAGCATTGACTCTGTTTCAAAGCAGCCCTGCCCTCCTTTCACTTTCAGTCTCACTTTGGAACTAAAGTTACAAAGGTGCCTTGTCCTTAAATTGACACAAGTTTACAGTCATAAAAAAGATAGGGATGTACTATGGACCTTATAGTTTGCAAAATATTAATCAGAGTAAGGTAGAGAAGGGAAGAAGTGAGACAGGCAGATTAGAGGTGATACAGCCCCAAACTCTGTGGACACAGTGACTGGTTATTTCAGGACCTGAGCCTATTTTCCTGAAAGTTCAGTTGCCCACTTTATCTTAATTTGGGATCTGGCTGGCCATTTTCTCGTTATTTCACAAAGCCATCTAGCTATTACCAGATGACTGTGATATTGGAGAAGCAGCAGTGCAGGGTGGACTCACTGCGTTTTTCTTTGTTGTGGGAAAACACAGTCATAAATGAAGCCCCAGCTGGCTTATTTCTTCGGGTAAAGACGTCTCCCAGATTTTTGAAAAATTCAGTGTGTGTATAGGATGGGAACGGACAATGGCTCAGCTCGACAGTCAGCAGCGGGTGCGGCATCACAAAGGGAACACAAGCACCCTGATCCGTTTGCGCCAGAACCCCGGAGGCCTTCCTCCACCCCCTTCTGGTCATTACCCTCCCCCCCTTCCAGAATAACCACTTTCTGGCATTGGACATCGGCGATTCGATTTGCTCGCTTCTGAACTTCACATAAATGGAACGAAGCAGGCAGCCTGTATGACTGGGGCCAGCTCCTTTCTCTCTAACAACCAGGAGGCTCATCTCCAGCACTGGGTCTAAGGGTAGCGTGGTCAGTTCCAAGGCTCCAAGGCACATGCCACTGGACAGACATACCACTTATCCATCTTACTGCTGATTTACATTCGAATGGTTTTCAGTTTGGAGGTATTATAAATACAGCTGAAACGGTCATTCTGCGGATGTCTCTGATAAACATGTGCATTTACTCTGATGATCCCGTACTGGGGAATGAAACGGCCCGGTCGGTGGGGTACGTAGCTTTAGCTTCACTGCATATGACGCCAAACAGTTTTCCCGAGGGGGCGACTCCGTTTTCAGTTGCCGTGTAACAAACACTCCAATCCCGCTGACTCAAAACAACAGTTGTGTTCTTTTGCACACGTTTGTGAGTTGGGTGCCTTGTTCTGCTGGACTCGCCAGGCTTCTCTCCTGGGGCCGCACTGTCCGGGTGACCAGCTGGACGTGGAGGACGTAAGATGGACACGTCCACACGTGTCGGGTCTTGGTGGGGACGCCTGGAAGCCTGGGGCCAATCTCCTTACATGCGGTTTTCATCCCTCGGTGGTCCAGCCTAATCCCTGTAGGGGCTGGGCTCCGGAAGCCAAGCCCCGTGCAGGAGGACGTCTCATCCCTGTGCCCTGTCTGCTGACGTATCCTCGTCGAGTCACATGGCCAACCCTGCACTTAATGTGGACGGGACTAGACAAGGGCATGAGCGCCAGGAGGCACCTCCTGATGCCGTCAATACCAGTAACAAACCCAGGCCAGTGCGTGTGCTCAGTGTCCTCGGGGGCGTGGTCTGAGAAGCCCAGCGGCTCCACAGCCTGCCTCACACTCGCAGTTATCAGTGCGTTGCTCACTTAAGCCGCTGTGGTGGGTGTGCACTGCAGTGTCTTCATGATGTGACCTTGTCTTTCTCTCACACATGATATTAGGCCCTGTCCTAACGTTTGTCATCACTTGGGCATCTTCTTTATGAAGTGCGTGGGCATCACGTCCATTTTTCCATTGAGTACCTGTTTTTGTAGAAATTACCTATATAGTCTGTAAAGGGTCATTTATAATTACATACGTCTTCTCATAGTCTTCATTGCCTCTTTTCTTGATGATGGTGTATTTTGACAATATATCAATTTAATATTGTCATATTTGTTCATCTTTTCTATATAGGTAGCGTATTTTGTCTCCTAGAATACTTTCCCCACTCTCTAATATGTCACAGTATTTTTCCATATTATTTTCAAGAGACTTTACGGTTTCGCCTTTTACATATAGTTCTGCAATCCTCCTTGTGTTGCTTTTTGTGAATGGCATGTGGTTGCAGTCCTTTCCTTGCTTTTCCTTATGCATAAAATTGGACCCAGGACCATTTATTTCTGAAGTCATCGTTTCTGCCTGTAACGGTGTTCAGTGATCCCTGGCCAGCCTTCCTGCTCCTTGTTGACGTATCAGGCTGGCATTTAGCTATAAGTCTGGGATAATATTTAAATGGACGTCCACCACAACATTAGCATTACAATTTTTTTGAGCCCACACTCACCCTTCTTCTTCCACTGATTCTAATCTTGCCTTTTAGTAGTTTATTACGCAAGTCTCTCTTCAATGAAGTGGTAAGTTCTACTTCAGATAAGACTGGTTTGTTCATGTTTATATTATATAGATATTTATTTTGTCTATATTCTCAGATGGAAAAACAGAGATAGAGAATGGAATGACAAACGAAGAAAGGAATTCCTCTCACTTCTATTCAGTTCTGTGAATATCCATAGAACACTCCAATCAGCATTTGTGGGCACATGATTTTTAAGTTACACAAAGCATATTTATGTCAACATATTTTTAAATTCTCTGACTCTTTCTCCTCATTGAACAATGAGGGTAATAATTGTTCAATGCTTTTCAAACTGGCCCCACTCATGAAATAAATAGGCTTATTTTAATTGATCCAGTGGACTTTTTACTGCAAGCAGTCTCAAAGATATCTTCCAATAATACAGTTTAAAGATCCCAGTTGAGAAATCACGCAAGACTAATCTCTCTAACACACCTCTCATTGGTTCCTTTGCTGAGTGATTGCCTTGGACTCAGCTTTCAGTTTTCTTTGAGTCTATTTCTTTGCAGGCATTGCATGCTGGCTGGTATTTCTTATCATTATGAAGAAAACCTAGACCATTCCAGGACATTCCCAGGAAGGAATAAAGTAAAGCCTAAACTGCCAGGGAGAGAGAAACGAGAAACCAGGGCAGCTCAGCTCAGAAGAAAAGGAAGAGGTTAAACACTATAACTTTCACATTGAAGTAGCTGTCTTTTTTTTTTTTTTCTCACCCTGAAGGATCTCTGCTCCAGGTAAGATTAAGGCTGGGTGGGAAGAGGTTTACAAAATGCAGTAAATATTCTCTAAAATGAGCATCCCAAGACAGGCTGCAGCTGAGCCTGATCTGGCAAGGACTCTAGATGACATGCTAACGTAATCAGGCAGCAGAAGGTCCTGGAAGTGCCCGCTGCTGCAGCTCTGTGCCAGATAACGTTCCAGGAGAGGCAGAGTCTAAACCCAGAGCCTGGAATATTGTAAGATTCTCTCTTTCTTGAAACTTTCTTTCTTTTTCTTTTCTTTTTTGTCTTTTTTGTCTTTTTGCCATTTCTTGGGCCGCTCCCGCGGCATATGGAGGTTCCCAGGCTAGGGGTCGAATCGGAGCTGTAGCCGCCAGCCCAGGCCAGAGCCACAGCAACGAGGGATCCGAGCCGCGTCTGCAACCTACACCACAGCTCATGGCAACGCTGGATAGTTAACCCCCTGAGCAAGGACAGGGACCAAACCCGCAACCTCAGTTCCTAGTCGGATTCGCTAACCACTGCGCCACGACGGGAACTCCATCTTGACACTTTCTTAACACACCTTTACCTTAGTTAAAACCCACTTAATAAATCTCAGGCTCCATTTCTTTCTTTATTGCAAAGGTTCATAAAGCTAGATAAACGGAAGTTACACAATGTGGGGGCTACAAAAGAGGCAACAGGTTATTGTAATTGGGGAGCTTACAAAATCTTTGTGTAGCTACTTTTTCTGAGTCAGTCACTGATGGATTCCTATTTTATAAAAGTGTTTTCTCTTGTTGTAAAATCAGACAGACCATCTGTTTTGCCAGCAGTCCCTATGGACCATTGTTTTAAGAGGAAATGGGTCCTGATCAAAGAAAAAAGAAAGGCTGGGGTGGGGGTGGGGGGGCTGGCATCCTTTTGGAAGAGATGGGAAGCCAGATAAGAGGTAAGAATAGCATCATATTAGAACTGAGCCCTCAGTCAGAACAAGTCAGAAGTTAACAACTACATAGGAATAAACTCACAGTTTTTTATAGGAAAAAAATAAAACTGGAAGTTCCCATTGTAGCACAGCAGAAACAAATCTGACTAGTAACCGTGAGGTAGCAGGTTCGATCCCTGATCTCACTCAGTGGGTTAGGATCTGGTGTTGCCGTGAGCTGTGGTGTAGGTCGCAGATGCGGCTCAGATCCCGAGCTGCTGTGGGCTGTGGTGTAGGCCGGCAGTGTAGCTCCGATTAGACCCCGAGCCTGGGAACCTCTATATGCCGCGGATATGGCCCCAAAAGGCCAAAAAAAAAAAAAAAATTAAAAAAATAAAACTGGCAGGTCTATAGTCTATATTTGTTAGTATTTCAAAAAGTTAATATATGTTTTATCATGACCACTTCAAGTTACAAACATTGAGACACTTAAAAAGATAATTTTCAGACATTACTAAAAGAAGACTCTTCACTCCTTTTAACGTTACGAAATTATAAAATCTTCAAATCAACAAGTCCTAGTTAAAGAGGTCATGCCTAAAATCGTATTAACAAATATACAGAGCGGAGCTCAGAGAGAAAACAAGCTTTGATTTATAAAATGATGTTTCATAATGGGAGTTTCATGACCTGAGATAATTAAAAGCAACATACAAGTTAATATATGTGGCAATAATAAGAATCAATCTTAAAACACAAGAAGGTCAAGATCTGGTAACAAATTCAGTGAAAAATAAACTGAGTGTTACCCAAAATCTCAGAAACTATGACCAGATTGAAATAAGGATGCATTTATTCAAGGTTTGTCAGGACTGCACATATGAGAGACCCAGATTCAGGGAGCACTTAAACTGTGTTCCTTCTCACGACATAATTGAAGAAGTTTGTGAAGTTCGAAATCATCAGACCACAGTGAGGAGCACAGGTTGTTTGTCAAGAATGATAACTGAGGAGTTCCCGTCATGGCGCAGCGGAAACAAATCTGACTAGGAACCATGAGGTTGCGGGTTCGATCCCTGGCCTCACTCCGTGGGTTAAAGATCTGGCGCTGCCGTGAGCTGTGATGTAGGCTGTCAGCTGTAGCTCCAATTCGACCCCTAGCCAGGGAATCTCTGTATGCCATGAGTGCAGCCCTAAAAAACAAACAAACAAACCAAAAAAAAAAAAAAAGATAATTGAAGTTGGCAAAGTAGGGGCCATTTTTAAACAACAGAATTGCTTGGGATTTGACATGGTCGTATATTTCCAAGGGGAATCTCGAAACACCGCTGGCAGGTGTTGTTCCAAATACAGCAGCTGGTGCCCTTAGGTTGGATCCAGTTCAGAGAAAAGTCAAGTTCTCTGTGGTGCAGGAATGTGTCTGAGACTAGATCTTTAATGGTCACTTGACTCCAGTTTTGTCTGTCTGAACTGTGATAACTTCATTATAGTTCATCATCAAGAGTAAGATTCAGATTCGAGACATCAGTCTTGAGTGAAAAACATGAGCATGCAGGTGCAGATGAAGGATGAGGGAGCAGGGGGTGGGCAGACAGGATGGGCTGTGGCAGCGCAGCTGGAAGACACGAGGGCCTCCATCTGACCCAGACCTGCCAGGAACAGACTTGGGAGAAACCAGACAAGACTGGGTTAGCCTGGCGTTTGTGTGTCACATTACATTAGTAAGCCTGACACAACATTCTCCAGATGCAGGCTGCCTGCTCTCTGCCTGACTCAGAAAGCTCAGGGTGTTCAGTCAAAGATCCAAATGTGAAGGTGAAAAGCATTGAAAGGAAATTTGTAATCAAGTCAGAACATGTGAGACACAAGGAAAACTCTCCATTACTTGGAAAATGGGATACAAGATGAGCTGGTGGAAATGCCATCTGGCACACCCTTCTGGAAAAGACTTTGGCAATATACAACAAAAGTATACACTCTTATCTTTGGACTGAGCAATGATTTCCAGAAATCTATTCAGAATATACAGGGTTATTCAGTGCAGCATTGTTTGTAATTGAAAAAAAAAATTGTAATCTAAATGCCCACACGCAGGAGAATGGTTAAATAAACATGGTACAGCACTTACAGGAATAGCCACCCATCACAAAGAATGAGAAATCAGGGATTTAGGACAAGAGGGTGGAAAAGAAGGACTTAGGCGTAACTTCTCTCATGAAAACACACACATTACAACTAACTGCTGAACAACCTTCACCAAAATTGACTGGAAACTACCAAGAAAGATATCCTACAGCCAAAGACAAAGAAGTAGCCACATGAAGATGGTAAGAGGGTGCTTTCAAGATATAAGCAATCCCATACCCACTGGGTGGGAGACCACAGACTGGAAAGTAACTATCAGAGGGGGTCTCCCACATGAGCGAGAATTCCAACCCCCAGGTCATGTTCCCCAGCCTGGGGGTCTGGCATTGGGAGGAGGAGCCCCTGGAGACTTTGGTGTTGAAGGCCAGTGGGGCTTGTGCCCAGATGCTCCACAGGACTGGAGGAAACAGAGACTCAACTCCAGGAGGGTGCACACAGGTTTTCATGTGCTCTGGGTCCCAGGGCAAAGAAGGAACCCCACAAGAATCTGGGCTCAACATACCGATGGATCTTGGAGGTTCTTCTGAAAAAGAAGGGGGCAGCACATTTGGAGGCTGAGGTCCACAGAATAGTCATTAGCATGAGCCCCCTGGAGGCTGACATTTTAGAAAAATCTGGCCCCACTCCTCAGGGATGAGAAGCCCAGGCCAAACAGCAAACAGGTTGAGAACACATCCCCACCCGTCAGCTAACAGGCTGCCAAAGTCCTCCTCAGAACACAGCCTCTAATCACACCCAGGGACAAAGTCACAACAACCAGAGGGACAAGACTCAGCCCCACCTACCAGTGGGCAGGCACCTGTCCCTCCCATCAGACAGCCTACAGCAAGCCTCATACCAGCTTCATCCACAAGGGGGGCAGACGTCAGAAGCAAGAGAGACTATAACGCTAGAACCTGAAAAAAAGAGGCCCCACAGAATCTATACAAAATGAAAAGACAGAGATGCTCTGAGCCTGGCAGAACATGGCATCCACTGCATTCGCAGACAAAATGCAGAATTTCAATCTAATCATGAGCAACCGTCACAAAAACCCACTCCACAAAACAACAGACCAGCACATTTCTACAATTTCAAGGTCATGAAAGACAACATAAAAAGTAGGGACCATAATGATGAGAGACGGCTAAGGAAAGTTAGTGACTAAATGTAATGAGGTTCCCTGAATTGGACTGTGGATCAGAAATAGTCACTAAGGGGGAAAGTGATGACATGGGGAAAAGGTTTATAGCTTAGATAATACTATTGTATCAATGTGAAAAGCCATTTCAATCATTGTTCTGTAATACAAGGTATCATTAACATTAGGAGAACCAGGGGAAATGGTATATAGAAATTTTCTATACCTGTTGTACAACTCTTGTGTACAGTTAAGCTCCTTCAAAATAAAATAATCTTTAAAGAGAACCGGTGGAATAGTCTATAGCACAGGCTTAAAGAGGCCACAGGACTCTTGAAAACATACAAGGGACAAAGTTCAAGGACACAAAACCAAATTTTAGCCCTAACTGTAACTTTCTCCCTCAGGTGACTAAACATTGTTTTCCATCCAGTCTCTTCCCTTGCAGATCAGGGGACACCCTAGACATGGCCTCAGGGGTGCACATGCCCGAACCACAGTGCCTCATTGAGAACATCAATGGGCGACTGGTGGTGAGCCCGAAAGCGCTGAAGCTCCTGTCTGCCATCAAGCAGCCCCTGGTGGTGGTGGCTATCGTGGGCCCTTACCGCACAGGCAAATCCTACCTGATGAACAAGCTGGCTGGGAAGAACAAGGGTGAGTGGCCCCAGCAAACCGGGCTGAGCCCCTGCTGGGCAACGGCACTCCCAGCAGGCAGGACCGTGAGGCCCGGAGAGGATGTTAGAGGCAAGGAGGAATATCGAAAGCTGATTTTCAATCCAAGAGTGGCCTTCTTACATTCACTTTCTGGTGGATGATAAGAGTCAATGCTTTCTCCCCATTTTGCCTTAATTCTCTCTTTAAACTGTAAATGTGCTTCTTGGGAAGGAGTGATGTAGTAATAAAGAAAATTAATATAAACAACAAAATATTTACTAAAAAGTGTTTAGAGTAACATTAAGCTTATGATGATATTTAAGGTAAAATAATTATGTCACTTCATACTGGATATTCTTCCTTCCCTCTCTTTCTGGTTGTCATTAAGATCAACACTGACTATCTTTTCATTTATCTCTTTTAACCTTGATAATACACGGGTAAGTATTATCTCAATTTCCTGATACATCTCCTGTTAAAACCCCCCTCTCATAATGTCTTGTTCCCCCACAGGCTTCTCTCTGGGCTCCACGGTGCAGTCTCACACGAAGGGCATCTGGATGTGGTGTGTGCCTCACCCCAGGAATCCAGACCACACCCTGGTTCTGCTTGACACCGAGGGCCTGGGGGATGTAGAGAAGGTAAAAATACGTCTTTTAAATCCTACCTACATCAGAGCAGGAGCCTTTCTAGCACGGTCCCTCCTTCCCAAAATTTGGCGTATGCTTCAAATGTATCCTACTAATGTATTATTCTTTTCCTTTATTTTACGTACTTGGTGGTGGTCCAGTTTGACCCTGGATCCAATGTGAAGCAAACCAGAGCAAGCCCCAAGTGGGAAAAGTCAACCCAAAGTATGAGAATAACAGGCTAATTTAAGAATTGTTGACTAGCCCAGCCACATGGAAGCATGGAGAGTGGTCAGGAAAGCCCATTGATAGGCTTACAAGCCGTGAAGGCTAATAAGTTTTTTGTCATTTTCCTTTAAAATCATAGGAAAATGTCTTGATGAGACAGCCGAAGGTGCCTCTAAACCTGACTAGACAGTCAACACACACGTCTGACGTCTCACACTGGGAACCGAAAGAGGGTGGGAATGGGGTGGTCCACAGCTGGGCTACGGAAGAGAAGCCAAGGATAAGATCTGATGACAAGAGCTTCGCTCATCACGGAGCTGCACCGTTGCTCTTCCAGAAAACGCTTGTCAAAGGGGACTAGTTTAACTACTGTCTGAAGGGTTCCTCCCCATGACATCTGATGGGAACAGAACAGGATCACATTCTCAGGTCAGGAGATGTGAATGAATTCTACCCGCCACTACCATCAAGGGCGCATTTGCTCTACACTCTCATATGCAGTTAGAGCCAATGCCTTATTTAAATTTCTCAACACCATAAGTTTAAGGTTTATAAATTCACGTGTGGATGGGGAAAATTTTGCACAGGGGTTGAGTTTCCAGAGTTAACTAGAGGCAGATGGGTTCAGGCTCTGTCACCTGCATCAGAATCCTGTGCTCGCAGTCACTCTTCTTGTGGCTTCTACAATGACTTCCAGGGAGACAACCAGAATGACTCCTGGCTCTTTGCCCTGGCAGTTCTCCTGAGCAGCACCCTTATATACAACAGCATGGGGACCATCAACCAGCAGGCCATGGACCAACTGCAGTATCCTTTTTGCGGTCTAGACAACAGGAAGTCTAGCAAAGAGCAGCTGCGCTTTGTCACCAGTTGCAGGTGTGGGCAACTGAGGAGAATGCATTCACTAAGGAGTCCCCTCCTCCATGAAGCCAGTGATGCTCCACATCCCAGTTTACCTCGGTCACCACCAGAGGCCCAAGAATTTCTGCTCCCGCCTGATCCTAGACACTCAGCTGCACAAGGCTCGCTAAGCCCCCTGTCTGACTTAATGATCTCAGGAGCTTCCTGTGTGGAGTCGGAACCAGATCTTAGTTCCCAGAGGGCAGGGAGAGACCTAAGCAGAAGGCAGATTGCTTCAGAAGGCAGGAGGCAGGCTAAATAAATGAGAGTATTGACTTAGGAGTCTTGTCTTGGGTGGCTGGAGAACACATAGATTTCTGGACCCACGCACTTGATTTTAGAATTTCTACAGAGGCTTCCACTGGGCTCAGCCAGTACACGGTCCAGATGGTCTCAGGACCACATTCCTGTCTCTGGTTGTCCTTAGGCAGCTTCCAGCAGGGGGGAGGCTAGGGGAGTGCACATTCCAAGGCTGGGGGATGGGGAGCAGCCTTCACTTGCCAGGGTCCAACTCAGGGATTATATCTGCAGTCATGGTTCATGACCTTCCTAACAAATCTCCATGGTCAAACCCTCAGCATCCTCTAGCATCATACTCTCATTCCTCAAATCTCTTCATCCTTGTCATCTTCTCTAAAGAGTTCCTTTGGACTTAGTTCTGTCTTTATCATGTTCACACTGTTTCCCCACACTCAATGAATGCTGGTGGAATGAATGAATGAACTAATCAGGGGAAATTATTTGAGATAAACTTTGGTGCTACTCCTTTTCTGCAGTTTTCCTATGTTAGCATCTCAGCTATGTGACAGAGCTGACACATTGCATCAGGGCAAAATCCTCATCTGGCAGACATGAGGTCAAAGACTCAGCTGACTTTGTAAGCTTCTTTCCAGATTTTGTGTGGACTCTGAGAGATTTCTCCCTAGAGCTGGAAGCAAACTCAGAACCCATCATTGCTGATGAGTACCTGGAGAATTCACTGAAGCTGAGGCAAGGTTATTGGGACTGATTACTGTAACTAAAAATGAAATTAATATCAGAGTGAACACTGTATGTAGGTGCTGTAAATCATAATTTTACACCTTTGGGATCCAGCCTATTCTGTAAGAGGAAATAAAAATATTCTGGATCAATCCACTTGACGTAATGTTAAACGACTGCCTTCTCCGAGAAGGAAAGAACGTTCATTTCTCTATACCTTTAATTTTTTATGCGATCAATGATTAGTTGATTTTTACCTGTTTTTAAAGGATTAGTGCAATTATGAATTGAAGGGTCATCTATTTGAAGCAGTTGGCATTATATTTTAAAAACCTCTAATTTTTATTCTTCCAGGTAACGATAAAAAAACTAAAAGCTTTAATGAAACTCGGTTATGTATTCGAAAGTTCTTCCCAGAAAAGAAGTGCTTCATCTTTGACCGCCCTGCTCAGAGGAAGTACCTTGTCCACCTGGAGCAGCTACCGGAAGAAGATGTGGATCCTGAATTCAGAGAACAGGTTGAAGAATTCTGCTCTTACATCCTCAGCCATTCCAAGGTCAAGACTCTCTCAGGAGGCATCACAGTCAATGGGCCTCGTGAGTGCCTCTCCCTCCCTGCTCCTCACCTGGACTTTCCTACTGCCCACCATAGACGATAGACGAGGGACGAACAAGGGTTCCTTCTGACTGTAAATAGAGTCTAATGATGACGAGGAAACACACCAAGGGTCGCATTGTGAATTGCACAGGGAACTAGAACTGGGTCTGGTGTTATCTAATCGTCACATGAGCAAGGTGAATAAAGAGAAATGCCTAGGATCCAGCTTGTGTGTAGTAAACCCCTCCCCCAACTGGCCAGCTCCCTATTTATGACACTTCCTCCCAGGAGAGCTGGGAAGATGGACCACCTCAGGGAAAGGCAAATCCTCCCTGTATGTGAGGCTTTTGTGCATCGATTCAGAACGATGTCAGGCGCCCAGCCACTGGCACATCACAGCATTTTAATTCTACCCTGGTTCCAGCACGATGGGAGCAAAAGGTGCTTGACTATTTAATCATGATAACAGCGAGAAGCATAATACATGAAATAAGAGGCTCCCATGAAAGAGGTCGAGGGAGGCAGGTGGGAGATAATTTGTGTTCGGAGACAGAGAATATTTGTCTCTGAAAGGGACACGTAAGCTGAGACCCTAACAATGGTTAGCAGTTGACCAGAAGAAGAGTTGGAATAGCTCTGCAGACAGAGCCTTATCACCCGAGATGGCCTGAGACAGGAAAGATCTCTGGACCTCCAAGGTCGTAAAGGAACGTCAATGTGACCTGAGGCAGCACAGAGGGAGGACGTGGGCTGGTGGGGCTGGGGGACGTATGCAGGGAGCCGTACCTGCAGGGACTGGTGCGTGATGTCGGGGGATTAGAGTTTGAGTCCAGCGCGAGGATCCTGAAGAATTAGGGGCAGAGAGGCGACGTTACACAGTTCGTCCTGAGTGTTTTGTAGCCAACGTGGGAGGGATTTACAGGAGGCGGTGACAGCATGGATGTTATTTGCCGTATCTCAATAACAAATGGGGATTAGGCTGGGCTGCATCTACAGCAATTAAGGTCGTCGGAATGGACAGAATCCGCACATGCTTCGAGAGTCAAATCCATGAGTTTTGATGATGAAGGGAATACGGCTGTGTGGAAGGAATTAAAAGGAAGTGTCAAGGCCATCTCCAGGGTTCGGAGCCTAAACAAATGATTGAATAGCTGCCTGAATACCTGGAGGCGGAACAGCTTTTTGGAGTAGATGAGCTTGTTTAGAGTTGGGTTATTTAGTGCTGATACTCCCCTGATGTTTCCAAGAAGGAACATCATCCAGATATTTAAACACACAACTCTAAAGCTTAATAATCCAGTCAGTGCACGAAATTAAAATATCGATGGTCCTTAAATCTATGGAAAGAGAAGATCCAAGCTTGAGTTCCCAAAACTGCCAGCTGTCTTTTTTTAATTGAAGAATAGTTGACTTATAATGTTTCAGATGTTGATTCATATATATATGTATACACACACACACACACACTCTACAGATTATTTTCCATTACATGTTTTTACAGGTCTTGAATATAGATCCCTGTTCTATACAGTAGGTCTTTGCTGTTGATCTTTATTATATAGAAGTATGTAGCTGTCAATCCCAAATTCCTCATGTATCCCACCCTTTTCTTTTCCCTTTGGGAAACATAAGTTTATTTTCTATTTCTGTGAGACTATTTTGGTTTTGTAAACAAGTTCACTTGTATCATTTTTTAAGACTCCTCATTTAAATGACGTCATATCACATCCATATTTCTTCGTCTTACTTCAATTAGTATAACAATCTCTAGGCCAATCCATGTCGCTGAAAATAGCATTGCTTCATTCTTTTTATGGCAGAGTAATATTCCATTGCATTTAGGTACCACACCTTTTTTATACTTTCATCTGTTCATGCATATTTAGGTTGCTTCCACATCTTGACTATTGTAAGTACTGCTACTATGAACAGTGGGTTGCATTAGGTTTTTGCCGGATATATGTCCAGGAGTGGAATTGGTGGATCATATGACAGTTCTACTTGAGTTTTGTAAGGAACTTCCACACTGTTTTCTATAGTGGCCGCACCAAGGTATATTCCCACCAATAGTGTAGGAGGGTCCCACTTTCTCCACACCCTCTCCAGCGTGTGTTATCTGTAGACTTTCTGATGATGGCCGTTCTTTCCAGTGTGAGAAGATACCTCATTGCTGCCAATGGTAACGCAACCAACCATCCAGTTTACCTGAGGCTGGAATTTCCTGGTATGTAGTACCTTCAGAACTAAAACCAGCAAATCCCTGGCAAACCCGGATGACTTGATCACCCTGCATGGAGCTCCGACGACAGAGTATCTAGGAAGACCCTCCTATTGAGGCAGACAGAGGACTAGTGGCCTGTGCCATGTGCACCCAGACACTCAAACACACACATGGGAGTGCACGTACACTCCTGCACTAAATTGTCTCCTTGAGCTTTTCATAGATGAAACGTGAGGAGGAAAAGGGAGCTCAGAAAAAACAGGAGACACAGGAAGGCCAAGAAAAGATCAACCAAAGAGGTTGTCCCTAGTATCCTTATTCGAATCCATTCATGCCAACCTCAGAGGAAAGGGAATCTTCAACCTCCTCTCAACCTAGAGGTTATCAAAATATTCCATCACTATTCTTCTCAAAAAAACTTTAAAAGTACTCTTTGTGACACTCAGCATGCAAAACCCTCTAGTTGTTGAATCAAAAAATTAAATTTATGTTCTCAGGACTAAACAGAATACAGTTTGCTCCTCTCTGTCACCAACTGATAGTCACTATATTTTAAATTTAATTTTATTGTCTACTAAAGTGTAGTTGATTTACAATTTTCTGCCAATCTCTGCGGCACAGTGAAGTGACCCAGCCATACACATACAAACACTTTTTCCTCAGATTATCTTCCACATGTTCTATACCAAGGGATGGGATGCAGGTCCCTGAGATGGACAGCAGGACTATACTGCGCATCTATTCTGAATGAAATAGTTTGCATCTACCAACCTGAAATTCCCCATCCATCCCTCTTGCTCCCCAACTCTCGTGGCAACCACAGTCTCTTCTTCATGTCTGTGAGTATGTTTATGGCCTGTAGATAGGTTCATTTGTGCCATATTTTAGATTCCACATGCAAGTGCTATCACAACGTCTGTCTTTCTCTTTCTGACTTACTTAACTTAGTTTGAGAATCTCCAGTTGCATCCATGTTTTTGCAAATGACATTATTTCATTCTCTTTTATGGCTGAGAAGTACTCACTATTCTTTTAAAATTCCCCTCTGCAGGTCTAGAGACCCTGGTACTGACCTTTGTCAATGCCATCAGCAGTGGGGACCTGCCCTGCATGGAGAATGCAGTCCTGGCCCTGGCTGAGATCGAGAACTCGGCCGCAGTGCAGAAGGCCATTGCCCACTATGAGCAGCAGATGGCCGAGAAGCTGCAGCTGCCCACGGAGACCCTGAAGGAGCTGCTGGACCTGCACAGGGACGTCGAGAAGGAGGCCATTGAAGGCTTCATGACCAAGTCTTTCAAGGATGTGGACCAAGTGTTCCAAAAGAAATTAATGGTACGTTTGTATTCAGATCCATGACAGACAGAACCATCTGGGCCTTTCTTGATAAGAGTTATCTTCCCAGACCCAAAGTCAGCAGCAGTCAGTAATATGGACTCACTTGCAATCTTTGCAAAAAGAAGAGAATGCTCCTAGCCTTAGTCCTAGAAACTGAAGGACTGTGACTGAATAGATTTTTGCAAATATTCGCTTCTGTTAATTTCCCCACCTCTGGGTGCACGATTTTAAGCAAACTAGTAAATCGTGAAACTGTACTGGTATAAGATTATTTTAGTTTATTTTTTCTTTTCTTTCTTTTTTTTTTTTTTTTTTTTTTTTTTTTTTGTCTTTTTGCCATGTCTTGGGCTGCTCCTGCGGCATATGGAGGTTCCCAAGCTAGGGGTCGAATCGCAGCTATAGCCGCTGGCTTACACCACAGCCACAGCAACGCCAGATCCGAGCTGCATCTGCGACCTACACCACAGCTCACGGCAATGCCAGATTGTTAACCCACTGAGCAAGGGCAGGGATCGAACCTGCAACCTCATGGTTCCCAGTCAGATTTGTTAACCACTGCGCCACCACGGGAACTCCTATTTTTTCTTTTAAATTTAGTCAAGACACAGGGCTTTCATGTCCCTGCTAGTGATCCAGGACGATTCACTCCTTTTTGAAAACCCTAAAAATGTCTTGTGCTTAATGTAAGACCCCAGTAAAACGTTCAGAAAGACAGGAAGGAGAAATCAGTCATAAGAAGGCTGTTTGAGGACACACGTCTGGGTCCTTCCAAGTGGAGGAAGGATTGTTGCTGACGAATAACCACTTGACAGTGACAGCCCTTCCGTGGCTGGCAGGGCCGGCGTTTACAGATCACACCTTCCCGCCCTCACAGGCTGTGGTGAAACCAAACAGCAAAGGAAGGCAGCAGACAGTGGGCATCCTTCTAGCCTGAAACAACTTGACATACAATTTCTCGTCAAGACTTTAATGTTGGCAAATGTGCTATGAGTCTTTTGCAACACAGAAACCCTGGGGTACAGTCTCCATCCCCTTCATTAGTCTTACAGAGAAATGTTCAAAGGACTGCCACCTGAAAGAATGCATCTCTCCTCACTGGCGCGTTTTAAGAACGTACAGAGGAGTCCCTGGGCTTAATGCCTTGCAGCACTGCCCATAATCCTGACGTGAAATCTCTGAGATAGACACACTTTCCCCTGGTTCAGCAGGAAGGACCCTCGTTTCAGGAAGGTGAGTGTCACAAAGTCACAAAGTGGTGGAACCAGGAACACCCTGCAGGCCTGCCTTGCTGGACGTGAGTGCTCTAAGCTATTTCTGACATGGGAGACTTGAGAAGTTCCACGGAGGACCGTGTCTGTGCTTTGAGTGTCCTTCTCTGAAGCCGGAATAATACGGGAAAAAAGCTTCAGATAATGACACCCAGCAGCAGCACTGTTTGGGGGGCATTGTGGACTCTCCCAGCAGGTGAGGGCTTGGCCGTGGTTCTGTGCAACAGTGTCTGCAGCAGAAGCATTTCCCAGTCTTCGCTGCGTGGTTAGCATCCTCGTCACGGCTCAAATAGGATGTAATTTTTTTTTTTTTTTTTACTTCACAGGAACAGTTAGAAGCAAAACTCGATGACTTTTGTGACCAGAACATGAAAGCCTCCTCAGATTACTGCATGACTTTACTTCAAGATATTTTTGGGCCTCTGTATGAAGATGTGAAGCAGGGAACATTCTCTAAACCAGGAGGTTTTCGTCTCTTTATTCGGAAGAGGCAGGAGCTAAAGAATAAGTACTATCAGGCCCCCAGAAAGGGGATACAGGTAAACCACCTCCTGTACCATTTCTGGGGACTTGCTGAGTGGGAGCAACCAAAGTGTGGCTGGTTCACGGTGCCTCTGCCTTTCACTCATCTCTTCCGTGAAGACATAGGAAAAATGGGAAGCAGGAGAGACTCCCATAAGACACCGCGCCGATTCCTCCTTGGAAGCGCAGATGGAGCCCCCAAAGGGATTGTAGGATTTATTCAATAATTTGGACATTGAGTCATCCATCAGTTATCTCCTCAGGCCTAACTATATGCCAGATATTGTCAAATTTCTGGGGTTAGGGCTACCAAAAAACTAAGTTCTCTCATAGTACTCATCAGCAATAAGCTTATTTTGTTTCAGGAAATGAATGTTTTTAACTCATTCAATCCTCATAACAACAGTCTGAAGGACATATTTTAATATCCCCATTTTTTTAAATAAGAAAATTGAGATAGTGGAAAGTGAAATAACTCAGCTCCAAACGTACAGGTAATTAGTAGTACAGCTGGAATTGAGCCCCTGTAGCAGATTCTGTGCTCTGTTTATGCTGTTATACTCAGACTATACCAGTTAGAATTAGGTTTGGGTACATATTATTTAAAAACTAAACAAAGTTTTTTAAAAGTGCGGATTAAGAAGACAAAAGATTCTTGCTCTCTTATAGACAAGATTTAGGGCAAACGGAGTCCATGTTGCTATGACAACTCCACAATCACCCTGTTCCCAGCTCCTTCCTTATTCCTCGCCAGCACTTAGCACACAGCCTCCATCTTCAAGGTCAGTTTATGGTTTTCACTGTTTGTCCATACTCACTGCATGCAGAAGTCCCAAGGCAGGGATCAAACCTGAGCTACAGCAGTGAAGCCACAATAGTGGCAACACCAGATCCTTAACCTAATGAGCTACCGGGGAACACCCCTCAAGGTCAGTGATGGTCTAAGATGCGTGCCGGGGTTTCACTCATTTCTTCCATGTTACTGCTGGAATAAACCCGATAAAGCAGAAGAGTAGAAGCTCTCTGGGTCGACTCTCTCTAACGTGATCTCCAAAAAGTACCACCCAGTGCCCTCTGTATAAGGGGTATTGGCTAGAAGGTCATCATCGGGTCACCGCAGCTGCCACGGAGGCGGCTGAGAATGTGCAGCGTCTTGTGATGAGCCCACAGTGGGCTCAGGTGGAGCAGGAGAGGTCTCTTGCGAAGGAAGAGGAGGAGAAAATGCTGGGGCGGCTCCAGAATCACGGTCACAGTGACCTAAGCCACGCGTCGGGGACAGACCCAGGAGAGGAGGGACGTGTGGCCCGTCTGATGCGCACGCGGAGAAGACCTCTCTGATGAGGCAGCTTCAGCAGACGCTTCAGAGAAGCCGGGAGGGGGTCCAGCCGACATCAGAAGCAGAAGATTTCAAGCAGCAGACAGGCCCAGGGGGCTGAAGTGGTTTATGTTTGAGCCGTGGCGGGAACTGTGGCCGGGCCAGTGAGAAAGGTGTTCAGAGGCCAGGGGTTAAACAAGGCAGTGCCCTGGAGACCCCGAAAGGAGCTTCAGTTTTACTGGAAAGAGTCGGAAAGTCAGCAGAGGGTTGCATGCATCCGAGCGAAGTGATCTTTCTCGAAGGAACATAAGAGCATGAGCTGCTCTGAGGAAAACAGCCTCTAGGGGCAGGCGAGTGGGAGGAAGCAGGGAGACCAGGTGTGAAGCCCATGCCGTGGTCCAGGGAGGAGGTGATGAGCTGTTGGACCAGGTGTTTGGGAGGCACAGGTGACGGGGACGGGCTCTGCTTGGTGTCAGGCTGCAGCCAGAGCAAAGGCCTTTAGCTGATGACGGTGTGTGGGATTTGTGGGAAGAAGAAAGACATGAAGGCAGCTCTGAGGCTTTGAACCCATCCAGTTAGAAGACCGGATTTACGAACTCAAATGACTGAAATTGGGGTGACTGGGAATGAAGCAACTTTAAGGATGCATCCAGAGCTGGGTTTTAAACCAGTTTGGTTTGAAATGCACTTGAATTCTAAAATGAGTGATAAAATTAAATCAAACTAACAGATGTATTGTTGGGTTTTACTTTACCCCTTAGCTCTAGTTCCTAATTTTAACTTTCTCTGCATCACTAGGCAGAGGAGACCCTGAAGAAGTATTTGGATTCCAGGGTGGACCTGGATGATGCACTTCTACAGGCTGATCTGTCACTTACAGAAGAAGAAAAAGAGACTGAAGGTGAGAACAGATGAAAATACTGGACAGTGGGAAAACCCTTGAAATGCCAATGGTGGAGTTCCCATGTGGCGCAGCAGAAACGCATCTGACGAGGAACCATGAGGTTGTGGGTTCGATCCCTGGCCTTGCTCAGGGGGTTAAGGATCCGGTGTTGCCGTGAGCTGTGGTGTAGGTCACAGACGTAGCTCTGATCCCACGTTGCTGTGGCTGTGGTATAGGCCGGCAGCGGTAGTTCCGATTGGAGCTGGGAACCTCCATATGCCTTGGGTGCGGCCCTAAAAAGACAAAAGACATGCTAATGTTGGTCCCAGCAGTCCACTGGAATATTGCTGTAGAGCAAAGAATAGCAGGGATGGGTCATAGTTCTAGGAGATGTTTTTCCTTAACTAGTATTGACGATCACCTGTCTTCTGATTACTCAGTGCAAAAACCACCACAAGAAGTTTCTCCATGAAATAATAAAGACAAGCCAAAAATGGTGAGAGGCAAAGTAAGAGGATAACAATCTAATCCTCATATTTCTCTGATTGATTTTCTTCCTAAGTGGAACGTGTAATGTCTGAATATGCAGAAGTTGCAAACAAAGTGTTAGAGGAAATGCACAAGAAGAATGAGGAGATGATGGAAGAGAAAAAGAAGAGTTACAAGGAGCAAATGGAACTAATGGCTCAGAAAATAGAAGAGGAGAGGTCTCAGTTAATGGCTGAGATAAAGAGCGTTCTAAAACTTAAAAATCGGGTATTTAACTGTGTCACCTCCATTCTGTCACCTTCCATTGTGCTGAATCAAAAACACTGCTTAGAAGTTGGAGCCTTATGTCAGTGGAAGGACTCCTCTAGCCCCAACGCTACCAGGCATTTCGTTCTCTCACTGCTCCTTCCCCTGGTCCACTCTGTCGCTGAAGGAGGTCTACTGGCAGGATAAAATCTCATGGACCCTTCATTATCACATCACTAATGAGCCAGGGCTCTTCATTGCCAGGCTCTGCAGGGTGGCGTTGCCGATACTCGGTAATCCTGTCCTCCTGTTACGTGTCGGGTACATGATCGCGTGTCGCGTTTCCAGTAGGAAAGTGTAATTTCATGAGAGATGAGTAAGTTCTCCGGGTCCTCCCTTGTGGAAAAATATCAGACCTGTTTTCCCCACATGCTGGAGTCGACCGTGACTTTGTTTCTGACATACGTGGTATGACTCTATCTCTGGAGGCACCTGCATGAGCAGGAAGGCTTCGTGGCCGTCGATGCATCAACCACGTAATTAAACACCCAGGCTGCCAGGACCTTCCTGTTCTCGAGGCCCTCCTCCCAGTCTGTGCTGGGTCAGGATGTCCACCCAGAAAGACAGTGTGGACCAGGGCAGGCTTGATCCCCGCAGCTTATTCCTATCATCTCTGCCACCAGATTGAGGAGACTGCTACTTAATTTCCCGATAAAACATCTGCTGTGATTCTGAATCATGCAGTAACCTTCCTACAGGAGTTCACCCATCATTCTTCTTTCCTTAGATATGTATTTGGAGGTTCCCACCTCGTCAGTCAGAGTTGAAGTGGGAAAAAACAGTTTTTCCAGAAAGACTGTGTTGCACCTAAGTGAATGAGGTGAAAAAAAAAATAATTCTGAGCCATTAACATTTCAGAAACTGTAAGGGTACAACATTTCCACAGCTAAAGAAAGCTCAGAAAAATTTTTACAGGCATAGGAGACTCGAGAAAGAAAAATCTAATGGAAGTTAAGGGAGAAAAAGATTTTTTTTTCATTGTTTCAGAACACATGAGGGACTCATATGGGTATGAAATAATTTAGCAGATGTGGGAAGTGTTTTGCATTGTGTGACTTCAGTCTCCACTTTCCCTTCTAGGAGCAGAAACAACTCCTTGAGGAGGGATTCCTTCAGGAAAGCATGAATCTTCTTAAAGAAATACATATTATTAAGATGAGAAGGACTGAATTATCCCTAAAGTGTAGCATTCTGTAAAAATCCAAGGAAAAAAATCCCCTAACCAGCTTCCATCTGCTAAGAACAAGGTGAACAAGCAACTTCAAGATGCCAAACCATCGCCACTCAACTAAACTTGAAATCTTGAGACTTGCATTTTTGTTGACCTGTAAAGTCTGCAAGGATGAAATAAATAGTGAAGATAACATGTTTCACATGCAGAGAGTGATTCGATTCATGGTCAATTACAGCATTAGTGATTAGGACGGTCCCTAACTGGATCCTGTATTTGAAATGATGCATGATGACTCTAGAGAAACTTTTAATTGTATAATCGGGACGCATTTTACAGATGTCAGTCGGGTTCTGTTTGGAGTAGGCTCCCCGCCAACACACACACACACCACCCTTCTGATACCTTCAGACATACGCTCTTACTCAAGGGTTTACTTTGGTCCAGGGATGGAGTTGGAGTGTGGCGAACACAGGAAAAATCTTCTGGGCGTGACCAAAGCCATGCAGCACAGTTAAGCATCACTCCTGCCAAGTGGTCACTGGGTCACAGGATGTCTTCCAGGAAAGGAGACCTGGGACCATTCCCTCCAGGGTGCAGACGACGTGCAGTTAGTCCTCCAGGGGGTGCAGAATGCCTTGCCTGTGGGCACTGAGAGGCCGCCTGGACCCTGGCAGGGAAAGCGCTTGTCCCTGTGCCAAAGGATTTATGAGTGGATGGCCAACCATCTCGATCCCTAGTATTGCTTAGATGATTCCTCTTCCCCATCTTCAGGCCCCCAGCCTCTCCTCTTCCACCCTGCTTTTTAGTTGTTTTCCTTCTCCCTCGGTTCCAAGTATAACTTCTTCAAAGGCAATTCGCACCATTAGTTTATTACTCACTTTCAGATTAATGAATAGTCCTTTTATCAAAATAAGATAAAAGTTCAACTTCATCTAAATTTTAAAATATCCCTCTTAAATGTGATTCAAAGTTTCTCCTCTTTCTTCCACCTTCCCCCTCAGATCCCATTTATTCTCATATCAAGCCAGGCCTGACGAGGAATAAAGTAAGGGTCCCAGTGCTCACTGTGTCCACTCGACATTGTACTAGACGTCCTAGACAGAGCAGTTAGGCAAGAACGAGAAATAGAAGGCATCCGAAATTGGAAGGAAGAAGAAAAATGATGCATGTTGGCAGAAGAAATGATCTAATACATAGAATTCCATAAAGACTCAATTTAAAGAACCGATAGAAGAATTAGATAAGCTGCAGGACATAAAATCAACCTGAAGTTCCCATTGTTACTTGGGGTGTTAAGAACCTGACATAGTGTCTGTGAGGATGGGGGTTCCATCCCTGGTCTCCCTCAGCGGTTGAAGTCTCCAGCATTGCCGCGAGTTGCGGCATAGGTCTCAGATGTGGTTCTGATCCTGCCTTACTGTGCCTGTGGCGGGGGACAGGAGCTGCAGCTCCAATTTGACCCTATCCCAGAAATTTCCTTATGCTGCAGGTGCAGCCATGAAAAGAAAAGAAAAATAAATAAAATAAAATAAAATAGTAAAATAAAATAAAAATCAAAAAATTAGTTGCATTTCCATGCACTATGTTTTACATGAATGGAAATTAGAAAAACAATCCCACTTAAATAACTTCAAAAGAATAAAATACTTAGGAGTAACAGTTACCAAGGAGGTGAAAGATTAATATTGTTAAAAGAGCCATACAACTCAAAGTGGTCTACAGAGTCTATATAACCGCTATCAAAATTCCAGTGGAGGAGCTCATGTTGTGACTCAGTGGAAACGAACACAACTGGTATCCATGAGGATGGGGGTTTGATCCCTGGCCCCACTCGGTGGGCTAAAGGATCTGCCATTGCTGTGAGCTGTGGTGTAGATCACAGACACAGCTTGGATCTAGCGTCATTGTGGCTGTGGCACAGGCTAGCAGCTGTAGCCCCGATTTGATCCCCAGCCTGGGAACTGCCATATGCCACTAATGTGGCCCTAACAAGCAAAAAGAAAGGAAAGAAAGAAAGAAAGAAAGAAAGAAAGAAAGAAAGAAAGAAAGAAAGAAAGAAAGAAAGAAAGGAAGGAAGGAAGGAAGGAAGGAAGGAAGGAAGGAAGGAAGGAAGGAAGGAAGGAAGGAAGGAAGAAAGGAAGGAAGAAAAAGAAAAATCAATTCTATAATTCACATAGAACCACAAAAGACCTCCAACAGTCAAAGAAAATCTTAAGAAAGAAAAACAAAACTGGATGAAACACACCTCCTCATTTCAGAATGTACTTAACAAAACGACAATGTTCAAAAGAGTATGGTACTGGCATAAAGAGAACTTGTAGACCAATGGAATGGAACAAATTGGAAAACCCAGAAATAAATCTACACGTATTCAGTCAGCTGAACTTTTTTCTATTTTATTTTAAATTTTTAATTGAAGTTTAACTGATTTAAAATGTTGTGTTAGTTTCAGGTGTACAGCAAATAATTCAGATACATGTGTATTACCTTTTTAAGATTATTTCCCCTTATAGGTTATTACAAAATATTGAGTCTACTTCCAAGGAGGTACTTGTTGGTTATTTATTTTATACATAACAGTGTGTATATGTGCTAATCTCAAACTCCTAATTTATCCCTCCCCCTTTCACCTTTGGCAACTAAGTTTATTTTCTGTGTCTCTGGGTCTATATCTATTTTGTATATAGGTTTATTTGTATCATATTTTTTTAGACTTCACATAGAAGCAATATCACATGATATTCATCTTTCCCGGGCTTACTTCACAAAATATGATAACCTTTAGGTCCATCCATGTTGCTGCAAATGGCATGATTTCTTCCTTTTCATGGCTAAGTAATATTCAATTATATACACACTACCTTTTTCTTTATCTGTTCTTCTATCGATGAACATTTAGGCTGCTTCCACAACTTGGCAACTGTAAATAGTGTTGCCATGTAATCTGAGGTTCATGTATCATCACAAATTAAGGTTTTCTCCAGATATATGCCCAGGAGTGGAATTGCTGGATCATATGGTAATTCTACTTGCAGTTTAATAAGCAACTTTCATATTGTTCTCCATAGTGACTGGACAATTTCCATTCCCATCAACAGTGTAGGAGCATTCCTTTTTCTCTGCACCTTCTCCAGCATTTATTGTTTGTAGACTTTTGAGGATGGCCATTCTGGCCAGTTCAAGGTGGTATCTCATTGATGCTTTGATTTCCATTTCTCTGATAAACAGCAATGTTGAGCATTTTTTTTTTTTTTTTTTTTTTTTTTGTCTTTTCTAGGGCCGCTCCTGCAGCATATGGAGGTTCCCAGGCTAGGGGTCAAATCGGAGCTGCAGCCACCGGCCTACGCCAGAGCCACAGCAACTCGGGATCCGAGCCACGTCTGCAACCTACATAGCTCACGGCAATGCCGGATCCTTAACCCACTGAGCAAGGGCAGGGACCGAACCTGCAACCTCATGGTTCCTAGTCGGATGCGTTAACCACTGAGCCACCAAGGGAACTCCAATGTTGAGCATTTTTTAACATGTTTTTTGTTCACATGTGTGTCTTCTTTGGAGAAATATCTATTTATATCTTTTGCCTATTGTTTTATTGGGTTGTTTGGTTTTTTGATATTGAGCTGTTTTTTTATATTGGGTTTTTTGTATATTTTGAAGATTAATCCCTTGTCAACCACATCATTTGCAAATATTTTCTCCCATTCTGTAGGTTGTCTTTTCATTTTGTTTTTTTTGTTTGTTTGTTTGTTTCTGTTCCTGTGCAAAATTCTTTAAGTTTATTTAGTTAACAAATTAGGCCCTATTTGTTTATTTGGGGTTTTATTTCTATTCTCAAAAGACAGACCCAAAAAGATATAACTCCGATTGGTGTCAAAGAGTGTTCTGCCTGTGTTTTCTTCTAGGAGGTTTACAGTACCCAGTTTAACATTTAGCTCTTCGATCCATTTTGATTTTACTTTTATGTATGTTTGTGTATGTTACAATTTCATTTTTTTTCCATGTAGCTGACCAGTTTTCCCAGCACTACTTATTGGAGAGGTGATCTTTTCTCTACTGTACATTCTTGCCTCCTTTGTAATAGATTAATTGACTGTAGGTACATAGGTTATTTATGGGCTTTCTATCCTGTTCCACTGAGTATGTATTTCCGTTTTTGTGCCAGTACCATACTGCATTGATGTCTGCAGCTTTGTAGTATTGCATGAAGTCAGGCAGCCTGACTCCTCCACCTCCACTTTTCTTTTTCAGGGTTTCATTGTTCATCCAGGGTCTTTCCATACAAATTTAAAATTTTTTTATCTTTTTCTGTGAAAATTGCCATTGGTGATTTGATAGGGATTGTGTTGAATCTGTAAATTGCTTTGGGTAATATACCATTTTGAAAATATTGATTCTTCTAATCCAAGAACATGGTATATCTTTCCATCTCTTTGTATCATCTTTGATTTCTTTCTTCACCATCTTATAGTTTTCAGAATACAGGTCTTTTGTCTCTTTAGAGAGATTTATTCCTGGATATTTTATTCTATTTTGATGCAATGGTAAATGGCATAGGTTCCTTGATTTATCTTTCTGATCATTTGTTGTTAGTGTATAGAAATGCAATTGGTTTCTGTGTATTAATTTTGTATCCTGAAACTTTACCAAATTCATCGATGAGCTCTAACAATTTTCTGGTAGCATCTTGAAGATTTTCTAGTTATAGTACCATGTCATCTGCAAAAAGTGATAGTTTTACTTCTTTCTTTCCTATTTGTATTTCTTTCATTTCTTTTTCTTCTCTGCTTGTCATGGCTAGAATTTCCAAATTTGTATTTGCAACTCAACTTGTATTGGAATTTCCAATACATTTTGTATTTCCAATACAATTTTGTATTTGTACTTCCAATACAAACTTCCAATTTGTATTTCTTTATTTTTCTTCTCTGATTGTCATGGCTAGAACTTCCAAAACTATGTTGAATCATAGTGGTGAAAGTGGACATCCTTATCTTGTTCCTGATCTTAGCAGGAATTCGTTCAGTGTTTCGCCATTGAGAATGCTGTTAGCTGAGCTTTTGTCCTATGTGACATTTATTATGTTGAGATAGGTTCCCTCCATACCCACTTTCTGGATGGTTTTTATCAGTAATTGGTGTTGAATTTTTTCAAAAGTTTTTCTGCATCTATTGAGAGGGTCATAAGGTTTTTATTCTTCAGTTTGTTAATGTGATGTATCACACTGACTGATTGGTGGATAATGAAAAATCCTTGTGTCCTTGGGATAAATCTTTTGATCATGGTATATTATCCTTTTTTTGTATTGCTGGATTCAGTTTGCCAGTATTTTGTTGAGGACTTTTGCATCTATGTTCATCAGTGATATTGGCCTGTAATTTTCTATTTTGTGATATCTTTGTGTGGTTTTAGTATCAGAGTACTGTTGGGCTCATAGAATGAGGTTGGGAATATTCCTTCCTCTGCAATTTTTTGGAATAGTTTCAAAACGGTAGGTATTAACTCTTCTCTAAATTTTTGATAGAACTTGTAGACAGCATGTATATAGGTCTTGTTTCTATATCCATTTGGCCAGTCTATGTCTTCTGGTTGGAGTATTTTGTCCATTTACATTTAAGGTTATTATTGATATGTTAAGTTCTTATTGCCATTTTGTTAATTGTTTGGTTTTGTTGTTATTGGTCTTTTTTCTTCCCTTCTCTTATTCTCTTCTCTTATGGTTTGATGAATATCTTTAGAGTTGTGTATGGATTGCTTTTTATTTGTGTATCTATTAGAGTTTTTTGGTTTGCAGTTACCATGAGGTTTTGATATAGGAGTCTATACATATACAATATTGTTTTGTTTTTGTTTTTTGCTTATTTTATTGTAATGATCTTTATTTTTTTTCCATTATAGCTGGTTTACAGTGTTCTGTCAATTTTCTGTGTACAGCAAGGTTACCCAGTCACACATACATGTATGCTTTCTTTTTTCTCACGTTATCATGCTCCATCACAAGTGACCAGACATAGTTTTCAGTGCTATATAGGCAGGATCCCATTGCTTATCCATTCTAAAGGCAATAGTTTGCATCTATTAACCCCACGGCCCATCCCTCCCCCTCCCCCTTGGCAACCACAAGTCTGTTCTCTATGTCCATGATTTTCTTTTCTATGGAAAGGTTCATTTGTGCCTTATATTAGATTCCAGATATAAGTGATATCATATGGTATTTGTCTTTCTCTTTCTGACTTACCTCACTTAGTATGAGAGTCTCTAGTTCCGTCCATGTTGCTGCAAATGGCATTATTTTCTTCTTTTTTATGGCTGAGTAGTATTTCATTGTGTATATATACCACATCTTCTTAATCCATTCATCTGTCAGTGGACATTTAGGTTGTTTCTATGTCTTGGCTATTATGAATAGTGCTGCAGTGAACATAGGGGTGCATTTAGCTTCCTCAAGGAAACTTTTGCCTGGATATATGCCCAGGAGTGGGATTGCTGGATCATGTGGTAGTTCTGTAGTTTTCTGAGGTATCCCCATACCATTTTCCATAGTGGTTGTACCAATTTACATTCTGACCAACAGTGTGGGAGGGTTCCCTTTTCTCCACACCCTCTCCAGCATTTGTTATTTGCAGACTTATTAATGAGGGCCATTCTGACCAGTGTGAGGTGGTACCTCAATGCAGTTTTGATTTGCATTTCTCTAATAATTAGTGATGTTAAGCATTTTTTCAATGTGCCTGTGGACCATCCATATGTCTTCTTTGGAGAAATGTCTGTTTAGGACGTCTGCCTATATTTCAATTGGCTTGTTTGTTTTTTTGCTTTTGAGTTGTATCAGTTGTTTTTATATTTTGGAGATTAAGCCCTTGTTGGTTGCATCATTTAAAACTATTTTCTCCCATTCCATAGCTTGTCTTTTTGTTTTGTTTTGCTTTTATGGTATTCTTTGCTGTGCAAAAGCTTTTAAGTTGGATTAGGTCCCACTGGTTCATTTTGGTTTTTATTTCTACTGCTTTGGGAGACTGACCTAAGAAAACATGTGCACAGCTGCTGTCAGAGAATGTTTTGCCTATGTGCTCTACTGCGAGTTTTATGGTGTCTTATCCTATGCTTTAGTCTTTAAATGATTTTGAGTTTATTTTTTTGTATGGTGTGAGGGTGTGTTCTAGTTTCATTGGTTTAGATACAGCTGTCCAGTTTTACCAGCACCACTTGCTGAAGAGACTGTCTTTTCCCCACTTTATAGTCTTGCCTCTTTTGTTGAAGATTAATTGACCCCAGGTGACTGGGTTTATTCCTGGATTTTCTGTTCTGTTCCATTGGTCTGTAGGTCTGACAGTTGACAATCTTATTGCATGTCATTTGTTCCTTTTCTCTAGCTGCTTTCAATATTTTCTCTGTCTTTAATTATGGTCAATTTGATTAACTTGTGCTCAGTGTGTTCCTTCTTGGGTTTATTTTATATGCTACTCATTGTGCTTCCTGGATTTGAGTGAGTGGTTGCTTTCCCACATTAGGTAAGTTTTCAGCTGTTATCTCTTCAAATATTTTTCTCTGCCACTTTCTATCTTCTCCTTTTGACACCACTATAATGCAAACGTTGGTGTGTTTAAGGTTGCCTTTGAGGTTGTCCCAGAGTTCTCTTAGACTCTCCTCATTTCTTTTCATTCTTTTATCTTTATTCTTTTCCACATCAGTGATTTCCACCTTGCCTATTCTTCTGCCTCCTGTAATCTGCTATTTGCTCCTTCTGGTTAATTTTTTATTTTTCATTGTGGCTTCTTCTTTGTCTTTGGGTGTAGGATATCTTCTTTGGTAGTTTCCATTCTATTTATTGATGATTGTTCACAAGTTAGTTGTAATTTTTGTGTTTTTCTGAGAGAAGGTGAGCTTAAGTTCTTCTGCTCAGCCATCTTGTCCAATCTCCTTGGATTCCTGTGTGTGTATGTGTGTGTGTGTGTGTGTGTGTGTGTGTCTCTTGTAGATTTTTGGTTTGTGATTACCATGAGATCTTGATATAGTAGTCTCCGTGTGTGTGTGTCGGGTGTATGTGTGTGTATGTGTAATTTAAGTTGCTGATCATTAATTTCAAATGCATTTCAAACATTCTGCATTTGTATTCTCCTCCTCTCATGATTACTGGTTTAGATATCATATTTGTTTGCAGATGATTCCCTACCTTTACTGTACGTTTGCTATTACTGGTAAGACACATTTTATTTATTTTTCCTGCTTGACTCCATTTATATCGTATGTTTGGCCTTGTAAAAAAAAAGTAGATTTGGACATAATTTTTTTTTGTCTTTTTGCCATTTCTTGGGCTGCTCCCGTGGCATATGGAGGTTCCCAGATTAGGGGTTAAATCGGAGCTGTAGCCACCGGCCTATACCAGAGCCACAGCAACACCAGATCTGAGCTGCATCTGCAACCTACACCACAGCTCACGGCAATGCCAAATCCTTAACCCACTGACCAAGGCCAGGGATTGAACCCGCAACCTCATGGTTCCTAGTTGGATTTGTTAACCACTGAGCCACGATGGGAACTCCTAGATATAATATTTACGTTTGAAAAATGGCACACCTTTTTTTCAGTTATGATGATTAAGAGGGGCATCAATTCAATGCAGTTTTTTAATGTATATAATGATTTTTATTTTTTCCATTATAGCTGGTTTACAGTGTCCTGTCAATTTTCTACTGTACAGCAAGGTGACCCAGTTACACATACATGTATACATTATTTTTTCTCACATTATTATGCTCCATAATGAGTGACCAGACATAGTCCCCAGTGCTACACAGCAGGATCTCATTGCCAATCCATTCCAAAGGCAACAGTCTGCACTGTTCAACTTGCATGATAATGTGAGAAAAAAAAAATTGGAAGCTCCAGGTGTCTGTGGATTCATCCATTGTGATGGAGTCTCATTCAGTGTACTTGTCTCCCCTAATTTTTTTGGATTGACACACACTTCACCAAGAGTGTTTACTTTCTCACTCACTTTCACTACTTTGAAAGACTATTGAAGCCTCATAGTCTTATCATAATCACAGGATTATAGTGCAAATCTTAAACTACACAATACTAGCTCACCTAATGCCTGCATGAGAAGAGGTTTAGATGTCTATCCAGTAAACTGCTGCCTTCTTTTGTCTTGTTTCTTACTTGGAGGTGAAGGGAGTAGAAACTGCTGCTGACAAGTTTGGGGGGGGTGCTGGTTGGTTGTTTATTTATTTATTTATTTATTTATTTTTGCTTTTTAGGGCCGCACCCGCAGCACATGGAGTTTCCCAGGCTAGGGGTCCAATCAGAGCTACAGCTGCCACCCTACTTGACAGCCACAGCAATGCAGGATCCAAGCTGCATCTGCGACCTACACCACAGCTCACGGCAATGCCGGATCCTGAACCCACTGAGTGAGGCCAGGGATCAAACCCCCAACCTCACGGTTCCTAGTCAGATTCATTTCCACTGCACCACGACAGGAACTCCTTACCCTGTTTATTTCTGTGCTCAGAAATATCCAAGGCACTTTTACTTTTTTTAATTAATTAATTAATTTATTTTTTTGTCTTTTTAGGGCCACACCCGCGGCACATGGAGGTTCCCAGACTAGGGGTCGAATCAGAGCTGTAGCTGCTGGCCTATAGCACAGCTCATGGCAACACTAGATCCTGAACCCACTGAGTGAGGCCAGGGATTGAACCCAAATCCTCATGGATACTAGTTGGGTTCATTACTGCTGAGCCATGACAGGAATGCCTATCCAAGACTTTTGCCTTGTTTTTACACACATTTTGGAGCAGTGGCTACTGTCTCCAATTCCAAAGCTCCCAGACCTAAGAATCTCATCCCTATTGGGCCATTATTCCTTTGTACCCACACATTCCTCTCCTGAAGAACTGCACTCAGATTTCTGAACTGAAAGTGCTTCAAGGGTGAGCTGCTTAGAGTGCTGACCCATCCACAGCTGTAGGCTTTCACCAAACTCTGAGTAGCAGGATGTAAAAATTAAGACTCTTCCTCTCAGAATTTTCATTACACCCGAAGCTGAGGACACTAGGTGACACATAAGCACAATTTCTGAAGTTAGATGGTAGACCATTTTTTCTGGAGTTAAATCATTAGGAAATGAAGAAAAGTTCATTTCGGTTCAATCGAGCTTCGTTGACCACCTTCAGGTTAGGAACCCATTTTAGTCACTCATCCTTTTCTAATATTACACTTGCAGAGTAAGAATTACGGAATAGAATTTTTTAAAAGTACTTCTCCTGAAGCAATTACAAACAATGCAAGCTGGAAGTAAGACTCCGAATTTACGTTCCCCCTTTGCACGTAATAACATATGTCATGGTTTAGAGCCAGGCATAGCTAAGTGGTGCTACTGTCTTCATTTCAAAACACACATCTTTATTCACAATAACGAAAAGTTAACGAAAACACAGAGAGGAGAACAAGACAGCCAGTACAAGACTAAGAGTGAGAGAGAAAAAAGAGAAATGTCTTGAATCCAGGTAACTTAGCACAGATTAAGTTTATTTGGCTTTAGGTCATGTGCCGTCTCCCCCTAAATCAATCTCCATGGATCAGGAATTCCCGGGCCATGGTAATTGTCCCAGCTTGGGTTCATGCCTTGAATCTGCCAAGGTTAGCCTCAGGATTCTAGAAATATCTGTCCCTGATATTGTTGCATATACTTTTTTAGAGTTACCACATGCTTTGCAGCTCCAAATAGTGTATCATTCTGTCTAACGAAATAAACTTATTAGCAATCGGGCAAAGGACTTTTTTTCTAGCAGCTAGGCAAGGCTGCAGAGGGAACAGGTGCAAAAGCACCTGCTCTTGGTGATTCTTGGCCTTAGAACTTTGAGATCATATTCTACCGTCCTTCTTGTCCCTCACTGCCAACTGAAATACAGCTGTGGTAGTGACTCTGTGCCCTGTAGGAGTAAAACCCGGTAACAGAAACTGGTGACTAACAGAATTCTTGAGTTCATTTTACAGAACAGCAGATAAGGAAACAGCTTATTTAAAACAAACAAACCAACAAAAAAACCCAAAAAACTCTCTTCTTAAAAAACTGGGTGAAAATGGGTAGAACCAATATGATTGTACAGCGTCTGCACGGAAGAGACTTGTTTATCCCGCGGGTGACCTGTTGACATCACAGTTCAGAATTCTCCAGCGTGTTTCATTATCAACTCCCCCTCAATTTACGCATGCTCCCAGCGAAGAAGCATGTAACTTAGGAACACCTGCACAGAACACCAATCCCCTCCCCTTTACCCCAAGCTCCTCCCCTTCTGGGAGGCAGACCTAAGACTCGTTTTTCTGCCTCTTTATTTGGTGGCTTTGTCAATAAACTTTCTTGGCTGCAAACTTCAGCGTCTCAGCGTTTTGGTTTGCAGCTCCTCCAGTAAAAGGACCCGATTCCCTAACAGCAGCAGCCAAGCCGTTAACCTACAGGTAAGTACAATGATTTAAAGGATACCAAATCTGAATCAACTCCCAACCACCAAATCTGGATTCACCCTCAATCTATATACGGTTCTCCCTCCTCAGCTCCCAAGCCCTAACCCTAATCTGGATCCACATTAGTAAAGGAAAAGGAAAAAAATTCTAAGTATATGCAACTAAGTAATAGTGAATGTATCGGGGCTATAAAATCTAGAATTTTATGCACACTCATACTTCTATTGCTAAGAGAAAAAAAAAAAACCTATTGAGTTAAAAAAATACTTTTTTAAAAAAGGAAAAAGAAAGAAAATGAATCTATGAAACATAAACAAAACCTCTTCCTTTACAAAAGTACCCCTGAGAGACAGGCTGTGGAACGCTCGCTCTCATCCCACCCTTGCTTGGTTCACGGTTCACCATGGGGTCGAGACGCACTTGGGTTTACATTGCTAGGTGGGGATGAGTGGAGGAACCCCTGTCTTTGCCTGAATTCATCTAGGTTTCTGCCTCTGAGAAGAAAAAAAAAAAAAAAAAAAAAAAAAAAAAGCCGCTCCCTTTCATTTTCACTTTCTTTTCCTGTAAACCAGACCCCTTAGTGGAGCTCCTTCAATAGGTCGCCCTCAGCTTATAAAGAGAAGAGTCAGTTTCCTGAGCAGCCAACGCAGGAGCCCGAGCGGAACCGGGCTCGCAGAGCACCTGTCCGAGGCTGCAGCATCCGCGCCAAGTAAGTTCGCTCACCCCCTCCCAGACTCATTTTCGTTAAATAGCACGAGTAAATCCCGCAGCGCCAAACCCACCCGGCTGGAGGGGAGGCCGCGGGCGCAGCGCGCGGTGGGAGGGTGCGCCGCCCCCGAGGCGCGCGGCTTGGACAGCTCAGCGTTTCCGTGGGGACCCCGGGGCTGCGAGACTCGCCCCGGTCCCCCGGACGCCAGTCCAGGGCTGCGGCACAGGGCTCTGCAAGGGCGAGGACGAGTGCATCCTTCCTCACCTACGCAAAGGGGCTGAGGGCCTTTCTAGGACTGGGGGACCCATCCTCGCCCGCACCCCGAGGCGCCGGGTAGGGTGCCTCCCCGGTCCCCTCCTCCCCTCCTCGGACAAGTTCGGACTGCCCCCTGCTGGGCACTGAGGGAGCAGAAAAGATGCTCCTGGACAGGGAATTTAAATCCTAGGAGATTCGCCATGGATTATTTTTGTATTAACACGATGTTCCAAATACTACAGAGCTGTTTTTATACGGACTAATTCAACCCCACTCTCCCTAAAAAACAAAACTGTAAATAATAACTGGAAGGTCTGATCGTGTTTGTCTATTATGCACTGTTTTTATTTATTTTATTATTATTATTATTATTATTATTATTATTATTTGTCTTTTTGCTATTTCTTTGGGCCGCTCCCGCGGCACATGGAGGTTCCCAGGCTAGGGGTCGAATCGGAGCTGCAGCCACCAGCCTACACCAGAGCCACAGCAACACGGGATCCGAGCCGCGTCTGCAACCTACACCACAGCTCACGGCAACGCCGGATCCTTAACCCACTGAGCAAGGGCAGGGACCGAACCCACAACCTCATGGTTCCTAGTCGGATTCGTTAACCACTGTGCCACGACGGGAACTCCTGCACTGTTTTTAATGACTGGTCCATGCACGAACTGCATCAGGTAACTTCTGATACTTGCTGAAAATACAAGGTGTGGGGTATTTTTAACTATCACTTTAGATAATTCTCCTGAACAGTAACCTTTGGAAACCGCTGGTCATATTCTACCATCTAGTAGTGCTCTTCTAGTCTACTGGTTTAGTTCTGAGCTTAAACATTTCTTGGTTTTGATACTTCAGGATACTTTGAATTAAAGAAAATCTTTGTAGACTCATTGACTCTTACACAAAGAACGATTTGTTAATATTCGGTCTCAGAAATAAAATTTTCAGTTTTTCTTGCTTATAGCTATTCACCTTAAAAATCAAACCATTATTTTACCAGCAATGATGGGTTTATCCATGGAGAGCAGAGGAACTGCAATTTGGGACAAGCAAACTATAGAAAAAGCCAGAGACAAGTCCAACAAAGAAGAAGATTATTTTATAGGGAAAAAAAAAGGGAGAGCGCTGGGGAGGGTGGTTTGGAAAAAAAAAAAAAAAAAGTTTGTGTTCAGGGTACCGAGTGGTTCTCATTGGCTGAGTTATCCAGGTAGCATATTCTTGTAAGCACTGCAGTGCACACCTTTTCTTGTTGGGGGCTGTCACTGGTGATTCCTTCCTGTTGGTGATTCGACCCTTGGGGTCTGTAATTGCCAATTCCTTCTCTGACCTCAGTCCTTCTGTATGAGAGTTCCCTCTTCCTGCCCCCCAGCGCCTTTGAGTGAAGTGGCCCTTTTTTCATTTGCACATAATACAGCAGTAATAGGTCATGGTTTATCCCCCATCTCTGTTCCCAATGCACTATACCAAAAAAAGGAAGGAAGGAAGGAAGGAAGGAAGGAAGGAAGGAAGGAAAAAATTGTACAGAGGAAGTCTGTTAAATAAATTCATGTATTTTTCTAATAAAAAGATTTCAGATACCTAATATTTCTTGGTGATCCACAGCTCACAGAACACCTTGATACAATGTAACACCTTGTCTTGTCTCATTGCTGATGATGGAAATAGTCCATGAATCCAGGAAAATTTATTTTCATAACTAAGGGCCTGTTACCAGCTGCACCATAATGAACCAAGCAAGAATTGTTGTTTTACCTATAAACTGGTAAGAAAATGGGGGCTTTAGAAGGAAGGCCCTTTTTTGAGGTCTTGGCAGACAAGGAGTGACTTGAACCCTCCTATGAACCCTGACAGCCAGCCTCCAGAACCTGAACTTGGACACCCCGGGGGAGCCCAGCGTTCCTCCAGCCTGCTTGCTTCTCCATCGCTGCCTCTCTCTCGGCTCGTTCTGCTGGGCAACACTGCCCGCCCCCCGTTTTCCTCAGGGGGTTCGTTCTCCCACTTGCTTACCGCAGGGAGGCGAGGGCTGCTGTTTCCGGCCAAAACCAAATCCTCCACTTTCATTCAGAAATGACCCTCTTCAGAGACATCCAACTTTAAAACGGTACCTACGTAGGGTTTACTGGGTACCAGCATCATTTTAAGAGCATTATAATCATCACGAGATATGTAACCCTCCTAATGGCCAACAGATTTTTGTACTTTTAGTGCTGTCATGTTACAGAAGGAAAAGCGAGGCACGGAGAAGTTAATCTTCCCACAGTGGGCACAGGCTGGTGAAGCTTGCGCAGTCTTGTCTTTGAGAAAAGAAAGGGACGGGCGAAGCTCTCGGACGGCTGTCTTTTGATGTCATGAAACATCCAATCCTTGTGATGAAATCATTTCAGAACACTGTAAACCAACTTCAATGGAGAAAATAAAAATCATTATAAAAAAACAAAACAAAACCGTAGAGCCTCACCCAGACATGAGACTCTGACAGACCCCAAAAGACCTTAAAATACCCTGGTTGCTTTTGCCTTTCTTCTCTGTGGGCTTAAATAAGAACTAGCCTTCGATTTCAGTTAATAAGTTAATTCCGACACACACCGCTTTGTGCGGTGCCATTTCTCCTGTGGTGCTGGGGTCGCCCCTTACCTTCTCTGTCAGTTTGTCAGTTTGCCCCCCAACACTCTCTCCACCATTCCCTGCCTGTTTCCAGCTGAGCATTCACCATCCTCCCGGATGCTGTTACGTGTTTTGATTCTTCACCTTCTAGAGTTTCTGTCTCTTCCGAGAATAGAAAAGGCAGGAGATTTTGTTCACTGTTTGATGCGAAGCACCTAGAACCGCGGCCGGCAGGCGGTAGTTCTCACTAAATATTTGTGCAGCTGATGAGAGACCAACTCATTCTGGACTCTAGAAAGCCTCTCTGGTCCCTCCTCCTCTCCTGCGTGTCCCATTCTGCCTCTACTTACCCCCCCCATGTTAACGTTCTTAAGGCTCCATCATCAGTGCTTTGTTTTCTCATTCTACTCAATGTATGCATCCCACGGGCAAGGTGGTTTTAGGGTTCAATTAAGGATCAATAAGAGAATGTAATGAAGTATCGGTCCAGGCCTTGACATACTAGGCTAAATACTCATCTTTTAGAAACATACAAAACAGAGAAAATTGATATTTATGTTCCACCAGCAGAAAGCTGATGTGCACATGACTGTGTGACCATGAGAGGCGTCTTTGGCATCTTGTGTTCTACTGAGTTGTTCTTCTGTGTTACAGCTTCCCATGGCATCTGGAGCCACCACGATGGACCCCATCTGTCTGGTAAAGAACCAGAACAATCATCTGACAGTAAATCCCAAAGCTCTGAAGATTCTTGGCGAGATATGTCAGCCTGTGGTGGTGGTGACCATTGCAGGGCTGTATCGGACAGGAAAATCCTACCTGATGAACCGCCTGGCAGGACAGAACCATGGTGAGTGTTGACCAGTGTGGTTCAGGACCATTTGCTTGGAAGTAGCCATAACACAGGCTGCTGATCCTCCTCCCTCCAATCGTGTGAAAGAGGAGCCTAACCCCTCCCATCGGGGAAAGGTCCTGATTGGCACCACCAAATCTATAGCTTCATCCCTCTCTCTTGCTTCTGTCCAGTAGGAGAGAGTTCCCCGCCCCTTCAGAACACCCACCTCCTTGGCCGTGATCCCATCCACTCCCATCTGCTCAGGGCTCATCTTCAGCAATTACTCCCTTCCTTTCTCCTCCCGCCTTTTGGCCCTAAACTACAGGGTCATCTCAAGTAGCACGCAAATGTTGTTCAACATGCGTTGATCTTTGAAAGGGATGGAAGGAAGAAGAGACAGCAAAATCCCTATACCCCACATTTCAGTGGGGCTACCGCCCATTCGGAGGGGCTTAATTTCACAACAAAACTTTGATAAACTATCCCCTTCTCTTTCTCTGACTAGTCTTTTCTAATACGTGAACTATACCACATACAGAAGAGTGCACAAAAATACATATATAATAAGGGTGATACAGTGATCTATTCAGTCACTGCCCAGATCAAGAAATAAAACACTGGGAATTCCCATCGTGGCTCAGCGGAAAGGAATCCGACGAGGAACCACGAGGTTGTGGGTTCAATCCCTGGTCTCGCTCAGTAGGTTGAGGACCTAGCGTTGTCGTGAGCTGTGGTGTAGGTCGCAGACATGGCTTGGATCCTTTGTTGCTGTGGCTGTGGTGCAGGCTGGCAGCAACAGCTCCGATTAGACCCCTAGCTTGGGAATCTCCATATGCCGCAGGTATGACCCTAAAAGGACAGAAGACAAAAATAAATAAATAAATAAATAAAAACACCAATACCCAAAAGCCCAAATCACATCCCACTAGAGCTCACCAATGTTTGATTTTCATAGTGCATTCTTTCACTCTTAAACTCGTTTTTACAGTCTATGTATATATTTCTTAAAATAGCTGAAACTTGATACGGGGAGTTACATTCTGATCCTCACCGAGAACTTACTTCATCGTCTCAATAAGAAGTTTATGAGGTTCATTCCGTTTGTCATAGGTGTCTGTAATTATTTTCACTATTTTATACTTTGCAGCTGACAGAGGCTGTCACAATTTATTCATCCATTTGTTGTTGATGAACACTGGCATTCTTTGTCACTTTTCTCTTTAATGACTGGTGCTGTCTTGAATATTCTTGTATCTATATCCTGGTGCACATGTACACTAACTTCCTTGTGATATACCAAGAAGTAGAATCGCTGAATCAAGGGGTTTTAAGTCTTCAGCCTTTCTCGATAATATCAAACAGCCTTTCAAGCTTTATATTCAATGTATATGTTTATTAGCAGTAATTTAGAATTCTCCACATCCTCATAAAAATTTGGTAAAAATGCTATTTAGCTTTTGCTGATCTGGTGTCTGTATAATTGCATGTTATTTGTCTCACAGCAAATAAGTTTAAGCACATTTTCACATATTTATTTGCAATTTGCATTTTCTATTTCAAGAAGTTTTTTTCTACAAGGTTGCCTGACTTAGTCCTTATTGATTTTTGTCACCGATCAGTTGACCATAGGTACTTGGGTTCATTCTGGGCTTTCTATCCTGTTCCATGATCTATATTTCCATTTTTGGGCCATTGCCATACTGTTTTGATGACTGTAGCTTTGTAGTAGAGTCTGAAGTCAGGGAGTCTGATTCCTCCAGTTCTGTTTTTCTTTTTCAATATTGCTTTGGTTATTTGGGGTCTTTTGTTTTTCCATACAAATTTAAATTTTTTTATCTAGTTCTGCAAAAAATGCCATTGGTAATTTGATAGGGATTGTGTTGAATATGTAAATCACTTTGGATAGTCTACTCATTTTGACAATATTGATTCTTCCAATCCAAAAACGTGGTGTATCTTTCCATCTTTTTGTGTCATCTTTGATTTCTTTCATCAGCATCTTATAGTTTTCAGACTACAACTCTTTGGTCTCTTTAGGTATGTTTATTCCTAGGCATTTTATTCTTTTTGATGCAATGGTAAATGAGATAGTTTCCCTAATTTCTCTTTCTGATCATTCATTGTTAGTATATAGAAATGCAATTTGTTTCTGTGTATTAATTTTGTATCCTGCAACTTTACCAAATTCACTGATGAGCTCTAACAGTTTTCTGGCAGTGTCTTTAGGATTTTTCTAGGTATAGTAAGATATCATCTCCAAATAGTGATAGTTTTACTTATTCTTTTTCAATTTGGATTCCTTTTATTTCTTTTTCTTCGCTGATTGCTGTGGCTAGGACTTCCAAAACTACATTAAATAACAGTTGTGAAAGTAGACTTCCAAAACTACATTAAATAATAGTTGTGAAAGTGGACATACTCATCTTGTTCCTGATCTTAGCAGAAATGCTTTCAGTTTTTCACCATTGACAAAGATGTTAGCTGTGGTTTTGTCATTATGTTGCTATAGGTTCCCTCTGTGCCCACACTGTGGAGAGTTTTAATTAGAAATGGGTGGTGAATTTTGTTAAAAGCTTTTTCTGCATCTATTGAGATGATCATATGGTTTTTCTTTTTCAGTTTATTGATGTGGTATCACATTGATAGTTTTGCAGATACTGAAGAATCCTTGCATCCCTGGGGTAAATCCCACTTGATCATGGTGCATGATCCTTTTAATATATAGTTGGATTTGACTTGCTGATAATTTGTTGAGGTTTTTACATCTATGTCATCAGTAATATTGGCTTGTAATTTTCCTTTTTTGTGGTATCTTTGTCTGGTTTTGGTATCACTGTGATGGTGGCTTCATAGAATGAGCTTGGGAGTGTTCCTTTCTCTGCAATTTTGCATGTTTGTGTGTGTGTGTGTGTGTGTGTGTGTGTGTGTGTGTGTGTGTCTTTTTTGGGCTGCACCTGTAGCATATGGAAGTTTCCAGGTTAGGGGTCAAATCAGAGCTGTAACTGCTGGCCTATGCCACAGCCACATCAGCACCATATCTGAGCCACGTCTGTGACCTACACCAGTGCTAGATCCTTAACCCACTGAGTGAGGCCCGGGATCAAACCTGCATCCTCATCGTTACTAGTCTGGTTCATTACCACTGAGCCACAATGGGAACTCCATTCCTCTGCAATTTTTTGGAAGGGTTTCAGAAGAATAGGTGTTAACTCTTCTCTGAATGTTAAAACACCTGAATTGTGACTCACCACCCCAGTCCCAACACAGGAAGAACAGCAAACAAAATTCACACTCAGTCAAGGTTAACTGGTGATGGAAGCATCTTCTTCCCTGGGCAAGCACTCATCTTCAGGCATGTTTACCCAAAGCAACCCATGGGCAGCCTGAACTGTCTCCTCCTACTGTGTGTCGTTTTCTCCTCTTCCTTTGCAGGTTTCCGTCTGGGCTCTACAGTGCGATCTGAAACCAAGGGCATCTGGATGTGGTGTGTCCCCCACCCCTCCAAGCCAGACCACATCCTGGTCCTTCTGGACACCGAGGGCCTGGGTGATGTGGAGAAGGTAAGGCACGGAATCGTCTTTCATCTCGATGCTCCGCTTACATTTCAGTTTCCCACCCCAATGCAAATTTTACAATGGATTCCTGTCAATGACAAAGCCAGTTATGGATAATGAGGCTAAATTCTCTTCCCTTGAATTTATTCCTCAATAAATACTTTGGTTATTAAGGATTGATCTTCTTATTTTTAACATTGGGGTGAAAGATATAAGTTAACAAATATTTATTGGGCACCTGAATTCCAGGGCTTTGTGGTAAGTGCAATACATATCACAGTGAGTGAGATATGAGCCCAGATCTTAGTTAGGAAGATAAGAAATGAGGGGTGTAATCAGTACGGGGAACCATGGATGAAAAAACTGAAACCCCACTCCAGCTGTTCTAGTTCGGGGAGAGCCTGGCAGAAGCTATAATCCATGGACCCCAGAGGCTCCACAGGCTAAGGTGTGTGGAGTTGATGGGACTGGAGGTAGAAACCATTCCAACAGGTGTTCAGTGAATAATCAATGTTTAAAATCTCCAGAAAAGCTCAGCTATATCAGAGACGTCTTATTCCAAGTTCTGGGGCTCAGAAGAGGAATTCGTCAATGACTTCTATAAAAACATGAGCTATGTACCCGCCAAAAAAATATAAATAGGATAACCTCAGAAATTCTGTCTTCACAGTATTACTTGCAGTCCCCAAGCCTTTCTCCTTATCTGTGTTCGTCTGTGTCTAAATTGCAAGTAGTCGCAGTGAGTCTTTGGCGTTTGATACTGCAGAAAGGCTTTGGAGCCTGAATTCAGAAATTCTGAATTTAAAAATCCAGATTTAAAGTATTCAGCGACCACCTCAGTGTTAACCCAAGATGGTCTCTTGCTGCCTATGAGACTGTCGTTTGCATCACCTCCCTTAGATGCAATCACATTTGTCGAGGAGCCCGAATGTGCCAGACTGTAAGCTGAGAGCAGCAGAACATCTTGCTGCTGTTGCTACATGTGGTGCTTTGGCGTCGTCTCTCATTCTAGTCCAAAGTCACTTGTGACTTGCCCTAAGTCTCATTTTCAGCAGAATCATCTACCACCACATGGGTGACCACTGCTTCAGTCAAAGAAAGTGACTATGTAATTTTTACCTTTTTACGACCCCACTCTGACAGTTGTGGTCAGCTTCGGTGAGCCCTCCCACCCGTGTGGTCCCCACAGCTCCACACATCCACACCCTCTCAATTCTTTACAGCCCAGCCCTTGTAAAGCTAATGCCATCATGTCCCTGTCAGACAGGATCACATCTTGCTCCGAATTCACAGGGGACTTTTTCTGGTGTTTTGGCGCGGCCCCTGTGTCTTTTACACTAAAACATTTGGTTCCACACCTGGTCGTTTATCATCTTGGCTGTATTTACACGTTCCCATGTACATCTGCCCCTCCAGAAAGCCATCTCTCTAGGGCAGGGACTGTCAGCTGCAAATGCACAAGCAAATGCAGACTCTGCTGTTGGCTAAATGCACAATGAGTAGCTGATTAATTTAACCGAATAGTATTTTTGTCCCTAATATGGCTCATGATCAGGGAAAAAGTTGCAAGGAGTCATGTCCCTCTTATTATTGCATAAATCCTGTGCTCCAAGCACTGTGTCAAACAGAGATGACACACATTTATGATGTCACTCACCTCTGTTAACAGCGCATAAAACCGAGGCCCCAAGAGGGGTCAGTGCCAACACCAGAAAGGTTTGAATTCAGCATTGTCTGGAAAATGTATGCTGTCTGCCTTACGGCTGAGGTACAGGACAGCTGTTAGGGTAAATGAACACGTGAATGAGAGGAGGTGAAGGCTCCTCAACCCCCTGCGGTGATGTGCTTTCTAGGGCGACTCCAAGAACGACTCGTGGATCTTTGCCCTGGCCGTGCTTCTGAGCAGCGTCTTCGTCTACAACAGCATGAACACCATCAACCACCAGGCCCTGGAGCAGCTGCAGTATCCTGCCAGGAACGCAGCCACCACGTCTCATTGACGTTGGGGGGAGAGCAACTGACACGGCTTCTTCTTTCCCATGACTCCTTTCTCAGGGCTGATGAGAAGGGAAAAGGGGGCAAAGAGAATGTTGAGAGAACTTCGGGGGTGGGATCTGGAAATTGCGACGTACAGTGCTTCTCATTCCTTAGCTCAGATCCCAGCTACGTGACTGAACTGACAAAACTCATCAGGACAACGTCCTCTGCCATCTCTGGTGAAGCAGAGGACTCAGCCAAGTTCGTGAGTTTCTTCCCAGACTTTGTTTGGACTGTTCGGGACTTCATGCTGGAGCTAGAGTTAGATGGATACCCCATCACCGAAGACGAGTACCTGGAGAATGCCTTGAAGTTGATTCCAGGTATCAGAGCACGGCCGGGGTGGTGGAAGGTTCAGTAGGACGTGGGGTCAACAGAGCTTCAGCATTCAGAACTTGACGTCAGTCTCGATTTGAGATGGGACTGAGGCCATGCTAAGGGCGCTTGGTCAACCACAGGTGGGTGTGGCTTCGGTCATCCTTGTTACTGGAAAAACTCCAGTGCCTGGAGCAGAAGCTCACAGAGGAAATTTATTTATTTATTTATTTATTTATTTATTTATTTATTTATTTTTATTTTTTTAACAAGTGGCCACACCTGCGGCATATGGAAGTTCCCAGGCCAGGGGTCGAGCCACAGCCACTGTAGAAGCAACGCCGAGTAGTTATGTTGTGAGCCACACGGGAAGTCCTACCTTTCACAGAGGAAATTTAGAACCCAATATTAGATCCAGTGGTTTTAGAAAAATTCATACATGGAAAAGAAAAGCCCACGTACTTACACTACATATTCAGTTTAAGTGCTTCTCTTTTCCTGTTTGAGGAAGATATGTCCAATCAAATCGGAAATTGGTAAACAGAATCACACGGTCGGTACACAAAAGCACTAATTTTTGAAATACCTTTCATGCAGTGTTATTTTACTAGCCTGTGTAGCTACATCCTTCGTACACAGGCTACTTATACACGGAAGAGTTCAGAAAAAAAGCACTGCCATGTCCTTCCAGTAAGACTGTCAGATCCTTCCATGCTTTTCCCCATGTTTTCACACCCCTGATTCTAGAGCCTTATAGTCATGTTAATATAAGTTAATTACTCGATTATATTTAGCAGAGCAGATGATGGGTGGTCCCTAGAAACAATATTCATTTTATTTTTTTCAGGGCCAACCCCCAGCATTTGTAAGTTTCCAGGCTACGGGTCGAATTGAAGCTACAGATGCAGGCCTATGCCACAGCCACAGCAACACCAGATCCAAGCCACATCTGCGACCTACACCACAGCTCACTGCAACACCAGATCCTTAACCCACTGAGCAGGGCCAGGGATTGAACCTGTGCCCTCATGGATATTAGTTGGGTTTGTTACCACTGAGCCCCAATGGGAACTCTGCAATGTTCATTTTCAATTTAATCATTCATTTATCCTTTCAGTCACTATTTACTGAACTGCTGACATATTTCCAGAATCACTCTGTGTGGCATTTTCACGTCCAAGGTAGAATGATGCAGAGGAGTGACGAGGTCTCCAAGTCTCATTTGGGCCAAACTTACCCTGGGATGGTGTCTGCTAAAGTATCTCCAAACACGTTCATAAAATGTGTATTTCTTTTTATCTGGTTTTATAAAATTTTTCTTCCTCGTCCTGGGTCATTTGTCCTCCACATGTTATTTCACCAGCAATGTCCTAAGGATCCTTATTTACTTTAGCCCACATGCCATTTCTGACATGGCGACTAAACAGCAGAAAAACATTTCTGACAATTTCTTGGCTAAATCTATCATTCATTCAAGAAACATCTAGTAAATAGGTGATCCACTGAACCCCACGGGAGATTAAGAAAAACAATCAGAATGTCTTCCCTGGCTAATGGATGCCTCCCTTTCCCCCTCGAAAGTATTTCCTTCACTCTCAGCTCTGCACTAAAAAAGGGGGCTTTTCCATTCCTAGATAGACGAGCTTAAAGAGATTTGCATGATTCGGGCGATAACGGAGATGCAACGATGCCTGGAAGCAAAAGTCCTCAGCCCCTTTACCTGAAGGCTGTCCCTTCAGTGACTGCTCTTTTCCCACTTCTTCAGGCTGGAATCCCAATATCCAAAATTCCAACATGCCCAGAGAGTGTATCAGGAAGTTTTTTCCGAAACGGAAGTGCTTTGTCTTTGACCGGCCTACAAACAACAGACAGCAGTTGCTCCATATTGAAGAGCTGCCAGACGACCAACTGGATAGGAATTTCCTAGAGCAGTCAAAGAATTTCTGTTCTTACATCTTCGACCACGCAAAGACCAAGACCCTAAGTGACGGAATCACTGTCACTGGGGGAGGTGAGTCTCTTCGGTCACAGCCTGTCTCTCTGGGCTCAGTGCACGTGAGGAAGCTGTGTTTGCTCTCTGGGTTTGTCAGTAACTGTCTCCTTCTCTGTGCAATGCGGGAAGACACATCTTCATGCCTCACATGGAAATGCATGTCTCGTCATTAAAATTTCCCTGTATGAGTGCTTTTGAAGCCGACCAAATCTCACGAGAGTATAAATCTAAAGATATGAGTCCAGGGTGGAAATGAGCTATCTGATGGGGTGAGTGCTTCAAGTTAGGCTATGCAAGGCAGTGTGTGAATTGACACAAATGAAAAAATAAACAGTAGGCCACGAATCCATGTAAGCTCATTGAGAGTCTAAGCAACAAATGTAAGTACAAAGTTACACACAGGGCTGGCTTTATGCACCTGGAACTGGGCAGTCCCACTGTGTCCTGGGCTGAGATGAGCCCTGCTTTGTTTCATGTTTGTGTCACTGTCCTGAAATTCTTGATGACATTTTACAAGGAGCTCTGCATTTGCATTTACAAATAGTACCCACAAGTTATGTAATGCGCTTCCATGTATAGTACGTCTTCTTTACGTTATTACAATGCGAGAAGTGCTCTGGGAGACCCTAAGCGTATTGTCTGAGATCATTCGGTTGATGTTGCGATGTGATGAATTTGAGAACCATGGAAGACAGGGTGACTAGGAGACACAGCGACGTTATTTTAAAAATAGAGTCATAAAAGAAAAAGGGAGAGAATGCAAGGATGGAAAAAGGATGAAGGTGAGGAGAAGAAAGACTAAAAGACACTTCAAGTTCAATAACATTTCCGTGATTTTTAGAATGCTGGTTGCGTATCTCTAAAGCTAGCTAAACAGGTGAAAACTCTCTTTCCTAAATACGGTGTGTCCCTCAGGGCTGGCAGCTCTGGTGGAGACATACCTAGAAGCCATCAACAGTGGAGAAGTTCCTTGTTTGGAGAACGCAGTGGTAACTCTGGCCCAACGCGAGAACGCAGCGGCCGTGCAGAAGGCAGCCGACCTCTACAGCGATCGGATGGCCCGGCTACTGAGCCTCCCCACAGACACGTTCCTGGAGCTGCTGGAGGTGCACGCGGCCTGCGAGAAGGAGGCCATTGCGGTCTTCATGGAGCGCTCCTTCAAGGATGACAAGCAGGAGTTCCAGAAGAAGCTGGTGGTAATGTGCCCTAGAATATGTCCTTCCTGTTTCCTTTCTTCTAGGATGGGGCCTAGATGGCTCCTTTTGACTCCATGGTTCATGCGCTTCTTATCATAAGAGGGTTTGGATTCCTGTGAGTGACAGGGCTCTACAGGCTACCGTCTATCCCTGTGGCAAAACAAATCACCCCATGCTTAGTGGCTTGAAACAATGCATGTGTATTAGCATATAGTTCTTCAGGTCAGATCCCAGGACAGAGTATATGGCTGCTCCGCTCTGGGCACCAAACTGATACAAGGTTCATTCGGATGGGCTTGGTGCTCCCATGGAGGCTCTGAGGAACCCTCTCCACCTTCAAACCAGCAATGGGTCCTTGTATCCCATTCTGTTTTCCTAATCTCTCCACCTCTTCTGTCACCAACTGGAGAAAACTCCTTTCAAAGGCTCTTGAGTAGGTGAGGCCCACCTGGGTCATCTCCATTTCATACAGTCAACCTGTTCCACATCATCTAATCTAAACACAGCACCGTCATTCGTCACATCCACAAGTCCAGGGACTCCACGGCATGGGGACACCAGGGGAGAGAACGTGTGGACACCACAAGTCAACGTACCACTGGGCTCTTCGCCAAAATTTGCCTTTTAGTCTACCTTAGACCATCCTACAAGTTAGAAAAATCTCTTCGTTCATATAGAGTAAAACCAGATCAATTGTAATTTATAAGGACAAGCAAAAAATTTCTGTTCCTATATTTTCACAAGCTCAAATCCCCCGTGAAGCAGGAATTCACAAAGAGTTCAAGACTCTCTGCAGTATATACTTAATTCGTTAGTAGCCAGCTGATTTGCTATGTGTGTATTTTTATCACTACCACCCGAGTGTGCCGCAGGAACCCTACTGGCAATCATAATTGAGCTTCCATTGCTCACTGTTGATGGATGGATCGTGATGCTACTACCGTTAAAGGGGCAGGTCGCCTCTGCCAACCCCATCGCAGATGTTGAGACTGAGCCCAAGCGCGTTAAGAGAATCCCCTCTAGTCACACAAAGAATCAGTCAGAACTGGGACTAAAACTGGACCCCTGATTCTGAACGTCCATTGTTCTGTGTCTCAGGTCACCCTGATGTCCTCAGGCTGCTTCAGGAGGATCACAGGTGGCCTTCTCCTCTGACAGTTTCTTTATTGGATTTCCCCACATTCCTCTGACAGGTCCTGATTGAGAAAATAAAGGAAGATTTTTTGCTGAAGAATGAAGATACATCTCTGAAATACTGTCAGGCTGAGCTTAAGAAGCTATCGGAGCCCTTAATGACAAGTATTTCGAGAGGAACTTTCTTCGTCCCTGGAGGACACGGTCTCTACTTAAATGCAAAGAACAAAGTTGAAGAGGACTATAAGCTAGTGCCCAAGAAAGGAGTTAAGGTGAGGAGTAAGAGGTTGGGAGAGAACAGCAGATTGGAGTCAGAAGGTCTTTGTTGGTTCACTTGATTGCCGGGTCCCACCTGGTGTAGAGTTTGGTGGCCACTGGTTGGTGGGACCAGGTTACCGGGAGGCTGACTGTGGGATTCTGGGGAGCTTTGGGTCTAGGGCTATGCAATTCCAGAGGCTCTGGGTCACTTACTGGTGAGTGGAGTGAGGTCCAGAGAGCTGAGTCTAGGAGTCTGGGTGCAGGGCCCAGGAGTCCCGGAGCACACGCTGGATCACTGTGGAGTAGAGCCAGTTCCTGACACAGTTGGCTGCTTGGCCGGGGGTGTCTTGATGCTTCTGTTGACCTGCCACTGGGGAAGGCTTGAGCCAAGCTGGTTCCAGGGCAGGATCTGACCTGCTGGTGGGTGGGTGGGGTCCACCAGCTAAGGGACTGGGTTCTTACTGCAACTGGTGTCTCCCATCGGTGGGTGGATCTGGGTCCTGGGCTCTCTGGCCAGAGTGCTCTGAGGATTTCAGGTCTAGTGCCTGTGCACTGGTGCATGGGGCTGGACCCTGGCGCTCTGGAGAGCAAGCCTCCTCTCCATGGCATGGAGAGGGGGCTGTGGGCTTAGACAGTCTTAAGGCAGCCTGTCTACTGGTGGCTGGGTCTGTGTCCACGCTTAGTCGGTTGCTTGGCCTGAGGCACCCCAGAACGGGCCCCTGCAGACCCTGGACCAGGGTGGGGCTGCATCTTGGGGCTAATGAGCCAGAGAGAAGATTCTAAAATGGCCATTGCCAGCACCCGTGTCCACGTGGTAGAACGAGCTCCCCAAAACAGATGCCTCCAGTGTCCGTGTTCCCAGGGAGAGCTGCAGTGGCGTCCTGCCTCTCTGAGAGACGCTCAGAGGCAGCAGCAGGTCTGACCCAGGCTCCTATCAAACAACAGCTTCTGCCCTGGGTCCCAGAGCCCATGAGGTTTAGTGTGTGTCCCGCCAGAGTGAAGACTCTCCTTCTCCAGCCCTCTGGAAAACCCTCGAGTTTGGCCTTTGAAGCAAAGTGCTCTGGAGAATGGTCTTCCTGGTCCAGGACCCCAGGCTGGGGAGCCCTCTGTGGAGCTCAGGCCTCTCACAACCTGGAAGAACTCCTACTGTTGTAATTATTCTCTGGATTGTGAATAATCCACCCGGGGCGACAGAATTTGACAATGTCAAGACTCCACCCTTCCTGCCCATCTTGTCGTGGTTCTTCCTTTTATCTTCACTTGTAGGAGATCTTTTCTGAGGGGTTCCAGTTGTTTTCTTTGATGGTTGTTTTGCAAATAGTTGTGGCTTTGGTGTGCCTGTGAGAGGAGCTGAACTTCAGGTTTTTCTACCTCTCCATTTGTTTTTCTTTTTATGGCTGCACCTGCAGCATATGGAGATTCCCAGGCTAGGGGTCGAATCTGAGCTGCAGCTGAGATGACACCACAGCCACGGCAACGCCAAATCCAAGCTGCATCTGCAGCTTGCAGCAATGCCAGGTCCTTAACCCATTGAGCGAGGCCAGAGATAAAACCCACATTTTCGCAGAGACAGCGTTGTGTCCTAACCCTCTGAGCCACAGCAAGAAGTCCTCTGCTCCACCATTTTGCCTAGACAATCAGTTTAGTCCTCAGAATTACGAAATAGGTAGTGCTGTCACCCCCGTTAGAAAAGTGAGAAATACAATGTATGGAGATGTTACTAAGCTGCCTAATAAGATCACACAGTCATCAAGTGGTAGAGCTGAGAGGACAACCGTAAGTTCTTGACAGCTACTCAGAACTCAGAATAAAGCTGAGGAAAGCTTCCTGGAAGAGACGGTAGAAGCTACAAGTTGACGTATCCATAAATGATATCCTAATAAAGGAAGAACAGATAAGCACTAGTCAGAAGGAAAACAACGCGCTGATGTTGCTGCTGCAAACAACAGCGGATGGATGCGTGTACGACCGCACCTAATTCCCGGGTCAGTAACCATCTGGGGATCCTTCAAAGCATGGAGACTTTTCAGGGTCCAACCTGTAATTCTACTAACCAGTAATTTCCCCAGCAGGAGACTAGATTATCCTAGCTGCCGGACACGTCTTTGCTTCTTGTTATTTTCCTCAGGCAACCGAGGTCCTCCAGAGCTTCCTACGGTCGCAGGAAGAAACAGAGGTGGCCATCCTGCAGGCAGACAAAGCCCTCACTGATGGAGACAAGGCCATAGCAGGTACAGGGGAGAGCCGAGCTCACAAAGAGAAAGGGGCTCCCGGGCTGCTCTTCGGCAGGTTTAGAGCCACCCTTCCTGACACCAGAGCTTCCTCGTCTTCTGTGGAATCTCTCTGCTATACCTGAAAGTAACCAGGGAGTCTGGGTGGCATGCACACCCGCTCAGTGCTTTTCCACCACAGGCTGAAGCACGTTTTCTGTGTCTAGCAGGAATAGTCAATTCCTCCCTGACATTTTAGAGTCGTTTGGGTCTCTGGGCTCAGGTGGGTACAGCTCCGCAGAGCTCTTATTTTCTTCCCTCTTTAAACCCCCCGAAACAGTTGAGTGTGCCAAGACGCAGGCAGCAGAGAGGGAACAGGTGCTGCTAAGAGAGAAACAGAAAGAAGAGGATCAAAAAATGGAGGCGCAACAGAGAAGCCTCCAGGAAAACATAGACCAACTGAAAGAGAAGATGGATAAGGAAAGAGAAAGCCATCTGAGGCAGCAGGAAACGATGCTGGAGCACAAGCTGAAGGTGAGTCCGATGGGCCTGGGCAGGACGTGAGGGACACAACCCTAGCACCTCAAGAAGAAAGGAACCGAAAGTTGACCCTGCGTCAGATCCCAGAGCCAAATCCAAAGATACATGAGTCCCTGTGACGTCAGAGAGGGGGATCCGTACACCTCTTGCATCTGTAAGACTCCACACCTTCCCTAGTGCTGGGGTTTGGAGGGCACAGGAAAGGCGGGCCAGGTGCTGATTATAGGACCACATTTGCCCCCAAGTGGCTGCAGCCCTGCTGTCCTTAGAACCTTTGGCACAACCATCACAGACCCGGAACAGTTCCATCTGCTCTTGAAAGTATCCCATTGTGCACGGTGTGAAATCCAGGATGCTGAAAGTGCTAAAATTTGCTGCGTTTGTTTCCAGATCTGCCTGATTCTTTTTATTTTTTCTTGGCCACACGTGTGAGCCATGCCTAAGTTCCTTGGCTAGGGATCGAACCCATGCCACAGCAGCAACGCAAGCCACAGCAGCGACATCACCAGATCCTTAACCCACAAGGCCACCAGGGAACTGCTGGCTGCATTTTATACACCTACCGTCAATGCATTCTTTGTCCCATCCTGGAGTTTGACAGTCAGACCTCTAAAGAGATCAGCAGTGCCATTATTTGTGACATGTGTATAGTCCCCCTACCTCAGTGAAACTGACAAATATTTAGATTTGCCCTACGTTCCCTCCAAAAGTGCACTCTTTGGGCTGGAACACCTTACTGGGGTAGACTTCAGGCCTGACCTTGGCCCAACCCCTCCCCGCCCAGGGTGTTGGTGGTAAGGGATCATGGGAAGCTATAAACCCTGGATGCATTCCCTATCCAGGTCTAAATGTTTGCAAATGTTGGACAAACATCCAGAAACATCTAAGGTAGCAGAGACGCTTACCTACTTGCTTATCTGCTGTAGTTGTTAGATGCAAAATGCTGCTAATTGGGTATTTTCTAAAAGGGATTCTCTCCTTTTTACAGATGCAAGAAGAACTACTTACAGAAGGATTTAAAAAGGAAGCTGAAGAGTTAAATAAAGAGATAGATGAACTCAAAGAAAGCATCGAAGTAACTAAAAGTGGAGGCTCTTTAAATGTTTCGCGCATCCTTGACGTGGCTAGCATTGCATTAGTTGCAGTACTGCCTGGACCTTATAAAGTTGTTGGTATGGGAGTTAAACTTCTCAATGATGCTTTTAAAAAGACTGATAATTCTGTTTAAGCATATGCTGAAAGACTTCTTAGGTTGTAAGTGTGTAACACTGTAGCTCATTTTTGAAATATGTATGTCTTGGTAGTTTTGTTCCAGAAAATTTTAAAACATGATTGGCAAAGAATTACCACAGTGATTACCAAAGTTATTACGAGGGCCTGATGCTCCAAAAACAAACCATTTCATTTGAATTAAAAGAACCGGAAAACAGGCTGCACAAGAGTGATTAATTGTAGACAATTTCAAGAAAAGCAAAAAAAACAAAAAACAAACCTCAAGAGAAGGAACATTTGCAAAATTTATAATATGCATATTCAGAGAAGTCATTTCCTTAAGCTGTAATGAGCCTTTATAAATCAGTGAGGAAAGAGCAACCCATTTTTTAAATGGGCAAAAATATAAAAGAACAACAAAGTCTAACTTTATGGATTGGCGATGATGCACCAAGTCAAATTAGAAGGGACCTGTGTCACTTCTCAGATGGGCCAGAAAGAACTGTTGTGACAGGACACCGAGCAGGCAACAATTCCTGGAAACTAGCAGTCTGTTGACACTGGCTAGGAAAGTACAAATTGGTGCAACTCTGTGCCAAAATGTACATGCAAATCCTGTTGATCTAGCAAGTCCTCGCCTAGGAACTTATCTTACAGATTTATTTACCCAAGTGGAAAGTGGCCTATGTAAGAGTATATTTGTTACGGGATTGTTGTGATTCTAAAGGACTGGAAAGAGCTTTCAAGTCCCTCTGTCACATTCTGGTACAATAAACCCTGAGACACACTTTTTGGTGGTTGTTGGCCACGCCCACGGCATACGGAAATTCCCAGGCCAGGGATCAAACCTGTGCCACAGCAGTGACAACGTGGGATTCCTAACCTGCTGAGCCTCACCCCCACTCCCACCCCAGGAGAGCCCTGAAACACACTTTAAAAGCATGTTCTACAGTCACTCAAATGAAAGGGGAAACCCTCCGTGCTAACTATGCGAAAATCCCTTGGGTGTACCAAAAGCGAAGAAAAATAAATATGCAGAAAATATGGATAGCTGTATTACTGATTTCTTTTTTTTATATATAATTTTTTTTATTTCCCCACTGTACAGCAAGGGGGTCAGATTATCCTTACATGTATACATTACAATTACATTTTTCCCCCACCCTTTCTTCTGTTGCAACATGAGTATCTAGACAAAGTTCTCAATGCTATTCAGCAGGATATGCATTACTGATTTCAAACGTAATACATATAGGCATGTATTATCATCTATCCCTGGAAAATACAAAATAAACTGGTCATGCATGCGCAGGAATGGATCTGCACATTCGAAGTAAAACCTAAGAAGAAAACGAGCTTTTTTGCATGATGCACACTCTTCTGTGGCTTTTATATTTGGTATGAGTTATTACCTACTCAAACACAAATAAACGCAATTAGCACTGAAACTAAAACAGAAGCAATGATACATGGAATGGAAAATCCCATGACGTGACGGAGCTATTGGATACCCTGAGAAATACCATGCCAGCCAGACAGGAAGGAGCTACGTATCACAGCGGGAATCGGAAAGTAGCCAGTGCCCATCCTCATTCTGTCGTCACCTGGGACTCTCACTAAAGCTTCGAACTTCTAGACCTTCAGTTAGGCTTAGGTCTAGAGTCTACTGGAATGTGGGCTGGAATGGTCTTCAGATTCCTGCCGCACATTTATAACGATGAGGTATTTGAAGGAAAGTTTTTCTTCCATTTCAACTCAACATTTTAGGAATTCTTCTGAGCTGTCGATGCCAGACCCCTGCGGCGAGAGGGGACCACTTGCTTATACTGCAGCTGAGCACATGCGCCTGAATTGGGGGCGCGGGGGGGGGGGGGTGCACACAGGACACAGGCTTCACGGGACAGCCCGGCTCCCTCCCTCTGTCCCCGGTATCTGCTCCCATCTGGTCCTCCTGACCCTCTCCCATTTCTGAATAGACCCGGAGGGGTGTCGCCCTCGGTTCTGCGCTGCCCTCCTGTCGGGGCGTCTCACATCGTTGTCAGAGGGAAACGACCTCCGCACTTTTTGTCTCTCCTCCTGCCCCTGATCCCGCTGCTTCATCTTCATGGTATATTTAGCTCCCACCACAAAGCCCATCACATAAGCCCCAGGTGTTCAAAAAATGTAAGTGAATAAGTACATGCGTTTCCACCCAAAGGGGCCCCAGATTGCCACTCCCTTGCTGTATTAACTGCTGCCTGTGGGTCTCAGCTTAAAGGACAGTTTTAGGAAGTCGTCCTGGAGGGACCCGGCCCCAAGCACACGCAGGCCCATCTGAACCTGCCGCTCTGCTCTCACACGGACTGGACACGCCCTGTGCCCTGAGTGCCTCAAGTTTCTCTCCCTGGAAATGTTTTCGAGAAAGTAAATGGGTGCAGCCACTGTGCAAAACAGTGTGGACTTTCCTCTACAAGTGAAAACAGAACTCCCACCCCACCCGGCTATTCTATTTCTGAACATGAAAACACTAATTCAAAAGGATATGTGCGTCCCTATGTTCTTTGCAGGCTGACGTGCAACAGCCGAGGTAGGGAAACAACCTAAGTGTCTACTGACGGATGAATGGAAAAAGAAAGTGTGTATGTACATATGAAATAAAAGGTACTCGGCCGTAAAGTAGATTGAAATTCTGCCCTCTTCCAAGAATGTGGCTAGACCTCGAACTCACCGCGCTAACAGAAAGAGGTCAGGTGGCAAGGGACAAATACTCTACGCTGTCACTCACATGTGGAATCTAACAAAAATAAATGAAAGGAAATGAGCAAACAAAACAAAGTCAAACAATCTCATAGATACAATGAAGAATCGGTGGTTACCGCAGGGGAAGGGGGTGGGAGGTAATTAAAATGAGTGAAGGGCCGTGGTGGACGGCAACTAGACCTGTGATGGTGACGGCTCTGTAGAATATACAGTGTCAAATTATACTACTGCACACAGGAAATATATAATAAAAGGAAAAGGAGGGAAAGGACTCTTGTCCATTGTCTCAAAAAAAAGAAAAAAAAACCTCCAAAAAGGAGATGGGTAAATTGGCCTTTTCACAGGTTATAAGTATAAAGAATTTACCGTTATTTATCTTTATATTGTACACAATTCACAAAAAGTTTCAATTGTCTTTGGAATCAATTTTTTGTTCCCTGATATAGACAATAACTTTTATTGGTCAGGAGAATAAGCAACTGATTTCTTAGCATTAATCCTGTTTCAAAGTAGTCCTGTCCTACTTTCATTTTCAATCTCACTCATATTAACCACAAAGGAAATTTCACACTTTGTCCTGAAACCAGCAAAGCTTACACTTTATGCTCACGAAGAAAGGTGGGGATAAATTTTTGACCTTAACATTTAAAAAAAAATAATCAGACAAGATAAGAAAAGAAATGCAAAGGAAGAAACAGGCAGAATTTTTGCATTCCTGCCCAGTTTTTCTCAGTCTTAAACTCTGTTGATATATTCGCTTGTCATTTGAGGATCTGACACTATTTGCTTGAAAGCTTCAGTAAGAAATTAATTTTAGATCAAGCCTCTACAGTCCACTGATTCTGCAAAAGAATCTAAATTCCCGACCTGACTATAACAGAGCAGATCAAGGCATGTTTTAATTTTTCTCTGTTTTTGAGAAAAAGCATTGATAATTGGCAGCCTCAACTGACTTTTCCATTAGCCTAAGGACTGCTCCCAAAAGATTTTAACTTTTTTAAATTAACACACAGTAAAGGAACAGAAAAATACTGAGCTCAGAATTGCACAATGGTTGAAATATCACAAAATGAACACAGGCCAGTAATTACTATCCAATCAAAAATCAAAATAATCTCAAACCCAGAACTTTTCTTGTAACCCTTCTGAACAATGCCCCCCTCCTTTTTTTTTTTTTTTCTTTTTATGGCTGCACCTGCAGCATATGGACGTTCCCAGGCTAGGGGTCTAATCGGAGCAGAAGCTGCCAGCCTGCACCACAGCCACGGCAACACTGGATCTGAGCCACATCTGTAACCTATGCTGCAGCTTGCAGCAACGCTGGATCCTTAACCCACTGAGCAAGGCCAGGGATCAAATCCACATCCTTACACACACTATGTCAGGTTCTTAACCCACTGGGTCACAACGGGAGCTCCAAACCCCTCCTCCAGCCCATAAGTAATTACTGCCTGACCTTTAACACCGGAGATCAGATTTGCTTGTTCGTGAACTTTACATGAACAGAATCAAACAATATGTATTCTACTGTGTCCAGCTCCTTTCACTCAATATTACCAGTGGGGATTCATCCACACTGTTGGATACGGCTGTAATTTTGACATTTTCATGCTCAAAGTCTTCCTCTGGGAATCACAAGTTGTAAGTAATATTGCACAAATATACTACAGTACTACAGTTTACTTATGTATTTACTGTTGGTGGCCAATTGGGTTCTTTTCACTGCTGAAGTATACGTTTTGCAGCTGTGAAAATCATATTTATCTCTTTAGTGCACATGTGCATACATTTCTGATAGCAATATCTTTAAGACTGAAATGGCCAAGTCCTTGGGTCCTTATGTGACACTTTGGTATCTAATGCCAAACAGTTTCCCCAACTGGTCGATTCCACAAACATACAAAACCTACTAGATTAGAGCAGCAATTGTTTTATTTCTCACCGTGTTGCGAGCTGAGTGGGTCTTTCCTTCCCTGGACCTGCCTGGGCTCACCTGGGTGGCTGCATTCTAGCGGTGAAGTGGTAGGGGCTGCGGGAACTTGCACTGCCTCGTCCACACGTCTGTGGCCTTAGCGGGGCGGAGGGAAGCCTGGGGCCACTCTCAGCACTTGGGCTTTCACGACGCCGCAGAGTCTGGCCCACGTTTTCTGAGTCAGTCGCAGACTGATTTCCGTGTTATGGCGATTCACTGCAAAATTGAATAGACTGTTAACTGGTCCGGCAAACCCCAGAGGTCTGTTGTAAGAGGAAACAGGTCTTGATCATGGGGGGGAAAATGGCTTTTTTTTTTATCATTTTCCTCTGAGGAGTTGGGAAGCCAAATAGGAGATGGCGTTGGCACCCTACTAGAAACAAGACCTCGCAAGTCAGAAATTATCACCTCTACAATGAAAGCAAATCATTCTTCCTCATAAGGAAACACTAAAACCTAGGGTGCCTGTACTCTGTGTTTACTTCCGGCTCAAAGAACTAAGAAATGTTACATCATGATCATGTCAAGGTGTCAAGATCAAGACGTCACTAATATCCAGCCCTGGTAAAAGAGGCCACACCTACAATTGTGTAAATAAACACACAATGGAGAGTAGACTTCAGAGGGAAAAAAATAAGCCATGACTCATCAGAGAATATTTCATGATGGTAGGTAGCTTCATTACCTGAATTTATTTATTTATTTATTTATTTATTTATTGTCTTTTTGCCATTTCTTGGGCTGCTCCTGCGGCATATGGAAGTTCCCAGGCTAGGGGTCGAATCAGAGCTGTAGCCACCTGCCTACGCCAGAGCCACAGCAGCTCGGGATCTGAGCCGCGTCTGCAACCTACACCACAGCTCACGGCAACGCTGGATCGTTAACCCACTGAGCAAGGGCAGGGACTGAACCCGCAACCTCATGGTTCCTAGTTGGATTCGTTAACCACTGCGCCACGACGGGAACTCCTACCTGAATGAATTTAAAGCCACATGCAAGCTAATACATATGGAGAAGATAAAGAATAAATTAAAAAACACATGGAGGTCAAAATACAAAAACAACATTCAGTAAAAAATTAACAGAGTAAGAGTCACATTGAGGTATCAGGCCTGGGTGAAAAGCATGTGGCTGCAGGTGCAGAACAGAGACTAAGAACCAGTGAGTGAGTAGACAGGAGGGCCTTGGCGGCTCCAGGGGCAGGCTGTCCAGGGAGAGGAAGAAGTCCCTGGGAGTCTGAACCCCTCCACCTGACCCAGACCCTGCCCAGGTAGACTCAAGAGAAACCTGGACCCAGGCTGTGTTAGGAGGGTCTGTGCTTCGAAGCACAGAAATAGGTCTGACACAGCATTTCTTCAGATAAAGGGCCTATTACTATCCCTGGGAAAGCTCAGCTTTGTTCAATCTAAAGACCTGCATGAGAAGAAGTAGAGCTTCTAAAGTGGGTTTTGCAATAAAGTCAGAAGATGTGAGATACTGAGGGAAAATATTCAATTTCTGGAGAATGAGACGCAAAAAATCCATAGAGGAATACAGTGCAGTACCCGCTTCCGGAGAGGAATTTGTCAAAAATCTAACAAAACCATAGGCTCTTACCTTTTGACTCAGCAATCCCACTTCCGATAATCCATCCTGAAGAAATGGCTGCAACAAAAGGAAAATAAACATAACAAGGTTTGTGTATTTGTTCATCGCAGCATGTTTGTAATTGCAAAGTATTGAAAATGGTCTCATAGAAAAGTGGTTAAATGAACTCTGGCATAGACACACAACAGTGGAAGCAGCTGCAAAAACTACAAAAGCTTTCTTTGAATTTACATTCTCAGATTTTTTAAATTTTCATTTTCATTTATTATTACTATTATTATTGTCTTTTTAGAGCTCTACCCACAGCATATGGAGGTTCCCATGCTAGGGACTGAATCAGAGCTGCAGCCAAGGCCTCCACCACAGCCATGGCAACACCAGATATGAGCTGCATCTGCGACCTATACCATGGCTCACAGCAACGCCTGATCCTTGACCCACTGAGTAGCAGAGATCGAACCTATGTCTTCATGGATACTAGTCAGATTCATTTCCACTGAGCCACGACAGAAACTCCAGTATTCACAGATTTCTGTATGTCTATACCATGAGGAATTTCGTGTTAGAAAGATGTGTATAAGAAAATATACATGTATCTGGTCATTTGTAGGAAGGAAATACAAGAAGGATAAACTGGAAACTAACAAGATTGGGTACCTGTACAGCATGACTGGAAATGATGTGGACAGAACAGAATGAAAGTTGGGATTGGAACAGAACAGTCAAATGGAGGAGGGGAATTTCTCTGAGAACACCTTTGCGGAAAGCATGAGTCTTTATTTTTTCTTTTCATGACTGCACCTGCAGCATATGGGAGTTCCCAGGCGAGGGGTCAAATCGGAGCTGCAGCTGAGGCCTACATCACAGCCATGGCAACACCGGATCTACATTGCATCTGCATACTATGGCACAGCTTGTGACAATGCTGGATCCTTAACCCACTGAGGGAGGCCAGGGATCCAACCCACATCCTCAGAGAGACAACATCAGGCCCTCAACATACTGAACCACAGTGGGAACTCCCGGAAGCACTGACTCTTAAGAACCCTGTTTCACATATCAGAATACAAATTATCCTTCAAATCAACCAATGCAATGGAAGACAAACTGGAACACAAGCAGGAGCAAATGATCCTGACTGCATTATAAACGAAAATTTAACCACATTGGCGATGGGATGAAGATGGCGGAATGGAAGGACTGGAGCTCAACTTCTCTCCTAAAAACAACAAAATTCACAACTAAAGGCTGAGCATTCTTTACCCAAATGGACCGGAAACCTTAAAAAAGATATCCTACTCCAGAAGAAAAAGAGGAGGACACACCAAGAGGTAGGAGGGGTGATTTTGCGATATAAACAACCCCATACCTCTGGGGTGAGAGGCTCCACAGACTGGAAACTAACTGGTTCACAGAGACTCACCTACAGGAGTGAGAGTTCCGAGCCCCACATCAAACCTTCACGTGCGGGGATCTGGCCCTGGGAGAGAGAGTCCCTGGAGCACCTGGCATTGAAGGCCAGTGGGGCTTGTGCACAGGAGCTCCAGGGGATGGGGCGGGGTGGGGGGGGGGGACGGAGACCCCATTCTTAAAAGGCGCACATGGACTTTCACGTGCACTGGGTCCCAGGGCAAAGCAGTCTCCATAGGAATCTGGGTCAAACCTGACTGCAGTTCTTGGAGGACATCCTGGGAAAACAGGGGTGAATGTGGCTTGTGGTGGGGGAAGTCAGCCGTACAATAAGACAACAGCATCAAATGCTTTCACTGACATGTGGAATCTGAAAAAAGGACAGACTGAACTTCTTTGCAGAACAGATGCTGACTCACAGACTTTGAAAAACTTATGGTCTCCGGAGGAGACAGTTTGGGGGTGGGGGGATGTGCCTGGGCTGTGGGATGGAAATCCTGTGACATTGGATTGTGATGATCGTTATAAAACTACAGATGTGATACATTCGAGTAGTAAAAAATAAATAAATAAAAATAAAAGTATGGTGTATAAAAAATAAAATAAAATTTCTCTTTGACTTTTTTGACCCTTTGGTAGTTCAGGAGTGTTTTTTTTCATTTCCACACATTTGGGAATTTTCCAGTTTTCCTCGTGTTATGGATTTTTAGTTTCACACCACTGTGCTCAGAAAAGATATTAGCTTTGATTTCAGCTTTCTTACGCTGGCTATTTCTTGTGACCTCACATCTCTTCTGGATCACGTTCCCTGTGTTTTTGAGAATATACATTTGGCGGCTGCTGGGTGAGGTGCTCTGAAGTTCTGTTCCATTTGGTCTAAAGTCTAGCTCAAGCACACTCCGTACTGATTCACTGTCCAGCTCTCTGACCCATGGTTGACCTTAGGGTACTGGAGTGCCTTTCTGTTATTATATTCTCTCCCTTAAGATCCATTAGTTTATGTTTAATATATTTAGATGTGCCAATACTTTGTGCATATTTATCTACAATTCTTATATCCTTTCAATGAATTAATCTCTTTTTTAATAAATAATGTTCACCTTTGTCCTTTATCACAGCCTTTTAAATAAGGTCTATTTTCTCTGAAATGGTGTGTTTGTTCCTATTCACTTTTGGTTTTCATTTGTGTAGAATATTTTTTCCATCTTCTCACTTTGAGTATATGAGCATCCTTAAACCTGAAGAGAGTCTCTTGTCAGCAGCACATCACTGGGTCATGCTTTGTGATCTGTTTGGCCTTTTGACTGGAGAATTTCATTCATTTACATTTGGAGTAATTATTGATAAGTAAGGACATGTCCTAGTAGTCATTGTCCTTTGGCTGTTTTGTGCTTCACTTTTTCCCTCTATCCTCCTTTGCTGTCTTTCCCTATGGATTGATGAACTTCCATAATGGTGTGCTTTGATTCCCTCCTCCGCATATTTTGTGTATATGCTATAGGGTTTTGTCGTTTTTTTGTTTCTTTGTTTGTTTGTTTGTTTTGAGGTTACCATGAGGCTTTCATAAAACAACCTACAGAGTAGCAGGCTATTTTAAACTGACCGCAGTGTAACGTTGACCACATACAAAACCTCCATGCTTTTACTCCCCTCCTCATACTTAATATTTTTGACGTGACAGTTTACTTTTTTTAATGTTGTGTGTCCACTAACAAAGTAGAGACAAACTTCTGTTCTTTAATCCTTTATACTAGAGTTGTGTGGTTACCGCGCCCCCCCCCCATCTCAGTATTAGAATATTCTGAATTTGACTCTATACCACCTTTATCAAGATGGGCTATATTTTCATGTATTTTCATGGTACAGCACAACAACCTTTCACTTCAACTTGGAGAACTCCTTTCAGCACTTCTCTAAGGCAATTCTAACAGTGATAAACTCCATCAGCTTCTGTTTGAGAATGTCTATCTCCTCTTTATCCCTGAAAGACAGCTCTGCTGGGCAACTTATTTTTGATTTGCAGGGAATTTTTTTTCTCAGCACTTCAGATATATCACTCCCCTCTCTCCTGGCCTGCAAAATTTTGCTGATAAATCTCTTGGTAGCCTCATTAGCCTCCTAGGTGGGGCTGGATGTGTTCCCTGATATGTGAAGTTTTTTTTTTTTCAGTTGATGATTTTAAAATTCTCTCTTGGCTTTGATTTTGTACCATTTTATCAAAATGTGTCTTGTGAAGACCATTTTGGCTTGAAAATTCGGAATACTGTATTAGCTTCATAAACTTAGATGTCTAAATCTTTCCTCAAACTTGGGAAGTTCTCTGCCATTACTTCTTTAAATAAGCTTCCTGCCCCTTTCTCCCTCACTTCTCCTTCTGAGGCTTGAATAACGCATGGAATTTTTTTCTCTTAATGATATCCCATAATTCATTTAGGCACTTTTGCCATTTTTTTTCTTTTGCTCCTCTGACCAAATGATTTTAAATACCCAGTATTCTAGACCACTAATTCTTTCTTCTGCTTAGTTGAATTTGTTCTTGAAGCTCTTTCTTGATTTCTTTAGTTCAGCCATTGTATACTTCAACTTCAGCATTTCTAGGGGTTTTTTTAAAAATGTTTTTTAATCTCTCTGTTGTACTTCTCATTTGTTTAAGCATTGTTCTACTAACTTCATTTAGTTGCCTGTGTTTTCTTGCAGTTCACTGAAATTCTTAAAATGGATTATTCTTCAGGCAATCTCTCAAGACAGTGGAATAGGAAGACCCTGAGCTCACCTTCTCCCACAGACAAACCCATTATGCCCAGGTGGGCAACCCCCAAATGGGAGGATAATTACAATTTCAGGGATTCTCCACAGGGAGCAAGAGGTCTGAGCCCTATTATCAGGTTCCCAGCCTAGGGGTCCTGCACCAGAATGAGCTCCAAGAATGACTGACTTTGAAGGCCAGTGGGACTTACTTTGCGGAGACCCAGCAGATTGTGGGAAACAGAGACTCAACTTCTAAAGTTCTCACACACTTCCCAAATCAGAACAGAAGCAGCAATTTGAAAGAAGCCTGGGTCAAACCTATCTGCTGATCTTGGAGAGTCTCCTGGAGAGACTGAGGTAGCTGAGGTGCTGAAGATGGGGAAGAGGAATCATCTAAGCAATACTAGGGATCGAGATGGTTGGCCATCCACTCATAAATCCTTTGGCACAGGGACAAGCGCTTTCCCTGCCAGGGTCCAGGCGGCCTCTCAGTGCCCACAGACAAGGCATTCTGCACCCCCTGGAGGACTAACTGCACGTCGTCTGCACCCTGGAGGGAATGGTCCCAGGTCTCCTTTCCTGGAAGACATCCTGTGACCCAGTGACCACTTGGCAGGAGTGATGCTTAACTGTGCTGCATGGCTTTGGTCACGCCCAGAAGATTTTTCCTGTGTTCGCCACACTCCAACTCCATCCCTGGACCAAAGTAAACCCTTGAGTAAGAGCGTATGTCTGAAGGTATCAGAAGGGTGGGGTGTGTGTGTGTCTTGGCGGGGAGCCTACTCTAAACAGAACCCGACTGACATCCACAAATTGGGTGTAAAATGCATCCCGATTATACAATTAAAAGTTTCTCTAGAGTCATCATGCATCATTTCAAATACAGGATCCAGTTAGGGATCGTCCTAATCACTAATGCTGTAATTGACCATGAATCGAATCACTCTGCATGTGAAACATGTTGCCTTCACTATTTATTTCATCCTTGCAGACTTTACAGGTCTTAAGCTTAGTTGAGTGGCAATGGTTTGGCATCTTGAAGTTGCTTGTTCACCTTGTTCTTAGCAGATGGAAGCTGGTTAGGGGATTTTGTTCCTTGGATTTTTAGAGAATGCTACACATCGGGAATGATTCACTGTTTCTTAACTGGATAGCTTTCATCTCTTTAAGAAGTTTCAGGCTCTCCTTCTTGAATCCCTGTTCGAGAAGACGTTCTTTTTCCTAAAAAGGAAAATGGAGAAAAACACAGGCGATTTGAAGTATTTCTCACATTTGTTAAATTAGTTCCCCTTTCCGTAGCTGCACTAATCCCTCTTAAGTTTCTGAGACTCATTTTGAAAACTTTTTCTCCCTTAACTTCCACTAGATCCTTCTTTCCTGAGTTTCCTCTGTCCGTCAGTAATTCTTCCGGGTTTGCTTTAGTGGCAGTAATGTTCTTCCGTTATACTTTCTAAAATATTAATGACCCAGAAATATTTTCATGGCCCTCCTACATCCACACACAACACAGTCTTTCTGGAAAATCTGTCTTTTTTGCACCTCAACTCTGATCTATGTAGTGTGGACTCTCAAATACATATCTAAGGAAAGAAGAATGATGGGTGAACTCCTGTAGGAAGGTTACTGCATGATTCAGAATCACAGATGTTTCATCTGCTCCTAAATCTCCTCAATCTGGTGGCAGAGATGATAAGAATAAGCTGCAGGGATCAAGCCTGCCCTGGTCCACACTGTCTTTCTGGGTGGACATCCTGACCCAGCACAGACTGGGAGGAGGGCCTCGAGAACAGGAAGGTCCTGGCAGCCTGGGTGTTTAATTACGTGGTTGATGCATCGATGGCCACGAAGCCTTCCTGCTCATGCAGGTGCCTCCAGAGATAGCGTCATACCACGAACGTCAGAAACAAAGTCACGGTCGACTCCAGCATGTGGGGAAAACAGGTCTGATATTTTTCCACAAGGGAGGACCCGGAGAAGTTACTCATCTCTCATGAAATTACACTTTCCTACTGGAAACGCGACACGCGATCATGTACCCGACGTAACAGGAGGACAGGATTACCGAGTATCGGCAACGCCACCCTGCAGAGCCTGGCAATGAAGAGCCCTGGCTCATTAGTGACGTGATAATGAAGGGTCCGTGAGATTTTACCCTGCCAGTAGACCTCCTTCAGCGACAGAGTGGACCAGGGGAAGGAGCAGTGAGAGAAGGAAATGCCTGGTAGCGTTGGGGCTAGAGGAGTCCTTCCACTGACATAAGGCTCCAACTTCTAAGCAGTGTTTTTGATTCAGCACAATGGAAGGTGACAGAATGGAGGTGACACAGTTAAATACCTGAAATTTAAGCGTAAGAACCCTCTCTTGCTCAGCCAGTAACTGAGCCCTCTCCTTTTCCATTTTCTCAGCCAGCTGTTTCATATGTTCATGAAAACTCTTCTCTTTCTCCTGCATCAACTGCTCATGCTTCTTTTGCATTTCCTCTGAAATTTTGTTTGCAGCTTCTAAAGATTCAGATTTCATCCATTGCACTGAAGAAGCAAAAATAGGCAGAGAAAGAGGAGGATTAAATTGTTACAGCTTTGTTTGCATTTCACTCCATTTTTTTGTTTGTTGGTTTTATTCTTATTTCATAGAGAAAACTTCTCATGCTGATTTTTTGTACTGAGTAATCAGAAGACAGCTGATCATAAATACTTATGATCAATACTTACGGTTAAGAAACAAACATCCCCTGAAACCATGAACTATACTTGCTATTCTTTGCTCTACAGCAACATTCCAGCGGACTGATGGGACCACCATTAACATTTCAAGGGCTTTCCCACTGTCCAGTGTTTTCAGCTGTTCTCACCTTCAATCTCTTTTTCCTTTTCTGTTAGTGACTGATCAGTCTGGAGAAGTGCAGCATCCATTCCCTCCCTGGAATCCAAATATGTCTTCAGGGTCTCCTCTGCCTAGTGATGCAGAGAAAGTCAAAATTAGGAACTAGAGCTAAGGCGTAAAGTAAAAGCCAACAATACATCTGTTAGTTTGACTTAATTTTATCACTCATTTTAGAATTCAAGTGCATTTCAAACCAAACTGGTTTAAAACCCAGCTCTGCATACATCCTTAAAGTTGCTTCGGAGTTCCCGTTATGGCTCAGTGGTTAATGAATCTGACAAGGAACCATGAGGTTGCGGGTTCGATCCCTGGCCTCGCCCAGTGGGTTAAGGATCTGGCGTTGCCATGAGCTGTGGTGTAGGTTGTGCAGATACAGCTCGGATCCCACATTGCTGTGGCAGTGGCATAGGCTGGCGGCTGCAGCTCCGACTGGACCCCTAGCCTGGGAACCTCCATATGCCTCAGGTGCAGCCCTAGAAAAGACACACACACACACACACACAAAAATAAATTAAAAATAAAAAATAATAAAATTGCTTCATTCCCAGTCACCCCAATTTCAGTCATTTAAGTTCGTAAATCCGGTCTTCTAACTGGATGGGTTCAAAGCCTCAGAGCTGCCTTCATGTCTTTCTTCTTCCCACAAATCCCACACACCGTCATCAGCTAAAGGCCTTTGCTCTGGCTGCAGCCTGACACCAAGCAGAGCCCGTCCCCGTCACCTGTGCCTCCCAAACACCTGGTCCAACAGCTCATCACCTCCTCCCTGGACCACGGCATGGGCTTCACACCTGGTCTCCCTGCTTCCTCCCACTCGCCTGCCCCTAGAGGCTGTTTTCCTCAGAGCAGCTCATGCTCTTATGTTCCTTCGAGAAAGATCACTTCGCTCGGATGCATGCAACCCTCTGCTGACTTTCCGACTCTTTCCAGTAAAACTGAAGCTCCTTTCGGGGTCTCCAGGGCACTGCCTTGTTTAACCCCTGGCCTCTGAACACCTTTCTCACTGGCCCGGCCACAGTTCCCGCCACGGCTCAAACATAAACCACTTCAGCCCCCTGGGCCTGTCTGCTGCTTGAAATCTTCTGCTTCTGATGTCGGCTGGACCCCCTCCCGGCTTCTCTGAAGCGTCTGCTGAAGCTGCCTCATCAGAGAGGTCTTCTCCGCGTGCGCATCAGACGGGCCACACGTCCCTCCTCTCCTGGGTCTGTCCCCGACGCGTGGCTTAGGTCACTGTGACCGTGATTCTGGAGCCGCCCCAGCATTTTCTCCTCCTCTTCCTTCGCAAGAGACCTCTCCTGCTCCACCTGAGCCCACTGTGGGCTCATCACAAGACGCTGCACATTCTCAGCCGCCTCCGTGGCAGCTGCGGTGACCCGATGATGACCTTCTAGCCAATACCCCTTATACAGAGGGCACTGGGTGGTACTTTTTGGAGATCACGTTAGAGAGAGTCGACCCAGAGAGCTTCTACTCTTCTGCTTTATCGGGTTTATTCCAGCAGTAACATGGAAGAAATGAGTGAAACCCCGGCACGCATCTTAGACCATCACTGACCTTGAAGATGGAAGCTACGTGCCCAGTATGCAGTATGGAGCAGAACAAGGAAGGAGCTGGGAACAGGATGATTGCGGAATTGTCTTAGCAACCTGGACTCTCTGCCTGACTTCTTTCATATAAGAGAGAAAGCAATTTTGTCTTTTTAATGCACTCTTGTTTCACTTTGTTTGGTTTTTAAATAACATGTACCCAAACCTTATTCTAACTGCTACAACCAGAGGATACTGGCAAAGAAGAAGAGCTAACAGCACAGAGTCTGCTACAGGTGCTTCCATTCCATCTGCACCACATGTTACCTGTACATTATCTCATTTTCTTATTAATAAAATGGGAATTTCTATAACATGTCCTTCATAGGGTTGGACGTGCGAGGACTAAATGAGTTAAGCCCTTTCATTTCCTGAAGCAGGACAAGCGCTGTCTGTGTGAACTGCTATTGTTATTACTTTTGTCTAGAATCTATAATTTGTTTATTGCTGATGAATACTTTGAAAGAATTGGCTTTTTTTAAAAATTGCCCTAACTGAAGACATGTGATAAGACCTGGCATAGACATAGGCTCAAGTAGATAACTGATGGATGACTCAATGTCCAAATTATTGAATAAATCCTACAATCCCTTTGGGAGCTTCATCTGCGCTTCCAAGGAGGAATCTGCACGGTGTCCTATGGGAGTCTCTCCTGCTTCCCATTTTTCCTATGTCTTCACAGAAGAGATGAGTGAAAGGCAGAGGCACCGTGAACCAGCCACACTTTGGTTGCTCCCACTCAGCAAGTCCCCAGAAATGGTACAGGAGGTGGTTTACCTGTATCCCCTTTCTGGGGGCCTGATAGTACTTATTCTTTAGCTCCTGCCTCTTCCGAATAAAGAGACGAAAACCTCCTGGTTTAGAGAATGTTCCCTGCTTCACATCTTCATACAGAGGCCCAAAAATATCTTGAAGTAAAGTCATGCAGTAATCTGAGGAGGCTTTCATGTTCTGGTCACAAAAGTCATCGAGTTTTGCTTCTAACTGTTCCTGTGAAGTAAAAAAAAAAAAAAAATTACATCCTATTTGAGCCGTGACGAGGATGCTAACCACGCAACGAAGACTGGGAAATGCTTCTGCTGCAGACACTGTTGCACAGAACCACGGCCAAGCCCTCACCTGCTGGGAGAGTCCACAGTGCCCCCCAAACAGTGCTGCTGCTGGGTGTCATTATCTGAAGCTTTTTTCCCGTATTATTCCGGCTTCAGAGAAGGACACTCAAAGCACAGACACGGTCCTCCGTGGAACTTCTCAAGTCTCCCATGTCAGAAATAGCTTAGAGCACTCATGTCCAGCAAGGCAGGCCTGCAGGGTGTTCCTGGTTCCACCACTTTGTGACTTTGTGACACTCACCTCCCTGAAACGAGGGTCCTTCCTGCTGAACCAGGGGAAAGTGTGTCTATCTCAGAGATTTCACGTCAGGATTATGTGCAGTGCTGCAAGGCATTAAGCCCAGGGACTCCTCTGTACGTTCTTAAAAAGCGCCAGTGAGGAGAGATGCATTCTTTCAGGTGGCAGTCCTTTGAACATTTCTCTGTAAGACTAATGAAGGGGATGGAGACTGTACCCCAGGGGTTTCTGTGTTGCAAAAGACTCATGGCACATTTGCCAACATTAAAGTCTTGACGAGAAATTGTATGTCAAGTTGTTTCAGGCTAGAAGGATGCCCACTGTCTGCTGCCTTCCTTTGCTGTTTGGTTTCACCACAGCCTGTGAGGGCGGGAAGGTGTGATCTGTAAACGCCGGCCCTGCCAGCCACGGAAGGGCTGTCACTGTCAAGTGGTTATTCGTCAGCAACAATCCTTCCTCCACTTGGAAGGACCCAGACGTGTGTCCTCAAACAGCCTTCTTATGACTGATTTCTCCTTCCTGTCTTTCTGAACGTTTTACTGGGGTCTTACATTAAGCACAAGACATTTTTAGGGTTTCCGAAAAGGAGTGAATCGTCCTGGATCACTAGCGGGGACATGAACGCCCTGTGTCTTGACTAAATTTAAAAGAAAAAATAGGAGTTCCCGTGGTGGCGCAGTGGTTAACGAATCTGACTGGGAACCATGAGGTTGCAGGTTCGATCCCTGCCCTTGCTCAGTGGGTTAACAATCTGGCGTTGCCGTGAGCTGTGGTGTAGGTCGCAGATGCAGCTCGGATCTGGTGTTGCTGTGGCTGTGGTGTAAGCCAGTGGCTATAGCTGCGATTCGACCCCTAGCCTGGGAACCTCCATATGCCGCAGGAGCAGCCCAAGACATGGCAAAAAGACAAAAAGAAAAGAAAAAATAAACTAAAATAATCTTATACCAGTACAGTTTCACGATTTACTAGTTTGCTTAAAATAGTGCACCCAGAGGTGGGGAAATTAACAGAAGCGAATATTTGCAAAAATCTATTCAGTCACAGTCCTTCAGTTTCTAGGACTAAGGCTAGGAGCATTCTCTTCTTTTTGCAAAGATTGCAAGTGAGTCCATATTACTGACTGCTGCTGACTTTGGGTCTGGGAAGATAACTCTTATCAAGAAAGGCCCAGATGGTTCTGTCTGTCATGGATCTGAATACAAACGTACCATTAATCTGTTTTGGAACACTTGGTCCACATCCTTGAAAGACTTGGTCATGAAGACGTCAATGGCCTCCTTCTCACTGGCCCTGTGCAGGTCCAGCAGCTCCTTCAGGGTCTCCGTGGGCAGCTGCAGCTTCTCGGCCATCTGCTGCTCATAGTGGGCAATGGCCTTTTGCACTGCGGCCGAGTTCTCGATCTCAGCCAGGGCCAGGACTGCATTCTCCATGCAGGGCAGGTCCCCACTGCTGATGGTGTTGACAAAGGTCAGCACCAGCGTCTCCAGACCTGCAGAAGGAGTTTTAAAAACAATGACTGTCAGTTGTTGAAAGAGACAAACAAAGCACGTTCTATTTAGACTTGCAAATCTATTTTTATTATTTTGAACCAACTGCTAGAGTATTTTATATGCTTTTCAGGTGGCACAAACAATGGTTTTAAGGATTTTTTGAGAAATAATTGTGATGAAACACTTTGTTAATCTCTCGGTTCAGAGAAGTTTAAAGATTCTCTTTGCTCCTCCTTCCTCTCCCAGAAGGAAGACGATGTTGGAATGAAAGGATTAGAATAAGGATATTTGGGAGATGAGATATTAGATGTTCATCTTTTGTTGGCCTTCCTGTATCTCCTTTTCATCTGTCTTCTTTCCATTCCCTGCCTCACTTCTAACCCTTGAAAAAGGGAAAGGAGATAATTTAGTATTTGCACATGTTCCTGAGTGTATGTGTGGTGCAGGTTGAGTCCTCTGTCTGGCCTAGATAAAGGGATCGGCCTAGCTCTTCTCTCACCAAAGCTCCATGTAGTGTGACCAGTTCATCCAGGTTTTCCAGGGATTTGCTGACATTAGCAATGACAGTCTCACATAGCAGGAAATCCCAGCTGGGGGCAAACTGGAGTGGCCAGTCACCCCAGCACTAGCAGTTTTAGGGATTCAATGCTGGACTCTCTCTTTCCACAGATTTAAGGACCATTGATATTTTAATTTCGTGCACTGACTGGATTATTAAGCTTTAGAGTTGTGTGTTTAAATATCTGGATGATGTTCCTTCTTGGAAACATCAGGGGAGTATCAGCACTAAATAACCCAACTCTAAACAAGCTCATCTACTCCAAAAAGCTGTTCCGCCTCCAGGTATTCAGGCAGCTATTCAATCATTTGTTTAGGCTCCGAACCCTGGAGATGGCCTTGACACTTCCTTTGAATTCCTTCCACACAGCCGTCTTCCCTCCATCATCAAAACTCATGGATTTGACTCTCGAAGCATGTGCGGATTCTGTCCATTCTGACGACCTTGATTGCCGTAGATGCAGCCCAGCCTAATCCCCATTTATTATTGAGATACGGCAAATAACATCCATGCTGTCACCGCCTCCTGTAAATCCCTCCACACGTTGGCTACAAAACACTCAGGACGAACTGTGTAATGTCGCCTCTCTGCCCCTAATTCTTCAGGATCCTCGCGCTGGACTCAAACTCTAATCCCCTGACATCACGCACCAGTCCCTGCAGGTACGGCTCCCTGCATACGTCCCCCAGCCCCACCAGCCCGCGTCCTCCCTCTGCGCTGCCTCAGGTCACATTGACGTTCCTTTACGACCTTGGAGGTCCAGAGATCTTTCCTGTCTCAGGCCATCTCGGGTGATAAGGCTCTGTCTGCAGAGCTATTCCAACTCTTCTTCTGGTCAACTGCTAACCATTGTTAGGGTCTCAGTTTACGTGTCCCTTTCAGAGACAAATATTCTCTGTCTCCGAACACAAATTATCTCCCACCTGCCTCCCGCGACCTCTTTCATGGGAGCCTCTTATTTCATGTATTGTGCTTCCCGCTGTTATCATGATTAAATAGTCAAGCACCTTTTGCTCCCATCGTGCTGGAACCAGGGTAGAATTAAAATGCTGTGATGTGCCAGTGGCTAGGCACCTGACATCGTTCTGAATCGATGCACAAAAGCCTCACATACAGGGAGGATTTGCCTTTCCCTGAGGTGGTCCATCTTCCCAGCTCTCCTGGGAGGAAGTGTCATAAATAGGGAGCTGGCCAGTTGGGGGAGGGGTTTACTACACACAAGCTGGATCCTAGGCATTTCTCTTTATTCACCTTGCTCGTGTGACGATTAGATAACACCAGACCCAGTTCTAGTTCCCTGTGCAATTCACAATGCGACCCTTGGTGTGTTTCCCCGTCATCATTAGACTCTATTTACAGTCAGAAGGAACCCTTGTTCGTCCCTCGTCTATGGTCTATGGTGGGCAGTAGAAAGGCCAGGTGAGGAGCAGGGAGGGAGAGGCACTCACGAGGCCCATTGACTGTGATGCCTCCTGAGAGAGTCTTGACCTTGGAATGGCTGAGGATGTAAGAGCAGAATTCTTCAACTTGTTCTCTGAATTCAGGATCCACATCTTCTTCCGGTAGCTGCTCCAGGTGGACAAGGTACTTCCTCTGAGCAGGGCGGTCAAAGATGAAGCACTTCTTTTCTGGGAAGAACTTTCGAATACATAACCGAGGTGCATTAAAGCTTTTAGTTTTTTTATCATTACCTGGAAGAATGAACATTAGAAGTTGTACAAGTTCAGACTGAGTGCTTCGAATAGATGACCCTTCAATTTCATAATATGCACAAATACTTTACAAGGAGGTAAAAATTAATTGATCATGGATAAGAAATTAAAGAGTAGGGAAGTAAAATTTCTTTATTTCTCCTAGAAGTGGAGGTAACTAAAATTAGATCTAACTGGAGTTCCCTTCATGGCTCAGCAGTTAACGAACCTGGCTAGGATCCATGAGGATACGGGTTCAATCCCTGGCCTTGCTCAGTGGGTTAAGGATCCAGCATTGCCGTGAGCTGTGGTGTAGGTCACCAACACGGCCCAGATCCCGCATCGCTGTGGCTGTGGTGTAGGCCGGTGGCTTCAGCTCCAATTCGACCCCTAGCCTGGGAACTTCCATATGCTGTGGGTGCAGCCCTGAAAAAAACAAATTTTTTTAAAAAATTAGATCCAACTGACTCATCAAAGAAACATTTTCATTTCCTCTAACAGAATAAGTAGGATAAAAAAAGTTACAAAATTACAATTTTCAGCACCTACATAGAATGTTCATTCTGATATTATTTTCTCTTTTTGTTAGCCAAGCACTAGTCCCAATAACCTTGCTTCAGCTTCAGTGAATTCTCCAGGTACTCGTCAGGAGTGATGGGTTCCCCATTTGCTTGTAGGTCCAGGGAGAAATCTCTCAGGGTCCACACAAAGTCTGGAAAGAAGCTTACAAAGTCAGCTGAGTCTTTGACCTCATGTGTGCCAGGCGAGGATTTTGCCCTGATGCAATCTGTCAGCTCTGTCACATAGCTGAGATGCTAACATAGGAAAACTGTAGAAAAGGAGTAGCCCTCAAATAATTTATCTTCATTAGTTCATTCATCCTTTCCACAAACATGTATTGAGCCCTTACTGTGAACCAGGAGCTGTCCCAGGGACCAACACCATTGTAATAACTGAGAAAATATTACTATCCACTCTCTTGTGAGGGAGACAGATGCTAAACAAGGGAACAAAAATATAACAAAATCTGAGATTTTGATAATAATTGTCTTCAAGAAAACTGAACCCGAGCTAGAGATTAGAGAACGATGGTGTGTGCAGGTGGTTGGTGCTGCTTTACATGGTGGTTCGGGGAAATGCATTCAGCACTGATGACTGAGCAGAGCCTGGAGTAAACTGTGGGAGTCAGCCATGCACTGATCCTTCGGACGAACACCCCTGGCAGAGGAAATAGCTGCTGGGAACCCTGAGGTAGGAAACCACTGAGTGTGTCTACCGCGGAGCAGGGAGGCCGGCATGACCGGGCAGGCGTCTTACTGTCCTACTGGACAGAGTCCGGCCCATGCAAACTCTGTTGGCCAAAAAAGTGTTGGAATTTTACTTTAAATTTAATGGAGGCCATTGAGGAACTCTGAGCTGAAAGGAGCTATGACTTGGCATTTTTAAAAGAGCATTCTGAACCCAGACACCAAAGGTCAATTAATCTTTGACAAAGGAGGCAAGAGTATAAAATGGGAACAAGACAGTCTTTTCAGCAACTGTTGCTGGGAAACCTGGACAGCAGCATGTAAATCAATGAACCTCCAACACACTCTCACACCATGCACACAAATGAACTCGAGATGTCTTAGAGACTTTAATGTAAGACAAAACACCACCAAACTCCTGGAAGAGACATAGTCAAAACATTCTCTGACATCAACCTTACAAATATTTCTCAGGTCGGTCTCCCAAAGCATCAGAAATCAAAGCAAAAATAAACCAATGGGACCTAATCAAAATGACAAGCTTTTGCACAGCAAGGGAAATCATTAAAAAAAAAAAAACAAAAAAAACTTACAGAATGGGAGAAAATAGTTTCAAATGATGCAACCAACTAGGGCTTAATCTCTAAAATATATACACAATTTACACAACTCAACAGCAAAAAAGCAAACAACCCAATTGAAAAATGGGCAAAAGACCTGAATAGACATTTCTCCAAGGAAGATACACAGATGGCTAACAAGTACATGAAAAAATGCTCAACATCACTGATTATTAGAGAAATGCAAATCAAAACGACAATGAGGTACCATCTCACACCAGTCAGAATGGCCATCATTCATAAGTCCACAAATAACAAATGCTGAAGGGGGTATGGAGAAAAGGGAACCCTCCTGCACTGTTGGTGGGAATGTAAGCTGGTACAGCCACTATGGAGAACAGTATGGAGGTACCTTAGAAATCTATACATAGAACTACCATATGATGCAGCAGTCCCACTCCTGGGCATATATCCAGACAAAACTTTCCTAGAAAAAGACACATGCACCCACATGTTCATTGCAGCACTATTCACAATAGCCAAGACATGGAATCAACCTAAATGTCCACTGACAGATGAATGGATTAAGAAGATGTGGTATATATACACAATGAAATACTACTCAGTCATAAAAAAGAACAAAAATAATGCCATCTGCAGCAACATGGATAGAACCGGAGACTCTCATACTGAGTGAAGTAAGTCAGAAAGAGAAAGACAAATATCATATGATTTCACTTACATCTGGAATCTAATATACGGCACACATGAACCTTTCCACAGAAAAGAAAATCATGGACATGGAGAACAGACTTGTGGTTCCTAAGTGGGAGAGGGAAGGAGTGGGATGGATTGGAAATTTGGGGTTAATACATGCAAACTATTGCCTTTGGAATGGATAAGCAATGAGATCTTGCTGGGTAGCACTGGGAACTATATCTAGTCCCTTATGATGGAGCAGGATCATGTGAGAAAAAAGAATGTATACATGTATGTGTAACTGGGTCACCTTGCTGTACAGTAGAAAATTGACAGAATTCTGTAAACTAGCTATAATGGAAAAAAATAAAAATCATTATTAAAAAATAAAAAATAAAAGGTCATTCTGGCTGGTGTTGTATCTGCGAGAGGCAGCCTGTGAGCGAAGAGCAGAGTTAGGCAGGTAAGGAGGTGACCAGGAAGAGAGGAGATGGAGCTTAGACCGAAGTTAACACTGAGGAAGTGGTGAGCCCACTTCAGCCTGGGAAAATACCTATGACAGCGGAGGCGACAGAACGCCTGACCAGTGGTTTGTAGGAGGTAACGGAATCATCCAAGATGAATCCTGAGGTTTGGCAGTGAACATGAGTGGGAGTGCTGTGGAAATGTACTGGGATGGTGAAGGAGTGCTTCCCATGCCCGAAGCTGCCCCAGGACAGCCGGGGACAGGGATGTGGTCCTGAGACCATCTGGACTGTGCACTGGCTGAGCCCAGTGGAAGTCTCTGTAGAAATTCTAAAATCGAGTGCGTGGGTCCAGAAATCTATGTGTTCTCCAGCCACCCAAGACAAGACTCCTAAGTCAACGCTCTCATTTATTCAGCCTGCCTCCTGCCTTCTGAAGCGATCTGCCTTCTGCTTAGGTCTCTCCCTGCCCTCTGGGAACTAAGATCCGGTTCAGACTCCACACGGGAAGCTCCTGAGATCATTAAGTCAGACAGGGGGCTTAGCGAGCCTTGTGCAGCTGAGTGTCTAGGGTCAGGCGGGAGCAGAAATTCTTGGGCCTCTGGTGGTGACAGAGGTAAACTGGGATGTGGAGCATCACTGGCTTCATGGGGGAGGGGACTCCTTAGTGAATGCATTCTCCTCAGTTGCCCACACCTGCAACTGGTGACAAAGCGCAGCTGCTCTTTGCTAGACTTCCTGTTGTCTAGACCGCAAAAAGGATACTGCAGTTGGTCCATGGCCTGCTGGTTGATGGTCCCCACACTGTTGTATATAAGGGTGCTGCTCAGGAGAACTGCCAGGGCAAAGAGCCAGGAGTCATTCTGGTTGTCTCCCTGGAAGTCATTGTAGAAGCCACAAGAAGAGTGACTGCGAGCACAGGATTCCGATGCAGGTGACAGAGCCTGAACCCAGCTGCCTCTAGTTAACTCTGGAAACTCAACCCCTGTGCAAAATTTTCCCCATCCACACGTGAATTTGTAAACCTTAAACTCATGGTGTTGAGATTTAAATAAGGCATTGGCTCTAACTGCATATGAGAGTGTAGAGCAAATGCACCCTTGATGGTAGTGGCGGGTAGAATTCATTCACATCTCCTGACCTGGGAATGTGATCCTGTTCTGTTCCCATCAGATGTCATGGGGAGGAACCCTTCAGACAGTAGTTAAACTAGTCCCCTTTGACAAGCGTTTTCTGGAAGAGCAACGGTGCAGCTCCGTGATGAGCGAAGCTCTTGTCGTCAGATCTTATCCTTGGCTTCTCCTCCGTAGCCCAGCTGTGGACCACCCCATTCCCACCCTCTTTCGGTTCCCAGTGTGAAACGTCAGACGTGTGTGTCGACTGTCTAGTCAGGTTTAGAGGCACCTTCGGCTGTCTCATCAAAGCATTTTCCTATGATTTTAAAGGAAAATGACAAAAAAAAACTTATTAGCCTTCACGGCTTGTAAGCCTATCAATGGGCTTTCCTGACCACTCTCCATGCTTCCATGTGGCCGGGCTAGTCAACAATTCTTAAATTAGCCTGTTATTCTCATACTTTGGGTTGACTTTTCCCACTTGGGGCTTGCTCTGGTTTGCTTCACATTGGATCCAGGGTCAAACTGGACCACCACCAAGTACGTAAAATAAAGGAAAAGAATAATACATTAGTAGGATACATTTGAAGCATACGCCAAATTTTGGGAAGGAGGGACCGTGCTAGAAAGGCTCCTGCTCTGATGTAGGTAGGATTTAAAAGACGTATTTTTACCTTCTCTACATCCCCCAGGCCCTCGGTGTCAAGCAGAACCAGGGTGTGGTCTGGATTCCTGGGGTGAGGCACACACCACATCCAGATGCCCTTCGTGTGAGACTGCACCGTGGAGCCCAGAGAGAAGCCTGCGGGGGAACAAGACATTATGAGAGGGGGGTTTTAACAGGAGATGTATCAGGAAATTGAGATAATACTTAACTGTGTATTATCAAGGTTAAAAGAGATAAACGAAAAGATAGTCAGTGTTGATCTTAATGACACCCAGAAAGAGAGGGGAATTAGAACACTCAATACAAACAGAAAAATTTATTTCACCTTAAAGATCAGTGTGAGCTTGATGTTAACCAAAAACATTTCAGTAAATGTTTTATCGTTTATAATTTTATTACTGCCTTAATTCTTCCCAAAAAATTGCACTTTATAGAGGAATTCAGGAAAAGTGGACAGAAAGCCCTGACTCTTATCCTCCAGAATAGAGTACGTGTAAGCAGCCCATCACTGGACTGAAATTCAGCTTTCACTATGTCCCTGTCTTTAACTTTCTCTGTCCTCACTGTCCTGCATGCTGGGAGTGTGGGTGGACAGCAGGGGTTAGGCTGGGCTTTTTGCGTGTTCCTCACCCTTGTTCTTCCCAGCCAGCTTGTTCATCAGGTAGGATTTGCCTGTGCGGTAGGGGCCCACGATAACCACCACCACCACAGGCTGCGTGATGGCAGACAGGATCTTTGCAGTTTCCACATTAACCATGAGACGCCCATTGATGTTCTCAATGAGGCACTCCGGGCCTGCCATGAGGATCTCTGTAGCCATCTCCAGGGTGTCACCCGATCTGCAAGGGAAGAGAGTGGATGGAAAGCCATGTCTAGTCAGTTAGCTAGCCAGAACTTCAAAATAGGACTAAAATTTGTTTGTGCATCCTTGAACTTTGTTCCTTCTATATCTGAAAATGTCCCATGGCAGAGAGACTGAAGTCAAGACAGCAGAGGAACAGGACATGGCATTCCCCTTCTGCCACAAATACGTTAAAAAAGGAAAAGAAAAACCACATATAAAACTATTCTCACAGAAAATCTACTGAACACTGGCACGATACCTCAGACTTCAAAAAGAGGCAATCAAACCTCCATATACATGTGTAGGACAAAAGGAACAAAATAGAAAGAAAGAAAAAGCAATAAAATTGTGACCAGCACTCCTGGGAGGAAGCTGTGACAGAATCTGTGCACTGGGAGGCACGCTGAGTGGCAGGGAGTGCTCCAGGATGAAGCGGGGAGCCTCGGATCCTTGGAGAAATGCACAGCAGCCAAACCGAGGAGGGCGAAGCAGAGAGAGAGGCCGACAGACAATCTGTACCACTGTCTGGTGCACCCCAGCCTGAGACCCCGGGTTAGGGGCTGGGCGCCGAGGCTCAAGCTTTGGAGGTCAATCCCAGGGAAGGGACAAGGGTTGGCTGTGTGGAAACAACCTGAGGGGACTGAAGAGTGGTGTGCCACAGCCAAGGGGACCTGGTCGGAGGACTGAGCCTGCCAGAAGAGCAAGGTGCCATTACTGGGGAGTGTGGGGCCTGGGGGCGGGGGGACTGCCATAAGAACTTCTTCCTTTGTGTGCGTGGCGTCTCAGGGGACACGGTATCTCTCGCCTGGGTAAGGGGTGGATGCAAAGCCACCGCAGCCATTTCAGACTCCAGAGGTGGGTACAGCCCAGCACTCACAGCTGCCCCCACCCACGAAGGACTGACGCTGCTGTGGAGGGCCCTGTGACTGGGAGCCACCCCCCTGGGAACACCTGCACCCAGCCATTGCTGCTGCTGAGGGCCCTGTGGTCTGCCACTGCCGCAGCTCCCAGAGTCCTGCAAACAGGCACCGCCCTTTGCCGCCACCTCCCTGAGAACAAATAAGACCTACTTTTGCCTCTGCCAAGGACCTCGTGACTGGAGGCCACCTCCACCTCCCTGGGGGTCACTGCCACTGCCAAAGGCCCTACAACCAGGTGCGGTCAGATGCTCCCCCCAACCACCTCCCCATGGGTTGCTGCCACTGCCAACAGCTTGGCAATCAGGCAAGGGAAGTTCATAGAAATAGAGGCCTTTCTCAAAAAAGAAGAAAAATTTCAAAGCAACAACCTAATCTACCACCTAAAATTAGAATCAGAAAAAGAACAAGCAAAATCTAAAGTCAGTAGAAGGAAGGAAATCATAATGATTGGAGAGGAAATTTTAAAAATCGAGATTTTTAAAAAGCAATAGAAAAAAATCAGTAAAACCAAGAGCTAGTTCTTTGAAAGGATAAACAAAATTGACAAACCTGTGGCCAGGCTAACCAAGAAGAAAAGAGAAAGGACAGAAATAAACAAAGTAAGCAGTGAAAAGGGAAAAATCTTTTTCTAATACTGCGACTGATACTGCAGAAATACAAAAAAATAAATAAGAGAATATGATGAATAATTATATGCCAACAAATTTGACAACCTTGAAGAATTGGACAACTTTCTAGAAACATTCAGCCCACCAAAGGTGGATCAAGAAGAAATATATAATTTCAATAGATTGATCACTACAACCGAAATTGAATATGTAGTTTAAAAAAAAAAAAAAAAAAAAAACTCCCTACAAACAAAAATCTAGGACCGGATGGTTCACAGTCGAATTCTACCAAACATACAAAGAAGAAATTATACCCATCCTTATTAAACCTTTCCAAAAGATTAAAGAAGAATGAGTACTCCCAAAGAAATTCTATAAGCCACAATCACCCTAATACCAAAACCAGACAAAGATACTACCAAAGAAGAAAACTATAGGCCAATACCTTTGATGACTATAGATGCAAAAATTCTCAGCAAAATTTTAGCCAACAGAAATCCAACAACACATGAAAAACAGTATACACCATGACCAAGTGGGATTCATTCATCCCAAGTCCACAAGAATGATTTAACATATACAAATTAATCAATATAATACACCAAATTAACAAGAGAAATGTGAAAAACCACATGATCATCTCAATAGATGCAGAAAAAGCATTTGACAAATTCAACATCCATTCATAATAAAAACTCTTACCAAAGTGGGTATAGAGGGAACATATCTCAACATAATAAAAGCAAGTTATGACAAACTCATACCAAATACAATACTCAATGGAGAAAAGCTGAAAGCCTTTCCAGTAAAATCTGGAACAATACAAGGATGCCCACTCTTGTATGCCGATTTTTGTTCAACATAGTATTGGAAGTCCTGGCCACAGCAATCAGATGAAAGAAGGAAGGAAAGAAAGAAGAAAGAGAGAAAGAGAAGAAGGAAGGGAGGAAGAAAGGAAGAAAAAAAGAAAGATATCCAAATCGAAAGGAATAGGTAAAATTGTCACTCTATGCATATGACATGATACTATACATAGAAAACCCTAAGAACTGCACACAAAAACTACTTGAACTGATCAACAAATTCAGCAAAGTAGCAGGATACAAGATTAATTTTCAGAAATCAGTTGCATTTCTATATACTAACAATAATATATTAGAAAAGTAACATTAAAAATAACTTTTAAAATCACATCCCCCCCTTGCTGTACAGTGGGAAAATTAAAAAAAAAAAATCACATCCCCCAAAATTAAATGCATAGGAGTAAAGCTGACCAAAAGGTTAAAGACTTATCTTCTGAGAACTATAAAACATTAATTACGGAAATTAAAGAAGATTCAAAGGAGTGGAAAGATATCCCATTTTTCCTGATTGGAAGAATTAATATTGTTAAACTGGCCATACGCCCCAGAGCAACCTGCAGATTTAATGTTATCCTATCAAATTACCTATGACATTTTTTGCAAAACTAAAACAAACAATCCAAAAATTTATATGGAACCACAAAAGACCCAGAATTGCCAAAGCAATCCTGGGGGGGGGGGGGACTAAGCAGGAGGCATAACTCTCCCAGACTTCAGACAATATTAAAAGCTACAGTAATCAAGACAGTGTGGTGCTGATACCAAAACAGACACACAGACCAATGCAACAGAATAGAGAACCCAGAAATAAACCCAGACACCTATGGTCGATTCACCTTCGACAAAGGAGGCAAGGATATAAAATGGGAACAAGACAGTCTCTTCAGTAAGTGGTGCTGGGAAAACTGGGCAGCTGCATGTAAATCAACAAAACTAGAACACACCCTCACACCATGCACAAAAATAAACTCAAAATGGCTTAAAGACTTAAACATAAGACAAGGTATCATAAAACTCCTAGATAAAAATATAGGTAAAACATTCTCTGACATCAACTGTACAAATGTTTTCTTAGGTCAGTGGCCCAAGGCAATAGAAATAAAAGCAAAATAAACCCATGGGACCTAATCAAACTGACAAGCTTTTGCACAGCAAAGGAAATAATTTTTAAAAATGAAAAAAAAAAACAAAAAACCACACAGTATGGGAAAAAATAGTTGCAAATGATACAACCAACAAGGGCTTAATCTCCAAAATATGCAAACAACACATACAAGTCAAAGGCAAAAAAACAAACAACACAATTGAAAAATGGGCAGAAGTCCTAAACAGACATTTCTCTGAAGAAGACATACAGATGGACAACAAGCACATGAAAAAATGCCCAACATCACTGATTATTAGAGAAATGCAAATCAAAACAACAATGACGTACCATCTCACACCAGTCAGAATGGCCATCATTAAGCCCACAAATAACAAAAGTTGGAGGGGGTGTGGAGAAAAGGGAACCCTCCTGCACTGTTGGTGGGAATGTCAACTGGTACAACCACTATGGAAACCAGTATGGAGGTACCTTAGAAAACTATACATAGAACTACCCTATGACCCAGCAATCCCACTCTTGGGCATACATCTGGACAAAACTTTCCTGGAAAAAGACACATGCACCCACATGTTCACTGCAGCACTATTCACAATTACCAAGACATGGAAATAACCTAAATGTCCACTGACAGATGAATGGATTAAGAAGATTTGGTATAGGAGTTCCCGTTGTGATGCAATGGAAATGAATGAGGATGGGGGTTCAACCCCTGGCCTCACTCAGTGGGTTAATGATCTGGTGTTGCTGTGAGCTGCGGTATAGGTCACAGATGCTGCTCGGATCTGGCGTTGCTGTGGCTGTGGCATAGGCCAGCAGCTGTAGCTCCAATTCGACCCCTAGCCTGGGAACCTCCATACGCCGAAAATGCAGCCCTAAAAAAGCAAAAAAAAAAAGATGTGGTGTATATATACACAATGGAATACTACTCAGCCATAAAAAAGAAAAAATAGGAGTTCCTGTCATGGCTCAGTGGAAACAAACCTGACTAGTACCCATGAGGACAGGGGTTCAATCCCTGGCTGTGCTTAGTGGGTTAAGTATCTGGCATTACTGTGAGCTGTGGTGTAGGTCGCAGACATGGCTCAGAGTCTGCTTTGCTATGGCTGTGGTGTAGGCCAGAAACTACGGCTCTGACTTGACCCCTAGCCTGGGAACCTCCATATGCTGCAGGTGTGGCCCTAAAAATACCCCCCCCAAAAAAAAAGAAGAACGAAATAATGCCATTTGCAGCAACATGGATAGAACTAGAGATTCTCACACTAAGTGAAATAGTCAGAAAGGGAAAGATCGATCCCATGTGGAATCTAAAATCTGGCACAGACGAACCTACCCCCATAACAGAAACAGACTCACAGACATGGACAGCCGACTCGTGGTTGCCGAGGGGGAGGGAGTGGGATGGAAAGGGAGGCTGGGGTTACAGATGCAACCTGTTACACGTAGAATGGATAGACAGTGATCCTGCTGCACAGCACAGAGAACTCTATCCTATCACTTGTGACGGAGCACGAGGGAGGATAATGTGAGAAAGGGAATGGGTGTGGGAGTCTGGCCGGGTCCCTCTGCAGGAAGGGACAGAACAATGTAGATCAACTGTAATAAAAAATAAAATAAAATGCGAAAGTGTCCCATGGCCTCTTTAAATCTGCCCTTTAGGGCAGTCCACTGGTTCTCTTTCAAAATGACTCTATTGTGAAGGAGCTGGGCCTTACACAAGTCGCACGGGTGTTGGAGGGCTTCCTCCTACCACCTCCCGGCTTCCTCTGATGTTAACATCTTAGGTCAACACAGAACACTGACGGAAACGGGAGTGTAGCCAACCAGTCTATACATGGCTTTCCCCCGTCACCGGTCTTCCCAGGAGGCTCTTTTCTGATCCACAGTGCACTTCGGGATCCTTCCTTGCCTTTGGTCATCATCCTTCTGAGATCCTCCTCCATCACCCACCGTTCCTTCGTCTTCCAACCAATTCTGTTGCTTAACAAGGGCCCCGGCTTTTTGCCTACTTCATTTATAATTCTTAACAAACAAGCTCTGCAACTAGCTGTGGTCTCACGGTTTTGACCTATACAGACTTCTTCAATTTTGTCATGAACACAACCTAGGTGCTCCTTGAATCTGTGTCTCCCAGGCCACAGTCCTAACAGATCTCAAAGATCTCTTTATTTCAATCAGGTCGCAGTTTCTGAAATTTCGGTTAACACTCTGTATATTTTCGACTCAATTATATCACCAGATTGGGACCTCCTTGTTCTAAGACTGATTCTTCATTATCTCTACATATATCACCTCACATGTTGCTTTTAATTATCTCAAGTAATGAAGCCACTATTATGAAACATTATTTTAAATAATCAAAGCTTCTTTTCTCTCTGAACTCTGCTCCGTATAGAGTATTTATTCACACGATTTTAGGCATGATCTCTTTAACCAGAACTTGATGATTTGAAGATTTTGATAATTTTGTAAAGTTAAAAAGAGGTGGAGTTCCCGTCGTGGCACAGCAGAAACAAATTTGACTAGGAACCATGAGGTTGCTGGTTCGATCCCTGGCCTTGCTCAGTGGATTAAGGATCTGGCCTTGCTGTGGCTGTGGTGTAGACCGGTAGCTACAGCTTGGGTTAGACTCCTAGCCTGGGAACCTCCATATGCCACAGGTGTGGCCCTTAAAAAAAAAAAAAAAAAAAAAAAAAAAAAAAAAGCAAAAAGAATCTTGGTGATGCCTTAATGTTATCTTTTGAACTTCGATGTCTCAATCTCTGTAACCTGAACTGTTCATGATAAACATTTGTTAGCTTTTTGAGATACCAACAAATGCAGACTGCAGCCTGCCAGTTTTTGTTCTTATCCTAAAGAAACCAAGGCTTTCTTCTACTATCATTGACGACTTCCGATTTGCCCTGGCTGAGGGCTTAGACCTACTATGATGCGCATCTTGCCTCCTAACTGGCTTCCCTTTCTTCAGTGGATGATCACTCCCACCCCCACCCCCGCCAAATGGTTTTCATTTCTATGATCCGGACCCATCGCCTTTTAAAACAATGGCTCACAGGGACGGTTGGTAAAGCAGATGGTCTGTCTGATTTTATAACATGAGAAATAACGCTTTTATAAAGTGGGAATCCATCAGTGACTGACTCAGAAAAAAATGGCTACACAAGGATGTTATAAGCTCCTAAAATACAAGTTGTTAGCTCTTCTCACAGTCCCCGAGTTCTACTTCCTAGCATCAGAACAGTTTGCAATAAAGAAACGGAGTCTGACCTTCATTAAGTGCCTTTTACCAAAGGTAAATGTATATTTAAAAGTGTCAAGAAAGAGAGAATCTTACAACAATCCAAGCTCTTGGTTTAGACTCTGCCTCTCCTGGAACGTTATCTGGCACAGAGCTGCAGCAGCGGGCACTTCCAAGACCTTCTGCTGCCTGATTACGTTAGCATGTCATCTAGAGTCCTGTGCCAGATCAGGCTCAGCTGCAGCCTGTCTTGGGATGCTCATTTTAGAGAATATTTACTGCATTTTGTAAACCTCTTCCCACCCAGCCTTAATCTTACCTGGAGCAGAGATCCTTCAGGGTGAGAAAAAAAAAAAGACAGCTACTTCAATGTGAAAGTTATAGTGTTTAACCTCTTCCTTTTCTTCTGAGCTGAGCTGCCCTGGTTTCTCGTTTCTCTCTCCCTGGCAGTTTAGGCTTTACTTTATTCCATTGGAGTCCTGGAAGCATGCAGATTTTTTTCAGAAACCTGATGATGGGAAATCAAACCCAGCAGGCAACAGCTGCAAAGAAATAGACACAAAATGAAACTGAAAGCAGAGTCCACGGCAATTACTCACAAAGGAGCCACCAGGAGCTACGTTAATGGGCATGTCTGGAGTCATTTCTCAACTGGGATCTTTAAACTGTACTATTGGAAGATATCTTTGAGACTGCTTGCAGTAAAAATGAAAGTCCACTGGATCAATTAAAATAAGCCTATTTATGTCATGAGTGGGGCCAGTCTGAAAAGCATGGGGACGAGGAACACTTACTTTTTTCTGGGTCCGATTGCCTAGCGTGTTGGAGTCATTCGCAGGGCAGCTGGTTACTTACTCGTTTTAGTAAGTGAGGAATGTGAGTTCTCGGGGGAGTGACCATGGCTCACACACGTGGGAATTCTCAGCACCTAAGCCCGGGACGGGCACTTAGTGCTTAAGAAATAATAAATCACAGTGAGGAGAGCTGCCACTTCTTGGCCCACTTGTTTCAGACTGAGTGACAAGTTCTTCACCTAGATTGTCCCCTCCTGGTCTTATTACAGGTGTGTCTGTCACAACATTGCAGAGTGATTTCACAACTTGTTAAAATCACAAGGTACTGAGTAAGGTTTGAACCCCAAAACTCTTCTTCCAGAACCCATGCTATCCACCACCTCACTTAATACCTCTATGTTTGCTGACTGAACAATAATAACAATGTTTCTCATTTATCAGTGGCTTTCTAGGCCAGAGTATACATATGTAGTTTAAGACTCATAATTATGGTTTCGGGTATGGGTAATTATTATCCCCATTGTTTAGTGAGGAAAAAAGAGTCAGAAGGTAAGAAACATGTCTTCCTAAGTGTTCTTTGTGTATTCTAGAAGATCATATAGGCCGCAAATGTTGAGTGAGGTATTCTGTGGATACCGATTAGAACACAATAAAAGGCCATGAAATTTCTTCTTTTTTTTTTAATTCTACCCCTAGCCTCTAAGTTTCCATATGGATATATACACAAATAAATATCAATATAACATAGGTCTGAATAAAACAAATCTTTTCCTAAAATGGAACCTGCTCTTTAGTTGAAAAGAGAGTTACACTAAAAGGGAGATTAGAATCAGCGGAATGAGAAGGGTGAGTGTGGGCTGAAGAAATTCTAATGCTAAAGCGATGGTGGAGGCCCATTTAAAATATTATCCTGACTTAGAGTTAAATACTGGCAGTATGTGCCAAGCAGGAGTAGGAAGGCTGGCCAGGGATCACTGAACACCGTTACAGGCAGAAACGATGACTTCGGAAATAAATGGTCCTGGGTCCAATTTTATGCATAAGGAAAAGCAAGGAAAGGACTACAACCACATGCCATTCACAAAAAGCAACACAAGGAGGATTGCAGAACTATATGTAAAAGGCGAAACCGTAAAGTCTCTTGAAAATAATATGGAAAAATACTGTGACATATTAGAGAGTGGGGAAAGTATTCTAGGAGACAAAATACGCTACCTATATAGAAAAGATGAACAAATATGACAATATTAAATTGATATATTGTCAAAATACACCATCATCAAGAAAAGAGGCAATGAAGACTATGAGAAGACGTATGTAATTATAAATGACCCTTTCACAGACTATATAGGTAATTTCTACAAAAACAGATACTCAATGGAAAAATGGACGTGATGCCCACGCACTTCATACATTAAGAAGATGCCCAAGTGATGACAAACGTTAGAACAGGGCCTAATATCATGAGTGACGAGAGAAAGACGACGTCACATCATGAAGACACTGCAGTGCACACCCACCACAGCGGCTTAAGTGAGCAACGCACTGATAACTGCGACTGTGAGGCAGGCTGTGGAGCCGCTGGGCTTCTCAGACCACACCCCGAGGACACTGAGCACACGCACTGGCCTGGGTTTGTTACTGGTATTGACGGCATCAGGAGGTGCCTCCGGGCGCTCATGCCCTTGTCTAGTCCCGTCCACATTAAGTGCAGGGTTGGCCATGTGACTCGACGAGGATACGTCAGCAGACAGGGCACAGGGATGAGACGTCCTCCTGCACGGGGCTTGGCTTCCGGAGCCCAGCCCCTACAGGGATTAGGCTGGACCACCGAGGGATGAAAACCGCATGTAAGGAGATTGGCCCCAGGCTTCCAGGCGTCCCCACCAAGACCCGACACGTGTGGACGTGTCCATCTTACGTCCTCCACGTCCAGCTGGTCACCCGGACAGTGCGGCCCCAGGAGAGAAGCCTGGCGAGTCCAGCGGAACAAGGCACCCAACTCACAAACGTGTGAGGAAGAACAGAACTGTTGTTTTGAGTCAGCGGGATTGGAGTGTTTGTTACACGGCAACTGAAAACGGAGTCGCCCCCTCGGGAAAACTGTTTGGCGTCATATGCAGTGAAGCTAAAGCTACGTACCCCACCGACCGGGCCGTTTCATTCCTCAGTACGGGATCATCAGAGTGAATGCACATGTTTATCAGAGACATCCGCAGAATGACCGTTTCAGCTGTACTTCTAATACCTCCAAACTGAAAACTATTCGAATGTAAATCAGATGGATAAGTGGTATGTCTGTCCAGTGGCATGTGCCTTGGAGCCTTGGAACTGACCACGCTACCCTTAGACCCAGTGCTGGAGATGAGCCTCCTGGTTGTTAGAGAGAAAGGAGCTGGCCCCAGTCATACAGGCTGCCTGCTTCATTCCATTTCTGTGACGTTCAGAAGCGAGCAAATCCAATCGCCGATGTCCAATGCCAGAAAGTGGTTATTCTGGAAGGGGGGGAGGGTAATGACCAGAAGGGGGTGGAGGAAGGCCTCCGGGGTTCTGGCGCAAACGGATCAGGGTGCTTGTGTTCCCTTTATGATGCCGCACCCGCTGCTGACTGTCGAGCTGAGCCATTGTCCGTTCCCATCCTATACACACACTGAATTTTTCAAAAATCTGGGAGACGTCTTTACCTGAAGAAATAAGCCAGCTGGGGCTTCATTTATGACTGTGTTTTCCCCACAACAAAGAAAAACGCAGTGAGTCCACCCTGCACTGCTGCTTCTCCAATGTCACAGTCATCTGGTAATAGCTAGATGGCTTTGTGAAATAACGAGAAAATGGCCAGCCAGATCCCAAATTAAGATAAAGTGGGCAACTGAACTTTCAGGAAAATAGGCTCAGGTCCTGAAATAACCAGTCACTGTGTCCACAGAGTTTGGGGCTGTATCACCACTAATCTGCCTGTCTCACTTCTTCCCTTCTCTACCTTACTCTGATTAATATTTTGCAAACTATAAGGTCCATAGTTCATCCCTATCTTTTTTATGACTGTAAACTTGTGTCAATTTAAGGACAAGGCACCTTTGTAACTTTAGTTCCTGTTAGTCAAAGTGAGACTGAAAGTGAAAGGAGGGCAGGGCTGCTTTGAAACAGAGTCAATGCTGAGAAATCACCTGCTGCTTCTCCAGACCAATAGTCTGTTGTTTATCTGAAACCAAGAAACAGTTCCAGGGGCAGTTGACTCTTCTTGTGAACTGTGTGCGATGCAGGGTAAAAAAAAAAAAAAAAAAAAAGGTGAATTTCAGTTGCTTGTTCACTGGAAAAAGCTCATTTCCCTACACCCTTTCCAGAGGGTTTCTTTAGAAATGAAGAGCCAGTATTTTTTTTCTATAAACTGAATGTAAACAAAACTCCAGGCTCTAAATAAAACCACTCGCAGCTTTCCAACCCAGAGTTATCTCCAAATGCCTGGGTTCCTCCTCTGCTGAAGGGGGAGCACCCAGAACGCCAGGGCTTCCAGCTCCCTGACAAATGAGAACTTAATCTAGGTTCAGTCCTGGCTGTACCCATGTTTTCTCAGGCAGATGAGAACAGTTTTATTATTCTTTCAGATGAGGGCAGTGACCTCTACGATAGCTACTGCCATTTTCAATGAGCATACAGTGAACTCTGGGAAGGAAGGTAAGGAACATTCAGGACGTCACAGCAGATGTGCCCTCCAGGCCTCAGGGGAAAACAGGAGACCAATGATCCAAGGAAACGTGTCACTTACTGGCTAAAAACGGTGCAAAGGCTCTTACCTGCTTGGCAATAGAAAAAGGGTGAAATTTCCTCCTGCCTTCTAGTCACTTTCGGGCTCCTTATATGCATGTACCAGCTTCACTTACTCCATTAAAAAACAAAAAAAAACCCAAAAAGTTCTCCTTTCTAACTTGCTACAGTGAGAACAACCTTTGTTGATTAAAATTTTAATTTACCAACAACATGAAACCACTGAATTTGCTCTCTACTCCACAAACTCTTTTCCAGACAAACTAAAGTTATTATTCATAATAAATTTGGACAGGTTGGTTGATAAAATTCACTTTATGGTAGACATAAAATTATTCTTATGAAAAATACATAAATCAAATATTAGTGTAGAAATGCCTGGAAGCATATATTGAATACTGCTAAATTAATCTCATTTTTTACTACTTGCTCGAATTAGAGATTATTTTTTAATTTTTGTGCTTCTCTGAGTATTGTGAATTTTTTTCAATGACTGCAAATTGTTTTACAATAGTAAAAAAACACACACAATAAGAAAGTAGTTTCCCTTTTGAAAAAGAAAATAATTTATTCAAGACATAGTTTCTGCTATATATTGAGTATCACAATCCATTGGTCATTCATTTGCTAGACAAGCATTTAATGAGCAAAAACGTTATACAAAGCCCATCCTACATTAGTGTTCAACTGGGTACAGACAGGCGGTTATTATATCAAAATACTCATGTGGGAAAGGCAAGTTGGGACGACAAAGTGTCTTTGTCCCCCTGGTGTGGGGGGACACAGAGGTGCAGCATCCAACATTTCACCCCGGTGAGCAAACAGGAAGAGAGATCATTGTATTATCCATGTGGTAAGTCTGTATTATTTTTTAAATTTCCCCTGTGTGGGAGACCTTTTACCTGGAGCCTTTTCTTGGAGTGTATGGCAGCTGTAACAAATTATGCTTGAACTTCAAACTGGATAACTTGTCCTCTGACTCGGCTTTCTTGTCCTCCGACTCACCCTTGTTCCCTTCCTGATGTACAAAGAGCACTAGTTCCACCTCATCGGATAACTTGTCCTCCGACTCACCCTTGTTCCCTTCCTGATGTACAAAGAGCACTAGTTCCACGTCGGCTCTCGCGTGCTGAGTGCTTCACATTCCATTTGCCGGTCCTCGTGCTAGGCAGATGGACAGAGCTTTTCCCTGCCCCTCGTCCCTTTCCAGACCATCCAGACATGCTGTCTGCAGCACGTTTCTCTAGGGGATCCCAACGGGCTTCGGGACTGGCTCAGCTGTAGGACTTCTCATTGCAGTGCTGGTTGGAGAAACTGCAAGGTGTCTAAGAATTACCTCACCCCCCCCCATTCAGGAAGCAGAGCTGAGACATCAAGACTGGCTGCAGAGCTGCTGTCTCATGGTTCAGTGGACAGCGTGCAGGTTCCACCAGGCCGTCACCCTGTGGGCATCATGTTAAGTGAGATACGGGTTCTCAGAAAAAGCCCGATTTCATTTCAGCAGAAGCACACTGAACACATTTTTTAAAAACCTGTGGTGGAACCAGGAGGAGCTTTCATGATTCTGGTAATTACTTTACCGTTTTAAGCCCCATTATTAGTCTGTGAGCCCGTGGCAATAGCTTAATTCCTTGCAATTGCCACGGGAGGAAGTTAGAGGCCACAGAGCACATGTGTTTCAGCCGCTCAGGTTCGGAGGAGCAGGCTTGTCCTTTCAGCTTCAGGGAGTCCCTTCTGCACTAATTCTTCAACCTTGTCCAGTGTTCTGAGAACCCTGGGAGAGCAGGGAATGATGTGAAGACATGGCGAATTGAACGGCAATTCCTGGATTTATTTATTCAGCCAACATGAGATTTTGATACGGTGAGTTCTGCACAAAGAACCAAAGGTATATGACGGTGACCAAATACTCAAGATCAAGGGACCGTAGGAGAGACTAAAGTACATGGGTAATTTCGATGCCACAACTCTATGAGAGGCGCTATGGTAGCAGGGAGAGCATGCAAGGTACAAAGGCAGCACACTGAAGGTCACCTCATCCAGTCTCAGAAAATTAGGAAACAGGACCCTGTAAGGAGGAACAGGGCTTCGAGAATAAGGAGAATCAGATGAGGAAGCAAAAGCGTCTTCTGTGCACTGTGTGCAGAGGCTGAGAGTTAAATCCAGCTTGTAGAACCACAAGCAGTTCATTCGAGCAGAGCAGAGTCCAAAGCAGCAGACAGCATAAAGCATGCCCCCAGGATGGAGCTGATTCAGAAGAAGAGACTCCTTCCATTTCACCAACCTGACACATGTGGGGCTGGAATGTGGGCACCATCCCAGCCAGTCTCTCCCATGAGTTTATATCTGAAGAGACTGGGGAGCTGCATTTTAAAGCCTTGTTGAAAAACCACATGCTGATGAGCCACAGTAGAAGCAAAGCCCCACACATACTGAGCACAGAGGTAGCCTTAGGACAAAGGGACTCCTGGTCCCCAGTGACAGTGATGCCCTCTTTGGGGATCTTCGTCTCTGCAGGCGGTGAAGTAGGAACAGAGATGTTTTTCATGCACCTGGAAATTACTACCCAGCTGGTCCTCTGGCATGCTATCAATATGGAGTAAGAGATTTTTTTCCCCTGTCGGCTGGTCAAGGACCAAGCACTTCCAGTTTAGAAAGAACCACCTGATACACTCGGGGCCCGTTGGAACTGGGGATTTGGAGAATTCTTCCCTGCAGATGGGGAGAACTGGTGATCCCTGGAGGGGCAGCCTTTCGTCCACGTCCACGGGGAGGAGGCCTTCTGTTTCCAGGACTCTTTGCATCACTGCAGCTCCCATGCCTTTAAATCTTCTTTAATCCAACCTAGCGCTACCTTGTTGCAAATCAAATTTGCACGAATCCTGCAAAGACAAGAAGCATCGTTTTCTGCACAGGCCCAGAGTGAAGGAAGTGCTTCAGAGGAGGAAGGCGAGGCATGCAGCCCCAGTGAATAAGCTTAGGGTTGGTTTTCTCAGCACAGGTATGGAGTTTGGTGGATTAAGTTTCCTTCTAAATGTTCATGGAACAATTGATTAATGAAAAATATGGTCATAATTCCCTGTGATTTTATTGTTTCCATGGCAAAAATGAAAAGTGGGCCTGGAATAATGTAATAAGGTAATGCCAGAAAGACATGTTTCCTGTAAAAAATATCATGTGGAAGCGAGTGAAACCCAGGCCAGTAAAGCAAAACTTAGAAATCAGAGCTATGTATGTTTACCCAGTATCTACCTGTATCTCTATCTCTCTCCATATCTACACACACAGAAAACTCACAAGTGTAAGGTTAACCTAAATATAATTTAGAACTCACCACTTATCTCTCTCAGAGTATATCACACTTGACAAGGTCTTACGGAGTCAGTCTGTGGTACTTAGCATGTTTTCAATAAGTGTTTATTGATGGAATGAATAAATCAATGAGTAAACAAAAACAGACATTCTTTCTAGGGGCCATCAGTCATCCAATGTGCTAAATACAGCGAATGTAGTAAAATCATAACAAGAAAATGGTACTGAAATGTGTAAGCCTCCAAGGAGGAACAGTTAAGTCCTGAGAAAAGTAGAATGAAGAATTTGATAGTCTTCTAAAAGGATGTGTCATTTTGGAGGAAACATTTAGATGTAAATATCCTTTCTTAAAAGATGCAGCTGCCCAGGCACTAGCAAAACATGCTTTGTGCGGTACATTTTTTTTCATGAAGTCATTTTTCTTTCTTGAGATTCTGCATTTCTTTTTGGCACTGCTCTGATGGGCTGTTTTTGGCAGTACAGAACAGGAGGTGGACATAATAAGGAACATATACGCGTGTGAGCCTTAAGAAGTTACAGCATTCGGAGTTCCCGTCGTGGCTCAGCAGTTAGCGAACCCTACTAGCATCCATGAGGATGCGGGTGCAATCCCTGGCCTTGCTCAGCGGGTTTAGGAGCCGGCCATGAGCTGTGGTGTAGGTCACAGGCACAGCTCAGATCCCGCATTACTGTGGCTCTGGTGTCGGCCACCGGCTACAGTTTTGATTGGACCCCTAGCCTGGGAGCCTCCATATGCCACAAGTTTGGTCCTAAAAAACCAAAAAGACAAAAAAAAAAGGAAGTTATAGCACTTATTGTAAGCTAGAAAATTATTTTCATGGTATTAGCTAGTATAACATCATTTGTACCAACACTGGTTCTCAAATTTGGGGATTGTTAATTTTTTGACAGACAGCTGGTGTAACATTATTTCTGAGCAGGTCTGTGAGCAGGCATTTCTGGAAGAGATTAACATTTGATTCAACAGCCTGAGGGAAGAAAGTCCCCATCACCATGCTGTGTCCTAGTGTCTCTCCACCTCGCCTCTGTTCCTTTACCTTCTTCACCGCTGTGTCCATAAGACAGAACACAGAGCCCTGGACTCAAATGTCCAATAAAGCATTTACTAAACTGTATTATTCTCCCCTGTGTTAAAGATTAGATACTAATCTTGCCCTAAAGTACAATTTATTTCTACCGATGGTTTTCCTGCAAAACATGAGTTAATTTTTACTGAGACATGCAATCCAAGAGCATAGAAAGGGAATGAGCAAACACACAGCAGCAGGAGTGACTTCCAGGAATCAGCCAGAGCCCAAGGACGCCAGTGTAACCGATCACGGAAGAAGAGCTTGAAGGATCTGTTGGGAGCTGAGTCATGGGCATAATTCCACAGGCAGAGTCTTAAGAGTTGTCATTAGGCAAGTTCAGAGCTTTGCTTGAGGACCATCTTTCCCGTGGCAGGAGGAGAGAAAGAATAAAGTGGATTCTGAAAATAGAGATCAAGTAGGAGGCTGCTGCTGTTGTTTAGAAGACAGGACAAAGTTCCAACACTCAAGGCCTATGTGAAAGCATTTTCCACAGGGTCACTCAGGGGTTCAGTTTCCTTCCATTTCAGTGTTCTGCACCCATTAAGACACTCTGCTGATCTGCAAGCTCAGAACTGACTACTGACAAACCTGTGATCCAAATAAATACAGAAAAAGAAACTAGTAAATTATAAGCTCAGCATTCTATGGCTCAATTTCACAGGGACACACGTTTGCTTCTGTATATATTCCATGTTCAAGCTTAATCATGTGTCCTCACTTACTTATAAAGCAGCTGGAAAAAAATATAATCTCTGGCTGGTTTTCCATTAGCTCATTTGTACAATAAACTCATACAATATTTAGAACTGAAAGTTATGCAACAGTAACACAGAATTATTTTTACATCCCCAAATTAAATTCATGGCTTCAAGTATTGGACTCAGTTAAGCTAAGCATAGTGGCCTAGGACTACTTAAGCTACAGAAATTAATTTAGGAGGAGGGTTGGGCATATGATACAAATCTGAATAAAGAGAATCCTTCCACAGCCAACTTAACTAAAGTTTCTTTCTGTGTCTTTTCTTTTTCTTCAATAAGACTATCAGCTGACTTTTCAGCAGAAACTCTATAAACCAGTAAGGAGTAGCATAAGGTATTTAAAGTGATGAAAGGGAAACACCCACAACCAGGACTATTCTACCTGGCAAGGCTTTCATGCAGGTTTGCTGGAAAGATGAAAAACTGTACAGAGAAGCAAAAGCTAAAAGACTTTGGCCCCACCAAACCAGCTTTACAAGAAATGTTAAAGGAATTTGTCGAAGCAAAAAAGGAAAGGTTACAAGTAGAAACATAAAAATTACAAAAAGAAAAAGTTCATTGGTAAAAGAAAATATATAGTAAAGGTAGTAAGTCAGCCATGTATAAATCTAGTAGGAAGTTTAAAAGCAAAAGTAAAGTCATCTATACCCAAATAAGTAGTTAAGGCATACACAGAACAAAATTATATAAAATAGGATGTGAAAAACAAGAAACACAATGGGGGGGATAGAAATGCAAAGTTTTTAAAATGGGTATGAACTTAAGAGACCAGCAACCTAAAATAATCACATATATATAGCTACATATAACCCTCAGAATTACCACAAACCAAAAATTTTTAATAGATACACACAGAGAAAAAGAAAGGCATTCATATGTAACACTAAAGATAGGCATCAAGTCACAAAGGAAAAGAATAAAAGAAAAAGAGAGGAACAAAAAATAACCGCAAAAACAATGTAAAAACAATTAACAAAATGTCAATAAGTACAATAAGTATCTATCAATAACCACTTAAAATATAAAGAGGCTAAATACTCAAATCAAAAGACAAAGTGTGGCTAAGTAGATAAAAAAACAAGACCTATATATAACCTGTGTAAAACAGACTCACTTCAGATCCAATGACAGACACAGATTGAGAGTGAAGGAATGAATAAGGCATTCCATGAAAATGAAAAGAATTCTCTCATGGCATAGCAGGATAAGGATCCAGTGTTGTCACTGCAGTGGCCTGAGTCAATGCTGTGACACAGGTTTGATCCTTGGCGTGGGAACTTCCACATGCATGGGCATGGCCAAAAAAGACAAAAAGTAAATGAGAATAAAGCCAGAGTAGCAATATTTATATCACACACACACACAAATACTTTAAAGCAAAGACTGTAACAAGAAACAAAGAAGGACATCATATAATGATCAAGGGGTCAATCCAAGGAGATATAACAATTATAAATACATATCCATAAATACCTAAAGCAAATATTGACAGATATAAAGGGAGAAAGCAACAGTATCACAATAACAGTAGGAGGCTTTAACAAATGGATAGATCATTCAGACAGAAAACCAGTAAGAAAAAAGTAGCCTTAAATGACATACTACACTAGATGAATTTATATGTAAAAATTCCTTCTAATAGCAGCAGAGTAAGAGTTCCTGTTCTGGCTCAGTGGTAACGAACCTGACTAGTATCCATGAAGAAGTGAGTTAGATCTCTGGCCCCACTCTGTGGTTAAGGATCTGACATGGCCATGAGCTGTATATCACAGATGTGGCTCGGGTCTGGCATTGCTGTGGCTGTGGCATAGGCTAACAGCTGCAGCTCCTATTTGACCCCTAGCCTGGGATGTGGTCCTAAAAAAACCAAAAAATTAAAAAAAAAAAAAAAGCAGCAGAGTACATATTCTTTTCAAATGTACATGCAACATTATCTAGGATGGATCACATGCTAGACCACAAAACAAGTCTTGGTAAACTTAAGAAAACTGAAATCATATCAAGCATGTTTTCTGACTACAACACTATGAGACCAGAAAACAACTAGAGGGGAGAAAACTGCAAAACACAAACACATGGAGGCTAAACAATATGTTACTGAACAACCAGTGGCTCACTGAAGAAATCAAAATGCACCTGAGGCAAGTGAAAATGAAAACACAATGGTCCAAAATCTATGGGACACAGCAAAAGCAGTTCTAAGAGGGAAGTTTATTGCTATATAAGCCTATCTTAGAATACAAGAAAAATTTCAAATTACAACATTACCTCACTCATAAAAGAACTAGCAAAAGAAAAATAAAACCCAAAGTTAGCAGAAGTCATAAAGTTTAAAGTAGAAATAAATGAAATAGAACTAAAACTAATAATTCTAAAATTTGAGTGGAAACACAAAAGACCCTGATTAGGCAAAACAATCTTGAGAAAGAAGAAAGCTAAATGTATCATGCCACCTGGTTTCAAACCATACTATAAAGCTACAGTCATCAAAAAAATGTGTTAATGACCCCAAAACAGACACATAGACCAATGGAACATAATGGAAGACCCAGAAATGAACCCAGACTTACATGGGCAATTAATCTACAACAAAGGAGGCATGACAATACAGTGGAGTAAAGACAGCCTCTTCAATAAATGGTGTGGGGAAAACTGGACAGTTACATGCAAAAGAATCAAGTTGGACTTCTCTCACACCATGCACAAAAATAAAGTCAAAATGAGTTAAAGCCTTAAATATAAAGCCTGAAACCACAGCACTTCTAGAAGAAAATATGGGTAGTAAACTATTGGACATCAGTCTATACACACATATGTACATATACATATATATATATATATATATATATATATATATATATATAGCATATCTCCTCAAACAAGGGAAATAAAAGCAAAAGCAAACAAATTTGACTACATCAAATAAAAAGCTCTTACACAGGAGTTCCCATCTGTGGCGCGGTGGAAACGAATCTGACTAGGAACCATGAGGTTACAGGTTCAATCCCTGGCCTCGCTCAGTGGGTTAAGGATCCGGCGTTGCTGTGGGCTGTGGTGTGGGTCGCAGATGCAGCTTGGATCTGCATTGCTGTGGCTCTGGCGTAGGTCAGCAGCAACAGCTCCGGTTAGATCCCTAGCCTGGGAATCTCCATAGGCCATGGGTGCGGCCCTAAAAGGACAAAAGACAAAAATAAAATAAAAAATAAAATAAAATTTAAAAAGCTCTTACACAGCAACAGAAACTATCCACAAAATAAAAAGCCACCTACTGAATAAAAGAAGATATTTGCAAATGGCATATCTGTTAAGGGGTTAATATTCAAAATATACAAAGAACTCATACAACTCAACATCTGAAAAAAAAAAAAAAACTGATTTACAAATGGGCAGACGATCTGGATATTTTTCCAAAGAAGACATTAACAGATGCCCAACAGACACATGAAGAAGCACTCAACACCACTCATCATAAGGGAAATGCAAATCAAAAAAACAATGAGCTATCACCTCATATCTGCCAGAACGATCATAATTAAAAGGCCAACACATAACAAATGACGGCAATGATGTGGAGCAAAGGGAACTCCCACGCACTGTTGGTAGGAAAATAAAGAAATAAAGAACAATTAACATCAATCTCCCTCAAACTCTCCCAAAAAATAAAAGAGGAGGGATCACTCCCAATTTCATTCCCTGAGGCCAGCATTGCCTGATACCAAACTCGGTGATACTACAGTATCATTTGGTCAGTGACACTACAAAAAAGAAAACTACAGACCAGCATCCTTGATGAATCTTGATGCAAAAATCTTCTACAAAATACTATGAAATAAAATTCAATAGTACATTAAAAGGGTTATATACCGGAGTTCCCGTGGTGGTGCAGTGGTTGACGAATCCGACTAGGAACCATGAGGTTGCGGGTTCGATCCCTGCCCTTGCTCAGTGGGTTAACGATCCGGCGTTGCCGTGAGCTGTGGTGTAGGTTGCAGACGCGGCTCGGATCCCGCGTTGCTGTGGCTCTGGCGTAGGCCAGTGGCTACAGCTCCGATTAGACCCCTAGCCTGGGAACCTCCATATGCCGCGAGAGCAGCCGAAGAAATGGCAAAAAAAAAAAAAAAGGGTTATATACCATGACCATGTGTGAACCATACCTGGAATTAAGGGTTGTTCAACAGAGGAAAATCAATGTGATGTGCATATAACGGAATAAAGGACAGGAGCCACACGATTATCTCAACTGATGCAGAAAAGCATTTGACTAAATTCAATACACTTTCATGATTAAAAAATAAAATAAAATAGGAGTAACAGGAAATTACCTCCACATAATGAGGCCTATGTTGTTGCACAACACTGTAAATAAACTGTATTTAATAAAAATTAAAAAATTTTTAAAAGCCTCTATATGTGAAACTCACATAAAACATCAGACTCAAAGATACAAGACTGAAAGCTTTCCTGTAATATCCAGGAGGAGGAGGTCAAAAAGGCCCACATTTGCCACTTCTCCTCAACGTAGTACTGGAAGTACCAGCCAAAGCAATTAGATAATGAATAAATAAACAAATAAATACCACTTGTTTCATAAAGGAATAAGTAAAATTAGTTTTGCTTACAAATGACACAATCTTATATGTAGGAAACATTCTGAGATCAAGCTAACACACTTTCCCTATTCATTTTACTTTCTATTTTTACATTAAAGACTTCACTCCTCAAAAAAAAAAAAAAAATATATATATATATCTGGAGTTCCCATCACGGCACAGCAGAAACAAATCCGACTAGGAACCATCCTCAGGGTTCGATCCCTGCCCTTGCTCAGTGGGTTAAGGATCTGGCGTTGCTGTGAGCTGTGGTGTAGGTCCCAGACACGGCTCGGATCCCCTGTTGCTGTGGCTGTGGTGTAGGCCGGCGGCAGCTGCAGCTCCGATTAGACCCCTAACCCAGGAACCTCCATGTGCCACGGGTGTGGCCCTAAAAAGACAAAAGAAAAAAAAATTTTAAATAGAGTTACCATATGATCTGGAATCTACTTCCAGATACAGATCTAGAAGGCCTGAAAACAGGATCTCAGAGAGCAGTATTTACATCGAGCATTTTTCAGAACAGCCAAGAGGTGGGGTAACCCACAAGTCTGTATCAACAGATGAATGGACAAAGAAAGTATCTGTACATACAATGAAACGGTTGCCTTAAAAAAGGAAAATCCTGTCACGTGCTACAACGAGGGCTCATCACGAAGATATTAGTTTAAATAAAATAACTCAGTTACGAAAAGGGTGATTCTTTCTGATTCCATTTATATGAGGTACATAAGGTCAAACTCTTAGAGAAAACAGAAGGGTGGTCGTGCAGCCCTCAGGTGGTGGTGTCAGGGAGCCTTGTTTGAAGGGTACAGAGTTGCAGTTTGCGGGATGAAAAGGCGCTAGAGGTCTCTTCCACGGCGATGGGAGTGCAATTCACATTTAAGTCCACTTAATCGGTACACTTAGGATGGTAACATTTACACTATTTGTTAACGACAGTTAAAAAGGAAAAATAGTAATGCAACAACATACACAACGATTTCAAGAGAAATACAGAAAACGACACCATAATACTGAAAGACTAAAAACAGGCTTTTAAATAAATAAAGCAACAATCCATACTCCAAAATGAAAGCGATTAACTCAAAATAGTATCTTCATGGCAGTTTGTATTTGCTTGTTAAATCCAATAGAATCCCATTTCTGAAGGAATTTCACAAAGCAATCTGAATTTTCACTAAGAACTGGCTGGGGCAAGGAGTCAAAACAGGCACTGGAGAAAGAATTCATCACATTATTAAAATGAAACCTAAATGACAGTCACGTAAAGGGAGGTACGGAGTTTACTAGGGTAGATCTCTGGACAGGACAGAAGAGATGGTTGAGAAATAAGTTTAAATATGAGTAAGAACTGTCCGGCTATTTTGTAAAAATACTAAAATTCACTTCGTTTCCTCCGAGATCAAAATAAATTCCTCACGGGTCCAAGTTTCGAATGTTCCGATTTGAGATGCTGAGACGAGCTACTAGGACAGTCGGTGCTCCCCCTCCCTCTCTCCCCCTCCCTCTCTCTCTCCACTCCTTTGCTTTTGTTATTGGAGTAGAAGTCAATTCAGTCACCAGGGATTTGTTATATCTAAGGCAATGACCACATCTAATTGATCTCTGAACGGCCCTCAGCACCTATAGCACAGGTGTGCACAGCACACAGGCTTTCTGTACACGCGCGTGTGTTGCAGGTGGTTTTTCTAATCGCTGCTCTTGGCCCCACTGACTAGACTTAGGCTCCCCTTTGAAGAAAGGAGGCCCCAGCGCTGAGTACCCTGGACCAGGCTGCATGGAATTCTTCATGCGGAAAGCAGCTTCATACAAAAACATTCCACACCTGAAATTCAGAGTTCGTTTTGGGGGACCTAAAATTCTGGACAACGTGTGGAACCACGAAGTACATATACATATGTGGAGTTTTAACGTCCTAACAGTGACATGCAAATTAACTTGATCTGTGACTGTCTTTTAGAATAACTGAAGTATTCTAAAGACTGCAACTCCAAGTATACTGGAAAGTGAGGAATTACAACTTCCTTGTACCCTGCATTTAGAGGAAAAAGGTCTCCAGCACTAGTCAGTCTAACATTAAAAAAAAAAAAAAAGGGCCAACAAAGTGCACATGACCCTCCATCCTCATCAGGAGGAGCCAGTTTCCTAACATCTAGAGACTTCTGAGAAACTGGCCTTTGCTTTCATTTTCAACCCAACTGTGTTCAGTAAGAGTTGCCAGCTGTCCTTAACTGACACAAGAAAACTGTTTCTCTGAGAAAAGGGGAAGGAGAGCCAGAGACCCTGAATTTAGAAAATGACTATAATGTTGAGTTCCCATCATGGAGCAGCGGAGACAAATCTGACTAGCATCCACGAAGACATGGGTTTGATCCCTGGCCTCGCGCAGTGGGTTAAGGATCTGGCATTGCTGTGGCTGTGATGTACGTGGGCGGCTACAGCTCTCATTTGACCCCTAGCCTGGGGATTTCCATTTGCTGCAGGTATGGCCCTAAAAAGCAAAAAAAAAAGCTGCATAAAACCACTAAGTTAGAAAGAATCTGGGTGTGTTCCAGCAGCTGAAAGACCCAGATAAATCATAGTTTTCAAAGGTCATTAAAGTCACTCTCTGAGAAACATTTTAAAAGATAACAACATCGGGAGTTCCCTTGGTGGCTCAGCAGGTTATAAACCCGACTAATATCCATGATTATGAGGGTTTGCTCCCTGGCCTCACTCAGCGGGCTGAAGGATCTGGCCTTACCATGAGCTGTGGTGTAGGTCGCAGGGCTCTGATCCCTTGTTGCTGTGGCTGTGGTGTAGGCCGGCAGCTACAGCTCCAATTCAACTCTTAGCCTGGGAACTTCCATATGCTGCAGGTGCAGCCTTAAAAAGGAAAAAAAAAAAAAGAAATTTTTTTAAGATAAAAAGATAATGGTGAAGAGGGAGCAAACACAGAGTATTTAGTCCTATTTGTTAAATCTCAGACACTGACCTCCAGGTTAGAGAAACACCTGCGCACGCCGGGATCTGGAGAGAACCTTGTAACCATCTCCCTTTCTCCTCACTCCCCTCTTCCTCGTCCAGGGCGAGAAAAAGCAGTGAGCTTAAGGGTAAACAGAGAATCAAATCTGTATCCACCTCTGACGAGCTTGGTTGACAGGAACGGGCATCATCACCCACCCTCCTCATCATCACCCACCCTCCACTGTAAGATGGAGACAGTCCCTCTTCTTTTGCCTGGTTCCGGTCAGGACTGAATTGAACATTAACACAGGTAACTCTTAGAAAACAATCAAGACATAAAGCTGTGACTTCCCCTGCTCTTTGGCAGACACAGAAAGGCAGTACAGTGAAGTGGTTTGACAGAAGGGTGTGAGATCAAGGATGATTTGGTTCAGATTATTTACAGGGCTGCGATGTGGGACAAGAGGGTACATTTTCTGTGCCTTAGTTTCTACAAAACGATGGGGAAATGTTTGTTCTAAGTTATTGAACGCATGTAGAGCGGTCAGCACAGAGCCTGGAACCTGAGCACAGGACATGCAGCCCCTTCCTGCGTGTGGGAATTAAGTTCCAGGGACTGTGTGTTCATGAAAGCGCCAGATCTGTCCTCTTCTTCACTGACCCCACACATAAAGGAGGAGCCTGGTTCACTGTGAGGCCGTTTTTAAGGAAATTAAACTTAAAGATGAGGAGGCTTCCTCATTCTAAATAGTTTTTCAAACAGACCCCAATCCTGAGATATAGTCCATTATATTTAAACATCTAGTAGACATGTTTTAAAACAGCAAATGATCTCTAAGATCTCTTCCCCCCCCCCCAAAAAAGAACGTGAAGATCATGCCAAATCCATTTACCTTCCTCCCAGGATGGCTTTTAGAAATTCCTTTTATGGTTGTTGAGTCATTGCTTTGTATTCATTGCTTTCAGTTTCATATTTATTCTAAGTCTATTACAGAGGTTGCTTTGCTTCTGACTCGGCTCTAGAGGGAATCAGTAAAGCTCCTCGACACTGGCTGTGTGGACTAACAGTCAAACCCTCCCGTGAAACAGAGAAGTTACAGAGAAGTCCACTCGTCTCACTGAGAAGAGGAAAGAACTCTCAATGAGGTAAGAACTCTCCTTTTCCTCAAAGCAGCTTTCTCTCCAGGGCTGCAGGAGCCCTGCTCTGGGAAATGGAGCCCCAGTTCAGGCTGGTGCAGGAGTGGGAAGGGATTTATAAGGGTCAATTCGTTTTCTAAAAACTGAGCAGCATCAAGACGGGCGGCAGCTGAGCCTGCTGTGAGCCCAGGGGTCAGATGAAAGCCTGCTGTTCCCAGCCGGCAGCCCATCCGCGGGCGTTTACTGTGCTTGTGTGCGAGGGGAGTAAATCAGAGCTGCAAGTGCCCTAGGACTGTCTTCCTCTTTGCTGATGCTCTGTCTGTGTTGACTGCACGGGTAATTAAATTACCATTGTCTTTGATGGAACCTGCACAAGAGTGATCTGACTGTAGCTAAAAAACTGAAACTGCTACAAATATGTTATGTTCACTAGAAGGAAAGAACAGAAAGCAGATACAGTGCAAACAGCTACCTGACACTGTTAAAGACAAAGGAAAACACTGAAACCCAGGAGCTCCTGTCCTGGCTCAGCAGTTAACCAACCCAACTGGGATCCATGAGGATGAGGGTTTGATCCCTGGCCTCACTCAGTGGGTCAAGGATCCAGTGTGGCTGTGAGCTGTGGTGTGGGTTGCAGGTATGGCTTGGATCCTACATGGCTGTGGCTGTGGCTGTAGCTCTGATTCGACCCCTAGCCTGGGAACTTTCACATGCTGCAGTGTGACCCTAAAAAGCAAAAAAAAAAAAAAAAAGACGAGACAAAACCTGAAACCCAGAGTGAAAGACGTAGATTCACAACCACACTGCTCTTTGGTCATACATTTGCCTTTTGTTTCAAAACGGGCATCTTCTTTAGAAATAGTGCAGATTCACGCGATCAGCCTCCTGGACCAGCTCACTGCTCACCCTTAGGAGCCGAGTTCAGCCCCACCACCTTCCTACCAGGCGCCCCTGTGAAGAACCTTCTGCGCTGCTGCACTGCAGGCACCACCTCTTCACGCTGCCCTCTCTGTGCTCTCAGGGGGCTTGAGCTTGTTTCCTCAACGCTTCCCCTCGACTCCTTGGTTTGGCAGCGGCTTCATTCATCACCGGCTCGTCTGGCGGCTCTCTCTTCTTCTCACCTCCCCTCCTCTTCCCTCCTCGCCCCCTCCCGATCCCTTTTCCTCCTCTTCCTGCTGCTTCTCTACAAAATGGGGAAAAGAACCAAATGGAAAACTCGAAAGTATCTGGCCAGAAATACGGATGTTTCCTTTCAACAACTTTCTTCTTCAACTCTCCTTATCTGCCTCCTGAGTTTTTAAACTGTCATTGTCTTCGTTCCCTGACACACGCATATACAGGCACCTGCATGGTTTTCAGCGACATGCAATCGTTGATATTGCGGAGTTTTCCGCCACTTAGTTGGAGGCAAACTGATTGGGAAGTTTAAGTTCAGGGCCCCTTGCGTATACAAGCCCACACCAAGGCTTGGGAAGGGTCCCGTCACACATTTTTATAAAATCTGCAAAAGTAAGTTATACTGGTTTCACTTCCAGAATAGTCGCGTGTGGACGACCCGTGTGGCTCACAACAATATAGTTGCGTAAGAAGTTCTGTGGATCCTCATTCGAACCAAAATAAGGATAACTAGTGGGGGAAAAAATGACTAAATCTCTGGAAACTGTTCACAGACAAGCATCAAATGATGACCTGTCCGTGAACATCCTGGCCAACAGGACGGATCACTAAATAAATAAAGAGACAGCGAATTTCTCACACGGAGCCAGGATGCACCATAAGTCTCTCTGCGTCCTATTCTATTTTACATTTAACGTCCAGTGTAAAATTTTTAATGAGAATCCAAAAGGGAAGGTTTTCATGGCAAACTAAATGAAAGATCTTGTTCACGAGGGTGACGGAAGGCTCCCAAGTCACTGCCCTATCAGTTCTTCTTCCTGGGCTCCTTGGATAACACTTCGGTAACTTGCTAAAATGAGTCAGATTTCCTTCGTACCTCTCCCTGTTGACACACAACTTCTGGCCATTGGGGGAGGGGGAGATTTATGAGTCCACCTTCCGGATGCCATATAACTGGTGACAGTGTTCCACTTTAGACAGGAGGTTCTAATGCAGCCCGTCTCCTCCCTTGCAGACCCGGGGACATGGCCTCAAAGGTGCACATGCCCGAACCACAGTGCCTCATTGAGAACATCAATGGGCGACTGGCGGTGAACCCGAAAGCGCTGAAGCTCCTGTCTGCCATCAAGCAGCCCCTGGTGGTGGTGGCTATCGTGGGCCTGTACCGCACAGGCAAATCCTACCTGATGAACAAGCTGGCTGGGAAGAACAAGGGTGAGTGGCCCCAGCAAACCGGGCTGAGCCCCTGCTGTGCACCCGCACTCCCAGCAGGCAGGACCGTGAGGCCGGGAGAGGATGTCAGAGGCGAGGAGACACGTTAAAGTTAACTTTCAATCCACAGCCCCACTCTCATCGTCACTCTGACCTCAAAGACTCAGCTCAGCACTCTTCATATTGTGTCTCAGTTTCCCCTTCCTCAAGCATAAACTGTCCTTTCTTAGGAAGATTCACGCAGAGATAAAAATAACCAATGTATATAATAAGAAAGACACTTCCTAAAACATTCATGTCCTAAGTGCGTTTCCACTGATTTAAAAAATGTCTAAAGTTGTATTAGCTATTCTCATGTTTTTATTTATCTTTTCTTGCTTTCTAACTGTTGTAAATACACATAACATATACCTTCAGCACCACCGCCCATTTCGAGAAGTTCTCCCAGCGGAAACTCTGTACCCCGTTAAGCAAGAACCCCCGCCCCTGACAACCACCACTCTACATTCCGCCTCTAAATCTGACTGCTCCAGGAGTCTCACACAAGAGGCCTCATACATTAATTGGCCTTTTGCGAGGGCTTGTTTCACGTAGCATAAGGTCTTCAGGGTTCACTGTTACAGCATGGGTCAAAATCTCTTCCTTTTTCAGGCTGAGTGACTGTCTGTGTATACCATTGTATTTATCCAGTCACCTGCTGATGGACATTTGGGTTGGTTCCAACTTTGGGCTCTCATGAATAATGTCGCTAAAAACACGTGCGTACAAATATCTGTTCAAGTGCCCATGGTCACTTCTTCTGGGTATGTACCAAGAAGTGGCCTTGGTGGATCATATGACAATTCTATTTTATTTTTTCTTTTATTTTTATTTTTTGTCTTTTTAGGGCCACACCCGCAGCATATGGAGGTTACCAGGCTAAGGGTCAAATTGGAGCTATAGCTGCCGGTCTACACCACAGCCACAGCAATGTGGAATCTGACCCACATCTGCAACCCACACCACAGTTCACGGCAATGCCAGATCTTTAACCCACTGAGCAAGGCCAGGGATCGAACCTGCATCCTCATGGATGCCAGTCAGATTCATTTCCACTGAGCATAATGGGAACTCCTCTATGTTTAATTGTTTAAGAAATCACTGTATCACTTTCCACAGAAATGGTACTGTTTAACATTCCCGCCAGAAATACACACACACACACACACACACACACACACACACACACAAAGTCCTAATTTCTCCACATCCTAGCCAACGCTTGTTATTTTCTGGTTCTTGTTTGTTTTTGTTTTTTGGTAGGGGCCAGCTTAATGGAGGTGAGGTAGTATCCCATTGTTGGTTTTTAAAAATAATGATTCCTTAATATTATCAAATATTCATTCAGTGCCAAATTTTCCAATTTTCTTATAAATACCAGTTAGTTTTCAGGATTCACATAAGATCTATCTACACATTTCGCTGCTCTTTTTTTTTTTTTTGAAGTATAACTGATTTGTGATATTGTGTCAGATATACAGAAAAGCGATTTGGTTATTTTTTTTTTTTCAGATTATTTTCCATTATAGATTACTACAAGGCCCTGGACTCTATACTAGTGATGTTGAGTGTCTTTTCATGTGCTTATTGATCTCTAATATCATTTCTTTAGAGAAATGTCTATCCAAGTCCTTTGCTCATGTTTCAACTGGTTTGTTATTTAATTTGCTTTTTTGTGTTGCATTGTAGGACTTGTTTATATACGTGTATATCAATTCTTTCTTTTTTCTTTTTACGGCCACACTGTGGCATATGGTAGCTCCCCCACCGGGGGTCTAATCGGAGCTACAGCTGCCAGCCTACACCACACCCACAGCAGCGCAGGATCCGAGCTGCATCCGTGACCTATGCCCCAGCTCACTCCGGATCCTTAACCCACTGAGTGAGACCAGGGATTGAACCCGCATCCTCATGTACACTCCTCAAGTTCTTAACCCACTGAGCCGCAACAGAAAACTCCACAGTTCTTTATCAGATTCATGACTAGCAAGAATTTTCTTCCGTTCTGTGTTGTGTATTTAATTCTGTTGCCGGTGTCCTCTGATAAAGAAAATTTTAATTTTGATCAAGCCCAACTTAACTACTTTTAGTGCTGTTGTTTAGGCTTTTAGCATCATATCCAAGAACTCATTGCCAAATCTGGTATCGTATTTAATTCTGTTGCTGGTGTCCTTCGATAAAGAAAATTTTAATTTTGATGAAGTCCAACTTAACTATTTTTAGTGCTGTTGTTTAGTGGCGTTTTAGCGTCATATCCAAGACATTGACAAATCCAGTATCATGAAGTGTTTCTCCCACCTTTTCTTCTAGGAGTTTTATATTTTAGCTCTTACACGTAGGTCTTTGATGCATTTTGGTTAATTTTTGTAGAAGGAAAGACTCCGTGGTCTTTCACCATAGAGCATAATGGTGGCTGCGGAGTTTTTATATGACTTTTATTATACTGACTCGGGTTCTTTCCATTTCTAGTTTGCTGATTGTTTTCATCATGAAAAGTATCGAATCTTTTCATGTATTTTAATATTCTCTTTCTCTGGCTCTAATACTGCTTGTGGTTTCAGTTCTCTCTACAAAACTTGATATGCTACATTTTATCTCAGTTACCAGAACCACCTGATATAAAAACTTCAATCCCTCTTGTCCCCACGCCACCCCCCCACCTCCCGCAGGCTTCTCTCTGGGCTCCACGGTGCAGTCTCACACAAAGGGCATCTGGATGTGGTGTGTGCCTCACCCCAAGAAGCGAGAACACACCCTGGTTCTGCTCGACACCGAGGGCCTGGGGGATGTTGAGAAGGTAAGGACCAAGGGTTCACTTTTGGAATGAGCCCCTCTCCTCTGCATCTTCTACGCACTATGTAGTTTTTCTTTTTTCTTTCTTTGTCTTTTGTCTTTTGAGGCCCGCGCTCACAGCATATGGAGGTTCCCAGGCTAGAGGCTGAATCACAGCTACAGCTGCTGACCTACACCACAGCTCACGGCAACGCCAGATCCTTAACCCGCTGAGTGAGGCCAGGGATCGAACCCGCAGTCTGGTGGTTCCTGGTTGGATTCGTTTCCGCTGAGCCACAATGGGAACTCCTAATTTTTCTTTAGCTAAGAGCTTGTACTCACCATGTTTTGTCACCTCTGTGACTCACTGTCTGATTGACTTCACTTAGCATGGTAATTTCTAGGTCCATTCATGTCACTGCAAATGCCATTATTTCTTTCCTTTTAATGGCTGAGTAATATTCCATTATGAATATGTACCACATCTTCTTTATCCACTCCTCTGTCGATGGGCATTTAGGTTGCTTCCATGTCTTGGCTATTGAAAATAGTGCTGCAATGAACATTGGAGTACACGTGTCTTTTTGACTCATGGTTTTCTCTGGACAGATGCCCAGGAGTGGGATTACTGGGTCATATGGTAGTTCTATTTTAGTTTTTTGAGGAATCTCCATACTGTTTTCTACTGTGGTTGCACCAACTTACATTCCCACCAACAGTGTAAGAGGATTCCCTTTGTTCCACATCCTCTCCAGCACGTATTGTTTGCAGACTTTTTGACGATGGCTATTCTAGCTGGTATAAGGTGGTACCTCATAGAAGTTTTGATTTGCATTTCTCTAATAATTAGTGATACTGAACATCTTTTCATGTGTTTTTGGGCCATCTGTACATCTTCTTCGGAAAATTGTCTGTTTAGATCTTCAGCTATTTTTGATAGGGTTGTGTGGTTTTTTTGGTATTGAGCTGCAGGTGGTGTTTATATATTTTTGAGATTAATCCCTTGTCAGTCACTTCATTTGTAAATATTTTCTCCCCATCTGTGGGTTGTCTTTTGTTTAGGGTCTCTTTTGCAGTGCAAAAACTTTTAAGTTTAACTAGGTCCCATTTGTTTGTTTTTGCTTTTGTTGTCATTACTCTAGGAGGTGGATCTGAAAAGATATTGCTGTGATTTATGTCAGAGAGTGTTCACCCTGTGTGTTCCTCTAAGAGTTTTACATAGTATCCGGTCTCATATTTAGAGCAGAGGCCTACATTTGCCTCTTTGTATTATTTTAAATATTTAATAAGTAATGGAAAGTGTTAGGAGTCTAACAACTGCTCAATGAAATAGATACAGGTGTTACTAGCTTTGTATTAAGGCAAGTTTCTGCAAAATGAAGAGAAAATTTTAATTTCAATTATACTTATGGCCTTAGATTGCCCACCAAATATGACTCTTTGTTTTGCACTATCTACCCACAATCATAAGAAGGACTTGTGAGAACCAGGGCAAACCAAAAATACGAATCAGAAAACTACACAGAGTCCAGTCTACTAACAATCATTTTTGCTTGGATTTGGTTTCCTCTTGCAAGCGAAAATGACCTTCTGTCATAGTCTAAAACAAAAACTCTAATGAAACGGGCACGCTTTTAACGACGGCTGATCTGGAAACTGCGCTGAGAATGAAACATCATCCTGGCCCAAATGTGTTCTGATCTGCAGGGTGACAACCAGAACGACTCCTGGATCTTCGCCCTGGCAATTCTCCTGAGCAGCACCTTCGTCTACAACAGCATGGGGACCATTAACCAGCAGGCCATGGACCAGCTACAGCATCCCTTCCGGGGTCCAAAACAACCCCAAAGTCAGGGGGACCCTGTATTAAAGACACAGCTGTCTAACTGTGAATCCTAATGAGTCAAAACAAAAAAGAAAAACAAACAACCAAGACAGGAGTTCCCTGGTAGCCTAGTGGTTAAGGATTCACTGTTGTCACCACTGTGGCTCAGGTTTGATCCCTGGCCTGGGAACTTCTGCATGCCACAGACACGGCCAAAAAAAAATAATATTCAAGGGCAGAGGAAAAATTCTAAGTACCAATAGAAGAACTGATACTTGGGGTTTAAAACAAAGGCGAGGGAGTGCCCATCATGGCTCAGTGGTTAACGAATACAACTAGGAACCATGAGGTTTTGGGTTTGATCCCTGGCCTTGCTCAGTGGGTTGAGGATCTGGTGTTGCTGTGAGCTGTGGTGTAGGTTGCAGATGCGGCTTGGATCCTACGTTGCTGTGGCTGTGGTGTAGGCCAGAGCCTACAGCTCCAATTGGACCCCTAGCCTGGGAACCTCCATATGCCGTGGGAGCGGCCCCAGAAAAGACAAAAAAATAAAAAATAAAATAAAACAAAGGCAAAACAAAGGTTCCCAATATGTGGAACGAACACAGAATGGGGCACTGCTCTCCCTCTATGCTTTACTTTATGTCTGCACACAAAGCATCTGGAAGTTCCCAGGCCAGAGACTGAATCCAAGCTGCAGCTGCAGTAACACTGGATCCTTTAATCCATGGGATTGAACCTGCCAGGGATCAAACCTGTGTCTCCGGTCGGACTCTTAACCCACTGTGCCACAGCAGGAACGCCTGGGGTACCGTTCTTTTATGCCGGTTTTCCTTAATTTGCTGCTCAGCTACGTGACCGAGCTGACAGAGAGAATCAGGGCAAAGTCGGAACCTGATGAAGGGATTGAGGACTCGGCTGACTTTGTGAGCTTCTTTCCAGACTTTGTGTGGACGCTGCGGGACTTCTCCCTGGACTTGGAAACAGATGGAGAATCCATCACAGCAGACGAGTACCTGGAGAACTCACTCAAGCTTAAGAAGGGTAAAGGGGACTCAGAATTGCTAAATGGTGATGGCGAAACGCTGCAAAGTATTATTCTTTAGTTTTCTATCCACAGTTTTTCATATTTCTTTTATCTGTATTTTTCTCAGGTGGCTATTACTAAGAATTAATGCCTATTTACGATCTGAATTAATACATGGATTTTAAATTACTTTTTCCTGTTCTAAGAACAAATTTCGTTTTCATTCACCTTTCCTGGTGCTGTGATTAGACTGATACTATCTACCTTCTCAGGGCTTGCAATGCGGTAATTACCCTAAGAATAGGGAGTAGAATGGTCATTTATTTGAAGAAAATAAACAAAAGCATGAACGGTGCATTAGACTGGGGCTTGGCAAACCATGACTCGGGCAGATGATGGCTAATCCAGCTGGCCTGCTGTATTTACAAACAAGGTTGTACTGGAATCACGCTAAGCCCACTCATTCACAGACTGTCTATGGCCGCTTTCATGCTACGACAGCAGCGTGGAGAACCTGGGCAAAAAGACCACCTGGCCTGCAAAGCCTAAAATATTTACGGTTTGGCCCTTACAGAAGAAAGTTTGCAAACCCTTACATTAGGCAAATGCCTTTTTATCTTCCGCCAGGTACCAGTCAAAAAGATAAAAATTTTAACCTGCCTCGACTCTGTATCCGGAAGTTCTTCCCCAAGAAGAAATGCTTTATCTTTGATCGGCCCACTCAGAGGAAGAAGCTGGGCCAGCTTGAGGATCTGGGTGACGATGAGCTGGACTCAGAATTTGTGCAACAAGCTGCAGAGTTCTGTTCCTACATCTTCTTAAATTCCAAAACGAAAACTCTTTCAGGAGGCATCAAGGTCACTGGGCCCCGTGAGTGCTCTTTCCTGTCCTACCCTCGGTTAAGAGTAAAGGACAGTGCAGCCACGTCCACTTGGTTTCAGTTTTGAAAAATGCAGAGTTCCTATCGTGGTGCAGCAGAAATGACTCCGACTGGGAATCATGAGGTTTCAGGTTCGAACCCTGGCATCGCTCAGGGGGTTAAGGATCCACCGTTGCCGTGAGCTGTGGTGTAGGTCGCAGACACGGCGCAGATCCCACCTTGCTGCGGCTGTGGTGTAGGCTGGCGGCTACAGCTCTTTAGACCCCTAGCCTGGGAACCTCTGTATGCCACAGGTGTGGCCCTAAAAAGACAAAAAGAAAAAGAAAAATACAAATCTACTGCTATTATCACGTTAAATGCTAGATGACACCAACATTTCTAAGAGGTTGTGTTAGTCAAATTTCTTAGATGAGAAAAGATAGGAAAGGACAAAGAAAAAACCTCCAAGAACTTAAAATTATCCTAGTAAACTGGACCTGCTCTGTCCAATATAGTGGCCATTAAATAAATAAGGCTCTCTAAATTTGAACGTGAACCCGTTCAAATGAAAGAAATTTAACATTCTGATCACACGGCCACATCTGAAGGGCTCACACCCACACGGGGCTAGTGGCCACCCTGGCGGACGGCACGAGTGACACTTCCGTCATCACAGAGAGTCCTCCTGGACCATGGCCCCAGGGGAAAAACGGAATGAAGGACTCCCTCTGAATTCTTCCACAAACATTAACCAGTGGTCCCCATGGGCTTCCAGGGTGGATGAGACAGACGTAAATGAGAGGGTGTGGTTTCTTGTCGTCATGGTACTTGGGAGTAAACAGGAAGCGCTCAGTAAACACAGGCCTCTGCTGCCTAGAACAAGGGTCTCGCCCTTTGATGTGCACACAAACCACCTGAGGATCTTGCCAAAGACGAGGGTCTAAGTCAGCTGAACCAAGGCAGAGGCCGAGTCTGCATTTTTCGCAAGGTTCCCAGTGATATCAAGGACACTGATGCTGTGAGGCACATGGCTGGCAACAGACATGACGGGAATTACACGGAGCAGAATGCTTCCTCACCTCGCTCCCGTCCCCTTCATTTGTTCTCTTTGCGCAGGTCTGGAGACCCTGGTGCTGACCTTTGTCAACACCATCAGCAGTGGGGACCTGCCCTGCATGGAGAATGCAGTCCTGGCCCTGGCTGAGATCGAGAACTCGGCCGCAGTGCAGAAGGCCATTGCCCACTATGAGCAGCAGATGGCCGAGAAGCTGCAGCTGCCCACGGAGACCCTGCAGGAGCTGCTGGACCTGCACAGGGACGTCGAGAAGGAGGCCATTGACATCTTCATGAAGAATTCCTTCAAAGATGAAGAGAACGTATTCCAAAAGGAATTAGCGGTAATTTTTACACGGATGAGGGTCTTAGAAAGCAGAGTACTATGAGAAAGGGAAACAGGTGCTTATTCTGAGAAAAGCAACTTTTGCTAGACTTTTACATGGTGGCAACCATTGTTATTACCACATGAAGAACCACTTTTAGGGAGTTCCCGTTGGGGCACAGTGGAAACGAATCCGACTAGTAACCATGAGGTTGCGGGTTCGATCCCTGGCCTTGCTCAGTGCATTAAAGACAGGGCATTGCCATGAGCTGTGGGGTAGGTCGCAGATGCTGCTCAGATCCAACGTTGCTGTGGCTGTGGTGTAGGCCAGCGGCTACTGCCCGATTCCACCCCTAGCCTGGGAACCTCCATATGCCGTGGGTGCGGCCCTAGAAAAGGCAAAGAAGAAGAAGACCGATTTTATTACGACAGACTGAAACCTTTTTCTCTCATAAATAAATAATCATCCCTATAATTTAATTGCGTGCATAGGAAGGAACAGAGCTTCTAATCAAATTACATGCTCATTGTTACTAGATTGATTTAATATTCTAGCCAAAAGCAAAGCAAATTGTAGACTTAATTATCATGAGCAGCTTATGGCTGAGCCATACTTATTTCATAGGCAAATAACTGGTGCAGTATGAAAAGCAGAACTGTATCTCCAAAGTGCAGCACACAGCTAGTGCTCGCTGCTCCGAACTCCGCCTCCATGGAGAAAGGGACATCAGCAGAAAAAGGCAGGATTGATGGGAAGGAGAAGGTCCTGCTGAGTGCCTCTAAGTTTTTCTAGGGCTCACAGACCTTTTTTTTTTTTTTCTTTGTGAAACCGTTGCAGACATTTTGAGATCAAGCTAACACACTTTCCCTATTCATTTTACTTTCTATTTTTACATTCAAGACCAAACTAGACAAAAAGCGAGACGAATTTTGTGACCAGAATGTTAAAGCATCATCAGAGCGTTGCTCGGCTTTAATTAAGGAAATTTTCAGTCCTCTAGAAGAAGGTGTGAAACAGGGGCTTTATTCTAAAAGTGGAGGGTATCGTCTCTACGTCGAGAAGAAAGAAGAGCTAAAGATCAAGTATCTTGAGACGCCCAGGAAGGGATTACAGGTAAGCGGGATGGATTCTGGAAAGCGGCAGACGTGCCCCCTTGGAACATCCACGTGAGCAAGTGTTTTGCACAGCGATGCACAATCGCAGGACTGACAGCACGCACGCCCTCATTCGACAAATGCACAGGGAGCCCGTCCTGCCAGGATACCCACACGCTCATTCGAGAGGGTGAATTCAATTGACAACTGAGTTGGACACTGGATTATCAGATTAACCCGCAGGTTTTCATTGTAACCCACGACGGGAGCTGGTCTTGCGGTTGCAAGGGGCTGAAACCTAATGATGGTTACTTAAGGTGGGAGTTTGCCGGTTTAGGCTTCCAGCGGCTTAAGGAGAGAGGGAGCGGAGATCTCAAACAGTGTCATCACACAGCTGCCTGTTGCTCCCCGAACCCCACAGTTCCCTCCCTCCCAGTCTCCCTCCACCCCCTTTCTCCCGATCCGCGTTCTGATCTGTAAGCGCGCCCTGAGCAGGACCACAGCACCCACAGCCCCAGAATCAGAGCCTCCGGGCTAAAAGGACAGGCACTCTCTATACCCCTATCAACCTCTTCCAAGGGATTCTGCTCAGGAGGGCACCATGCTCGCCAGCCTGGAGCATGTGCTCACCCCAGCGACAAGGAAGCTGGACTGCCAGGCACGGGGGGCCAAGAGGGGCAGTTCTGAGAGGGAAAGATGGGGAGCAAATAGAAACAAGTGCTTACAGCCATTTGCTGCGAATAATCCACTTTCTCTGGGTGGCAGGCGGAAGAGATCCTCCAGGAATACTTGAAGTCCAAGGAGTCTGTGGGCGAAGCAATTCTACAGACAGACCAGACTCTCTCGGAGAAAGAAAAGCAGATCGAAGGTGAGACAAGAGACCAGAGAGCTTCCAGAACTCTTACAAGTTTAAGTAACTCAGCGGGGTGGGCCTAGGACCGCTAACGGACAGGAGAGAAGATGCCTCGTACTTGCAGAAGGCATTTCTGAGCAGGGTGTGTGCGGTCAGCAGCGGCGGTGACACGTGAGTGTGTGTGGAAGACAGATGCAGCACGGTCACCCTCACGTGACTTTTTCTTGTGCCTTTCCCTCCTGACAGTGGAACGTGTGAGAGCTGAAGCTGCACAGGCTGCAGCCAAAATGCTGGAGGAGATGCAAATAAGGAACCAGCAGATTATGGAACAGAAAGAAAAGAGTTATCAGGAACACGTGAGACAGCTGGCTGAGAAGATGGAGAAGGACCGGGCCCAGATGCTGGAAGAGCAAGAGAGGACGATGGCTCTTAAGCTTCAGGTACTTCTCTGCATGGCCTGGGGGTGCTGTTACTCTGTTTGCTCTCCACTCTCCCTGAGCGCAGGCGTGGCACCGCAGTGAGAACACGAAGCCCCAAAGGTCCTTGCTTGCCCGCCTGTACATTTCAATCCCTCTCTGCCTGCCCGAAGGGGCCCCGCCAACATCTAGTTAGTCGAAGACTGTATCTGAAGTTAGGTCACACCCAGTCCTTTATCAGTCAACAGCAGCTATCATCTGCTAGACATTATAAAAAAGGTCTTTATGGGGAGTTCCCTGGTGGTCCAGTGGTGAGTTTGTGCTGCTTTCGCCACTGCAGCCTGGGTTCAATCCCTAGTCTGGGAAGTGAGATCCCACACCAAAAAGAAAAGAAAAAAGGTCTTATCCATATCTTTTGGGTAAAACTATACAAAGCAAGAACTGCTATGCCCCTACGACTTAAGAGATGAAGCCAAGCGAAACAGAGGTTCAGAAAAGATTTGGTAACTTTTATAGGGTCGCACTGCTCGGTAAGGGATCTGAGCTGTCTTTGCAACATGGGGGAATCCGCACTTTTTTATTTCTGGCATTCCCGGCATGACTTAGCTCTAGGACAGCCTTTTTTTTTTTTTTTTTAATATATTTTTTTTATTTTCCCACTGTACAGCAAGGGGGTCAAGTTATCCTTACATGTATACATTACATTTACATTTTTCCCCCACCCTTTCTTCTGTTGCAACATGAGTATCTAGACAAAGTTCTCAACGCTACTCAGCAGGATCTCCTTGCAAATCTATTCCAAGTTGTGTCTGATAAGCCCAAGCTCCCGATCCCTCCCACTCCCTCCCCCTCCCATCAGGCAGCCACAAGTCTCTTCTCCAAGTCCATGATTTTCTCTTCTGAGGAGATGTTCATTTGTGCTGGATATTAGATTCCAGTTATAAGTGATATCATATGGTATTTGTCTTTGTCTTTCTGGCTCATTTCACTCAGGATGAGAGTCTCTAGTTCCATCCATGTTGCTGCAAATGGCATTATGTCATTCTTTTTTATGGCTGAGTAGTATTCCATTGTGTATATATACCACATCTTCCGAATCCAATCATCTGTCGATGGACATTTGGGTTGTTTCCATGTCCTGGCTATTGCGAATATTGCTGCAATGAACATGCGGGTGCATGTGTCTCTTTTAAGTAGAGTTTTGTAGGACAGCCTTTTAAGCAGGACCCCTGCCTTCTCACCCCCATGTGTCAGTCTGGCACTTCTACCTGTTTTCGGCACCCTGCTCCTTGTATGAGCTTAGTTAGGCATTATATCCCCAAACAACAGAAACCACTGTATGGTCACTCTGGGACCCTGATTCCCTCGCCTATATTTTGCTACCTCGGTCACCAAGTTGTGGAAGCTTAGATCAAATCCCCTGACGGAAGATGCAGTGCATCAGATTTCAAAAATTCTTCATTTATGCTTCTGTGTTACCTGTGTACATGCGTATGTGTATAAAAAGGGTCTAAATGCATAGATAAGACTTGAAGCCAAACAGAGCAGTAAGACTGCCCACGAAGTTTATGTACAACTAATGAGAGAAAGAGTTGAGACTGCTCTTTTCGGTTCCTCAACATATCGGGAGACAGAAGCCGAAAAGCTTTCTTCACTCAAGGAGACTGAGCAAGAGGCGTCACAGATTAGAAGGGCCGAGACAAAGTATGATGAAAACTAATGGTGGAGAAAATTTCAAGAAGAAATTATTTTTTTAAATCAATGAACGGGGAAACTAAATACAAGTTAGAGATTTACTTAATGCTACACGTGGTTCATTCTCCATTTGTACCTTTTTAGGAACAAGCCCGACTAATTCAGGAAGGATTCCAGGAAGAGAACAGACGACTTCATAATGAAATACAAAATCTCCAGAAGAAGATGAAAAAATCAAAGAAAGAATGTTTCCTGAGCTAAAGAACTGGAGAAGAGCGCTTTCCCGGTCCCGCTTAGCCATGGTCTTGCTCAAGTAGTTTAGAATTAAGGAAAATGTTGCCAAACCTGATGATAATTACATTTCACATTGGTATTACACAAAGAACTCGCACATCACGCAGCAGGGTACCTGAAATCATCTCGACCTTCCTCACCACACCAAAGGGGGGACAGGATACGCATTTCACCTCTGCACCCGCCCAGATGGCACCACGGTCTGGTTCCAATCAGGAGCTTCCTCTTCCAGATGACCGCCAGCTAGACCAGAAGACCCTGAGCACCGTCTCGGGACTGAGTCCGGCACGAGTTTGGTCAGGCCCACAACACATGCGAACATCGGGGACAACCCTTCTAGCTTCTCAGTGGAGGCAGCATCGTCTTCCACTGTTTCAAAACTGCCCAGTCTGTCAGCAGTGATGGGATCCCGGGGCACTGGGAATGCGCGATGCTTACTGGTGAATTCGAAGCCAGAGCCAAGGCTCTTCTGGAGAGACCTAGAATCTCCACAGAATTTCCACAGGAAGATGGAAAAACCATTAGCATGACTGGCAGCTGGGTGATAAATGGGCTAGAGAAGCGAACTGTCCTTTCCTGCTCGATTCGCGCAGATTCTAACTTTACTAGGTGGGACTCTCTGGAATTTTAGGTTACAGTGGACTACACAGTGACCTGAAAACAGTTTCCCATGGCGTTTGCGGCAATTTACAGTCTGCAAAGAAGAATGTGAAATGACAACAGAAACTGTGTTCGAAAACTGAGCTAACTTAAGCGGCTAGACGGTTTAACCCTAGAGTTTAAGCTATCTTTTCCAAATTCTTCGCCATCATACATAAAAACTTATTTTTGCCCTAGAGAATATGAATTGCTTTTGACATTTTTGCCCAGTTAAATAATGCTCTTGCTATTACTTAGTATATAGACTTTATTGCAGTTGTCAAAAGCCCTAGGTAAATGGGAAGACGATTAAGAGTATTTTCGAGCTGGAAATAAACTGTGCTTCACTGAGCTTTACATTTCTGATAGCTTTCTGTTCAAGTTTTTCACCAAAAAATAAGGTTTTAGATGATCCAGCCATGGTTGGCTAACTTTTCTGTGAAGACTGGAGAGTAACTAGTCATGGCTTGTCTCAGTTACTCTACATGTGTATCACGTACGGTTGCCAGACACGACACATACACGAATGCGCATGGGTGTCCCAATAAACATCATTTTCAAAAGCAAGCGGCCCTCACAAACCAGAGCCTGCAGACCCTTGCTTTATAGACACCAGAGTCAAAGGTCTATGTATCGGCCTTATGCTGCTTGCGTTTGTAAGGAACATACTAATTCGACTGAATATATTAGCATCTTGAAAATCTTATGCAGTGTTGCAAAATATTACAGGATGAAAGAAAAGCTGAGAAGCAGCTGGTGCCATTAGGGCTACGTTAATAAACCTGCTTTTTCTGATCGCCTTGGGACCTTTTATCCCATTGAGTCCCCCTTCCTTCCCATTGAGATGGAAAATGCCTCCTTCCACAGTTGGACAAGTGATGCTAAGAAGTATTTCTTCACTGAAATTGCAACTTCACATGGGCCCAGTGGAAACCTACGGCATATTAGATGGAGTATTTATGTAGAAATCTTTATATCTTCCAGGCTGTGCCGCAACAAAGGCGTAGTCAAACACAGTTTTATTAGTTGAAGAAATCATGGCAGAAAAGAGTAACTCTGACTTGAAAACCAGAGAGTAGTTTCTTTATTAACCATTTAAAAATAAGAAAATTGGAGTCCCTGTTGTATCTCAGCAGGTTAAGGACCCAGTGTTGTCTCTGTGAAGCTGTGGCTTTGAGCCCTGGCCTGGCTCAGTGGGTTAAGGATCCAGTGTTGCCACAGCTGTGGCGTAGGCCTCAGCTGCAGCTCTGATTCAGCCCCCAGCCCAGGAACTTCCATTTGCCACAGGTGCAGCTGGAAGGAAGGAAGAGAAAGAAGGAAGGAAAGAAAGGAGAGAAAGGGAAAATTGAAGCTATTTCTTCCTAGGTTGGTAGCATGAGTCCCTAGCAGATTCCAAGTCCACTGACTGCCGGTTCAGTGGCTCTTCCATAACCTCTCCAGGAACAAATACAGGTTCCGCCTCAGGGAGGTGTGATGCTTTCACCATGGTCCTCACTCCAGCGGTGCATTAAAATAAATGCATTAAATATAAAGATTCCTCGGCCCCTACTCTTCCCCTGACTTTCTGATACAGTAGGTCTCAGATGGGTCACTGAGAGCTATAATGACAAGAAAAGGACACTTCAAGATTATCTATACACTTTCAATCTGTCAAAGTTACCATATATTAGGGTACATCTGTTGCCACTTACAGTGTTTCTGTGTCAAAATTCTTTCTAGTCTAGAGAAGTATGTATCCTCTTGTTTAAGTGACAAGTTGTTACTTTTCCTTTATGAGTTTATAGGGCAAATATAGCTCCCCTGAGCAAAAGGAACACACCGCAAACTGAGATCCTGACAAAACAGCAAACGCCATCAGTGGAGCCTGCCCTACACATGCTCAGGGTCAATAATCAATTAGGCCAATGAATACGTATTCGCTAAAAATAAACACAAAATAAAAATTTAAGAAGTATTTTAATACATGACATACAACGAGATCAATTAAAATCAATATGTTACTACTCTACAGGCATAATTTCAGCATTTAGATGAAACAGTCTAATTTCTCAAAAAGCCCAAAATACCAGAACCCACCCAAGATAAAACAGATGAACAGTCCCAGAGCTTCTAAAGAAATTCATTTTGTAATGTAAAAAGAAAAAGTCTGAAGTGACATCAGCAAGACAGAATAGGAAGTCCCAGCCCTTGCCCCTGAGCACAAATATCAAAAAATGCTATTGGGGCCAAAATACCTCTGGGAGACCCCGCCAATCAGGAAGACTATGCTCCCGAATCCAGACAAGAATTTGCACCTCCTCCGGTGAACACAAACTGAGAAAAAGCTCTTTGAAATGGATAAGACAAGCAGTTTTATGTTGCCAACCTCAGTCTCCCCCCCAAGCCGGAGCATCTCAGCACCCAGAGAAACCCACGCAGCCCAACATTTCCAGCCAGGGAGCAAAGAACCGGTGAAGCATGCATGTAACATTCCTAGACTTTCATCAGAGTGTCGCCAGAGGGGGCTGTGTCCGTCTCCCCTCACTCAGAGCTCTGAGGGAACCAAGACAGTTAGATTCCTGAGAGCAGCTAAGGACAAGAAAAAGGGAGCAGGTGCTCTCCGCAGACTGCATGGCTCTGCAGGATGGAGAGAAGGGGCGCAGTTCTGAGACTTACCCTTCGAGAGGAAAGGAGAGAAGCCTCCTGCCATCCCGGTCCACACTGTCCTTTGAGCACACCACCACGGGGAAGAGGAGCCAGCGGCGCTCAGTAGCTGCAAGGGCTCTGTGGGACAGGACAAGCCTCACCGCCCAGAAGCTACTCCATCAGGCGGGAGCGAGAGAAGTGGAGCTGTACCCAAGGGCTCGGCGTGTCAGGACACCGACCTGGGGAAAGAGGCAGGAGGTACACGGTGAGCGGCACAGCTCTGTGAGACACGGGGGTACATAAGCATCCAACTCCTCCCCCAGACACCCGAGCCCATCAGAGCTCTGCTCTAGGGAAAAAGGAAACCAGCTAACGGCAGCCAACACGGCTCGGTGACGTTGGAATGTGTGTACCCAACGTTTCCCCCCAGAAGGGAGGGAGAGGAGTGCAGAGAACACATCCTCAGAAACCATTTGAGATGCTCCCAAGAGCTCGCGTTGACGGTCCCTACCTGCCAAAACCAGTCCATAAAGAACGGGAGAGGCAAGCGTTTCTTCAGATACACAAACACCAATACAAAGCTACAGGGAACATCAGGCATCAGGGAAATACGAAGAAACCAAATGAGTAACATCACTACCCAGTGACTGACACTAGAGGAACGGAGAACTATGAATTACCTGACACCAAGTTCAAAACAAACGCTTAAAGCACCTCAGCGAGCTACAAGAGAACACAAACGGGCAACTAAAAAATCAGGAAAACCACGCATAAACAAAATGAGACTATCAAAAATAAATAGGACTGCACAGTGATGATCATTGTACAACTATAAATGCAATAAGTTCATTGAGCAATAAAAAAAATAGAAACCATAAAAGGGGCCAAACAAATTCTGGAGCTGAAGAACACAATAAATGAACTGAAAAATCCAACAGAGAGCTTCAACAGCAGGCTCATTCAGAAGAAAGAAGCAATGACTTTGAAGCCGGTCATTGGAAAAGTGAAAAAAAGAAAAAAGTAAAAGTAAAGTGGAAAAAAAGAAGGAAGGGTAGTTCCCATAGTGGCTCGGTGGGTTCAGAACCCAACTAGGATCCACGAGGATATAGGTTTGATCCCCGGCCTAGCTCAGTGGGTTAAAGGATCCAGCATTGCCGTGAGCTGTGGTATAGGTTGCAGACAGAGCATGGATCTGGCATTGCTGTGGCACAGACCAGCAACTCAGCAGCTCCAGCTCTGATTAGACCCCTAGCCTGGAAACTTCCATATGCCACAGGTATGGCCCTGAGTTAAGGATCCGGTGTGGCCGTGAGCTGTGGTGTAGGCCAGCGGCTACAGCTCCATTTGGACCCCTAGCCTGGGAAGCTCCATATGCCACTGGTGTGGCCCTAAAAAAAAAAAAAAAAAAAAAAAAAAAAAAAAAATACTATCCCCAGAAAAGCTGTCTTTCAGAAATGGAGAGATAAAGACATCTTCAGACAAACAAAAGCTGAAGGAGCCCTCCATCACAAGACCTGCCTTACAAGAAATGTTAAAAGGGCTTCTGCAAGTTGGAACCAAAGAATCCCAACTGCATTCCGGATGCTTTTACCCAAAGTTTACCACTTGATTATTCAATGTCATATGCAAAGTTGCTGGAATTTAATGGTTATTTATACTCTTTATACTATTTAGAAAGCAGTCTTCTCCTTTTTCTCCCCAAGAAGGATTTTGTCATGTTCCTGTCTTCATAGACCTAGGGAGCCTGGTGCTGACTTACGTTCCTGTCATTGCTCTGGAGATTAAAATGGCATAAAGCACGCACAAGTGACTTAGGACCAGCAGCAGGACCAAAAGGACACTGCCCACCAGGACAGGCTGCGGGAGCACAGAGCAGGGGCCAGAGAAATCCTCCCGGAGCTGAGAACCAGACAAGCTTGTTCTTGAATGAGAGCCCGAAATTCCAGAGGCCAAGTCGGCCTGCAAAAGGAAAGAGGACCCCTCCCCTCCTGAGAAGAGCCACCTCTACCGGGTCCTAAGGCTTCGATGCTTGCGCCCCAGCGTCTTCCAACCCCATCGGCCTGCAGCCACAGACCTAATCCACGTCTCCAAGGGCACAGCACCGGTCAGAGTTTCCAAAAGGACAATTTTTCTTATTATACCTTACATATGGAACGCATGTTTTGAAATGTTTTCTACCAAACTTATTTTTAAAGTCAAAATTCACTTTGTTTTTTTAAAAACTGTTCCAAGACTGGAGACCTTCTCATCTTGAGTAACCAATGCTAATAACTGAATTGCTATACATCCAGCTAAATGTGTGTGTGAAAAGATAGGCAGACAGCTCAAGAAATACACAGTGATCCTGGGCAAGTTTTCTATGGGCAAATGTGCAATTCCTACTTCTTTTTTCTTTTTTGGCTGCACCCATGGCATGTGGAGGTTCCCAGGCCAGGGGCTGAATCTGAGTCGCAGCTGGGACCTCTGCCAGAGATGCCGCAACGCTGGATCCCAGGTGGCATGGGCCTGGGATCAAACCAGTGTCACCACAGAGACAAGCCAGATCATAAAGCCACTGTACCACAGTGAGAACTCCCCTATCACATTTTTTGAAATATTTAAACTCAAGTTCGTAAACTATTATTAGCTGGCTGGAAAGTATTACTTTACTGTAATAAAACATATGCATGGAGTTCCCATCATGGCGCAGTGGTTAACGATCGACTAGGAACCAACCATGAGGTTGCGGGTTCGATCCCTGGCCTTGCTCAGTGGGTTAAGGATCCGGCATTGCCGTGAACTGTGGTGTAGGTCGCAGACGCGGCTTGGATCCCGCGTTGCTGTGGCTGTGGCAGCAGCTGCAGCTCGGATTAGACCCCTAGCCTGGGAACCTCCATATGCCCAGCAGCTACAGCTCGGATTAGACCCCTAGCCTGGGAACCTCCATATGTCGCGGGAAGCAGCCCTAGAAAAGGCAAAAAGACAAAAAAAAAACAAAAAATGCATGCCTAAAATATTACAATTAAAGTAGCTACATGAAGCCAAGAAGAAAGCATAGCTCTTTTATTGACAACTATCATTGCATACATTTGAAGTATACAATATGGTGATTCCTTAAATATAGTGTAGAATGACTACAAAGACCAAAAAAATTCCCTCCCGTGGTTAACACAGTTAACTCTTTTGCGGGTAGGTGTGTGTCTGTGTGCGTGTAAGTGTGTTGAAAATGCCTAAGATCTAATCACAGCAACTTTGAAGAACATAAACCTTTATTGCAGGAATGCAAGATGGCCGAGGCTTTAGCGACTTACGAACCTAGACTTTATCGTCTTTTATTCCTTCTAGTATTGCTCTCAGATCAGGAGTGAAACAAGAATACAGTCCTGCCTGCCTGACCCCTCACACCTACAAGTGACTTACGCCTCTTAAGAAGCAGTTCCGGAAGCACTGAGGCACCGCTAACAACTTCCACGTTGTTCTCCTCCCTGTCACTCTACTGTCACCTAGAAGGCCCACGTGAAAGCGAAGTGAGATGCCTTTGCTAAGCAAGCGAGAGGAGGCAGCAAACCATCTCAGCAGTCCTACGGCAGCCCATGAGGCGACCTATGTGAAAGGGTTAAGCCAAACGGAGGTTGATGCCCCCTCATGTCGATCTGGTAGATCCAGGGCTGGAGGGGTGGCTTCGTGACGTCAGGGCTCAGGCTCCTTCTCTCCCATCCTACTGCTCTACCATCTTCTTCTTGAAGATCCCACCTGGTGGTCCAAGGGCTGCAGACAACATGTCTGCACTCGAAGGGGTGGGGAAATGACACACCCAGGGGGCTCGAAGGGCAAATGATCCGGCAAGACATTTCCCAGAAGGAGCCCAACAGTTTCCACTGATATCCCACTGGCAGAATTTAGTCACATGGCTCACCCAGCCATCACCGAGGCTGGAGAGGCAGTACTGACACCAAGCATCCACACACTCGGGGGCATCCGGGGGTTCTACTGCTGCAGAAGAAGAGAATACTAAACACGGGTGCAGAACTGCCAGCCCCGCTCTCAGAAGTCTCCTCCCCTTTCCCTGAAGGAACAGTTGTGTAGGACTCAGGAAGAACTGAGCGTAGATCTAAAGACTTTTTAGATCTAACAAATCACATAACCTACAAAACACCACTGTAAGGAAGGATCTATTACCCACGTTTTACAGGTAAGGAAACTGAAGCGCAGGGAAATAAAGTAACTTGCCAAGGTTACACGGCTGGAAAACAGCAGAGCTGAGACTGCACCCAGGCGCTCTGGCTTGCCAGCTATGCTATACTGCCGTCTGTCTGCTGTGTTTCAGACTATTTTTAGTCCTCCAATGAAGCAATGGAGAAGTCTTTATCTACATAAGGGAGATACTGTCTTTTTACTCAGAGAACGAATGGGCACAAGGATAAGAAAGGTACACCCACTAGCTATTAATTCCAAGGAGTCACTTAAACACCAACATGAGTAAAAAATAACACAAGACTAGAGCGATGAAGAAAGCATTCAAATGCCCAGCATTTGCTCCTCAGTCATTTCATGAGCATGCCTGTAAACCAGCAACAACCACAAGACATGGCAAATCAAAGCTATTTCTTTCTTTCTCTCCTTAAACACTACTACTGAAATAACAGTGGGGAGAGTCTTTTAAGTCATAACACCATGAGAAAAAAAATAAAGGGAAAGACAATGAAAATAAGATTATAGATGTTAGAAAGCAAACAGGCAGGGAGAAACAGACACCAGATTCAAATAAGCTGAGTCCCAGACCAGTCACAAAAAAAGCCAAAAAGTAACTAGTTCCATCCCCACAAAACTCTCCAAAGGTTCGGAAATAAAAATGAAAACAAAAAACAAAAAACCAAAAAAAAAAAAAAAACAGGGTCTTTTAAAGGCTTTTTTTAAGGCTCCGCCCTCTGAAGTTCCCAAGCCAGGGATCAAACCCATGTCACAGCTACAACCCTAGTCACAGCAGTGACAACGCTGGATCCTTAATCTGCTGAGCCACCAGGGAACTCCTGAAGGCCTTTTAAACAACTAGATCACCAGCTCCCCACCCTAAGTTTCCACACAGCAGCTCTTGTTCCTCCTCTGCCTCAGCAAGAGACTGATTGGCAGCTGATGCTCCGAGGAGCTTAAACAGAAAGGGTCTGACTCAGAGAAACCAGAGGTGATGGTGGAGGGTGAGGAAGCGCACCACCCCAGCCCTGTTCCCTCCCCTGCCCACCCCAGGCCCACCCCAGGCCGGAGAGCCTCACTGCTCCTTCTTACGCCCCAACAGATGCTCCCGCTTCTACCCGCACCTCCCTCCAAGTCTCTTCTCCGAAGAAACGATAGTGTCCTTCCTAAAATGTGATGAAGATTTTCTGGTGGCTGCTTCAGAATAAAATCAAAGTTCTGGGGCCTTCAGGGCTCTGCATGATCTGGTCCTGTCTTCCCCCCCACCCCAATCTGGAAGCGCGTAGCCCTGGATGACTGTGCTTTAGACACAGGGGTCTCCCTCTTCGTCCTTGCATGCCCAGTTTGCTCCCATACCAAGGCTTTTTCAACTGCCATTTTTCTGTCCAGAATCATTTTTGGCAAAGTCGTCTCTTCATCATTCAGTTCTGGGTTCCACTGTTCCCTCCTCAAAAGAAGCCTTTTCTGACTCTCCTAATTAAACGACCCGCAGTCTCCCATCCTCACGGCTTCGTCCACAGCACTCAACACCATTTCAAACCATCATACACATTTGCTTGTCTCTGGCCTTTTCTTCCTCTTAAAGGTTGGAGACACACGCTCTCTCTGCCCATTTCCCCCAGAAGCCTGTGCACCTCTGTTCTCAATTCATGCATGTTACACGTGAGAAAAAGAAACACCGTACCTGGCATCAGAAATTGAGCAAACACTTACCATTAAGACTTCACTGTTGGGAGGCACGGATGGCGGAGCTCCTCCAGGAAAGTACCGCAATCTAAAAGGACATCAGCATCAGTCAGTCTCTGACTACGAGGAAGGGGCATAACAGACAAGATCCATTAATAGGGATCCCTGAATAGGGATCTCTTCTAACACTCTATTATTCAAACGACCCAAGGTTCCCAAGGTGTGTTTTCTCCCTCTTTGTAAAGTTATAAAACCAGCTTTTGGACTGCAGTTGTGCTCCTGGTGGCCTTTTGGTTGAAGAGTATTGACAAACGAATGCCCTGACAGTAGCTCACGATCTAGGGGTGAGATTCCCAACTGCACACAGCCAATTTTCCATCCGCCTCTGAAACTCGGCGAACCTAGTTCAACCAAAAGTTATCTCTCTCCTTTCCTCCGGACGTGAATAACAATGCTACCTCCCCTCCCACTCCTTCTATCCTCCCATCTTCTTAAAATTGGAAAGGAAGAAAATTGAAGCATGAAGCTCGATGCTTAATACAAGGCTCTCCTTTTGCTAACACCGCCTTCAAAAACGAGTAATTCGTGGTGTTCCTGTTTCTCTTGGCCGATTTTCCTTCCCTTTTAAACTGTCATTGATTTTCCTCCTCAGTTCCACGGCCCCTTCATTCTGTCCTCTGATCACACCCGCTTTTACTGTTCAGGAACGTAAATTCCTCTCTGCTTTTTTTCTCACCCCCACCCCAGGAGATAAATACACCCACGCGCCCTTCTGCACACTCTCCTTAGCCTTGCCCTCTCTGCACCGGCTAACATCTCGATAAATACAACCCTCCCCTCGCCTAAGCCCTGGGACCCGACAACCGGCTTTTCCTTCCAAATCTGCCCGCGTCCTATCACTGGGCCAACCCAACCCATCACACACCTCCAATTAGGGCTCCGGACCTCAGCGTCGCACCCCATCTCGGACCACATTCAAGACCCCGCCCCGCCCCCCTTACCCGGAGGAGCCACGTCCCGCAGCCCGGATCCTGCCCCACACTCGTCTGGCCTCCATCCCCATCCTGTCGGTCCGGAGGGGCCGAGCCCGCAGCCCATCCCCGGCCACATCTCCCTTCCCTCTTCCTCTCCTCCGGGTCGCTTCCCCGTCCGACGGTGCCCCGCCCACTACCCGGCTGACCCTCAGCCAATCCGCGCTCTGACTCCCGGCCAGGCCCCGCCCCACGTCGGAGCGCCCCGACGCACTCTCCAGTTCTCGCGGGACTTGGGCCACGGAAAGCGAGGTGTTCGCGGAAGGGATGTGAGTGGCGCGTCGGTAAGGTACGGGTGCGGGGAGGCCGTGGCCGCCTGGGCTCCGCGAGCGGGGCCGCGAGAGGAGGCGGGAGGGAGGGGGCCGCTGGGTGCGCGCGGGGGCCGCGCCTGCGGGGTGGGAGGAAGAGCCGGGCTGGACTCGGCTCAGGATTGGACTCGTGTCCGGCTCCGGGGCGCGCGGCCGGTGCATACGGCCCACGCGGGCCTGGAGGAGTTTGCTGCGGAGGAGGCGCCGAGGTGCTTGGCCTGCGGGTGGGACCCTGGGCCCCTCCTCGTCCGCCCCTTTCGCGCTGGATTTGGCAGTTGGGGCACTTCGTGGACGGTGAGGGAAGCTGACGCCCACTCCAGTTGGCAGCAGTGGGGATTCTTCATGCGAAGGAAAACAGCTGTCAACTTGCCGCAGAAACGACTCTTAGGGGAGCCCATAGTTTCTCAATCAGAGCGGAAAGCTGTCCAATTTGTTGCTTTTGGCGCCTGCCACCCAATTTTTCCGTCTTGCAGGCTCCTTCTTTGCTACCTGAGGGAGGAACTTGGCAGCTGCTCCTTCCACAGCCCCCTGTACAAAGTCCTAGCTCCCCTGGGCCTGAGACCCAGCTGCTGCAACTTAAACACCAGTCAGACCTGTTGCTGCCTTCTACGAAATTTGTAATAAGTTACCCGGACTCCCTTTTCACAAAACAGCTTTTCAGAAACTTGCAAAAGCACGTGTCCTAACTTGTCTTGTGCCAGCTAAACCTACCTGATTTTCCCCACTCTTGCTCCGATGACATGGCTGTAGAAGTGGACTAAAGTCCAGAGCATGAAGCAGAAATAAAGCTGTTTGTGGTAACTCTTAACCAGGTTTGTGCATTAATTAGCACTACCTCTTTTCACTGTCACCGCACCTTAATCTTCCTTGAGCTTGCAGTTAACCTGAACATCCTGGACTTTGTGACATTATCAACTGATTCCTTCTGCCTCTCCTTCCCACATGCAAAGTCATTATCCACTGATCATTTGGATTGAAGTCTACAGCTTCAAACGTCTCACAGTTCTTTTGACGGCTTTACTCACCTTTCGCCCTGGATCCTCCAACAATTCATCAGCCTTCTCAGCCTCAGGTCACCCCCAGCTATGCCATACATATCTTCTGTATCTTCATTTTAAACCATCTCCTCCAGAGATAATAGCACAGTTTTCTCTTGATCATGGGTATATGACTGCGGAGTTAATCCTAGATATACTATATGCCATAATCAGTTTTATTAGATCACCATGATTCATGATTTCCTTCACAGAATATTGTTTTTAAGGGTAAATGAGAAACACAATGAAAATATTGTTTAGAATTAAAAGCCACATACTTTTCGATTTCCTCCACCTTTTCTGTTCTGTGCCATCCCAGTTTATTTATTCATTGAGCTTACTGGTCAGTATGCACATGGAATGTTCATTGCTTTAGAAAAGCACTCCTCAGAGTTCCCATCGTGGTGCAGCGGTTAACAAACCCAGCTAGGATCCATGAGGACGCAGGTTCGAAACCTGGCCTTGCTCAGTGGGTTGAGGATCTGGCATTGCCGTGAGCTGTGGTGTAGGTCAAAGATGCAGCTCGGATTTGGCGTGGCTGTGGCTGTGGTGTAGGGCTGGCACCTGTACCTCCGATTGGACCCCTAGCCTGGGAATCTCCATGTGCTGCAGGTGCGGCCCTAAAAAGCAAAGAAAAAAAAAATTTTTTTAAGTGCTTCTCAAAAAGTCTATTTCATACATGGATCTAGAGATTATCATACTAAGCAAAGTATCAGAGAAAGAAGAATAACATCTCTTATATGTGGAATCTAAAAAAATGCAGCACAAATCAACATATCTATGAAACAAAAATAGGAGTTCCCGTCGTGGCGCAGTGGTTAACGAATCCGACTAGGAACCATGAGGTTGCGGGTTCGATCCCTGCCCTTGCTCAGTGGGTTAACGATCCGGCGTTGCCGTGAGCTGTGGTGTAGGTTGCAGACGTGGCTCGGATCTCGCGTTGCTGTGGCTCTGGCGTAGGCTGGCGGCTACAGCTCTGATTCGACCCCTAGCCTGGGAACCTCCATATGCAGCGGGAGCGGCCCAAAGAAATAGCAAAAAGCCAAAAAAAAAAAAAAAAAAGAATGGTTCTTTTTTTGGGAGTTTCTGTTGTGACTCAGGGGTAATGAACCCAAGTAGCATCCATGAGGATGGGGTTCAATCCCTGGCCTCGCTCAGTGGGTTAAGGATCCTGCGTTGCAGTGAGCTGTGGTGTAGGTAAGCAGTTACAGCTTCAATTTAACTGCTAGCCCAGGAACTTCCATGGGCCACAGGTGTGGCCCTAAAAAAAAAAAAAAAAAAAAGTTTCTTTTCCTCCCCTGCAGGGAATGCATCATTCACAAGGGAATTTTATCTCCTACTTTCTCGAGATCAGATCACTCTTCCTGTCTCTTCTGTTTTTCAAATGCCTTTACCTCAAAATAATCCTTAGGCCAAAGTGGCATATTTGGGAATGGCATATTATGCCATCTTTTTGTCTTGTTTTGTTTGGTAGGGGGGGGTTGTTTGTTTTTTTTAGGGCCCTACCCTTGGCATATGGAAGTTCCCAGGCCAGGGGTCGAATCTAAGCCGCAGCTGCTGGCCTATATACACCACAGCCACAGCAACACCGGATCCTTAACTCACTAAGCAGGGCCAGGGATCACACCGAAGTCCTCATGGACGCTAGTCGGGTTCACTACCACTGAGCCACAGCGGGAACTCCTCTGCCATCTTTCACCAAAAAAAGAGTAGAAGTGCCAGCGAAAGTTGGAGATCAGTTAGGGGTCAATCACGTGAATTCGTGGTGAAACCAGTCCTATCCTTTGTGACTTTGTCTCGCCAGGCACAGCTTCACGGGACGAACAGACAGTGTAATTGAGGCCATCCAGGGCTTGGTCTTATAGGTGGGTGAGAAGACGGACAAGGGGAGCTAGGCCATGGTCAAGAACAGTATTGAGGTGGTGGAAGGTGCATCTAAGTTGGAAAATAAAGGAAGGTGAGCACTGATCAGGAAAAGGATTGGCAGCCTCCTGGAATTCTTGATGAGATGAAAGAATAGTATTAGTTGAAATAATTAAGCAAATTGAAAGGATAGGTAGTTTATGGTCAAAGAACAGAAGTCTTGAATTAATTGTTTTGGAGTTGGACCAGACCAAGGTCATGGCAAGGTGCAGGGTATGACTGTAGGAGAGGGACCGGGGTGGATGGGAGAGAAGAGCAGGAGGCACGGGCTTGTCCCTTGTTGGACGGGTCATCTCTCCGACTTTGGCATAACCAGGGGTGATCACGGTACTTGGAGAAGAACGACAAAATCTCGTGAATAACAAGGAGTTTTCAGCAGGTCAGAAGATAATATGAGTGAGGCAGGGGAGGGCAGTAGTGGTGCGGCAATGGTGAAACTGGGGTGAAAGCTCCCAAAACCTGCAATCTAAGCACACACTTGACCAGCCAATGCCTTTCTGTACCTTCTGAGATGACCTTCAAACCAAGGACTCTTTTTTTTTTTTTTTATGGTTTGAAATATGGGGAGACAAGGCCCAACAAGAGTCTGGCACTTGTCAGAAGACAGTAATTTTTCCTTTTTTTTTTCCTTTGGCCACACCCCCGACATGTCAGAAATTCCAGCGCCAGGGATTGAACCTGTGCCACAGCTGTGAAAACACCAGATCTTTAATCCACTGCACCACCAGGGAACTTTTATTAATATCAGGAATAAGTATTAGAATCTAGGTGTTCAGACCTAGTCCTCTTTCCTCCCTCCCCACCCCACCCCCTCTGACTTTCTACCTGCAAGAAAGCGTTTTCCTTATACTGTCCTAATACCAAAGAAATTAAGTTGACCTTTATGGGCATTTATTTGTTGAAAAAAATTTGTCTTTAATCAAATAACTCCTGAATGAAGATTGTTCAATGTAGTTTCTGTTATTTGGTCACATCAAATCTGTCCCTAGTTAATTTATTCCTGAACAGAATTATTAGTGACCCAAGAATAGGCATTTCTTGATTTAAGAAAAGCTGGTCTTTGACTTGAAAGGCCTAAAACATAAGAGGTAATTACTTACCAAGAAATTTTCTAAAGGACTCGTCAGAAATAGTCCACTTCATTTGATTACATAATTTGATGGTGTGCTCAGTCATTTGACACTTTCATTTGTCACGCGCCGCCTCGGTGCAGACGAGACAGAGGTGAACTAAATGCACCAGGCCCCTGCTTATAACACTCACATTAAATTATCAAATGAACGACTGAGTGATCAGCTAAACCAGGGAGCAGAAAGTGCTTTGCAGAGAATTTACCCAGGCTGATGTAATGCAGAAAATAGCCAGGAAGCTGCCACTTCTGCCAAGGTTTTTTTTTACAAGGTCAGGATTTTCTATTTCACTTTTTACGCAACATCCAACATGTTATTTTTCACAGTAACCTTAACATTTTGGTAACTTAATGTTACCATTCAGTATGACTTAGTTATACTGAAACATAATTACTTTCAGCAGTCCCTTTGAATCCGTAAAATGTTTTGTTTTTTCTAAAAGTTTGATTTCTAGAGATAAAGGAAATACCATCCACTGTTAGAATAGTTTTGGAGTAAAACTTTCTGGGGAGTTCTGCTGGCCTGAATGCTTCGACCTCTGAGTGGCAGCAGAGCAGCAAAATTTCTTTCTGCTTTACTCTCCCTTTGTTTACTTGTGATTGCTAGTGAATTCCTTATAGATAGAGAAATCAGAATCACGCCTCTTAGGCAGCTGGCATCTATTCGAATGGCTTACTGGCTGTCTTATGGAGTTGTTTCAGAATGTACCATCTGAGAAAACAAAGGAAGATTCATTCATAAATTCTTTATATTTATCAAGGACCTACTATAATCCTTTTCAAACAACTTCCTAAATAATCTGTTTCTAACAACTTGATTGTTACAAATCGTGCTTTTACAAGTGACTTCAGATGATTCTGAATTTAAGGAGGTCTCAGATGGAAATATTCTGGATTTCATTTGCTGTAGCTGAAAGCTCTTGACTCAATTAGAGCTTTATTTTTTTGAATTCACTTTATCCTTACAAATCTCTAGTTTAAAATGACACATGCATAAATTTGTATGTGGAGGGTTCTCTTAGAATGGTTAGTGCAAGTCTAATAATGAGAGGTTATATCATAGAAAGAAAACTTAGCTGTCAAAAAAAATGTTTTCCCGTTTTGTACAAGCTTATGGCCTATTAGCTAGCTGTGTCTAATGGAGATGTAAGTATGTATTTACTCCTTTTAAAATATTTTTCTTTTATCCTGTAGCATGTTTTTGGCCCAGAGGAGTCTCTGCAACCTTGGCAGTAAAGTCCTGAGAACAGTTTCTGCTTCAAAAATCCTTGGACTTTCTACTTCTACCGTAGGTACCGCCTCACCGCTTACGGATAAGATAGTGCACGTATTCTGCAGTGTCGAAAAAAGTTCCATTTTTCAGCTACTTGTATTTTATTAGAAGAGTATTTCTGTGATGTAAGCTGAACACATCTCTTGTCATCAGTTAGAACTCACCTTTGCTGGGAAGCTGCTTGCCTGTTTATGTATCAGGACTAGCGGGGGGCATGGTATTCATTGTCTCACCTTATGTTTTATTTTTAAAATTAATTTATAGTTGATTCACAATATATTGTTAGTTTCAGGTGTATAGCATAGTGATACTTTTTTTTTTTTTTTTGAGATTATATTCCATTATAGGTTATTACGAGATACTGGGTATACGTGCCTCAGCTATACAGTGGTTCCTTGTTACCTGTCTGTTTCATGTGTAGTAGTTTATATCTGTTAATCTCTTATCCCTAATTCCCCCTCCTTTGGTAACCATACGTTTGTTTTCTATGTCTGTGAATCTGTGTCTGTTTTGTATATACATTCTTTTGGATTAATTTTTAGATTCTGCATCTAAGTGCTGTAATATAGTTCCTTCCTCTGTCTCACTTATTTTATAAGCAGAATACCCTCTAGGCCCGTCCATATTTCTGTGAATATTAAGATTTCATTTTTTTGTGACCGAGTTGTATTTCATCATATATACACCGCCTCTCCTTAAGCCAGTCGTCTGTCGATGGGCCCTGGGGTTGCCTCCATGTCTTGGCTGTTGTAAATCACAATCTGATGAACACCAGGGGAGCATGTATCTTTTGGATTTAGAGTTTTCATTATTTCCGGATATATACCCAGGACTGGAATTGCAGATCCACATGGTAGTTCTAGTTCTAGCTGTTTAGGGAACCTCTGTACTGTTTTCCAGAGGGGCTGCTCTGATGTACATGTCTACCAACACTGTTCAAGGGTTCCCTTTTCTCCACATCCTCTCCAGCATTTATTATTTGTAGACTTTTGATGACGACCATTCTGACCAGTGTGCGATGCTAGCTCCTTGTGCTTGTAATTTGCATTTCTGTAATAATTAGCAATGTTGAGCATTGCTAATTATTCATGTGCTTGCTAGTGTCTGTTTGAAAAACATCTATTCAGGTCTTCTGCCCATCTTTGATTGGGTTTTTGTTGTTTCGATATTGAGTCGTATGAGTGCCTCTCTATTTTGGATGTTACCTTCTTACTGCTTGCGTCTTTCTAAATATTTACTCTCATTCCGTACATTGTCACTGCTTTTCATTGACGGTTTCTTCTGCTATCCAAACCTCGATGTTTGATTAGTTCCCATTTGTTTATTTTTTCCTTTTTTTTTTTCCTGCCTTGGGACACTAAGAAAATATTGCTACAATTTATGTCAGAGTTTATATATGTTCTCTTCTAGGATTTTCACGTTATTTATCTTCCAGTTAGGTCCTTAAGCCATCTTGAGTTTATTTTTTATATATGGTATGAGGGAACGTTCTAATCTCATTGTTTTTCATGTGGCTTTCAAGTTTTCCCAGCAGCACTTACGGCAGAGATTGTCTTTTCTCCGTGTATATTCTTGCCTCCTTTGTTGTAGATGAATTGACCATAGCTGGGTGGGTTTATTTCTGGGCTCTCTAGTCAGATCTGTGTGTTTGTTTCTGTGCCATTACCATGCTGTTTTGGTTACTGTAGCCTTATAGAATAGTCTGAAGTCTTAAAGGGTTATATCTGCAGCTTTGTTCTTTTTTCATTGAGAGTGTGTTGGCAATTTCAGGGTCTTTTATGCTTTCCTGTAAATTTTAGGATTATTTTCTCTAGTTCCATGAAGAATGTCCTGGGTATTTTGATGGGGATTACATTAAATCTGTAGACTGCTTTGGATAGTATGCCCATTTTAACAATATTAATTCTTCTGATCCTAGAGCATATATTCTCAAAAGATGCAGACTATTCTATAAGGCTACAGTAACCAAAACAGCATGGTAATGGCACAGAAACAAACATACAGATCTGACTAGAGAGCCCAGAAATAAACCCACCCAGCTATAGTCAATTCATCTACAACAAAGGAGGCAACCTACACCACAGCTCACAGCAATGCCAGATCCTTAACTCACTGAGGGAGGCCAGGCATCAACCTGTGTCCTTACGGTTGCTGGTCAGGTCCATTTCTGCTGAGCCACAAGGGGATCTCCTCTTTTGATCTTTTTTTTGATCTCTGTGGTATCAAGATTTCCCCTCTTTCATTTTGTATTTTTGTTTATTTGGGTCCTCCATCAGCTGATAGTCTCATGGGGGCTCCCTTGTAGATGATTCTTTGTTTTTCCCTTGCTGACTTTAGATTTCTCTAACTTTTGCCATTTAATTATGACATGTCTTACTGTGGATCTGTTTACATTGACTTTGTTGGGGACTCTGTGCTTCCTGTACCTGCATTACTGTTCTTTCTTCGGGTTTGGGAATTTTTCAGCCATAAACTCGTCAAATACCCTATTGATTCTCCTCTCTCTCTTCTCCTTCTGGAACCCCTATTGTATGTAAGCTGGCACTTTATGTTATTTCCTAGATCTCATATGTTGCTCTCTCTTTTTTTTTCTTCATTTGTTTTTCTGTTGTCCTGATTAGGTGATTTATTCTATCTGCCAGATCTCTTCCTCTGTGTCATTAAGTTGGCAATTCAGTGCTTCTAGCTTGCTTTTTTTTATCTCAGAAACTCAGCTATCTGTTTTTAATTTTGTCTTCTTTATAGTTTCTGGTTCCTTGTTGAAATAATCTGTATTGAGATCGGTTCTATTTCTTAATTCAGTGAGCATTTTTATTACTAACTCTTTGACCTCAGTGTCTGGTAGACTGATTTTCTCTTTCATTGTTATTTTTTCAGGGAAATTCTCCGGCTGTCTTAATTGGGAGTGTTTCCTCTGCCTTTTCACTTTACTTACCTTTCTCTGTCTCTATGAATGTAGGAGAAACAGTTATCTGTTGTGGTCTTTGAGGGGTTTTTTGGTATGTGGGAGCATTGCTGTGTAGATTGTGTGTGTCCAGTGTCTTTGGTATGAGGGTTGGTTTTGATCCGGATGCCAGGCAGGTCTTTCCTCAAGGCGTGCTGGCCATCACCACCTTGTTAGGGGTTGTGGTTGGTATTGGAGGACCTAGAGCCTTTGCATGGTCTGAGATGGGACTTCCTGTCTGCTCTGTGGCTACGACCACCCGTGGGGGCCGGGTCTGCTCCCTTGTTGTTGGAGTAGAAGACCTGAGGGTCGGGCTCAATCAGGCTCCATTCGCCTTGCAGAGAGGCCTGTGCCCTCGCGATGGGCGACTGGTGTAGGTGCCCGCATCTCCTCTCAGACAGTGTCACGGTCGCATGCCTCTCCTGTGGCAGTCATCCCTGATCTAGGGCAAGGCCATAGCGTGGAGTGGGCAGGTTGTGTGCTTGCTGGCTGGGGCTGCGGGTCAGGGCGTTCTGACTGTAGGAAGTGAAGTGTCTACCCTGCCGCAGAGATCTGGGCTGCGTCTGTGTCGGTCTTCTCCCAGGACCTGCCTGCCGCAGATCCTGTGCCAAGCTGCGACGTGGAATGTGGGGAGCTGGGTGTTCTCCCCACTTGGATTGGCAAGTGCAGCGATGCAGCAGCCACCCGTGCAGAGCCCTCTGCCCTGTTCATCGGCAGGCCAGACCCCGTGCGCTCACGAGTAGACTCTAGGCTTCTTGGCCCTCTGTCTGTCCCATCCACAGCATCGTTAATATTGTTGAACATTTACTATAAAAGTTGCCTTTGAGAGGAGTTCTTCTGGTGGCTCAGGGGTTAAGAAGCCAACACAGTCTCTATGAAGACGCAGGTTTGATCCCTGGTCTCACTCAGTGGGTCGAGGATCCAGTATTGCTGTGATCTGAGGTGTAGATCATAGATGCAGCTCAGGTGTGACATGGCTGTGGCGGTGGTGTAGGCCAGCAGCTGCAGCTCTAGTTCAACCTCCAGCCCAGGAACCTCCATATGCCACAGGTGTGGCTGTAAAAAGCCAAAAAAAAGAAAAGAAAAATAAACTTTCCTCTGAGAAAAAAGTAATATAACAGAAGAATGGCTGCATGTGGATCATTTGGTTTCTGTACAAAAACATTTTAGTTTTTCTTCTTTTTTTCTTTTTATGGCTGCACCTGCAGCATATGAAGTTCTTGAGTTAGAGGTCACATCACAGCTACAGCTGAAGCCTACACCACAGTCCCAGCAATGCTGGATCTGAGCCGCATCTGTGACCTACGCTGCAGCCTCTGACAAGGCCCGATTCTCAACCCACTGAGTGAGGCCAGGAATTGAACCCGCATCCTCACAGACTCTATGTCAGGTTCTTAACTGGCTGAGCCACAGCAGGAACCCTTCGGTTTTTCTCCTGTAATTTTAAAGAAACAATACTTTAAGTGCGAAGTAAAATATCATTTCTACGCAGGAAGAAGGGAAACAAGAGGAGCCAGGAGGAAGTTCTTTCCCTTATAGCAGCACCGAGATCTTAAAGGCTTAGAAACTGGAAGGTGAAACTTCCGTTGGTCTCTGGTGCCACAGAGCCAGAGACTGGATCAATAGATGGGTATGAGAGAGGCGGAAAGAGAGAAAGAGATGGAAGGTGGGAGGCAGAAAGCGAGGAGAGAAGGGAGGAGTCAGTGTCCATGGAGGCCCCTGGAAGCCAGCGCCCCCCGTCGAACCGTGTGCCCCGTGTTAGACCAGTCCTCACTGAAGCTCAGGTCACTCGGATTGCACTTCGGAGCCCACTGGTTTCCACCCTTCTTCCACCAGTAATCTGCTATCCGCTCATCTTCCACATAGTAGGGAAAGCACTCTCTACGAGAGGATAGTCCCGTGTACACGCAAGACTGTTGTCCAAACCCCCGGAAAGTGGAACATTGAGAGCGAACGCTTATGAAACCTGTGGACGCTGGGTGATCATGACGGGTCAGTGCTGGTTCATCGTCTGTCACGAATGTACCACTCTGATGTTGGCTGGCAAGGTTATTGGGGTGTCAAGGGAGTATAAGGGAATTCGCTATAACTTTACGCCCAGTTTTGCTCTGAAACTAAAACTGCCCTAAAAAATAGTGGGTTTTTAGGGATTTCTAAAATCTACATGCCCAGCACAGAAGCACAAAAGCATTTACTTTATAGCAAGTAAGACAGACGTTTTCTCTTCTTCATTCGGTCCTTCTTTAAAGAAAACACAGCCCATTCCTGCTGTTTTGGTGTGAAAACATCATCTGCTGTACTCATAGTTCACACTCAGCGTCTCCTCGCCCACTGTGGGATAAAAGCACTCATCCTGCTTGTATCTAAAGACATCGTTTCTGCTTTCTGAGTCTGCACCAGCTTTTGCACTGTAGCTTGAATTCATTTCATCATCAGAGCAATTGTGTCAGGTAGGCATTTTTTCTTTCAATAAATGAGGATACTGCATTTTGGAGATGTCAAATAACCTGTATCAATGAAAAACAAAAACAAAAACAAAAAACAAGGAAAACCACGTCTGCCATATCAGTAAGCAAAGGATGTTGCTGCCATCAAGCCATCACAATGGTAAGCCCTGAGGGGACTCAGGACAGAAACAGGATGCCCTCTATCCAGCAGTCAGCCACTGCAACCACCCCCTGCCATGAACCCCGAGGAGATCAGAGATGAGGGGTGCTGGCCCAGAGAGCTGAGGTGCACGTCAGAGGCGTGGCCTCCGTGAGCTGTAACTTTGCATCTGCCTGTGCACAGAAAAGTGCCAGATGCCTTTACCTGAGCTATCTGGTTTTCTTTAATTAACAGGAATTTTTTGATGTTCTAACTACCTGATCTTTGCTGCCGAAATTCTCTGTATCATGGCTCTTCCCTCGCCACTTGAGAGCAGGCTCTCAGAGAGATCAGAGAGGCCATGTCCTGGCCTTAGGGCCGCAGACTGGCTTCTGTCACTTAGTTATATGCATGTCCTTTTCTCTATGTCATTGCTGGATAGCTTATCTCTTTTTGGTGCTGGATCATATTCCATTGTTGGATATACCACAGTTTATCCATTCATTCACCTATCTTGGTTGCTTCCAGGTTTTGGCCGTTAAGAATAAAGCTGCTATATCGGAGTTCCCATCGTGGCACAGCAGAAACAAATCCGACTAGGAACCATGAGATTGCTGGTTCGATCCCTGGCCTTGCTCAGTGGGTTAAGGATCTGGCATTGCCGTGAGCTGTGGTGTAGGTCGCAGATGCGGGTTGGATCTGGCGTTACTGTGGCTGTGGTGTAGGCCGATGGCTATAGCTCCAATTAGACCCCAGCCCTGGAGCCTCCATATGCTGCAGGTGTGGCCCTAAAAAGACAAAAGACAAAAAAAAAAAAGAAGCTGCTAAAAACATCAGTGTGCAGGATTTTATCTGGACATGATTTTTCAATTCCTTTGGGCAGATACCAAGGAGAGCGATTGCTGGATTGTATACTAAGAGTTATCTTTAGGTTTTTAAGAAACGAACCTGGCAGCTTTTTAAAGTCAGCTTTATAAAGATACTGTATATCCATTTAGAGTATTCAATTCAGTATTTTTTTTTTCTTTTGGCTGCTCTAACAGCATGTGAAAGTTCCCAGGCCAGGGACTGAATCTGAGCTGAAGCTGCGACCTACACCACAGCTGCAGCAACAGTGGATCTTTAACTCACTGTGCTGCAGTGGAAACTCCTCAACAACTATTTTTAAATGTATATGCGGTGAAACGCTGCCACAGTCAGTATCACAACATTCCCATCAACCCAGAAAGATGTTTCATGTTCCTTTGTGGTCTGTCCTGCTGCTGATTTGCTCTTTGTCACCATAGATTATTTTGCTTTTTAAATTTTTATTTTATATAAGTGGGATCATGCAGTATGTACTCCTTTGTGTATGGTTTCTTTCATACACATAATGATTTTAAATTAGCCAGTGGTGTATTTTAGCTCATTCCTTTTATTGCTGAGCAGTATCCCATTGTGTAGATATATTATTTCTTTACCCATCTATTCTGTTGTCTATGGACTTTTTTTACAGTTCAGCTTTTTTTTTCTTTTTTTTTTTTTTACTTTATTTTATTTTGCTTTTGAGGGCCCCACCTGCAGCATGTGGAAGTTCCCAGGCTAGGGATCGAATTGGAGCTACAGCTGCTAGCCTACGCCACAGCCACAGCAATATGGGATCCGTAACCCACTGAGCGAGGCCAGGGATTGAACCCACATCCTCACGATTACTAGTCAGATTCGTTTCCCCTGCGCCACAGCAGGAACTCCCTGGACTTGTGTTTTTTTCCGGGTTTTAACTGTTTTGAATAGAGTTGTTATGAACATTTGCGTACAAGCCATAGGTTTTCGTCTCTCTTGGGTAAGTTCTTAGCAGTGGGTCATTGTGTGGGAGATTGAAGTAACTGCTAAGCACGTTTCCAGAGTGGTCGTGCCATCTCGCGCTCCCACGAGGGCTGGACAACAGTTCCAGCTTCATCACATCCTTGCCAACACTCAGCCTCTCTAATCTTAGCCTTTCTGGTGGGTAGTATCTAGTGGTACCTGGCTATGGTTTTAATTTGCACTTTCTCAATGATCTTGAGCACCCTTTATGTGCTTTTTGGTCATTTGTATATCTTCTCTGGCTGTCAAATTTTTCTGCCTTTTTTTTTTTTTTTCTGTAATGACTGCACTCATGGATACGGAAGTTCCTGGGCCAGGGATCAAATCCAAGCCCCAGTTATGACCCACAACTGTGGCAACACCAGATTGCTTAACCTGTTTAACCCACTGCGCTGGGCCAGGGGTCAAACCCTCGCCTCCACGGTGACCCAACCCACCGTAGTCAGGTTCTTAACCCACTGTGCCACAGTGGGAACTCCCTTTTTGCCCATTTTTAACTGGCTTGTTTGTCTTCTTATTGAATTGCAGAAGATATTTGCATATCCTAAATAAAGGTCTTGTGTAAGATATATGTGTGTAAATACTTTCTCTCATTTCGTGGCACACTTGGCAACTATTTAAGAGATATTTGAGCCACTGAATGGTATTGTAGGGAGGGGGAAAAATCCTTTCTCCTCTCCCCTCCTAGGTTTTCTGGCCGAGACCCTGAGAATCAGACTGAGAAAATACGGAGGAGACCAAGAGCAAAGAGACAGTGTAACATGTGCGTTGTGCACACACGCAGGAGACCTCGGTGAGGAGCCACTCAAAGAGGTGGTTTGAACTCGGCGTCTTAGCAACGAGCAGTAGGTGTGCAGAGAGGTGACCAAAGGGAAAGGAGTTTAGGAGTGGAAGGTAAGCGCTGTGCTAACAGGGTCCGCCGTGCGACATCCTCTGGCGCCCGCTCAGCTGGCGAGAGGCTGGATTGTCCCTGGTGACTGGACGTTGTTTCCCGTCCGGGTAAAAGGGGGGAGGCAGCGTTTCTTCGCTTCTTCTCAGTTGCCTTCAGCTAAAAATGACCCTTAGGTCAAGGTAACATATTTTGAGGTGGCATATCTGATTTCCTGGAGTAGCATAGATTTTTTAAGTCAAGCAGTAATTTAGAAAACATTTGGAGTGTTCCCCACGTGCTTTACATGGCATTTCTTTTAATCCTTGTAACTGCCCCCTACTGTAAGTACTAAGTTTTTCTCCAGCTGACTGGTGAGGAAATGCAGGTTTGGAAGTTGTTTAGTAGTTTTCTTTAATCACCCGCTCAGGGTCTGTCTTGCATGTCCCTAAGCTCTTCCCTGGAACTTTAGAAACTGGCGCCAGAGAGTGTACTCTTCAGTGGTGAAGATGGGAGGCACACCTTGTGTTTCATGGATAAAAGCAGACTGAGATTGGTTAGAGGAATAGATGAAGGAGAGCCTTGCTGAGGTTCCAGTTTCTGGTTTCAGTTACCCTTGAGGCTGGCTACCGTCTCATGGTGACATTGGCCTTTGAATACATTCCTCTTTTGCCCTAAACTGTTCACGCTGCATTTCTGTCTGTGCTGCCTAGAGATCTGATTCCTATAGTTTGAAGACCCTTAGGAAGTGGTACAAGTGCTAAGGAAGGAAGGGAAATGATACTAAGTTTCATCACTGTGGTTATTAGAACATCAGATCTGATAGGCAGACAGAAATACATCTCCGCAAAAGTAGTTTAGACAGAATATTTAGGATATTTGTCATCTCTCTCGTGATGGTTAATACTTGTGTTACAAGAGGGCATTCATCTTCTACATCAAAGTTTAAAATACGGGAAAAAGAGTGGGGACCATATAACTAAATACGCAATAGAAACGTACTACCTAACATTGCAAACACTGCGGATAACAGACACTCAAACAACAGGGGGACGAAGGCATAAGGTGTGATATATAACCTGAACTATTACCTACTAATTAAAGGTGAAATTCTTATGATGGCTAAGAAAATTCACAGAATGTTTAACATTCTCTGTTAAGAGACAACATTTTTAAAAATGCCTGTGATTGCACCTATGGATACCTACTTCGCAGCTCTAAAGGGTAATGGGTGTACCCGCAGCCTGGGTTCACATGAGCGCTTAACAGATAATCCCTTTCTGCTCCAGCCTGGTCTTGATGTACGTGAGTCCATCTGCTTCTCCCGCCTGGTGGTTGTCCTTGTCTCTCCAGAAAGCAGCTTTGGTATTTCTGTTTCTGGCCTTTTCTTGCACTCTTCGTTTTTGTCCTGGATTCCTACCCCGTGATTCCTAGATATTAACAGCCTTGCTTTCCCCAGCTTCGGCCCTGCACTTGGGAGGACTTTCCTACCCAAGTCCTGCACCATCTCAGTGCAGCACGTTGTGCAGACAGGGCTCTCGAATTACACGCAACTGAGAGTTGTGTACCTTTGGGTGTTAGGATAATGGGTAATATTTGTTTCTTCTTTCCAAACTTTTCAGGTACTATTGCAATAAACATTTTTAAAAATCAGAATGTGGACCTCCAATATGATATTAGTTTCAGATGTACGACCCAATGCTGGGACGTTTATATGCATTGAGAACTGATCCCCACAGTAAGTCAAGTAACCATCTGCCCCGTGCAGAGGTATCACAGTATTATTTACGATGTTCCTTGGGGCTTATTTATTACACGCCTGGAGGTTTGTTCGTCTTAATCCCCTTCACCTGTTCCCTCCACCACCATCCCACCCACCTTCTGGCAACCACTCATTTGTTCTCTGCATCTCTAAGTCTGCTTTCACTTCGTTTTGTTCATCTGTTTTGTTTTTTAGATTCCACACATAGGGGAGATCATGCAGAATTTGTCTTTCTTTGTCCAACTTACTTCATTTAGCGTTAACACCTCCTCGATCCATCACTGTGGTTACAAATGGCAAGATTTTATTTATTTTTTGTGACTTGAGTATACTCCACTGTATATTTACATCCTGTATCTTCCTTATCCACTTGTCTTTCAGTGGACACATACCTTGGCTATCTGTAACCAGTGATGCACTGAACATCAGTGAAGCATACATCTTCTCAATTTAGTGTTTCTGTGTTCTTTGGGTAAATACCCAGCGGTGAAATTGCTGAATCACATGGTAATTCTATTTTTAATTTTTTAAAGACCCTCCTACTGTTTTCCAAAGTGGCCGCACCAATTTACAACCCCACCAGTAGTGCACAAGGGTTCCTCCTTCTCCACATCTTCCCAGACGCTTGCTATTTTTGTTTTCTTAAGGATAGCTATGGTGACAGGTGCAGTTAGTGGTTTAAAGAGGTACTTAGCTTTTTCTTATGTCTGCCAAGAGTGGCATCTAGTGGTGATTCTGCAGAACTGCATGTTTCAGCTTCCCATGAACAACCAAAGATGCTGCTTGCTTTCTCCCTAGCAGTTCTGTGTTTATAATACCGCAGTACAGTGGACGTATGCCAGGCATTAATCTACCTGGGAAGGAAGGCCATCTCGGGAGTTAGTTGTCTAGAGATTGTACAGGCCCTACAGATGTTCCATAGTACACCTGGGGCTCATATTTAGTTCCTCGTAGGATTTCAGGTTTATTTTTATTGTCCGCATACTGGGTCCGCTCTGGACAATAATTCTTAGACAGGGAGCATTTGCACCTACTGCTGAATCTTGATGCCTTTGGGCACTGTGGGGCGTCTTAGACATTTTCACTCCTATATTCATTTCCTTGGGCTTCCTTAAAGAAGTAGCACAACCACTGTGGCTTAGACAACAAAAATGTATTCCCTCGTAGCACAGGAGGCCAGGAGTCCAAGGTGCAGGTGTTGGCAGGGTCGGTTCTTCTGAGAGCTGTGAGGGGGACTCTCCTCCTGCTTCCCCCAGCTTCTGGTGCTCCTTGACTCACAGAAGCATCATCCTCATCCCGCCTCAATCAGTAACTTGAACTAAAGCAAACTACCCTCCATAATGTGCGTGGCCTTGATTCGATCAAGAGAAAAGACAGAGGTTCCCCCCAGAAGAGGGAGTTCTGCTGCAGACTGCAGCTGCCACTTCAGCTCTTCCTTGGGTCTCCCGCCTGCCGGAGCTCTGCAGGTTTCAGCCTTGCCAGTGCTCACAGGTCTCGTGAGCCAATTCCTTAAAATAAATCACTGTATATGCGCACATCCTATCGATTCAGTTTCTTTAGAGAAATCTGATTAATGCAGGCAGACATCAAGGAACAGTGAACAAGCTAGAAATAGTTCCTCATAGAGCTTAGAGTCTAAGGAAGAATACAGTCAAATAAACAGAGAGAGAAATGCAGGGCTCTGTCGTAAACGCCTCCTGTCGGGAGCTCATCAGACGTCAGAGAGACATGACACTTTGACTTGGGAATCAGAGAAGGCCCCCCAGAAATAACGTCGAACTCGAGAACGAAAGGTGGCAGGTGAAATAGGAGTTCGCGAAGTGAGGGAGCGAGGTGGTGGAGACCCGGATTGGACTGAGTATAGACCACGCATTCTTTCTGTTGTTGCTGGCTGCACCTGCGGCATACAGGCTGTTTGTGGCCGGGGACTGAGCCTGAGCCAAAGCAGTGACCGGAGTCACAGTCGTGACGATGCTAGATCCTTAACCCACGTGCCACCAGGGAACTCCAGAACGTGCATTCTACACAAAGGCCTTCTCCCAAGGGGAAGGAACTGGCGCTGGATCACGTTTTGTGATCACCCAAAGCTCAACTCTGACAAAATCATCTTCATTAATGTTTAATGGGGGCGGGGAGCAGGGGAGACATGATTGTAAAAAATGTCTAAAAATCCTCCATGGGGATGAGGGAGTGTGGTGACCGAAAGGTGGGCTGAGAGACAGAGGTTCAGCAAGACCGTTTGGTAGAGGAAGGCTCTCTTATGAAGCTGGCAAGACAATACTGTGGAATGGATGCCTATCCAGTGATGCCTATCCAGTGATGCCTATGCAGTGCCTGCAATGGGGGGGCGGGGAGCAGAGGCGGGGGAGTAATGAGAGAAGAGGCTGCTCTAGATGCACATTTTAAAGAAAATTATAGCTGAGAACACATTTTGGCCCCAACTTTCTAAATATTTTGAGTAACTTTGAACTTTGTGTCTTGATGATCTGCGGGCAGCTGTGCACACTTTTCTGTGTGAATCTCTGCTCTGTGTGTGCAGCCACAGACCGAATGAATCACATTGAACATTTTTTGAGAGGACAGGACAGTTGTTGAAATGTCTTTTTCTCTCGATCTTTCCGGGGGTGTTTAGTTCTCCCACAGCAATCTCTGGAGGAGCGTGGGCACGTGATTGTAACGCTCTTCTGGAAGGTGCCTCAGCCTCTGGAGAATGTGCGCCTGATAGAGTCCACCGCCCTTTCAAAGATTAAAAATCTGAGAGTGAAAAGGGTATTTTTCCTGGTTCCATTATTGGGAGTAGAATGAGAACAATGGTCTATTTAATAACCGTTATCATTATCTTCCTCCCAGATTGAATTAAAATTGCTTTAATATTCTATTAGGAAAATCTTTGAAAAAATGCCGCCAATCTTTTTTTCTTCCAGCAGCTTGTTAACAATGAACTTGAAGCTAGTTCAATGCTTTTGAGAGATAATAAAACTTAATTTTATAATCTAAAGAACCGAAAAATTGTACGCCATGCCATAATTCTAACTTCCTTTTTTTGTTTTTTTTTGTCTTTTTTTAGGGCCGCGCCCACGGCATATGGAGGTTCCCAGACTAGGGGTCAAATCAGAGCTACAGCTGCCGGCCTACACCATAGCCACAGCCACGCCAGATCCGAGCCACGTCTGCAACCTACACCCCAGCTCAGGGCAACACCGGATTCTTAACCTGCTGAGCGAGGCCAAGGATGGAACCTGCAACCTTATGGTTCCTCATCGGATTCGTTGCCACTGCGCCACGATGGGAACTCCCATAATTCTAACTTTCCGCATTGTTTTATCCCAGCCCTAGCTTGCTTGATCTGAGTGTACCCACCCAAATGTCTAGGAGTCAGGGTTCTAGTGTCTTTTTTACAAGGTCCCGTTATGTAACAGACAGTGTGTGAAAACAGTGCCGAGTATGTTTTCTTAGGTCAGACTACCTGGATTCAAGCTCTGGGTTGAGTCTGGGTGAAACGCCACCCGCTTCAGTGACCCTGGGCCTGGGCAGGCGCGTGGTTACATGGGCTTCTCTTCTCTGTACCTCACTTTCCTCGGGTGCAAACCGTGGCTCATCATGGAGCCACTACGTGGGGTCGCTGTAAATATTAAATGTTAATTGTTTAAGACGCTTAGAGTAGTGCCTGGTATGTACTGACTCGGTGATGCTAACTGTGCCTCTTATTTGGAACTCCTTGCGGAGTAGTTCTTAAACCATTTGGTTTGGCGCCTTCTGTATGCCACATATGGAACGTACTTGTGAAAGTGCTGGTACGTCTTACCTAAAGTGATCTTCAGAGCATGATTCATATTATGGTTTTATTTGAGTTTTTGTTTTATGTTGGAGTGTAGCTGATTTGCAGGATTATATTCGTTTAAGGTGTTACATTAGTTTATTTTGTGCTGGAGTATAGCTGACTTGCAATGTTCTATTAGTTTCAGCAAAATGACTCAGTTATGTCTATACACAGATCCATTCTTTTTCAGACTCTTTTCTCACGTAGGTTATTACAGAATGATGAGTGGAGTTCCCTGTGCTAGACAGTAGGTCCTTGCTGATTCTTTTTTTTTCTCAGCCACACCCACAGCATGTGGGAGTTTCCCAGCCAGGGACGGAACCCTCACCACAGCAGTGACCCAAGCCACAGCAGTGGCAACACCGGGTCCTCAACCCACCGTGCCACAAGGGAACTCCAGTTATCTGTTTTATATGTAGAAGTGTTATATTTTAATCCAAAATTCCTAATTTATCCCTCTCCCCACCCCCATTGGTAACCATCAGTTTGTTTTCTGTGTCTGTGAGTCCATTTCTCTTTTGTAAATAAGTTCATTTGTCTCCTTTTTTAAAATCCCACACATAAGCGGTATCAGATGGTTTTGTCTTTCTCTTTCTGGCTGGCCTCACTTGGCGTGGTGGCCGAGTGACATTCCGTTGTACTCACCCACTCCTCTGGCGATGAGCACTTGGGCCGCTTCCGTGTCTTGGCTGTTGTGAAGAGTGCTGCAGAGAACAGCAGGGTGCATTATCTTTTTGAAGTACGGTTTTCTCTGGACAGATGCTCTGGACTGGGATTACTGGATCATGTGGTAGTTCTCTTTTCACTTTTTTAAGGAACCTCCATACCAATCTCCGCAGTGACTGTGCCACTTTACATTCCCGCCAGCAGGGTAGGAGGCTTCCCTTTTCTGAACGCTGCCTCTAGCATTTATTGTTTCTGGGTTTTTTGATGATGGCCGTTCTGAGCAGTGCGAGGTGATACCTCCCTGTAGTTTCGGTTTGCAGTTCTCTAATAATTAGTATGTTGAGCATCTTTTCATATGACATCATCTGTGTGTCATTTTTGGAGAAAGGTCTGTGTAGATCTTCAGACCACGTTTCTGATTGGGTTGTTTGTTCTTAGAGCTTCCTGAGCTGTTTGTATATTTTGGAGGTGAATCCATTGCTAGTCGTATTGTGTGCGGATATCTTCTTCTATCCTGTGGGTTGTTTTTTCTCTTTGGTTCTGGTTTCCTTTGCTGTGCAAAAGCTTTTGAGTCAAGTTAGGTCCCATTTCATTAGTTTTGGTTTTATTTTCATTACTCTGGGAAGTGGATCCAAAGAGATACTGTTGTGATTTAGTCGAAGTTGTGTTCTGCCTGTGTTTTCCTCTAAGAGGTTTAGAGTCTTATCTAGGTCTTTAATCCATTTCGAGTTTACGTTTGTGTATGGTGTTCAAGAATGTTCTATTTCCATTCTTTTGCCTGGAGCTGTCGGGTTTCCCGGCCTCACTTACTGAAGAGACTTTCTTTTCTCCACTGTATACTCTCACCCCCTCTGTCAGAGGTTAATTGTCCGTAGGTGCCTGAGGTTTTTTGGTGTTTGTTTTGGGCTGCACCCACAGCATGGGAAAGTTCCTGGATCAGAGTCCCTGAACCCACACCCCCGCAGTGATCAGAGCCACAGCAGTGACAGCGCCGGACTTTTATCCCACTGAGCCACCAGGGAACTCTAAACACAATTCTTTTTTTTTTCTTTTTTGGCCTCCCTGCGGCATATGCAGTTCCCTGGCCAGGGATCAGATCCCACCCATGGCTGTGACCTAGGCTGCAGCTGCGGTAACACAGATCCTTCAACCCACTCCCCTGGGCCAGGGATCGAAGTGTCCCAGTGCCCCAGAGTCTCAGCTGATCTCATTGTGCCACAGTGGGAACTGCCAGAGATGTTTTCTTAAACTGACTTTTTTTAGTATCACCATTGGTCTCTTGAGTACATTTCAGGCCTTTAAGTTGATGTATTTTTTAGACTATGCTGGTATTTTTGTTCTTATGTGAGAAGATGAAGCTCTAAGGTTCATAAGAAAAAACACTCCTTGAAACAGTAGGTGAAAGATGAATTCCTCTTCGGAATTTTGTACCGGCGTCTAGAATTTATCTCTAGTACTCTTCTTTTTACTCGTGATTTTTCACGTTTTGATTCAAGGAATTTTAAAGTGTTTTCAATATTTGTATCTTTCAGGAAATGTCTTCGAAATTCAAAAATGCAAAACGAATTGAAGGCCTTGACAGCAATGTATGGTGAGTACCTTAAGCAGTAGTAATTGGGTGAGCATTTTCCTCCACATGCTTGTACCCGTAGTTGGACATTTTTAGCCTTATCTGTAGTCTGTAAACAAAGCCATTTGTTTCAGAGCCCCAGAATTACAGCCATCTCCGAGGGTCTGAGGGAAGTTCTTTTTTTTTTTTTTTTTTTTTTGTCTTCTGTCCTTTTTAGGGCCACACCTGCGGCATATGGAGGTTCCCAGGCTATGAGTCGAATCAGAGCTGTAGCTGCCGGCCTACACCACAGCCACAGCAACAAGGGATCCAAGCCGCACCTGTGACCCACACCACAGCTCATGGCAACACCCACTGATTGAGGCCAGGGATCGAACCCGCAACTTCATGGTTCCTAGTCGGATTCGTTTCCACTGTGCCACGACGGAAACTCCCAAAGCCAGTTGTTTTAATTCATCCGTTCAATGGGAATGCACTGATTTGTTTATTCAGCAGGTGTGCCAGGCCCTGTGCTGGGCGCTGGAAATGGGCAGAGAAAACCATTGTTTGGATGGATGCTCGTGAAACTTACCTTCTACTCCATGAACTTTTCCCATTAGCTCCACTCTCTAATGGTTGATTAGAGAACTTAGCAGATGGTTGGGAAAAAAATATATGTGATTACAATAGGGGTATCGTGGAGCTGAGATTTGTCAGAAACATTAAGTTCATCAACTCACCCATCATTTTTCTAGGAAACGTCACTTTGTCAACAGTAGAATTCTTTATTGGGATCACACTGATTTTTTTTTTTTTTGGATCTATAGAAGTAAATTTTATTTTTCAGTTTTAGGAGCTAGGTATTAAAAAACTAACTTTGTAATTGTCGTTCTTACTAACATTAGCATTTTTTGTCTCAGGGTCGAATTCACCCAGTTGGCTGCAGACCCCACCGTTGTCAATCTTGGCCAAGGCCTCCCAGACATTTCCCCCCCTGAGTACGTCAAGGAGAAGCTGTCGAAGATCGCAGCCGTTGACAGTATGAATCAGTACACACGGGGCTTTGTAAGTACGCGGGGACCGCGGCCCGGGGGCTGGGGTTTTTATCGGATTGTGTGTGAATGTTCTTCCACCACCTCTGTGCCCTTGGCTCTCTGGAACCCCCTGTGCCTACCTGATAGCCAGAAACACCCCACCCTGCCCTTATCCCCTAGGACGAGCTGGCCCTGGCCCGGCCTGGCCTTCGCTGCTGTCCCAGGGTGGGGTCCTCGGGCAGCAGAGAAGAAGGTTCCCTAGAGACACGCCTTCTCTCCCTGGCGCACTCAGGCGGCCCTGGCCTCTCAACTCGTGTCCCCTGCTCCCCACTCTCACTCTCTGACTCAGCCCAACCTCCATCCTCCGGTGGCAAAAGGCCTCCGACATCAGGAGATTTCCGAGATTCTACCAAAAAAAACCAACAACCAACCAAAAAACCTTCCCACAACACACTAAGTGAATTGAATAAGTTTCAGGACACAAAACCACTACACAAAATTCAATTGTATTTCTGAGTACTAGAAATGAACAGTCGAAAAGTTAAATTTTTTAAAATGCCGTTTACAATAGGATCCAATCACATGAAATTTAAATCGGATTTTTTCTTAAATATACATAAGAGCAGCACAGTGAGAACTGTGAAACGTTGCTCAGAGAAATTGAGCAATACCTAGGTAAGCGGAGTGATGTGTGATGGTGGCGGACGGGAAGGCCAAGTAAGGTTAAGGTGTCCGCTTTCCCTAAACTGATCCACGGCAGAGGTTGGGAAGTGTGGTCCCAGGGCCACATCCAGCCGCCCCTGCTTTTGTACAGGAGCTTCAGCAGAAGACCTCCACACGCACCGTCTGTGGCCTTCCCAGTCTGTGACCGACCGTGAGTGCGTGCACGCGGGGGTGTCTCTGTATTGATAGCCCTCTGGGAACGTGCCACCCTGTCGCCAGGCTGTGGACGTTGGTCACCTGTGGGGGACCGGAAGTAACAGATTTTGAGGAGAGATCATTGTTCTGTACGTATCTTTGCCTAGTTTTACTCCCTCTATGAACCATGAGTGATTAAGGATGGATTCAGTGCTTTCTCATCGACTTTTGCTAGAATTCATTCGACGTGGTATTAAAATGAAATTCAAAGGGAATTCTGGATTTCTGGAAAGTGTAACAACTTTTTCTTGCTCTTTCCACAATTCATGTATTTTTTTTTATCTTAAATTTAAGTATCTTTTTAAACTCTTGCTGTTACTTTTTACTTTACTGGCTGTGTTTGATCACTTTTTTATTATTATAACCAGTTTCTCTAATATTATAATATCTCCCATTTTAAAAATAGGAAAAATGTGCTTGGGCTTCATTTTATTGATGTTTAACTGGATGAGGGTCTGAGACATAAGAGCCAGTGTTCCGAAAGACATAAAAATTTGACAAATAAATGCATCTTTGACCCAAAAAAAAAAAAATCCCTCCCTTTCTTACCTTTTCTTTTTTTTCTTTTTACGGCAGCACCTGTGGCATATGGAGGTTCCCAGGCTGGGGGTCAAATTGTAGCTGCAGCTACTGGCCTACACCACAGCCACAGCAACGTGGGATCTGAGCCACATCTGTGACCTACACCACAGCTCACAGGAACACCAGATCCTTAACCCACTGAGCAAGGCCAGGGATCGAACCTGCGTCTTCGCGGAAACAATATCAGGTCCCTAACCTGCTGAGCCACACGGGGAGCTCCTCCCTTTCTATATACAAACCTAGGTAGATATCTTGGAATCAGAGACTTCCTTAGCCCACAAGCCTGGGGTATAAGCAAGCAGCCTCCTCTGCTGCTGCGTCCTGAGCCAGGGCACCTCGCCAGCACCCAGGGGCCTTCCTGACAAAAGCCCACGACCTGCCCTCAGACACGTGTTTGCAGGTGACCAAAGATCAGGGAGGTCCCCAAAAACAGAAGGAGGAAGTAGATGCTGGGCAACAAAGGAAAAAGAAAGATTGACTTTAATGCCAAATAGACAAGAAGAAAAAACGGAAGGGAAAGAAAGAGAAAATGGAGGAAAAGCCAAGCAGGGGTTCCCCCACTCCCCACGCGCCCCTGTGCTCGGGCCTTCGCCCCCTGGGATCTCCGGGCGCGGCGCTCTCCTGCAGAACTGCCGCCCTCGCCGACCTGTCAGCGACGTGCCGCACCCGCCGCACCTCGGCCTGCACTCGGCGTCAGCACTCGGGTGCGTTTCTTTGGGGAATTTGCCCTCTCTCCGCAGTCCACGCGTTGGCATGACTTTCTCTCCAGCAACGCGGAAAACAGATTGAGAGGATATACAGTTAATGCAGGACGTTTGGTTGTTTTAACTGGGAAAAAAAATCCAACTCTACAATATAATTCAATTGTTGCCAAAAATAAAGTAGGTAAATCTGTATTAATTACAACCAAAAACACATACTATCAAAAATATATTTGATATTGAAGTTTTTTTTTGTTTTTTTTGTTTTTGCTTTTTAGAGCCACACCCAAGGCATATGAAGTTTCCCAGCCTAGGGGTCAAATTGGAGCTATGGCTGCCAGTCTACACCACAGCCACAGCAACAAGGGATCCAAACTGCATCTGTGACCAACACCACAGCTCACGGCAACCCCGGATCCCCAACCCACCGAGCGAGGCCAGGGGCTGAACCCACATCCTCATGGAGCCTAGTCAGGTTCATTAACTGCTGAACCACAAAAGGAACTCCTTGAAGTTAACTTTTATTCAAAACTAATCACTTGAAATTTTGTATTCGCAAATCAACATTTAATAGGAAGTTTTTCATCATGAGCAAGTCTTTATGACCACTCATGCAGGAACGCTCTGAAAGAAGGGGAAGAAAATTTTTTAATTCATTGCCATTTAAAAATACAAATTGGATAAACCCCAGGTGTTAAACATTCGTATATCTTAGAGTCAAACTGCCTTAGAGAAAGAGGTCTCGTAATCAAATTCAAGGTTTTTTCCTCCTTTTTGCTCAACAGGGTCATCTATCACTTGTGAAAGCTCTGTCCTGCCTGTATGGAAAGTTTTATCAAAAGCAGATCAATCCCACTGAAGAAATCGTTGTGACAGTGGGAGCGTATGGATCCCTTTTTAATGCCATTCAAGGATTCATCGAGGAGGGAGACGAAGTAAGTATGTTAACATTATCATGCGGCCTCTGTTAATCACTGTCATTTGTCCTGCTTTTACTCACTTTTTTTTCCCCTTTTTGGCCACGTCCCCAGCAGGTAGAAGTTTCCAGGCCAGGGAGCAAACCCTCACCACAGCAGCAACCCAAGCTGCTGCAGCAATAGTGCCCGATTCTTAACCTGCTGCACCACAAGGGAACTCCTGCTTTTACGTTTTTATTTTATTTTATTATTTTATCTTTTCTGTTATTTTTAAAATAAAATATATTTTAAAAATACTATTGGCTGTGCCTGCAGCATATGGAAGTTCCCAGGCCAGGGATTGAACCCACACCACGGAAACAACCTGTGCCACAGCACTGACAATGCCAGGTCCTTAACCCACTGAGCTACCGGGGAACTCCATGCTTTTACTGATTTTACACTTTTATTTTTTTTTATTATTTTTGGATTATAACGCGTATGCCATCAAGTTCACAGATGTTAAGCACAATTCAGTGAGTGTTTACATGGATATGTGTATGTATCTCTCCACGTCACACAAACCTGATGAAGACGTGGTACACCACAGCACCCCAGAGGCCTCCCTTCCCCTCCCTAGCCCATATTCTCCCAGAGGCAATCATTCTTCTGCGTTTTATCAGCATAGTTCATTTTGCCAGCGCCTTAACTTGGTGTGATAGAGTCATACCATATGTTCTCTTGAGTCTGGCTCCTTTTACTTATTGTTTTGTCTATGAGAGCCCTTCATTGTGTTGCCTGTCATTTATTCTTATTTTTACTGCCTATTTATTTATTTTTAGGAGGTCACTTGCACAAATACCTGAAATCTCGTCCGAATGCTGTTGGTTTCCATCCCAATTATCCTGTGTCTGTTGTTCCAAAACAGGAGCTGTCGGGTGCACACGTCCAGCCCCTCTGTTTTCCCTGATGGTTTCATACGGCATATTGAGCATAATTGCTCATGCTCTGCAATAGGACCTTCTTGTTTATCCATTCCGTGTGTAATAGTTTGCATCCACTGGTCCCAAACTCCCCATTCAGCCTCCCCTCGCCACTCCCTCCCCCACTTCCCTTTGGCCACCCCACGTCTGTTCTCTATGTCTCTGAGCCTGTGTCTGTTTCATAGGTACGTTGGTTTGAGTCCTATTTTATTTTATTTTTTATTTCTAATTTGTATTGAAGAGTATTATTAATCACATATTTTATTTTTTTAATTTTTAAAGTATATATATATACACACACACACACACATATATATATATATATATATATATATATTTTTTTTTTTTTGGCCTTTTTCTAGGGCCGCTTCCTGCGGCATATGGAGGTTCCCAGGCTAGGGGTCTAATCGGAGCTGTAGCTGCTGGCCTACACCACAGCCACAGCAACACAGGACCTGAGCCGCTTCTGCAACCTACAGCACAGCTCACAGCAATGCCAGATCCTTAACCCAATGAGCAAGGCCAGGGATCGAACCCGCAACCTCATGGTTCCTAGACGGATTCGTTAACCACTGCACCACAACAGGAACTCCTCTAAAGTATATTTGATTTACAATATTGTGCCAATATCTGCTGTATCAAGTGATATTTTATCAAGTGATATTTTAGAGTCCATGTGTAGGTGATATCATATGGTATTTGTGTTTCTCTTTTTAACTTCACTTAGTATGATAATCTCTAGGTCTATCTATGTAGTTGCAAATGGTGTTATTTCATTGTTTATGACTGAGTAGTTTTCGTGTGTGTGTGTGTGTGTGTGTACATCACATTGTCTTTATTCACCTGTTGATGGACATTTGGTTGTTCCCATGTCTTGGCTTTGGAGGGGGATCTGCTGTAAACATAGGCATGCATATACCTTTTCAAAGTATGGTTTTGTCTGGGTAGATGCCCAGGAGTGGGACTGCCGGATCATGTGGCAGCTCTGTCTTTAGTTTTATAAGGCCCCTGCACGCTGTTCCCCACAGTGGCTGCACCGGTTTACATTCCCACCAACAGTGAAGGAGGGTTCCCTTTTCTCCACACCTTCTCCCGCAGTTTTGATGGACTTTTTGATGTTAGGCATCCTGACTGGTGTGAGGGGACAGCTCATCTCTAATCACTGGTGATATCAAGAATCTTTTCTTGCTCCTATCAGCCGTCTGATTGTCTTCTTCAGAGAAATGTCTATTCAGCTCTTCTGCCAATTTTTTGCTGTGCTTTTCTTTTTTCTTTTTGGCCACACCTACATCATAGGTAGACTCCTAGGCTTGGACTCAAATCCATGCCACAGCAGTTACCCAAGGTGCTGCAATGACAACATCAAATCCTTAACCTGCTAAGCCACAAGATAACTCCTTTTAGGCCCATTTTTGATTGGGTTATTTGTTTTTGTGTTACTGAGCTTTACAGCCTGTTCAGATAAGGACATGTAAAAGGGACTAGCAATGAAGCAGCAAAGTGAGTCTTAGCTTTCACTGCTTAGATGACCTTTAATCGGACCTCAATCAACACGTATTGGGTCACTGTCGTTTTGTGCCTTGTATTGTTAGCAGCACCACGTGAGGCATGTATGAAAAGAGGCCTGTGACTTCTTGTATTTAGCGGTGCGATGTGAGGCCCACTTTGGCACTGACCCCGGTCAGCTCTGCCCCTGCCTCCCCGTTATCCTTCCAGGTCCCCGCTGCATATTTCCTCGCCCCTCTCCTTTAGTCCGAAGTTACTGAGACTGTGCTGGGCACTGTGGGAGAGAGAGCTTGAAAGGCGCTTTCTATGCATAAAGGGTTCTCTGTCTAGCAGACGAGATAGACCTGGGCGCAAATGCAGAGGTGGCAGTGCCATGGGCAGTGGTAAGTTACCATGGTGACAAGAGGAGCACGTGATCAGCTCTGCTAATACAGGTCTGGAAGGTTCCAGGGAGGCTTCGCTCAAGGCAGGTCTGCAGAGTGCATCTGTATGGTTAATTCCTGTCTTTGAACTCTGTCTGCAGGTTAGCTGTACCTCCTTTATTTTTTATTGTTTATTTTTTATTTTTCATCTTTTTGTCTTTTTTAGGATTGCACCCACGGCATATGGAGGTTCCCAGCCCAGAGGTCTAATCAGAGCTGTAGCCGCCGGCCTACACCACAGCCACAGCAACACCAGATCCTAGCTGCATCTGCGACCTACACCACAGCTCCCAGCAACGCCGGATCCTTAACCCACCAAGCAAGGCCAGGGATCGAACCCGAAACCTCATGGTTCCTAGTCGGATTCATTAACCACTGAGCCATGACAGAAACCGATTTTTTTGTTGTTGTTGCCTCCTTTATAACAGAGCCCTCTGTTACTTTGTGTTGCATTATCCCTTTGCGTCTGCGTCCCTTCTCCTGCGCCAGACAGTGCGCTGCTGAGGAAGCAGGGCAGTCACCCCTGCCTTTACGTCCTCTCCTCTGATCCTGTAACAGTTGGAACTTTGGTCTCAGACGGTGGTGTCTCACTCCCGCCTGGCCTCCTCCTCCTCTGCCCTCGGCAGGTGTGTCCTGAGGCCCCGCCCCCTGCTCCCTCTGTTCCCTCTTCCCTCATCATCGTGTCTAATATTTTGAAACCACACGTGTCACTTTCCATCACAGTGACCTACTGTTTTCCTTAAAGCATTTATTCATGTCTGAAGTTATCTGATTTCCTTCCTCGTTTCCTTATTTAAGGCTCTCTGTGGCATGTCAGTTCCAGGCGAACTAGCTTATTGCTCCAGAGCCAGCACTACAATAGGGAGTGCTCAGTAAATACTCTTCACAAAGCGAGGGAATGACTTCCATTGTGAAAATAAAGAACGGACGAGGGAGAGTGCCAAGTGCATCCTTCAGCTCCACCTCGCTGCTTCCCGGTTGATCTCCCTTCCCTGAGGTCTCACTTCTTGCCAGGGGCCCTTCTCACCGGAGCAACAGAGCTGTCGCACGAGTCCCTGCGAACTGCACAGTTTCATTCAGCACCAGAGGCAGAGGGCCAGCCGTTCCTGCTCGTTTCTTGTCCTCCACACTAACCAGCACCCAAGGAGGCCCATCGTGGAGTCACTACTCAGTGTGGCCGGAGCGCCTGGGACAAGCAGAGGGGCTCTGGAATGGAAGGGCCTCCTATGACTCCAGTGAGAAAGGCCTTGAACAGGAAATACAAACAGCAAAAAGTGCCAATTTGGGATGCTGATTAGGTACTGTGAATTGAACCAACACAAAGTTCAATGAGGCAGTTTAGGTTTCTATGATTATAAACTGTTGTCCGATTTTTCAAAAGCAATTCGACTATGATGTTTGTACCCTTTAGTCTAGCCATCGTCACCAAGTGAATGCATTCAGCAAATGATTTAAAAATGGAGAAACTACACAGAGTCGCAAATGAACACAGCATCGTTATTGATGGAAGCAAACTGTCACAAAATTATCCTGGAGTTCAGTTGACTCTCAAGTAGCCATTAAAATAACAAATATTAAAACTATAATAATATTAAATTTTGGTGAAATATAGCTAAGTTTAAAAAAGGTAGAAAAACTGAGTGTGTGCAATGAATATAAATTATGTTTTCAGGAGTTCCCTTTGTGGCACAGTGGAAACAAATCCAACTAGTATCCATGAGGACGTGGGTTTGATCCCTGGCCTTGCTCAGTAGGTTAAGGATCCAGCATTGCCTTGAGCTGCAGTGTAGGTCGCAGACGTGGCTCAGATCCCAAGTTGCTGTGGCTGTGGTGTAGACCATGTGCTGCAGGTGCAACCCTGAAAAGATAAAAGACAAAAAAAATTTTTAAAATCATGTTTTCAAACTCTCCTTATAGAAAAGCAGGAAGTCGAAATGCTGGGTCCAGGCTGGCATATTGCAGAAGGGGTACTGGCTGACTGGGTAGCCTGGGCCCTGACCTGAAAGCCAGGCCATGGGTGATGGAGAGAGAGCCTGTGGGGCAGCGGCCCAGGAGTGTACCTCACAGGGCCAGGGATTCTCAGAATCCAGAAACGGCCACCTGGAGGGAAGTTGTGCTCTCAGACAGTGGCAGTAGCACCCTGTCTCCCTGCTGCACCCCGTTTGGTGTGCCTGAAAAAAGAGAACCGGCTTTCCTCCCGCCTGAGGCTTAGGTCATCCTCCTTAACAGCAGGAGGGCTGTCTCTGCCACTGATCGTTTATTTTCTCATTTGCAATTTAAAGAAACTCAGTGTTTTTGGCTGGAACATCCCTTTGGGACTCTGATGAGAGCTGTGACCCCTTGCCCCAGAAAAATCTGCCTGTGCATATAGAAACCTTGGCATGTAATGTCAAGGGCCCCCCGTGCAGGCCTGTCCACAGGTCTCCCGAAGAGGTCAACGGCTCCGGTTACGGCTCCCGACAGGCTTCTCGCCCAGGTCTTTTCCACGCAGATGTGGGAAGCCAGAGGCTGCTTGCTCCCTGCCGCACGTCAGCGTGCAGTGCAGCGTCTCTCATGTCGTTTGCTCAGCGGATTAATGACCGATGTGCTGTGTCCCCATGTGCTTTCACCCCAGGTCATAGTGATGGTGCCTTTCTATGACTGCTACGGGCCCATGGTGAGCATGGCCGGAGGAACGCCCGTTTTTGTTCCCCTGCGATCGGTGAGTCTGCCTCTGTGATTCACTGTGACTCAACAAGTGCTGAAAATACCAATTACTTTATTGCCAATAAAGTTTCTACTTTGATTACATTTGGGGATTTACCGTTTCTCTCTCCGCGGCTGAAGGTAACAGCTTTGAGGGGGAGCAGTTACTGCTGTATCGTGCTTTTGCCGTGCATCTGTTATATCGGCATCTGCATCATATGTAGTGTTATCTTTGTGATGATGTGGTTTCTCCCCCCTGACTGAGCACCACCAAGGCAGAGGCCGTTTCTGACTCACTTGTGTAGCACTGATCCCCAGTGACTTGACACCACAAGGTGTGTGCTGGGTGCTCCACAAATGAGTGTGGGATTCTGAATGAAGTAATATTTTTATTCTGCTTTTGTCTTTAGGGGTACTATAAAGCATAGTAGCTTTGTCTTTTAAAAAATCGTATCAAACTAAGTAATACCTTCATGTAGTCATAGAATCTTCTGCTAGCCTTATGGTATCAGGCGCGGTGACCATTCTCAGCTGGCTCCTTTGAAGGCACATAGGCACCTTCACAGCAGTTAATGCTTCCAGAGAGTGTGTTCCACTTAACAGGTGTGAACGCAGGACTCCATCCGGGCCTGTTGGGTTCTTTTTTTTCTTAGGGCCGCGCCTGTGGCATATGGAAGTTCCTGGGCTAGGGGTTGAATGGGAGCTGCAGCTGCCAGCCTATACCACTGCCACAGCAATGCCGGATCCGAGCTGCATCCGCGAGCTATGCTGCAATTTATAGCAACGCTGGATCCTTTACCTGCTGCGTGAGGTCGGAGGTCGAACCTATGTCCTCATGGATGCTAGTTGGACTCATTACCACTGAGCCGCAACAGGAACTCCCCGTTGTGTCTGGAGACAGAAATAAAGCTTGGTTATTTCTGTTTCTTTTCTTTGTTAGTCATCTCTTCAGATGCTTCTCTCTACTTTTTTTCCTTAGCAGGTTATTATCTGTAAGACAGAAAACATGAACTAACTGAATTAAATTGCGTTTTCATTCTTCATGCTTAGAAACCTGTCGATGGGAAAAGATGGTGCAGTTCTGACTGGACGTTAGATCCTCAAGAACTGGCGAGCAAATTTAATTCCAAAACCAAAGCTATAATACTGAATACGCCTCATAACCCTCTTGGCAAGGTGAGTCTTTGATCTCTGTATACAGTCTTCTGATCCCTTATTTTCTCGCCGGTGGAATAATCGGCTCTGCTCTGTTTCCTTTGCCACGTGCAGGTGTTCACCAGGGAGGAACTCCAGGTAATCGCTGACCTCTGCATCAAACATGACACGCTCTGCATCAGTGATGAGGTCTATGAATGGATCGTGTACACCGGGAAGAAGCACTTTAAAATAGGTACCAGTTACTGCAGAGTCGCAAAGGTCAATGTGTCTGGTTGGGAGGGACCCGGAGCAGCTTTAAAATGGTCTCCGTAACAGGCGGATGTCTTTGTGAGCACGTACAAGTGGGATTTGAAGGCGTGGCACTTGAGGGAAGTAATGAACAGATTGAAGAGCAAACAGCACAAACTTAGGGGGAGCGATTGCGAGTCTCACTCTGAAGTTGGGCGACTAGAGACATAGCACTTTTGCCTGGATCCTTAGCTTTTTATCAAGAATCCAGCTGGTACTTGGCACGTAGGACACAGGGAGCTCACTTGTTCCCGAACTGGTCTGTCACTGCTGAGCAAGTTGCCACAGCTCTAAGTCAGCAGGAAAAAATTGCAGTAGCCGTAGGGTGCTGCTGGGTGGCCCTCTCCTGGGACTTCGCCATTACTATGAGGCCGTCTCACCAATGCCACCTGTCCGGTGGGTTAATCCAAACTGACATCATCAATAAGGTTATAAATTGGGCTGCAGCTCGGGGTCTTTGCCCTTGGCTCTCCTGTGCCTGGAGACCCCCTCCCCCGATATCCCCACGGCTCCATCTCTCACGTCCCCAGGTCGTTATTCAGACGTCAGGTTTCATGACACTGAAGGTGGTTACACCTCTCCTTCCTGCATCTGCTCTGTCCCTTTCTGTTCTAGTTTGTTCATTCCTCTAGAACAAATGTCAGCATCTAGACGTTTTACTTCTAACCTTCAAGAAGGTAGGGATTTTTTTATGTTTTGGTCTCATCTGAATCTTCAATTCCCAGAACTAGGTCTGGTGTTTGTTATACAATCCAAAACTAACTGTTGAATGAAAGACAGGACGTCTGGAAAGGATGAGGGAAGCGTAACTAAAATCACCAGCAGAAACTAAGCCGTTTTAAATTAGTGCACTTACACGGACGTCGTTGTCGCCCGTACCGTAATTACCCCTGCAGTACGTGACACGCTGATGTAGAGACATAGCGGACAAAGCACCTGCTTGAGGTGATCGGCGGTAGAAGTGGCCAAAGACGGAGCTAGTCAGGAAGAGAAGCAGAGAGAAAATTCCCATCAGGAAACTGCTGCATACGGAGGCGCGGCGGCGGGGAAGATCCGGAAGTTTATAAGGGGGTGTCGTGACTGGCACAGAGGAGAGGGGAAAAGTAGGGTGTTTCTGAAGGACTCTGTCTCCAAGAATATAAAGTCTAAACTTCACCGAGGGGTCGGTGGTGCCGAGACTTACTTTAGAGGTGGAACATCTTGAAGTCACAGTGTTGCCATCATGAAATAGTGACATACTGCGTTTCCTCGGGAAACCAGAGGCCGCTTCCTCCACAGAAGCTCAGTGATTAGAAGTCAGTATAAAAATCACAATTCTGCCTGTGTTTGCCGGTAACAAAGGGCTTGCTACTGAGATAAGCCCATCTGAATTTTTCTGATTTTTGCTGTTAATGTTTTTTTGGGGGGTTGTTTGTTTTTGTTTTTGTTTTTTGCCTTTTAGAACCACACCCACAGCATATGCAGGTTCCCAGGCTAGGGGTCCAATCGGAGCTACAGCTGCCCGCCCACACCAGAGCCACAGCAACGCCAGATCGGAGCTGCGTCTGTGACCTACACCACAGCTCACGGCAACGCCAGATCCTGAGCGAGGCCAGGGATCGAACCTGTGTCCTCATGATCTTAGTCGGATTCATTAACCGCTGAGCCACGACGGAACTCCTATTAGTGTTTATTTCTGAATGCTAATTTGTTTCAGTATTGGTAGCATTCACTATCAGGTAAGTGATAGCACTTACCTTAAGTGCCTAAGAAAACTTTGTGGCTTAAGAAAATTTTGTGGAAAACTTAAAATTTTTTTTGAGTTCTATTAAAAAGCTCTATAGGTTCTTTTTTTTTTTTTTTTTTTTTCCCCCTCCTCTTTTGGTCATGCCTTAGCATGCAGAAGTTCCTGGGCCAGGAATCAAACCCATGCTACAGGAGCCACCCAAGCTGCAGCCGTGACAATGCCAGATCCTCAACTCTCTCAGCCACAGGGACCTCCAAAAACCTTTATTTGCTACTTTGATCATCAAGTGCCAGCAAGCATACTGTGAGAATGACTGCAACGGGTCGTGACAAGACGTGACAAGGCAAGGGAATTGGCTCCCAGCTGGATTTGTGTTATAAAGCTAAGAACCAGCTACAGGAGAGGATCTTATGTCACATGCCCTGGCGGTGGACGTGCTACGTGGGGCCTATTTTGAAATAGAGGCCTATGGGCACAGAATCTAGCATTTGGAGGTGGGAAGGCAAGCAGCTATGATTCTGAGATCTCAAGCCTGGACCACTCAGCAGTGGCGAGGCTCCTAAGCAGGCCGGAGATGTAGGAGGAGGAACAGGTCTGCAGGGAGGAGTCGAGCAAAGGAACTTCCCGCTCCTCATGCTGTGGTCATGCTAAGTGTCAGTGTCTCGGACACACAGAGATGTCTAGAGACAAGTGGAATTATAGGCCTGATGATCAGGGTCAGATTGGGTGCAGAGATATTTTTGGCAGTCATCAAAATTGTGTTGCTAGCAGACCCCCTGGACGAGAACGAGTCTTCTACGGGAGAATGTGCGAACAGAGAGCAGGGCCAGAGGTGTGCACGCTGTGGGGCCTTGGCCCAGCAGGCTTTTGTTATTCGTCAAAATTGCATCCACGTCTGTCTGGTCAATGACCTCTGTTTCATCTGGTCGAAAATCAGACCAACATGGACAATTGCATTTTTTGGTAATGTTCTTAGATTAAGCAAAAGAGGAAGAGGCATCTGTCGAATGAATTAATATACTTTTACAAATGTTCATGTCTATGCAATACTGACTCAAAGCTTTAAAATTTTAGTTAACTTAGTTTAGCAATCTTCTTTCCAAAAGATTTTTTTAAATGATCGTGAAATGTATTGTTTAAAACCTTACATTATACGCCCTTCATGGTAAAAGTGTAAATGATGATGTTATTTACTAAAGATATCAAGACATATTTTTAACTCAGATTTTTACTTATTATGACAACTGATAAAGCAAAAAATGAGCTTGCTCTTTCATTAGAGAGTGCAAAACTTATCCTACCGAATCCAGTGGCCTTTGTTACATGAAAGATGCTAAATGGCTATCCTATCCATTTGCAAAGTGCAATAGTGGCTCTTTAATATGATACAATAAGGCTTGCTAGCCAGGCATCATGAAGTTAGCATCATCTTCGTGTTGTCACAGGGGGAGTTTTCCCTGGTTCAGTTTTCACTCTTCATGTTTCTGATCTTTATCTGGCTTCTACCAAAGCCGAAGTCACCTGTGAGTAACCGTTTGAGCTGCCGTGTCGGATTTAAGGATCATGGGTCATAAAGTAGTGTGAAGATCAGTTGCCTTTCAGGTACAACAGCAAGCTACACTTACTAATACTGGTTACTGGATGATGTTGTTGTTGTTTCAAACCGTCAGACCTGCCAAGATTTTTCCCTGTGGTTTGCCCACCTGCAGTGCTATGGTCGTCTCCTCTGCCTGTTTGTTCACATTAACTTCCGAGCTCCCCAAATCTCTGAAAAGGAGGGGGCATGAACATCCAGATGCTTCTAAATGACTTAGGACCCTTTTTGTTGAAATAGTAGAACTTGTTCTTATTGGATCAGATTTTATTCAGATGACCTTTCCAGGTTTCAGTAAATTGACATTTCAATCAACGAAGGAAGCCTCTCTTCTAGAAAAGATTATATACTAGTACATTGATATTTATATACTAGTCCATTGATATTTAGTACAAAATTCCTTGTAAATTATTTAGCTGATCAGCTTACTCCTTGGAAAAAAGACATCTACGTTAATATGCAAAGTAACCATCAAAAACATATTTAGCTCTCCTTTTAAATACCATAATTAGATTTGATATTTTGTGAGTGAAATCTACATTTGATGTGTGTATAGTTTTTATTTCCTTCACATGTAACTTACTGTGAAAACATGCTGGGATTGTGTTAGTTTGGGTAATTCTTATTTTAAAATAATTTTTTTTTTTTTTTTTTTTTTTTTTGTCTTTTGTCTTTTTAGGGCCACACCCACAGCATATGGAGGTTCCCAGGCTAGGGGTCCAATCGGAGCTACAGCTGCCAGCCTACACCACAGCCATAGCCAACACCAGATCCGAGCCACGTTTGCAACCTACACCACAGCTCATGACAACGCCAGATCCTTAACCCACTGAGGGAGGCCAGGGATCGAACCTGCAACTTCATGGTTCCTAGTCGGATTTGTTTCCGCTGCACCACAACAGGAACTCCTTAAAGAATTGTTTCTAAATACTGTTCTTATTAATAGGGTTTCCCGATTGGGACACATATTGTCACTTGAAAGAAGTGCCTTATGCACAGTTTACATTTTCTTTGGTCAGATGCGAAAGTGGCGTGTGTGTTGCATCCTTTGGAATATTTTGGAGGACTAGAAAGGTCTTAAAATTCGAAAGGTTATAATTATTTACGTCAGTTGCTAGAATCGTCCTTCTTTGCTTGAACCCTTGAAATATTTTCTTCATTTGTCTCTTTGGGTTTTCTTGCACTCCATGGAGAATAGAATGATAACTTTTCTGATTCATTCAATCTTCCTTCCTTTACAGATGTTGGCAGGTATTTCATGGCAGACTGAAAATGCATACACATTCATTGTGGAACTTTCTTTAGCTGCCTTACATTTTAGTAGGCACTTCGCTCTCTCTTGGGAAGTTTACTTCAAGAAGATGGTAGCTTAGACCCCACACACACACCCCACAGAAATGGGTATTTCTTTTCCCTTCATGCATCCCAACATGCAGAACAATCAAGAACATGTACTGTACCACTTAAAACAACAAGCGAGGAACTGTAGGATTGCGAGTGATGACTTTCACAACTAAATCGCTTGAGGAATATGCAGAAAGCACTGTGTGGGTGGCATTCTCAGATTAACAGAGGATTAATTTTCTGATGCCCAGCAGAATTTACAAGCTCTTGCTTTTTTTGTTGTTTTGGGTTTTTTGGCAGTGCCCTCATCTGTAAGCTTCCGGGCCAAAGACCAGTCCGGTGCCAGAACAGGGACCTGAGCCACTACAGTGACAACCCCAGGTCCTTAACCCACTGGGCCACAAGGGAACTCCAAGTTCTTGCATTTTATACCTTCATGACTTTGACACCTGTATCCCCTTTGCCCAAAACACATTCTCTTCTCTGCCTGGCAAAGGCCTGTGTGGTCAAGCTTGGCTGGCTGCAGAGAGCTACCCTAACCCCTTGTCCTGTTCTTGCCGAGTACACCATGCCTACTACTGTTCTAGCTCTTAACACACTGCAGTGCAGCTGCCGTTCTGCCTGTCTCCCACCACCACTAGACATTAAGCTTCTTGAAGATAGGAGCTGTGTCTTTCTTGTCTTTATTTCCTCTAGACCTGGGTTAGTCCCTGGCACCTGATCCTTGCTAATAAATGTTTGTTGAGTAAATGAGTAAGTGAATGATTTTATTCAAGATCCCAATCAGCTTGAAAACTTTTCTATAGTCACTTCTTCCCATTACTGATGGGATCTGCATTTGTGAGTCCGCTTACTCGCTGAAACGTATTTCTGACCCCAAATCAGTGGCACGCCTCCTTCAGGAGCAGATGCAGAGGAGCAAAAATTTGCGTGGCCTGATAGGCATGTTCAGTCAGCAAAGGCAGCACTCATCCTATAAGCAGGTGTCTTTTTCACAGTGATTTTGGTATTTTCATTGGCCCCAAGCATTGAGCTGAACTGCTGTCTAATGTCTCTAAGAACACGAAGGCCGGGTGGAGCATCACAGAGGAAATACATGTGTTAGGTAAGCTCCACGCAGACACAAGTTCTAGGGTGCTTGGCCATGGGAGTATCAGTGGTTGATACCTAACAGATGTGAGGCTTATTGGGGGATGAAAAAAATGTTCTAAAATTGATCGTGGTAACAATCTCTGGGAATACTGCATGTTTTAAATGAATGAATTATATGCCCTGAGATTTATATCTCAGTGAGTTATTACTGGAATACGTACCCATTCACACACATGCATGCAGGTCGCTGGCACTGACTCTCCCCACCCCACCTCACCCCAGAGTTTCTCAGGATCCAAGAATTTGTCTTTTTCTCAAGTTCCCCAGTGATACTGATATTGCTGGTGTGGGGACCACACTTAGAACCATTGCCCTAGGAATTCTGTAGAAATAGACTGGGGAGATGGGCAGAGCAGAGGTAAGCTAAACAGCAGTCAGGGCCGCAGCCAAAACCGTGTGGCAGAATGACTCTCTTGGGCATCTACCTTCTGCAAACATGAGCCCAGGTGCCTGCGACACTGACCGGCCCGGAACGCCCCCTGCTGGCGCCTCTGCGCTCCCCAGAGACAATTTTGCCACAAAATGCTTTCAAGTAACATTTTCAACTGCTGGGATTACAGTTAAATTATCGTTTAACAAACAAAAACAAAACTATTGAAATAACTAGATTCACTACACTCTAAGGCATTTATGTGTTTAGGTTATACTGAGTGACTGTAGATTGGTTGGGAAGCGATTGTCTAACTTTTTTTTTTTTCTTTTTTCTGTTCAGCCACTTTTCCGGGTATGTGGGAAAGAACGATAACCATAGGAAGTGCTGGGAAGACTTTCAGTGTAACTGGCTGGAAGGTAAGATGAAGAGGAATGTCGTTGTTTGAAAACAGGTGTGGATTTTCTTCCTTGTGGAGTTTTTATGTTTCCGTTTTTTGTTTTTCTTCTTATGGCCACACCTGCAGCACATGGAAGTTTCTGGGCCAGGGATCAAAGCTGGGCTACAGCTGCAGCGACTCCAGATCCTTGAACCCACTGCACCGGGACAGGGATTGAACCTGCACCTCCGCAGCTCCCTGAGCCGCTGCAGTCAGAGTCTTAACCCACTGCACCATTAAGTGCAGATTGTTTGTGTTTTCCATGCAAATGTGTGGAGTTTACAGCTTCTTATACTTACCGGTCTTTTGCTTATTTACTCGTTTAGTCTTCGTTTTGGCCTTTCTCCTTTTTGAGACCTAATCATTCCTTTAAACGTAAGAAACATTAGGTAATTTTATAGGTAACCAACTAAGAAAACTTTTTTCTTTGCTAAGAATGTTCAGATTACTGCCTACTAATATAAAAGGAGAAAAAAATAATAGCTAACATTTTGGCATGTATTATGTGCCAGGTTCTAAGAGCTTTTACACATACTGATTCCTTTCACTCTCATAACCACATTGTGAGGTGGGTATAATTTATTCTTCCTATTTTACAGACAAAACGAAAGTACAGAGAAGCCAAATAACTACTTGCCTAAGGTTACACTGCTAATAAATTCAAGGTCCAGCCAGGGCAGGTAGTCTAGGTTCAGAAGCCATGTTCTAGGAGTTCCTGTCGTGGCTCAGTGGTTAACGAATCCAACTAGGAACCATGAGGTTGCAGGTTCGATCCCTGGCCTCACTCAGTGGGTTAAGGATCCGGCGTTGCCGCGAGCTGTGGTATAGGCCACAGATGTGGCTCGGATCCCGCATGGCTGTGGCTGTGGTGTAGGCTGGTGGCTACAGCTCCCATTAGACCCCTAGGCTGGGAACCGCCATATGCCGTGGGAACAGCCCTAGAAAAGGCAGAAAGACCAAAGAAAGAAAGAAAGAAAGAAAGAGTCTATGTTCTAACCCCTGCAGTACGTAATACAGTCACAGTTTATCCGACTGAAACTTGGTTCTCTTCCACCCTCACCACTCCTGAACTTAGCTAAGAAGCAGGGAGCATCAAAAATGAGGCCGGAGAACCAGATTGTGGCGGGGTCCCTTAAGGCTTCCATTCAAACTGTCCTTAACCTGTATGTAATTCGAACAAGCTTTGTTACTGCTCATAGACTTCCAGAATTTCAGGTTCAAAGAGGGGAGAAGATAATGCTGACGAGGACTCTGTTTACCTTTGGGAAGCAGAGTTTAGTGACTCTTGTTGAAACTGTTCCACAAAATGAACAGGGGTAAAATGATTCTCACTACCAAGACCACACTCCTCTCGCGGTGTGAGCCTTTTAGAATCGTGTATATTTAATGATGGCCTTAAGCCTGGCTCCTCTCTCAGAGGTGATACTTCCCATTAGATTCATTTCTGAAATCTGCGTGTATCTTTTTCTTTTCCAGCTGGGCTGGTCCATTGGTCCTAAACACTTGATAAAACATTTACAGACAGTTAATCAAAACAGCATCTTTGCCTGCGCCACTCCCTTGCAGGTAGGTGTTAGCGTGGCTGGGGGCTGAAGGCCCGTCTTTGGGTGGAGGTGTTACTGTTACGTTGTACCCTTGAATTGGCTTAGTTCTTCCCCTTCGTTTCCCTGGGGAGCAGAGCCGCTGGTATAATTTGGGAACTAGGAGCAAATGCATGTTCATTGCTGTCTAGAACAGCTTTTTTGTTCGTTCGTTTTTAATACGTGAAGTTTTCCCTCGGAACACTCATCCGTAGCTGGTGGGGTTACAGAGCCCTGCAGACTCTGTGGAGGACGGTGACGCCCAGGCAGAACTCAGGCGTGCCTGCTCTGTGACGCAGCGGCTGCCCTCTGGGGAGTTGGCCTCTCGCTGTGAGCGGCCCTGGTGAGAGGTCTGTCTGCACAGGGCCGTTCACGCGGAGGATGGGACGGTCCATCTGTAGACAGTGCGTTAAATGAGCCATCCTCTGTCCGCATATTTAAACATGATATGGATTAGTTTCCTACGTTTCTGTACCAGATTTCCACAGCCTTATTGTGGGGATGGGTTGGGTTGGGTTGGGTTTTCGGCCTTGGCGTGCGGTAGCGTGACGCGGGATCTCAGGTCCCAGAGCAGGGATCCAGCCCAGGCCTCGACGGGGAAAGCACTGAAGCCTAACCCCGAGACCAGCCAGGCACCTCCCCACACTTAGTGCTTCAAAACAACACAGATCTTTTATCCTAATGTTCTGGAGGTCAGATTCCTCGTTCCTTCTGGAGGATCTAAGGGAGAAGCCATCCCTTGTCTTTCCTGGCTTCTGGGTGGGCAGTGCCTGGAGGGACAGCACAGGGGCGACGCCATCTGACCTGTGTTACCCCAGGGACTCGGCTGCCTTGCTGAGACAAAGACCATCCAGGAGAGCGACTGCAGGGGCCTGAACCCATGTGGGGACGTAGAAGTGGTCGTGTGTGAGGGCAGAGCTGACGGTGTTGGCCAGTGAGTCCCCCGCGGGTACGAGAAGAGAGAGGGGTCCGGCAGGGCGCTCCGCGAGGGTGGGCACTTATGTCTCCCGGGCTTCGCACACTCTAGGGCAGCACGTATCTCCTACTGCAGGGAGTGATCAGTTCCCGAGAAAAGAAGGATTCCATGAAGAGTCTGGCGTAGCTTTTTCTGAATGTCTTTTTCTCCATTTGAGCTGAGTGCTTGTTTATTTCCACGCCTCAGACAACCAAGTTTGGAAGGGGAAGCAGAGGTTCGGAGGCTAAAGCGCCTGCTCCCTGTCGACCCAGACTGGTTTAGTTCTGGGGAGGTGAGAGTTCTTGGGCAGGCCCTGCTCTGTGACCTTGCCCTTGCCCTTCGCCGTCTCCTCGCCAGGCTCTCTCGTCCCTCCCTTCAACCGCACCAGACTTAGTTCCTCCAACAGAAGGCATTACATCCTGGCGGTTTCAGGTATTTGTCTTCTTTCTGATCCCTCCCGCCTGTCCCTGGCAGGACACACTGTTCGGAGGTTCCATAACGGCAAGTACCGTGTTTCCTCTGTCTGTCACGATGTCCCCAGCGCTTATCACACACCAGGTTTAACGTAGGTATTTAGTGCGAGGATGAGCTTATCCTTTAGCTCTTGCTGTCTCTTGGTTCTGATCAGGTTCCTTAAAATGTGGCTGCTTCGCTCTGCCCTGTGTCTGAACGCCTCGAGGTTCTTGATGGTTTGCTCAGACCTCCTCCTTTGCTCTGAGAACCAGTTTTGCCAAAAGCTGGCCCAGTTCACCTACCAGACTCCTGCCCTCCTCTAGTACAGCTCCCTGTTCTCTTCAGATGCCCTCACTTGGCCTTTCCCTGTTCCTGGCCTGTCACCGTGCAAGACTTCTACCTGGTCTAAACCACACCGGCCTTTTCATTTGGCCCCGTTTCTCTCCTGTCTCTTCCGACTTTCCTGAAGAATGGCAGACGAGTAACTGCAGTTGTCCCCAGAAACTGGCTTCTAATCCCTGGGGACTCAGGCCCCCTTACTGGGACTTGAATGATTGGAGCAGGGCTTTGCACATTTCCTGGGAGAAACATAGTCAGCTCTCATCTACACGACTCGTCCTTCAGGGCAGTGGGGGGAACGCTGGCTGGTTCATCTTTTCTCTGGTCTGCTTTCAGACTGAGACACACAAGTCATTCTACAGCTAACCTCAACAGAAAATAGCAATGTCTTTGTGTTTCCAAGTGAGCCGTCTCTGTAGTGCAGCTGACCTCATTAGCTGCAGCTTCTTCCTCCAAAGACGGTGGAGCTGCAGTTGGTTGCATCTCTAGATGGAGAAGCCATGGATGCAAAGGGCTCCGTGGACCAGACCATTTTATATAAGTGACTTGAGCATCTGTGGATTTTTGTGTCCACAGGGGGCGTGGAACCAATCCCCCATGAATATCAAGCAAGGACTGTACCTCTGTGTCCATTGGAATTGTCATGGTTTATTTTCAGCTCTTTACATTTGATTTAATCATTTCTCTGTAACTGATACCACCATTAATCTACAGAATTTCACATAGGTTCACAGGGATTCAGTCGTAGTTCCCTGAATGGCGCTTTGCCAGTCTCATGACTCAGAAAGTCTTGGAGTTCCCGTCGTGGCGCAGTGGTTAACGAATCCGACTAGGAACCATGAGGTTGCGGGTTCGGTCCCTGCCCTTGCTCAGTGGGTTAACGATCCGGCGTTGCCGTGAGCTGTGGTGTAGGTTGCAGACGCGGCTCGGATCCCGCGTTGCTGTGGCTCTGGCGTAGGCCGGTGGCTACAGCTCCGATTCAACCCCTAGCCTGGGAACCTCCACATGCCGTGGAAGCGGCCCAAGAGATAGCAACAACAACAACAACAAAAGACAAAAAAATAAAAAAATAAAAAAATAAAAATAAAAAAAAATTCAAAAAAAAAAAAAAAAAAAAAGAAAGTCTTTATGCATATTCTACTGGCAAGCTTGGCCATAAATAACATCGCCGTATTTCCCAATCATTTTTCAATACCACACAGGAGGCCTTGGCTCAAGCACTGTGGGTCGACATCAAGCGCATGGACGAGCCGGAGTGTTACTTTAATTCTTTGCCGAAGGAGTTGGAGGGCAAAAGGGACCGGATGGTACGGTTGCTTGACAGTGCCGGCCTGAGACCCATAGTTCCTGACGGGGGCTACTTCATCATCGCCGACGTGTCTCTGCTAGGTTTGTAAAGGTCTTCATTACTGCGTCTCTGTGGAAACCCAGCTGGAATTATATCAGAATGATGAAGAAAAGATGGGCATCAAAGCCATATCTCATGTTAGACGTGGAAGTGGGTTCCCGCAGTGTCCTGTAATCTCCTTGACAGTTCAGTCCTTGACCTTGAATGTGGTGGTTGTTACGCAGTGATGGTTTTCTGCTTAACACAGACTCTGCGGTCATCTCGTTCTGGTGTGTAATTTAAAACACAGGCACATGAAATACTGTATCTTCCTGTGTCCCTTTTAGTAAAACTTTAGTTTCCTTTTTACTTAAATAAGATTTTGGGAGCATCAGTGCTCTTGGGGAATGCTTGCCACTTTGGAGGGTACGGGCACCATGTCAAGAAGGAAAGTCATGTTTACGGAAGGTCTACATGCCAAGCACTTTCAAGCACCCTTTTGACAAAAGCAGTGTTCGTTCCAATTTTAAAGGCATGAAGCCTTAGAAAATGTGAAATAACGTGCCTGAAGTCACATAGCTCGACTCCAAAAAGCAGTGGTCTTTAAATAACCTGAAGCTGTTCTATGTAATTCTGACATGCCACCCAAATCTCAAGTTAGAAGCAGGATGATGTTTTATGGATAACATCTTTCTTATAAATAAGATTATTCCAGTCGTTCGAGTGCGATAATAAGGTCCTGAATTCTGGGGGAAAGAGTGGGAATGCAGCAACCAATTCTGATTCATGTACATGCGCAGGGTCGGTTCTAGACCACCACAATAAATACGCTAGTGCTGTTAGAATACGGTTCACACTCCTACCTTTAATAAAGCACTATCTTGTTTGGAGTTCCCGTCGTGGCTCAGCAGTATCCCTGAGGATGCAGGTTTGATCCCTGGCTTCACTCAGTAGGTTAAGGATCCAGTGTTGCCCTGAGCTGTGGTGTAGGTCACGGATGTGGCTTAGATCCCAAGTTGCTGTAGCTGTGGTGTTAGGCCGGCAGCTGCAGCTCCAACTTGACCCCTAGCCTAGGAACTTCCATATGCCGTGGGTGGGACCCTAAAAAGCCCCCCCCCCAAAAAAGAAAGAAATATTTTGTTTCATTTCTTTGAGGGTCTCTGTCTCAAGCATACAAAAGAAATAGATTCCAACATTCTCCTACCTATAAAATCTTTAGCACTGTATTTGTTCCCTTGTTTTTCTTTGAGCACCATGGCAGTATATTTCTGTAAGCTTTACAAGAGTAATTGAGTAGTAGAGCCAGGGTCACTATAGTTAGTTAATGCCCGCCTGTTTCTCCCACCAGTGCTGTGATTACCCCTTTCTCCAGGTTCCCTTTGAATACACCGCTATTGTACTTGTCACCTGGAGTTTTCACATAACTGATAATTAGACTCGATTATAAGTTGTCATTTTTGTTAGAGCCAAACCTGAATTAAATGTGCATGTGTACATACAACTTGAAATATTAAGTTCTTGTAAAATCAGGTTTGCTGTTTCTCTCAGAATTGTAGCACAAATAAATGAAAGAATCATGTAACAAAGAGTGCTTAATAAAAGGTAGAGTATTATTAGCATTATTACATGAAAATTTTACTGTCTTGAGGCACAAGAGAAAATTGAAATAAAATCATTAAGGAAAACCATAGTAAGATATTAAAAAAAAAATGCAGGTGAAACTTGCTTCAATGTCAAGGTTTTTACACTGCTATTTGAAAAGACCCAGTAGTGTGTAGTGAAAAGATGGATAACAGCCTTAATTTATTTTGAGAGATAAATTGTAAAATTTCGTTAATACTGTACCCATCAATATTTGTTGCTTTGGGGCATTCAAAAAAGTCTGAGTACAAGTAAGTAAAATTAAAACCATGTGAAATGTGGATTGCTGAATCTGAATGCCAGAGAAGTATTGTGCCCCGACCTTAAAGCAAGATTGGAACAAGAGATAATATATATTTGAGATTTTTTTCACCAAATTTAAAAAAAAAAAAAAGTGTAGCGTTGGAAGAGGAAACAATAAGGATATCACTTGAAAGAACTACACAGACATCTTTCCTTCATAAAAATATTAATTTATTCGCTCCACTCATGCTTTTCCTTACTTCCGTGCCAGATGCTGACCTAAGTTACAATACACTTGGGGAGCTTGCGATCTAATGATGAAGTCCCATTTGGAGGTATAATTATTATGGATGAACGCTTTATAAATTTAGCTATTATTTCCTTAATAATGATCACAGAGGCGTGTGTTATTTCTAAGTGGAAAGGCAACACCCCTCTTTCCTTCCTCTTTCCTACTCTCTTCTGATGCTAAAGGCTGTGCAGGCAGCGTGATCAGCCAGAGGCACGCGTGAGCACGGCTCTAGCATATCCGTGAAGCGGCTCTGTGGACTCTTACACCACCGCACTGCAGGCTGAGACTCCAGCAGACGCTGCGAGTGCCTCCCGAGAAACAGATTCTGAGTCTTGAGAGACACAGGAAGTACGTGTTGCTTCAGATGTAATACACAGGCCGACCGTGTTTTATTGTCGTTTTAGATGCAGACCTGTCTGATATGAAGGACAGCAGCGAACCTTATGACTATAAATTTGTGAAGTGGATGACTAAAAATAAGGTAATGGGAGTTCCCCTCGTGGCGCAGTGGTTAACGAATCCGACTAGGAACCATGAGGTTGCGGGTTCGGTCCCTGCCCTTGCTCAGTGGGTTAACGATCCGGCGTTGCCGTGAGCTGTGGTGTAGGTTGCAGACGCGGCTCGGATCCCGCGTTGCTGTGGCTCTGGCGTAGGCCGGTGGCTACAGCTCCGATTCGACCCCTAGCCTGGGAACCTCAATATGCCGCGGGAGCGGCCCAAGAAATAGCAACAACAACAACAACAACAACAACAACAAAAGACAAAAAAAATAAAAAAATAAAAAATAAAAATAAGGTAATGTTTATGGGCCTTTGCAGTATTGGGCTGTATGTTATAATGAATTTACGAAGGAAGCCTGCTGACATGCTTTGAGCAATGTTAACTGTAGTTTTGTCACAGGATATTCTATTTGGAGGATTTTTTTTTTTTTGGCCTTGCCTATGGCAAGGTGTGTGGAAGTTCCTGGGCCAGGGACTGAACCCATGCCACAGCAGTGACCTGAGCCACTGCAGTGACAACACTGAATCCTTAACCCTCTGTGCCACAGGGAAAGTCCAATTTGGAGGATTTTAAAAACATTTTTTAGAAATTTATTATAAACATTTGTAAGTATCTGTGTTTAATATTTGAACTCCTAAATTAATATTTAAATGTAAGCAGTTTTTCTCTTTTTCCTATTGTATCTTCCTATTCGTTTTTCAGAAACTGTCAGCCATCCCAGTTTCAGCCTTCTGTAATGCAGAGGTCAAATCACAGTTTGAGAAATTTGTGCGATTTTGCTTCATTAAAGTAAGTACCCTATTCCACTCAGAAACACATCTATAATATCCTTCCTTCCAATTTATAAAGCACCATTTTTGGCTGTTGCTAGATATGACGTACTCATATGCAGTTTTAAATTTTGTCTTGCTCCCGTAAAATTAACAAAACTCACCAGTTTTTGAAGCTGAGTTTATGGGATTACAACATAATCAAACTCCTTACCTATAACATTATAATGTCCAGCATGAAATCAAATATTACTACACATGTGAAGACACAAGAAAATGTGACTCTTCATGAAAAATAAAAAAGAAAAGCAGTTAATAGAAACAGCTTTGGTGACTCAAATGTAGGAGTTAGCAGGCAAGGACTTGACTTTAAAGCAGGTATTATAAATGCACTCAAGAAATTAAAACATGGTCATAATGGTCAAAACTATTTAAAAAGAACCCAGTGGAAATTAAAGAATTTAAAAGTGTAATGTCTGATGTGAAATATGTATTGAGTTTAACATATAGTGGATTTAGGATGTGAGAGAAAAAAAAAAAAAAAGAGTCCACCTGGATATAAATCTATAGGAATTATCCAAGCTGAAAAAAAAGAAGGAAAAACTATTTTTGAAAAAATAAATAGGGCCTCGGATCTCTATGTCAGTGTCAAGTAACAGTATATGTATGTGTGTGTGGGAAGGAAGGATGGGAGAGAGAGAAAGAAAAGAGAAAAGAGAAAAGGAAGAAGACAGAATGTGGCAGGAAAAAAAATGTTAAGAAATAATGGCTACAATTTCCCCTGTTGGTGAAGAACAGCTTAGAGATCTAAAAATTTAGTGACTCATACAGGATACAAATAAAATCACACCTTGACAGGTCCTAATCAAACTGCTGAAAACCAAAGGTGATAATAAGATCTTGAAAAAAGCCAGAGAAAAACTACACCTCACATGCAGAGTAGCAAAACTATGACTGCTAACTAACTTCTCATCAGAAACAGTAAGACCAGAGTGCCATGAAATGACATCTTCAAAGTGCTAAACTGAAAAACACATCAGCCCAGAATTCTATACCCAGGAAAATATCTGTCATAACTGAAAACAAAATATACCTCCCTGATAAATGAAAGCTAAGAGAATTCGGAACCATCAGATGTGTGCTAAAAATAATCTGAATGCATTACTGCTATTGCTTAGATGTTAGCGCTACTGAAATCCGTCTTACAAAGATGAAGGCACTCTCTGTGCCAGCAGTCTTCTCTATAAGCCTGTCAGAATGCTGTCAACACTGTGTTCAACTTTTATTTACTTATGTATTTATTTTGGCCGCACCCACAGCATGTGGAAGTTCCTGGGCCAGGAATCAAACCCATGCCACGGCAGTGACAATGCCAGATCCTCAAGCTGCTGTGCCACAAGAGAACTCCACACTGTTTTCAACTTTTAGAGATGGCCTATCGACAAACTAGTGGTGTCTTATCCAGAATAAAGTATAGATATGAACAACCAACAGTGTCAACATTTAATTGACTGAAATGTAAAAAAAGGGTGAGGCCATTAACACTCTCATCTCACAGTGGATCTAGGACTAGAGGTATAGATACAGTATTTGAAGTTGTAAACAACTAAGAGGAGAAAATAACATAAGACGTCTGGCTTTAGAGTAGTAAACACACCCCTTCCCCATTCTCTTCTTGGAAGTTATTTAAAAACATCAAGGAGAGGAGTTCCTGCTGTGGCTCAGTGGTAATGAACCTGACTAGTATTCATGGAGACTCGGGTTTGGTCCCTGACCTCGCTCAGTGGGTTAAGGATCTGGCCTTGCCATGAGTTGTGGTGTCTAACACATTTGCAGCTCAGACCCCGCCTTGCTGGTGATGTGTGGAGGCCAGCAGCTATAACTCCAATTCAGCCCCTAGTCGTGGAACCTCCGTATGCCACAGATGTGGCCCTAAAAAGCAAAATATTTTTTTTTAAAAAAGCCATCTGGGAGAATGGAAAACAAATTCACAAATCCCCCAGTCCTGAAGAAGAGTTGTCAAGGTCAGTGAAGGTAATGATAGAGGGAAACACTAAGAAAGGCTCCTGTGCTACATCTTTAAATTATAGACAGAGCCAGCAAGTATCCTCCATGTCATCCAGAACAGCAGGCACAGAAGCAGCCGGCACTTGTCCAGACCCATCGGGCAGCGCGGAAGAGGCGGAGTGGAAACACACAGTCGTGTCCTGGAGAACCTAGGCCAGCTGGGGTGGAAAGGAGATGGTTGGGCTGTAGACTTGTTCTTCATTTCTGTCATTTTTGCTGGAGCTCTGTTAAGGCAGTGTGGAAGCAATGTATCAAGTTGGAGGTAGCCAAGTTAAATTAGTTGGGGAGAAATAAAATCTACAGTAACTCCCCCTCAGAGTTCCCTTGTGGTGCAGTGGGTTAAGGATCCAGCATTGTTACTATAGCAGCTCAGGTTCATGTTGTGGCACAGGTTTGATCCCTGGCCCAGGAATTTCCACATGCTGCAGCCATGGCCAAAAACAGAACAAAACAAAAACAAAAATGAAAGAACTCCCAGAGTTCCTGTTGTGGCTCAGCGGTAATAGTAATGAACCCGCCTAGTAACCCTGAGCACACAGCTTTAATCCCTGGCCCCATTAAGTGGGTGGAGAATCCAGCGTTGCCACAACTGTGGTGTAGGTGACAGGTGCAGCTCGTATCCCGCATTGCTATGCCTGTGGTGTAGGCCAGCAGCTGCAGCTCCAATTCAGCCCTTGGCCTGGGAACCTCCGTATGCTGCAGGTGTGGCCCTAAAAAGAAAAAAAAAACCCTCCTCCTCCCCCTCCCAGAAGTCTACATGAATCCTATTTAACTTTACTGCAAGCCAGGGAGAGAATTTCTGTTCCTTCCGGTGCTTCCCTGGTTCCTGCCTCACACAAACCTGCAAATACTTCAGACCATATCAATCTTCAGATCATAGACAGAGCCAGCAGGCAGCGTACTCATTGCCAAGAACAATAGGAACCGTGGGTGTGCTGGCAGTGGGAGCTTACAAAGAGATTTCAATCAAAAATGAGTAATAAAAAGGGACCCGCTCTGAATCTGGAAAAAAGATGCTATCGGGGGAAAAGGAGAAAGGTACAATGAGAAACAGGTGTCAGAGAATATTCCACCAAAAGGAAGAAGGACATTGCCATAGAGCACATAAAACGTGTGGTATTTCAAATTCAAAACCTTTAAGATAAAAGTTACAGCAGAGATTTTTAAACGTTCAGGAAGGATAGAGTGAGATGGTGGAAGAAGACAAAACGGCAGCTGTCAGAGCTCTGGTTAGAAACCAAAGACACCTAAAGCTATGGGTAATTGTAGTGACCTTGGAAATGACACAGAGAACACCGAATGCTTCTGCAGGCACACAGAGGATTGAGAAGTGGGCAGAAGAAGCGAAAATGAACAAAGAACTTAAAAATATTAGAAAAATGATAGCTGTGGAAGCCAAATGGAACCCAGATCCCAAAGGTTGCAGATGGAAAGGGGAACAGAGGAACTGGGAGAGAAGGTCATGGCTTCACTTCACAAACACTTTGCATTGAAAGCAAAGAGCTACGTCTAAATGTGGGAAAGGGTTGCCTTCTCTTGGGAAAAGTCGTGCCGGAATAACGCTGAGACATCCTTTGTTTATTCATATATCGGACTCTAAAGATAAGGAAACGATGCTTTGGCATCTAGACGAAGCGATCAAGCCTCCAGGGAGACAGGGGAGGGGGGTCCCTGTGGCCTCAGCCCCTGGCCTCAGCATCCGTATTGGAGGATAGCGGAACAAGAGCGAGAATTCCCTAGGGGAAGCTGACACAGCGACCCAACCTCTTGGAAAGGCAAAAATCAAAGAATGGCCAAGCACACCAGGAAAATAGAAATTAAAAGAAAGAGGGTTGAATTTAGGGCAAAATTAACCAAAAAGCAGCACTTTACAATGGCTATTGTAACATCTTCCGTAGCTGTCAAATCCAGGATGCCGCACATCCCTCATAAGCAGAGAGACAAAAAGAGAAACTACAATGAAATTGTATTTTATCTGTTATATGGGAAACAACCAAGACAACTGAAAAGGTTAAGACACTGACATGCACTGATCGAGAGTATAATTTATAAAATCTCTAGTGGTTGATTTGAAAATGACCATCTAAATGTAATTGAACGTGTCCTCTGACCCAGCAATCCTACGTCTAGGATTTTTTCCGCTAGAGTTACTTGGCCATTGGCTGTCTTGTGTTCAAGGATTTTCAGTGGAGCATTGTTTATAATAGCAATGGATTACAAACAACCAAAATAGGAGTTCCTGTGTCCGCTCAGCAGGTTAAGGACCCAGCATTGTCTCTCTGAGGATGCAGGTTCGATCCCTGGCCTCACTCAGTGGCTCAGCGGGTTAAGGATCTGGCGCTGCTGTGGCTGTGGTGTAGGCCGGCAGCTGCAGCTCTGATTGGACCCCTGGCCTGAGAACGTTCGTATGCTGCAGGTGCGGCTATAAAAAGGAAAAAACAAAGTACTCACCAGTGAAGACCCTTGAATAAATTATGGTACATTCTCATCCATAAAAGAATCAGCAGCCTCATGGGGTGATAGAGCATAAGCTAAAAGCAGAGAGCAGCCCAGTTTGAGAGAAATACTAACATTTACATAACAAGGAAAGGGGAGTTCCCGCTGTGGCTCAGCAGCAACGAACCCCGCTAGCATCCAGGAGGACCTAGGTTCAACCCCTGGCCCTGCTCAGTGGGTTAAGGATCCAGCCTTGCCATGAGCTGTGGTGCAGATCTCAGATGCGGTTCAGCCCCCATGTAGCTGTGGCTGTGGTGTAGGCCGGCAGCTGCAGCTCTGATTGGACCCCTGGCCTGGGAACTTCCATGTGCCATGGGTGCGGTCCTAAAAAGATCAACCAAAATTTAAAAAAAAGGAAAAGGAAGGGAGAGAGGGAGATAGATGCTTTTAAACACCTGGACTATCTCTGGAAAATGCATGACAGGATCGCAGTGTTGCCTCTGGGGAGAACTGGGTGGCTGCAGGAGATGGGTGAGCAGCTGGCTTACTTTAAAAAAATATTTTGAAATATTCTCAGTCAATGCGTTTCAGAACTTTTTTTAACAGTTTCAGAGTAAGTTCCGAACTTAATTATTGCTGCCTGGATCAACACCAAGTACTTTATTGTATATGCCCCATAAAGAGCATTCTTCTACAAAACCACAGCGTGACCATCAAAGCCAGGAAGAGCGTTGCCGTATCATTCTGTCTAATCCTCAGATCACACTCAAGTTTCACTGTCCCAATAATGTCCTTTCTATATCAAACAAAAAGTAAACAAATCCAGGCCACAGTCATCCATCACCAACCCGGGCTGGGATCATGCCTTGTATTTTGTTGTCACATCTCCAAGCGGGAATGGTTCCTCCGTTTTTCTTCACTTTTATGACCCTGATACTTTTGAAAAGTATTGACCAGTTATTGTGAAGAAAGTCCCTCACTATTTGTTTGCCATTTTCTTCTGTGTAGATTCAGATTATGTACCTCTGGCAGGAAACCACAAAAGTGATGCTTTCTTCATTGTGTTGCATCCTATCGGATAGCACACGGCTCTAATTTTTCCTGTCACTGGTGATGTTAAGTTTAATCACTTTACTAAGGCAGTTCTGCCAGACTTCTCTATTTAAAGTTATGCTTTTTCCCTTGATAAATAATGAACGTTTTATGGTGAGGTGCCTTAGAACTATGGAAATATTCCATCAAGCAACGTATTCATTTATCTATTCCTTCATAGAAGTAAGGACTCATGAATTCCTGTTTTATTCAGTAGGTTATAATTTATTATTACTTGTTTCGATGCCCACATTTCCCCAGACTTGGCCACTAGAAGCCCCTTTAAGCCAGCCCCTGTTGCCTTTGACAGGTCCCTCACTTCTGAGCATTCCCCTACTTTCCGGCATAGCGAGATGCACCAGGTTCATTTGTCATTGTCTAGCCCAATCTGGAATCACCTTTCAGTGGAGAATAGTATTAAGAAGCCAAGATCTGGGCACTAGGAGTGCTCATTCGGGTGAGGTACTGGTGCTCCCAGCCCCCACAGTGGACAGAGGGAGGCATCCATAAGTGCATATGTGTGCATTCTTCACCTGTGTCGATTCGGTTTATTTCTGTGTCTATCTACATACATTGAAACCACCGCAGGGTTTATTCTAGCTTTCTCCCCTTCTGTATTTGTCACTCCCTTCTTGGATGGTGAAACTCCTGGCTCTGGGCATATGACTACTTCTTTAATCAATACCTCTGTATGTGATACAGTCTCTGTACATGATACAGTCTCTGCATGTGATACAGTCTTTGTATGGGACCAGTCTCAGCATGTAATACAGTCTCGGCATGTGATACAGTCTCTCTGTATGGGACCAGTCTCCCAGCAGTGTCACTGCCTCCCTACCCACCACCCCTGACAGGCATCCTTTACCCCATTCAGGCTTTGACTCTGTACAGGCTGCTGTCACTGTCCCCTGCATGGTCCTCCTCCTCACCTCACCTGGGCTTCAGCACCTAGGTTCCACCTGGAACCCCCCCCATACAAATGCCTTTCTTACTCACCCCCTGGACCCTAACACCCTGTTCCTAGTCAGTGCCACCACTGACACCACCACCACCTCATGTCACCCATGTTGGCAGGTCTCCTCACTCCACTCTGGCTGCAGCATCCTGCACCAGACTGCCAAGGCTTCCCCTCCTGCCACTTCCCTCAGCCCCACCTAATGGCTTTGGACTCAAACATTCTGGAGGGAGGAAAGAGAAAGGAAAGGAGAAGTAGAGAAAGCAGAAGAGGAAATTAACCCATCAATTTAATTTTATACTACTTGCACTATTACTTATTCAAAAACAAATGAATTTTATCAATACAACTGACCCTCAAACAGTGTTGAAGGTTAGTCTTATAACTAAGAGACTTTGATAGGAGGGGACAGAGTAGTGTGAATGCACTATTTTTTCCTCATTCGGAGCAGAGAATGGTGAATATTGTCCAAGGTTGATAAATTAGAAACATATACAGTATTTAAAATTTGGTGGTAACCACGAGAACTAATACCACAAGTTTCCTTAAGAGGTTGATTTGGAGGATGGTGGGAGTAGTGTCGGAAGGAGCAGGGAGGAAAGAAGCAGATGATTATTTTTCAGCATAAACTCTTCTGTACTCTTAAATTTTTTCTGTAATTGTACATTAATTTATCCCTCCATTCTTGCTCCACCTGGCATCCTTTGTGTGTTGGGAGCTCAAGGAGGGATTTTTCTTTTATTGTCTACAAGCTTCTTTGAAAGAGCTCTGTGATTCTGCACACTTCCTACCCAAATGGATGGAACAGTAAATATGAATCCCATCAGTACAACTTTCAGACCCTTCACCTGCATCAGTGTCATTTATGCGTCTGGGTCTTTGGCACTGTGGTCCACTTGGGCTGCTACAAGTGGTTATAGTAGTAAGAGTGTCCACACTGACCAACATGGTTTTGGCTGGGATTGGGTTAAACTATTTTCAGTCTGAGCTGTATTTACAGTTTGTCAGTCATTTTCTTGGTGATGTTTTTTGGCCCCATGCTGGTTAATGTATAGATTTCTTTGGTGTCTGGATAGTAGTAATTGAGTGCCCTGAACCGGCAGCCAGCATCACAAAACAGTATGATGTAGTGATTGCTGGGACATGTCTCTAGCTCCCCTAACATTCATTTCTTATGAGGTTCATCCACTTTTCCAGCCAGGCACCCCTGGGATACAGCATTACAAGTAATTGGTTTGTTTGATTGCTTCTGGGCTCTGTGAAAAACTTGGGACCTGTGTATTTGGGCAGCAAGGCAAGCGGCGATGCTGTGAATACCATTTCCCTGGTATCTGTGTCCTGCTGAGGTTAAGTGACTTAACATGGGACAAAGCTTCCCGTGACTCAACTTGCTGGAAAGGCCTCCCCAGCCTCCACCCCCACCCCATGAATGCTCTCAGGCTCTGTCACAACTGCAGAGGCCAAGGCCTGGCTGGAGCCCAACTGGACCCGACTCAGGTTATCAGGAGTTGAAGAGAACTCTGTTCCCAAATCACTACACAGCTCTTACCAATGGACTGACTTGGGTGTATTTTTATGTTCAAATCTTTACCTCCTCTTGAATTTAATATCATATGTAATGATGATTATTTCATTAATTTACAGAAAGACACTACACTGGATGCTGCTGAAGAAATCATCAAGGCATGGAGTAGTCAGAAGTCTTAATACATGCAGATAATACACGTTTCTGTTAGATGGCCTAGTATGGGATTACTTAGTGCTGCTACTTGCTGGGTATTGCAAAGCAAAAATATCAGTACAAATGAAATTTAAAGGAATATTTCCATTGTTAACCCTACTCCTAACAATATTCAGGTGATCTGATAATTTTTTTCCAGGTGAAATGTATTAAAACACCTCCTACAGGAGTTCCCACTGTGGCGCAGTGGTTAACGAATCTGACTAGGAATCATGAGGTTTCGGGTTCAATCCCTGGCCTTGCTCAGTGGGTTAAGGATCCAGAGTTGCCATGCTGGGGTGTAGGTCACAGATGCAGCTCGGATCCCGCATTGCTGTGGCTCTGGCGTAGGCAGGTGGCTACAGCTCTGATTCGACCCCTAGCCTGGGAACCTCCATATGCCTATGCTGCAGGAATGGCCCTAGAAAAGGCAAAAAGATTAAAAAATTTAAAAATTAAAAATTAAAAAAAAAAAACACCTCTTACAATCATCTTAATAGAGTCAGTATAGCATTGCAGAGAACTGTGAGATGCTTAACCTCTCTGGTTTCAGTTTACTCATAAAAGGGGAATAAAAATAGCACGACTGGATGTGAAGTTTGTGAGTTGTTGTTTGTGAGGGTGAAATGGACTAATGGATAAAAAGCCTGGCAAACAGTAAGCACTCGACTGCTGTTAGCCAGTTTTGCTTCTCTGCCATTGTATGGAAACACTTAGCCAGTTACACCCCCCTCAACCCAGGATCTTTGCTTGGTCCCTGCCCACTCATAGTTCCCTCCCCTTCATTTACGAATGGCTTTGAACTTTGCTCGCGGTTCTGCTTCTCTGTTGCAAGTACTGCCATGATCTGGGATGGGTTCGAGGTCCACTCAGGTCACCTAGGCCTTTGGTTCGTTGACCTCCTCACCTCTGGTGATATATTCACCTTCATTCCACCGTGCTTCAGCCACCCACTCCCTCAGGCCTACCCTGACCCTTTCATCATTCCAGGCTCTTCCATCTTTGAGATAATACATTAGTCATTTCACACTGTAACCACCCGTCCTTACAAGAAGTATCCTTCCCACTTCTGTCCCTCCCCATGCCTCTCAAAATACCACTTCTTTAAACTCACTATAATGTCAAATCTACTATTTCTCAAAAATTACTCTGTGTTCTTCTTCCATCAGAATCAACGAGGCTCTTTTGTTGAAAATAGATTTTGGTCTTCACTCCAGATCTACTGAGTAATAATTTCAGGACTTGGCCCTTTCCAACTGATTCTTGTACCCACTAAAGTTTGAAAATCACTGCTCTAGTCCATAGAACCTTCTCTGATAATTCCTGTCTCTTTATATGCTCACCCTCCTCCTCATCCAGCTTAGATGGCATCATCTGTAACTTCAGCCAAGTTACTTCTGCTGCATTGACTAACTTGCTCATTGTTCTGTCTCATCTACTTGGTCAAATAAATAAATCAACCCTGGGGCTGAAGCTCCACATTTGCACCTGGGCTGCTGAGCGCTGCTGTGGACAGTGCGTGACTGGACAGGTCCTAACAGCCATGAATGCGCGTCCTTGACCTTGGTGAGCCTTCATTGTGTGTCCCCGAATGAGCTTTCTCTACCTTTTACCGCAGCAGCAACTCCTAATATTCTCTCATTCTCCATAATAAAAATACTCAGCTTTCTCCATGCTCCTACACCTCAGAGCCCACCACTGCCAGCACAATTAAATGACCTCATCCCCTGCTTCTGTGAAAAACACGATTTTTCCAAAAAATGAGAAAAACAGAAGCCAGCAGACCAGCAGTCCCCACTGGGATTCTGCCAACAAGTCTGTGACATCTGACCAGCATCTGTCCTTTCTTCATTTCCTCCAGGGATTGGGGCTCTGGGGAGGACAGCGGTTAGACGGTGCCAGGCCACCCCATCCAGAAGGAAGGCCGGGACCTCCAGAGCCAGCTATTGCGTAGCAATACAAATTCTGTGTAAGATCTGGAGTTCCTGTCTTGGCGCAGCGGAATCGAATCCGACTAGGAGCCATGAGGTTGCAGGTTTGATCCTTGGCCTCGATCCATGGGTTAAGGATCTGGCATTGCCGTGAGCCGTGGTGTGGGTCCAAGACACAGCTCAGATCTGGTGTTGCTGTGGCTGTGGTGTAGGCCGGCAGCTGCGTCTCAGATTCCACCCCTAGCCTGGGAACCTCCATATGCTGTGGGTGCAGCCGTAAAAAGACAAAACACTAAAAAAAAAAATATGTACACACACACACACACACACGTATATATACTGTGTAAAATCTCTGCCTTTCCACTCTGGTGGGGGACTCACTAACGTTTTCTTTAGGGTTCAAATCTACTCTCTGCAGCCTCAGACTTGGCCATTGCTAACCCAGCGCCTATGCGCTGGGCCCCACGTCTTCTCGCCTTCCCAGGGACTTGGGTGGGTCGCTTCTCTGGTAACCTCAGCCTCGACTGGCTCCTTCCACCGTGAGAGACGCTCAACTCTCTCATCTTGGGAATTCCTTTCTGTGATCCTACCTACTGTCCTGTTATCTCTTTGTCTTCAGGGCAAAATATTTCCCTTCTGTCTTTCTTCTCTACCTTTCCTCCCTCCCTCCTCCTTTCATTTTTTTCCCTGTAGCAACCATTGCATTCCTACTATGTGCCAGGCACTGTCCTAGGATACACAGACAGGATATATCAGTGAACCACAAAACCCACAAAGATCCCTGCCCCTTAGGGCTGTCCTTCTGGAGAGGCGAGAGAGCCTACTCATAAATATAATGAAACATTTATGCTAAACTTACATGAAGAAGTAAGGCAGCTAGAGGGAGTGAGGAAGCAAACGGGTGCTCAGCCGTGGTCCGGAGTGTCTCAGGGACATAGACGCCTCCTTAGGAGAGGGATGGGGCCTCAGGGAGGAAAGTTCCCGGCAGAAGGAACAGCCAGTGCGGAGGCTTTATGACAGCAGGGTCGGGCCTGTTGGGTGAGAACCAAGAGTCTACGGATGGGACAGCCAGGGATGGGGTGGGCAGTAGGGCTCCAAGGACTGGAGAGAGGAGAGTGTTGGTTGGATCCAGAGGTCGGGGTGTCATCCCGTCCTAGTCCATTTAATGTGTAAAATAGTGGAGTTCCCATCGTGGCTCAGTGGTTAGTGAACCCAACTAGGAACCATGAAGACGCAGGTTTGATCCCTGGCCTCGCTCAGTGGGTTAAGGATCCGGCATTGCCGAGAGCTGTGGTGTAGGTCATAAACGTGGCTCAGATCTGGCATTGCTGAGGCTGTGGTGTAGGCTGGCGGCTGCAGTTCCAATTCGACCCCTAGCCTGGGAACCTCCATATGCTGGGGGTGCGGCCATAAAAAAAAAAGGAAAGGAATTATCTGCCACAGCTGAACATTTTGGGAGTAGTCTAATCTTAGTTACAGTTTGGTCCAAGATTTAGACTTTAATCTGTCACCACGCTCCATCTCGTAGTTCTGCCTCCTCCGTGTCAGCTTGATCTCCAGGTTGCCCCTCCTGGGACAGAACCATGACTGCAGCAGCTTCTGAGCATCATGTGATGACACTAGGAAATCCAGCAAAGAGGACATTTTCTGCAAAGCTCCAGCAAATAGTACACTGGGTCTTATCGACTCATTCCTGAGCTCCCAGCGGAGACCAAGGGATTGGACACGCTAAGGAATTTAGGCCAATCCAAGGTCAACTCCACACCGACTACACTGGTTGAAAGAAGGGACAGAATAAAGGGAGGAAATAGGTGAGAAAACACCTTCAGTGGCTTAAAACATTTTACTCTCCTTTGCTCTCTACATAAATGAGTTTTGTTGTTGTTTGGGGGGGGCAGGGTTTTTTGTTTGTTTGTTTGTTTGTTTTTTGATGATTGGGATTTGTGGTGGATAATTCTCTAATGCAAACCCTTGACTGAGGAAAGGATGCGTTCAGGTAAGGGACTCACACCTGGAGCCATGGCGCCTCCGTCACTCCGATCATCCTCATCGGTGGCTCCAGCGCCCTGTCTGATACCCTCTCCTCACTCCTCCAGCCTCAGCCTGCTCATCTTTTCCTACTCGAATGTCTGCACATGCGGAAGTTCCCTGGCCAGGGACCAAGCCCACACCACAGCTGCAGCACTGCTGGATCCTTAACCCAGCGAGCCACGAGTGAACGTCCTCAATTTTCTTTCTTGCCTTCTTTCTTTCTTTTTCTTTCTTTCTTTCTTGTTTTTTAGAGCTGCACCCACGGCATATGGCATTTCCCAGTCTAGGGATCAAATCGGAGGTGTGGCTGCTAGTCCACAGCAACTCGGGATCCAAGCCGTGTCTGCATCCTACACCACTGCTCACAGCAACGGTGGATCCCTGACCCAGAGGCCAGGGGTCAAACCCTCATCCTCATGGATACTAGTCAGATTCGCTTCCGCTGCACCACAGCGGGAACTCCCTCCGTTTCTAAATGAGTCCATTTCTTTTTGCCCTTGAGCAGATGTTGTTTCCTGATGTTCAATCATGCTTCATGTAGGCAGTGTATTGGTGGTACCTGATTTTATGTGTCAACTTAACTGTGCCATGGTGCCCAGATATGGGGTCAAACATCATTCTGGATGTTTCTGTAGGGGTGTTTTGGGAAGAGAGTAACATTTAAATCGGTAGATTTTGAGGAAAGCAAGTTGCCCTCTGTAATGTGAGTGGGCCTCCTCCCAGCCGGAGGCCTAAACAGAACAAGACGGACCTCCCCAGAGCAGGAGGAAATTCTTCCAGCAGACAGCCTTCGGGTTTGAACTGCAGCACCACCTCTTCCTGGGTCTGCAGGCTGCAGGCCCATCCTGCAGATTTTGGACTTGCCAGCCTCCATAATCATGTAAGCCAATGTCTTAAAACGAATATATAGATATATATCCTATTGGTTCTGTTTCCCTGAAGAATTCTAATACAAGTAGATTAGCAAAAATGAAGGTAAGTTATCTACGAATTCCTCAAGTTGTGTATGAAGTCATTCTGCGACGTTACACTGAACAATAACACGAGATACAAACGTCACACTGTAAGCAATCATGAATTTTTAAAGATTTTGTTTGAAAGACAGGAGTAGAGGAAAAAGGGCATTTTGCCCATCCAAAAGCCAGTAACAATCCACCTTCTCCTTTGACTGTTTCTACTATGGAAGCTGAAAGCTAAAATGGCCAATATCTCAGTCGCCCTTACAACTAGTCAAAAGTGCCTGTGAAGAGCTTCCTTTCATGAAAAAGGATAAAAGGTAAAATTATCCTAAGACTTTTTTGTCCTTTTTGTCCTCTTTATCCTTCTTCCTTTTCCTACCTGGAAAATAGAATTGAGGTTTGGAGGCACAGCAGCCATCTTGCGTTCAGGCAGCAACCAGCATCAGAGTACAGGCTTATGTAATAAGGATGGCAGAGCATAAAGACAGAAGAGATAGACCCTAGAAGCAACTGAGAGCTACTGTATCCCCAGAATTTTTAATGCATGAATAAATAAACGGCTATTTTTTAAGCCACTATAATAGTTTTTTATTTATAGATGAGTGCAATACTGCCTGATAGAGAAGATCCAGAACACAAATCAAATTTTTTTTCTAGAAGATAAGTTGACTGATGAAAAGTCTGGAGGCAGAGAGAGAGCAGTCAGAAGCCCAGGAAGAAGATAGTGAAGCCCAAGCCCTAAAGGATTTAATATGAGAGAAAGGAAAATCCACATAAATATTTGTCAAATATATAAATTTTCCCCATCATTCTTATGATAAAAACAACTGCATAACCACACAGTTACCAAATACTTTAAATCAAAAATTGTTCCCTGATAAAGTAGGAAGCTTCCTTGGTCTCAGTGGCTAAAACAAAACAAAACAAAAACCTCAACCATGTTCCTGAGACTTGAGAATTTCATTTTATTGCTGCTCTGAGATTACATCTAATTACTCAATCATGCCAATTAAATAGGAACTTCACCTGCTGACAAACAGCTATCTTGGGAAATATTAGAATAAATTGTAGAAATAATTGGATTTTCTAATCAATATTAACTTCATCATATTATACAGCTGCTATTTTACATTTTAACACAGCATCTTAATAATAAGTAAAACTTTTCATTTGTAGAAAAATCTCATGGCAAAAAACATGAATAATAATTCTGTCCTTTTGTCAATGAGAGTGGTTATCCTAAAGTAGTATTTTTTTTTTTTTTTTTTTTTTTTTTTTTTTTGTCTTTTCTAGGGCCGCACCTGTGGCATTTGGAGGTTCCCAGGCTGGGGAGTCTAATCAGAGCTATAGCTCCTGACCTACACCAGAGCCACAGCAACGCGGGATCCGAGCCGCGTCTACAACCTACACCACAGCTCACGGCAACACCGGATCCTTAACCCACTGAGCTCAGCCAGGGATCAAACCTGCAACCTCATGGTTCCTCGTTGGATTTGTTAACCACTGAGCCACCATGGGAATTCCAGTACTTTTTTTTTAATTATCCATTGAAAATATAAACATGTTTTAGCTGAAACCTTCGAGCTATAGCTTCTAATACCATAACTCCATTTTCTGTGTATATTACTGATGACGTATTATAACATTATTTTTATAATTATTCTTGAGGCATTTTGCTGACCAATACATACACGGAAAGAGTATAAAACTCATGGAAACCGCTCAGTTTTCTAAAGTTTTTTTTTCCCTCTAGAATGCCCTGGTAAAGCACTAGCGTACCTGCCCTGCCCTGGCGAGAGGACAGGTCTGTTCACGACACTTGGCCGGTGAGAGCCTGTCAGTGTCTCTTGTTCTCGCTCCGAGTAGAAGCCAACGTGCACACTCTGACCTTGGAGCCCTGCCTGACCTGAGCCCACTCTCCCCTGACCCATCTCCTGGCGCTCTGCCCTGCCCTCTGGGCACCCTTGCTGATGCTGGACAGTAGGCCCACCTGCCCACCCCCAGTCTTTAATCTGACCTCGCCTGCACACCTGCCACCGGGCTCTGCTCCCTCCCTTTGCCCGTCTTATTTTTCTCCTTGGCTCTTACCACCATCGCACTTAGGACTTTTGTCATTTTGTCATTTATATCCCCTCATTTTATTTGTCATTTATACCCCCTCCTAAACCTACGCTCCATAAGGCCAGGGGTTTTTATTGTTTAGTTTACTTCCGTAACCTCCGCACCTAAAGCAGAGTCTGGAATAAAGTAGCATTGAATAAATGAATTTCTGCAAATGGAATGTGGCTGCCAGGACTCCACTGGTTGTTTTGTTTTGTTTTGTTTTGCTTTTTAACCTTGAGTCTCTTGACCCATGCCCTTCACTTATTAAGAATTTCCTGAAGTGCCAAAAATTCTTTCTAAAACTGCAGATATGGTTAGGTAGGTTGAGTCATTTTGGCCAGGCTTCTAAGTCACTTGTGCCCAAGCCTTCAGCTAATCAATAATATGCAACTGTGTTTGACCTCTGGAAACCCAGGCCCAGGATACAGGACTCAAAGCTGCACTCGGCTCCTGGCTCAAGACAATCAGACTCAATAGAGTTGTGATCTGATGGCCTTTTTCAGCCAGATAGTGCATACGGACCCATGCACGCACACAAACACACAAGCTTGAAATTACACCTCTCTCCCTTTCGCCTGGTAAATAAATATTTCTAATCAGGGTCTGGTTCTCAGTCTAAAGTAATACTGATAATGGGAGTTCCCACTGTGGCTCAGTGGTCACAAACTTGACTAGTATCCATGAGGACACGGGTTTGACCCCCGGCTTCATTCATTGAGTTAAGGATCCTACATTGCCGTGAGCTGTGGTGTAGGTCACAGACGCAGCAGCTCGGATCCTGCATTGCTGTGGCTGTGGGGCAGGCCGGTGGCTGCAGCTCTGATTCAATCCCTAGCCTGGGAACTTCCATATGCATCGGTACGGCCCTAAAAAGACAAAAAAAAAAAGAAAGAAAAGATATTGAGTATAGTTCCATGTCGTGTTATCTGTTTGATGTATAGTGGTGTGTTTACGTTAGTCCCAAACTCCTGATCTGCTTCCCCTCTCTCTCCGTTGGAAACCATAGTTTGTTTTCTGTGTCTGTGGGTCTATTCCTGTTTTGTTTATAAGTTGATTTGTATCTTTTTTTTTTTTGGATTCCACATATAAGTGATATCATATGATTTTGTGTCTTTGTCTGACTTGCCTCACTTAGTATGATAATCTTTAGGTCCATCCGTGCTGCTTTATGCAGCTCTTGTACCGCATCTGGATGCAAATGCCGTAGAATAATGTCATTAAAACCGTAGGAGATTCCTAACCAACTGTGAGATTTGTGGGTTTAAGAGAAAAGCTACATTCAAGTTAACTTTGATTTTTTTTTCCTTGAAAAAGTCAGAGTATTCTAAGTAATAAATGGGGGTACCAAGCACCACCTCTATTAAGCTATACATGGGAATTACTCATGTTACTGTCATTTAAAACACTCATGAAGAGTGGGGCACGTCATTACTACTCAGATGGCAATGACTGGTCCTGATAACGTGGACTTTTGTAATGTCTGGACATGAGACTGAGCAGCGATTACCCACTTGGGCTAAGATCAGTGGCAGGACTGTGGGTGGCAAGTGCTTAACTTCACAAGTGGAGGTCGGGATCCTTTTATTTTCATGTGAAAGAGCAAAATACTAGGCAGGAAAGGTCAGAAAGTAGAGAGATGGAGCAAGTAAAATGGACAATTTTGTAGACGAGAGAAAGCACTAGGGGAAAGGAAAGGAAAGGCCAGCCATGACGGGAAACCATCTTTACAAACCAGACAAACCACAGTCACTGGATGTCTTCCCTGCAAAAGGTTAGTCACAAAGGTCCTAAGGAAAAATTAGGATGCTTCGGCCCTCAGTGGGCGCACCACTGTTTATTTTCAAGCACCTTAGTAGCAGAATCAACCCTGGCAAAATGTTGCTTAGAAGAGGTCCTTGGTATGTGAGTTGGTTTTTACCACCTACATTGCACTAAGATTTTAGGGGCTGTCTGTGTATCATTCTCCCATTTCAAGGGTAAATGTTGCTTCTGTTTCATAACATTGTAACCAAAATTACAATTTTCCTATTTTTAGCATTTATCTTGCTTCTAATGTTATATTATTATAAACAACATTGCAGTGGACATCTTCATGAATATAGTATCCCATATTTTTGATTATTTCCTTACCCCAATTCTTAGAAGTGGGATTACTGCCTCAAGAGGCTTTCACATCTAAATCCTTCATGGAGTATTTGCCAAATTGCTTTCGAAAAAGGTTGTATCCCTTTACAGCACTGTGAGCAATGCACGGCTATAATAGACAGTAATGAGAGCAATTTTATATTCTTATCACCTGCTCTTACTTGATAATTAATATAGAGTTTTAATTTAACATACATATAATATGAGATTATTTGAAAATAGGGAGTTATTTTACACAATAAGGTTTTCAGCACGTGATCTTCAGAGAAACAGTCAATATCTAATGCTAGAGGCTGTCTTTAAGAAAGTGTCAGGTTGGCGTTCCCCTCGTGGCTCAGTGGTTAACGAATCCAACGAGGAACCATGAGGTTGCGGGTTTGATCCCTGGCTTTGTTCAGTGGGTTAAGCATCCAGCGTTGCTGTGAGCTGTGGTGTAGGTTGCAGACGCAGCTCGGATCCCATGTTACTGTGGCTCTGGTGTAGGCCGGTGGCTACAGATCTCATTAGACCCCTACCCTGGGAACCTCCGTATGTCAAGGAAAGCAGCCCTAGAAAAGACCAAAAAAAGAAAGTGTCAGGTAATAACTGGTCATTTGAATATGAATAGTTTCATGTTTTCATTTTCCCCCAATAATTCATTACTTGAAAAGAGCAACGGGCAGAACAGTTTTCAGAGCTTTCTGAGATGCTCTTCTTAGGTTATAACTCCTCAAATTTAGCTCTAATAAAAAATCCCATTTTCTTTCTTAAAAAAAAATAAAGAGGAAAATACTAGGTAGGAAAGGTCAGAAAACCATTAATGGACTTTAAAACCATTAATAGGACTTTAAAGACAACTTATTTATACTAAAATACATGTATTTAAAAACATTTTTTAGGAAATTATAGTCTCATATACCATTCAATTTCTCCATGTTTTTATTATAAAATGAGAACATTGTTATTTGGGGAAAATATTAGCTTCATATAATAAAACAACACTAGGTAATGCAACATAACTTTCAAAGTCATATACTTAATGCTAAATGATATCTTTTTGGAAAAAAATATTTTTAAAGTTAAAAGCCACTATTCAGCAACTTAAGAACTTGACGAGTATCTATGATGATGTGGGTTCGATCCCTGGCCTCACTCTGTGAGTAGAAGACCTGGTGTTGCTGTGAGCTCTGGTGTAGGTTACAGATGCAGCTCAGATCCTGTGGCTGAGGTGTAGACCAGCAACTGCAGCTCCAATTCAACCCCTAGCCTGGGAACTTCCATATGTGATGTGGCCCTAAAAATGAAAAAAAATATATATATCTACAAGCCACATGGAAACAACCTAAATGTCCATCGACAGATGAATGGATTAAGAAGATATGGTACATGTAGACAATGGAATACTACTCAGCCATAAAAAGAACAAAATATTGCCATTTACAGTAACACGGATGGAACTAGAGACTCTCATACTGAGTGAGGTAAATCAGAAAGAGAAAGACAAATACCATATGATATCTGGAATCTAATATACGGCACAAATGAACCTTTCCACAGAAAAGAAACTCGTGGACTTGGAGAACAGACTTGTGGTTGCCAAGGGGGAGGAGGAGGGAGTGGGATGGACTGGGAGTCTGGGGTTCATAGAGGCAGACTCTTGCCTTTGGAGTGGACGGACAATGAGATTCTCCTGCGTAGCACAGGGAGCTAAATGTAGTCACTTATGGTGGAACCTGATAACGTGAGAAAAAGAATGTATGTATGTATATGTGCCCCGGTCACCTTGCTGTACAGTAGAAAATTGACAGAACACTGTAAACCAACTATAATGGAAAAAATAAAAATCATTTGGAAAAAAAAGTTACAAGTCACTAATGTGAACCCTTTAGAGCTTTTGTTCTTAGAAGAGTAATTTAGAAGTTTAAAACTATTGCCCACTGAACATATATTAAAAGTGAATTAATTTCTTTCAATCTTTTATTTTTTTGGTTGCACCCATGGCATGTGGAAGTTCCCAGTCCAGGGACTGAACCCTCACCAAAGCAGTGACAACACTGGACCCTTAACCCGCTACGCCACAAGGGAACTCTAAAAGTGAGTTAATTTAGAACTCTTTGTCCTTGATGCTGTAAGAAGATAATAACAATTACTTTTTTTTTTTTTGTCTTTTTATGGCCAAATCAGCTGGCATATGGAGGTTTCCAGGCTAGGGGTCAAATCAGAGCTGTAGCCACCAGCCTACACCCCAGCTATAGCAACGTGAGATCCGAGCTACATCTGCAACCCTACACCACAGCTTACCACAGCACTAGATCCTTAACCCACTGAGCAGGGCCAGGGATCGAACCCACATCCTCAGTGATGCTAGTCGGGTTTGTTAACTGCTGAGCCACAGTGGGAACTCCAGATAATTACAATTAATATTGTCTATTTTAGATTATTAATGTTTTGAGCCTATATTCTACTTTCTAACACTTGGAAAAGCTGCTTGGTTTTTCTCAGTGTAAAAGCAGATTTATTCTCAAGTGGACAAGCCACTATTACTTAGACAATCAAAGATTTTAAATAAATCAACAAACAAACAAATGGAAAAGTTAATTTCAGGATCACATATGCAAGTACATGTAGCAATAAGGCACGAGACAGGCACATTTCAGCTTAGGTAGCAAGTGAACTGACAAACACACATGTCCTACGCTGTCAGCTGGCTAGAATATCTTAGAGTACAGTTGCTTTATAAAATCTAGCCCACATCAAGGCTACAAGTACACAGATTGTTGAATCCATTTCTTCATCTTAAAATCTGTAACCTCCATCTCTGTATGCTAATTTTCTAATAGGAGGCATACAGCATGGACCCTGGAGCCAAACTGCCAGTATTTAAATCCCAGCTCTGCCACTTACTAGCTGTGTGACTTCAGTCTATTTATGTAAACATTCTGTGCCTCAATTCCTCCATCTATGAAGTGGGGGCAGTAATAGTATCCAGCTCATGGAGGTGTTAGGAAGATTAAATGAGTTAAGGTGCAAAGTCTTCTTTTGTTTGCTTTTGGCTGCGGCCATAGCATGCAAAATTTCCTAGGCCAGGGATCAAACACATGCCACAGCAGCCACCTGAGCTACAGCAGTAACAACACCGGATCCTTAACCTGCTGAGCCTCCAGGGAACTCAAATAAATGTAGTCTTAAAATAGTACCTAGCCCATAGTAAGCACTATATGTTTATCACTATTATATTGTGATTATTAATTTTTATTACTCCCTCCACCTGAATTTAAATAAAACTTTATGCTTTTATTCAAGAATCAAAAGAATAGTGAATGTTTCTACAACTATAATCTGTATTTCCCAGAGCACAGTAATTTGGGCTTAAGAATACAGTCTTGCAGTAAGGGTTACATAGGAGGTGGGTATAGACATGGGACAGTTTTAGAGTCAGTCATTTCTGGCTTTGAATTCTACCACCACCACCAATTTATTGTGTAAACCTGGGCAATTTACCTATTTAACTTCTCTAAGACTTGAAAAGAGGAATAATAACCTTTGCCTGACAAGATAACCAAGCACTAGATAAGAGGTGACTGACACACGTCCTCTTGCAAAGGACCTCAGGCCTACTTTCAAGAACACACCTAGTTCTCGGAGCTCTGTGTAGCCCTCCCACTCCCTCTGGGGCTCCCTGCCACCTTCAGCAGGGCCTCACCTATCTGCCCAGATTGAAGCCAAACCAGCAAGAAGCAGGTCCTGGACAATCACCAACTGAAAACAGTGTGTAAAGAGACCGTTGGAATTCAGGAAGCATTATATAAAAAAAGTTTAAGTCCATGTTTTTTAGAAATGTGGACTAGAGTATGTATCAGTCAAGTGACCTAGAGGATTTCTTTGTAAAATACTTCAGCCAAAAGAAGAAGAAGGGACGAAAAGGACACGCAAAACAAGTGTGGCGAAATCATGATAATTAATTAGGATGACAGGCATATGAGGAGTCATTATACTATTTTCTCTAATTTTTAGTGCGCTTGAAAATCTTCATACATGATAAAACCCTTGAAAAATTAAAAGCCCCTTGCATTTCTGGAAGGAATACATATGGCCCCTTAGCCACCAGGCACATGAGGTTTGCCTCATATTCTAGGCATTTCATCTCATTTCCAAAAGCGTCCAAGTCAGAGCTGGTGTTACATTTCAGTGAGTCTGCTGTTCTTCCTAGTCCAGCAGAATATGTCATATGACATATTTCAAACATTCCATGATTTCTAGTCGAATATTTGTCAAACCTTAAGTTAGGAAATTGTCATTTTCTGCAATATCACCATGTAGACACTTTTATAACAGACACTTATTTATCAGCGTTTCCAAAAGTGAGGCCAAAAGATAAACTAATGAACCTCCATAACCCACACCAAGTCTAGAAGAAGCCAGACACAAAAGACAACATATTGGAGTTCCCATCATAGCTCAGTGGGTTAAGAACCGGACTAGTATCCATGAGGATGCGGGTTTGATCCCTGGCCTAGCTCAGCAGGTTAAGAATCCAGCATTGCCGTGAGCTGTGGTGTAGGTCACAGACGAAGCTCGGATCCAGCGTTGCTGTGGCTGTGGTGTAGGCCAACAGCTGTAGCTCCAATTCAACCCCTCGCCTGGGAACCTCCATATGCCCTGAGTGCGGCCCTAAAAAGAAGATTTTTTTAAAAAGTGAGTTAGTTTAAATAATTGATTGAAATAAATCAGGTTAATTAATTCACATCATTAAGTTAAATAAAAATGATTATATGAACAACTCCTAAGTTTTGGTAAATGCTAGTCTAGGTCATTGACTCCTAGGTGACAAAACCCCAAGTCTGTGTGTTTCAATCTCAGGATCAGATACAAAGATTAAGTGGGATAATGTTGATGAAATGCTTTGTAAATTGCCAACGCTATACTAACAAGAGAAGAAGGAATGGCCTACCTAAGCTGCTTCTATTTTAATATAAAAGTCATCCTAAGTAGGTTATGACAGATAAGAGATTCTTCAGGTGGGGCAGGTGTAATTTAACCAGTTGCCCAGCTTCCCTCCTCTGGGGTTTCACTTTCTCTGATAGCTTCTTCCTTCATGTAATGCCCACCCTAAACCACCGGGTGGTGGGTCCTTATCTTCACGCTCAAGAGTGCCCCCCTGGTTCCCTTCCTCCTCCTCTCACCCTTCTCCCAAGGCAAGAAGCTCTGCTATGGAAACTTCTGCCAGATTGGGGCGCAGCACCTGCAAGCCCTCTCCTGGTAACATTTGGCACAGCTGAGATGAATTGGCTTTTTGTGTGTGCGCTTTTTAGGGCCGCACCGGCAGCATATGGAGGTTCCCAGGCTAGGGGTCAGATCGGAGCTGTAGCCGCCCACCTACATCACAGCCACAGCAGTGCCAGCTCCTTAACCCACTGAACAGGGCCAGGGATCAAACCGGCTTCCTCATGGATGCTAGTCAGGTTCGTCAACAGCTGAGCAATGACGGGAACTCTGGTGTTTTGAAGCTTTACCAGATATTGTGGGAGAAAAGCCCCCACAAAAATAGTCAGGGTTTTTAATTGCAGAGTTAGTTGGGAAGACCAAAAAAAAAGCTCCCCCATCCCCACTCCTATATGAGTTCCTAAACTTCTCCCTCTTACACACCTTTTTCTTTCTAAGGAAGCAAGACTTCCCCACCTTTCAAGGAAACAACGTTTGCCCAGTGGTGTCAGTTCCATGCCCCAAAGAACAAAGCAGCCGCAGTATTCTAAGTGCTCATCCCCACAGAAACCCTTTTCCCTCTATTCCCACTGGGCCAAGGGTAGTTTGTTTTCAACGACGTAGTGATAGTGTTGCTGTTGTTTTTATTAATTTTGTGCCATTAGTTTGGGTATTTAATAAATTTAGGGACTTTTGGGGTATCTGAACGTTCTGGTAAATTCTCTGTATTTCAGCTATGCCCAAGTTGCAAAGACCATGACAACAACAGGAAGGTAAGGCCCGCATCTCCCTGCCTCACGGGTGCACAATGCTCTCCCACAGTTTGTTTCATCTCCTGCCAATTCTAAAAGGGTACACAAGGCAGATGCTATTGCCTCTTGCCCCCAGGTGCGAAGGGCGAAGGAAGACACAGCTTGCTAGGGGATGACTGAGCCTGAACTGACATCTGGGCTGACCTAAGTGCATTCCTCTTTATTCCAAATACCTAGGTGGAATCGCCCTCTGGGCAAGTAAGAGCTGAGCGCCGACTCCCGGCGGGGGAGGGGTGGTTAGCCCTGGGGGGTGAGGGCTTTGCCCCCTCCAAAGCCCGGGTTGTCCTGGTGTTTTGACCCAGCCAAGTTGAGGGTGTCAGGTGTAGCCCGTTTGCTGGAGCCCTTGAGCGTTTTCCTGAGTAGTTGCCTCGATGTGCCGGCGACCGGGAAACCACCGAGACCGAAAAGGAAAATGAGAAAACGCAAAGCACGTGGCGTCCAGGAGCTCACTTTCTTGGCCCTTCTCCCGACCCGTAGCCGCGCCCGATGACGCCTGCGTGGACGGCTCGCCTATAAAAGCTCGGCTCGCCGCGTCTCGTCGCCGCAAGCGCTTCCTGTTTGCGGGCGTCCGTCGTCGTCGCCGGTCGGGAGCCGGAGGGGCCGTGAAGATGGCGTCGACCAGCCGGTGAGCCTGCGGGGGGCCGGGCAGCCGAGGCCGGGCGGCGGGCGGGCCCCCAGGGCCGGGGTGCGGGGACAGGCGGCGGGCGGCCGGCCGCCGGGACAAAGGCGCTTCCCGATGCGGGGGCGGCGCGGGGTACCGGCCGCCGGCGCTTCCCTGTCTGGGGCTCCCGGGTCCCGGCCCCGGCCTCGCGTCCTCTGCAGCTGGTCCAGCCGTCCTGTCTTGTTCGGCTAACTTCTTGGCCTGTTTTCCGTCTGCGGCTCCACCAGCCCGAGGGGCCGTGACTCCTCCTCCCCGAAGAGCGGGAAGGGTCAGGTCCAGGCCGCCGGCGACCTGACAGCCGGAGGGTTGGGGCGGACGGCCGTCCCTGGCGTCCCGCAGGTGCGCGGTGGGAGCCGGGGCCTTTCTGAGCGAGGCTGCGTTCTCTCGTGGGAGGCTCCTGTCCGCACGTCTTCTGCGTTCTGCTCCGGAAAGGCTTGCCTGCGGAAGACGACCGACGTGTGCGGGGAAGCCTCTCTTCTGTAGGTTTTGAGCGTGGTGTAGTCCAATCTGCAGGAAATGGATGCAGTGCCATGGAGACGGCCCTTAGTCCTGTGACCTGAGAAATGCTTGCAGACCCTAATTGCCTCCCTCGTGACCACTGTGAGGTAGATACTAGGGTTTGTGCCCAAGCGTAAATACACCGAGTCGTACCAGTGGTGTCTCTTCCGAGGTTAATGTGAGAACAGTGTAGCGTCTCTTTTCTGTTACCGTACTTGGCCTCTCGTTACTCAGAATGTATTGAAAGTATCAAATCCAGTTCTGTAGCTTCTAGAAGACAGGCACCTCTGGCATGATTTTTCTGAGCTTGGTATCGTCTGTGGCGTTGAATTCCCTGTGAAAGCCATTATCACAAAATAGGAAGCTGGAGAAATCCAGGCCCTTTCTGGTGACGGCCAAGGCCCATTACTTTTTGTTGCTGTATTTCAGCAAGGAGGGAGGAGGAGAGGGCTTTAGCTAAAACAACTGGAGGCAGCTCTCAAAGCCAGTGACACTTGTTTACTGATTGTACTTCTGGGATTGAACGTTCTGTCTGGGTGTGGCTCTGTCAGGTAAGGCTTCCTTGTAGGTAAATGGAGAACGAGCTTCCCAAAGACACCTGAAAACAGCTGACAGTCTGCTGGGGCAGTCGGTGGGAAAGGGGGTCACAGTGGGGCTTTTGTAGATAACAGAGCAGAAACTTGTGTTTGAAGGAAATGTTGTAGCAGCTGGATGCAGCACATTCACTGGATGGATTTTTTACTGAAAGAACACATGGCACGTGTCCTCTCTGTGCCCTCATTGTCTCCATTTGTTAAAAACGTCCTTGAAATACGTTTCTCGGGGCATGTCCGGATCTTAAATATGTCATTGCGGTTGTCTGTCTCTCCATATACCAGTGAGAACAAAGGTAAATGTTAGGATTTGTGCTGTGAGCTTTTCCCTGAGGAAGATGTACAGGTACTGGGCTCTGGAACGGCCTGCTGTCTTCAAAGCGGAGAACAGAAATACTCTGAGTTCAAAGCTACACTTTACCACTTACTGATTCTGTGACTTCAGGAAAATCGTTCTGTGAGCATTGTTTTTAAAGTGGGGATATTGTGGGAGTTCCCGTTGTGGCTCAGCGGAAAGGAATCTGATCTGTATCCGGGAGGACGCAGGTTCAATCCCTGACCTTGCTCATTGGGTTAAGGATCCCGTGTGCTGTGGCCGTGGTGCAGGCCGGCAGCTGTAGCTCTCGTTGGACCCCTAGCCTGGGAAGCTCCATACGCCGTGGGTGCAGCCCTAAAAAGACAAAAATCAAGTGGAGACATTGCTTAATTTGCAGGGTTGCTGTGAAGATGAGTAATCTGTGTACAGTACTGGGCACACAGTAGGCCTCCCGAAAATACTGGAGAGTGCAGTTGGGAGCTGCCTGGCTCCTTAGGTCGCCTAATTGTTCCAGTGTCAGTGGGGGCAGTTTGCTGGATTCTTCCCTCTTGTGCCCCCTTTGTCCTCCCACCACCCCACTCTTGAGGTTCCTCATTTGTTACCCTGGTGGGTAGTTTGTTTAGAAGTGGACTGTTTCCAGTAGTTTCATTTTATTTTGCGTTGAGTAACACACGTGCGAATTGTACACACCCAAGAAGAGTGAGCAGCAGCTTCCTTCCTTCCTGAGCTCCTGGCTCCTAAGTCTTCTCCAGAGCAGCCCTTGTAGCCAGTTGCTCCGAGTTTTCCGAATGATTCTGTGCTTTAGCAAACGTGTAGTCCTAACCTGTGTTCCTTCCAAAGAGCAGTCGAAGAGGAACGCTCTCTGCCCCTTTGCTTTTCACCTGAGAAGAACCACAGCCTGACTTCGAACACCATAGATTTGTTTTACCCGATGGAAGCTTTATGTATAAATGCACGTGTCGTCCCCTGTGGGGGTCTTTTGATCAGCATTTTGAGATTCATTCATGTTATTTCGTGTAATTGTAGTTACGCTTTTTTCACTTTCTATAAAATCTCTGCAGTGCTCTTTCCGCTTAGCCCATCTTCGACATGTTTTATATCATTTTTATATTCATATATGTGCATGTGATATTCTCTCTGCCATTTAATAGTGCAGAATGTGTCGGTCCCATGTATGCTGTGTGTCACAGCTGCCCATTTTATACATTTGTAATTTCTGTTCTCTGCCGACGTTTCCTTTGACAACCTTTTATAATTATGCCAATTTCTTAATATTTTATTTGTTACAATTTATTAAAATATTTTCCTAATAGGAATTTATGGAATAAGCATGAATATAAAGCAAACTTCCATCCTTTATTTTCCCAGTGAAAAGACCTGTTTTGGTTAACCTGATTATATAAATTTTTGGAATGTGGATTATTTTATCAATTTTTTAGCGGGAATTACCTGTTATCTTTGATTTGTTTGATCTTTTGTCCTTTTAGGGCCGCACCCAAGGCATATGGAGGTTCCCAGGCCTAGGGATCTAATCAGAGCTGTAGCTGCCGGCCTGCACCACAGCCACAGCAACATGGGATCCAAGCCACGTCTGCGACCTACACCACAGTTCACGCCGGATCCTTAACCCATTGAGTGAGGCCAGAGATCAAACTCGAAACCTCATGGTTCCTAGTTGGATTTGTTTCACTGCGCCACGATGGAAACTCCAGAAGTACCTCTGTTGAGAGTTAACATTCTGAATTGTACTTGGTAGTTTGAGAAACTATCCAAATTCACAGATACCTGTTTAACATGGTTTCAGAATGGTTGATGTTGTCTTTTTACATGTGTATTTGTGATGGCTAAAACATAACTGTTCTATAGTATTTCAGGTGGGAACTTTTAAAAAGGGGTTATTTTCAATGATAGCAGACATTTTATGATTGTAAGGTCACATCCCCAGAAATAATTAAGAAACGTAAGTTAATGGAGTTCCTGTCGTGGCTCAGTGGTTAACGAACCCAACTAGCATCCACCAGGACGTGGGTTTGATCCCTGGCCTCGCTCAGTGGGTTAAAGATCCAGCTTGCTTGGAGTTCCCGTCGTGGCACAGTGGTTAATGAATCCGACCAGGAACCATGAGGTTGCGCGTTCAATCCCTGGCCTTGCTCAGTGGGTTAAGGATCCGGCATTGCCGTGAGCTGTGGTATAGGTTGCAGACGAGGCTCGGATCCCATGTTGCTGTGGCTCTGGTGTAGACCGGTGGCTACAGCTCCAATTCGACCCCTAGCCTGGGAACCTCCATATGCTGCGGGAGCGGCCCAAGAAATGACAAAAAAAAAAAAAAAAAAGATCCGGCTTGCTGTGAGCTATGGTGCAGGTCGCTGACTCGCCTCAGATGCCACATTGTGCCATAGGCCGGTGGCCACAGCTCTGATTTGACCCCTAGCCTGGGAACCTCCATATGCCACGGGTGTGGCGCTAAAAAGAGGAAAAGACCCCCCCCAAAAAAAAATGAGAAATGTGTGTTAAATGTCTTTGTTCTTTTTTAAAACTGACTCTCTTGGGTCATTTAAGGCTGATCTGTCTTCCCCAAATTGACTTATTTTCAAAATATAATAATCGAGCAAATTCACAGATAGATTTAAAAGTAGCTTTTTTTTTTTTTTTTTTTTGTCTTTTGTGTTGTTGTTGCTATTTCTTGGGCCGCTCCCGCAGCATATGGAGGTTCCCAGGCTAGGGGTCGAATCGGAGCTGTAGCCACCGGCCTACGCCAGAGCCACAGCAACGTGGGATCCGAGCCGCGTCTGCAAACTACACCACAGCTCACAGCAACGCCGGATCGTTAACCCACTGAGCAAGGGCAGGGACCGAACCCGCAACCTCATGGTTCCTAGTCGGATTCGTTAACCACTGCGCCACGACGGGAACTCCTAAAAGTAGCTTTTGAAACCATTTACTGAATGCTGACAAACTCAGTTCTGGACCAAATGAAATCACTACCTCCTTTTATAGGTTCAGTGTACTATTCTAGTTTATTACTAGGTATCCAGCAAGTAGAATAATACAGATTTAACATGTATTCTCTGACCAGAGGAATTAGTGGCAAGAGTAGCAAATTCAGATAGTTACATGTAAATGTTGCTGTTGTTATGGTAGCTAGTTATTTCCATGCTCATGGATTTGTAAGCATTTCAGTAGCCTACATGTCAAGAGAAAAAACACTTGTTTTCCATTTAAGTTTTTTTTTTTAATATATATTTTTTTTATTTTCCCACTGTACAGCAAGGGGGTCAGGTTATCCTTACATGTATACATTACAATTATATTTTTCCCCCACCCTTTCTTCTGTTGCAACATGAGTATCTCAACATAGTTTTCAATGCTATTCAGCAGGATCTCCTTGTAAATCTAAGTTGTGTCTGATAAGCCCCCATTTAAGTTTTTAAAGCTTTCCATGTCTTCAAACCAGTAACTATTCCAGGGAGTTCCTCTCATGGCTCAGTGGTAACAAACCCAACTAGTATCCATAAAGACACAGGTTCAATCCCTGGCCTCGCTCATTGGGTTAAGGATCTGGTGTGAGCTGTGGTGTAGGTTGCAGATTCGGTTCAGATCCCGCATTGCTGTGGCTGTCGTGTGTTGCTCTGATTCGACCCCCACCTAGCCTGGTTCTTCCATATGCCTCGGGTGTGGGCCAAAAAAGAAAAAAAAAAAAAAATTCCAGTGGAATCTGTTCTTTACCAGCTAGGATTTAAAGTATCCTGACTAGGATGTTTCCTTTGAAAATTTAACAAAAATTATAAATGTAGTATTGGAAAAGTGTTCAAAATCCCCCCCCCCAAAAAAGACTAGAACTATGTTGCGTGTAGGTTAGGAGAATATTAAAAAAAATTTTTTTTTTTTTTTATCTAGTTTGGATGCTCTTCCAAGAGTCACATGTCCAAACCATCCAGATGCAATCTTAGTGGAAGACTACAGAGCTGGTGATATGATCTGTCCTGAATGTGGCCTGGTTGTAGGTGAGCTGTTATTATGGTTTTAACCGAAATCACTGTTTTGGGTACTTGGCTTTTGTATATTTTCCAAACTCTTTCAATTAATACATTTTGAGTTTTTTCCCCTACAGATAGTTCAGATTTATTGTGAAACAAGGATTAGAAAAAAGGAAACAAGTAGAATCAGAGACGCTGTATTATCTATGCAAATGCATATATTTCATACTGTGGGGTAGAAGTAGTCATTGAAAATTGAGACAGCTGGAGTTCCCGTTGGGGCTCAGAGGGTTAAGAACCCATCTAGTATCCATGAGGATGCAGGTTTGATCCCTGACCTCACTAAATGGCTTAAGGATCCCCTGTGGCTGTGGCTGTGGTGTAGGCCGGCAGCTGCACCTCTGATTTGACTCCTAGCCTGGGAATTTAAATAGGCCACAGGTGCGGCACTAAAAAGAAAAAACAGATAGCTGATCTAAAAGAAAAACACCCACAGGCCTTAGTCTTAATTAAATACTGGTTGCAGACTCATGCATATGAAATAATGAATAAATATAATTTAACTTTAGTGACTTTTATATAGTTAAACATGATTAATTTTGGAGTAATAAAGGTAGATAAGCATGATTTATTTCAGAGTAATAAAGGTATATCTTTATAAAGGTACTGAGTCTCATTCAAGGCCTTTTAGTCAACAGAGAAGATTTGTTTTAATGTTTTTGATGTGTTTTAATTTTTATTTGCTGATATCGAACGATGTATTTGTGAATTTCTAATATAAAATTGTCATTGTCAAAAATACTACTTAAAATTTCACTTTTATTCCCTCTTGCTCGCTAATCTAGATGATACAGCATAACTTAGAGATCATCTAGTAAAATTTGCTTAGGGTGTGGTTGCACTCAGCACCTGAGTAAAGGATTTAGTTTCACTTAGCAGTTTGAAGTACTTACAAAGCTGCTGTAACAAACGTTAATGGTGAGGGACCGTGAGGGACCGTGGAAGTGTCTTACTTGGGGACAGCTATCAGATTTCATCCAAGTAGACTGCTTGCCTCAGGCCTCCAGTGGAAGTTTTAAATCATGCAGAGTTGTTAATAGGAATTGGAATCCATTTGCAATTGTATTCTACTCAGTAAGCACTGTTAACAGCTAATATACTGCTGATGCTGAAAACTGTTGTAAATGACTTAGATCTTCACTCAGTTTGTCCTTAGAGACACCTGTGAGATGAGACCTAACATGGTGGAGATGAGGAAGCTGAAGTTTAAGTAGGCTGTGGCAGTCTAATTCCACTGTCTGCAAAGGAGCCAGATTTCTTTTTTTGCTTTTTAGGGTCACACCTGCAGCATGTGGAGGTTCCCAGGCTAGGGGTCTAATCAGAGCTGCAGCTGCTGGCCTACCCCACAGCCACAGCAACCCTGGATCCAAGCTGCATCTACGACCTACCCCACAGCTCGTGGCAAAACCGGATCTTTGATCCACCGAGCAAGGCCAGGGATCAAACCCTAGCCCTCATGGATACTAGTCAGGGTGGATACTAGTCCTCGTGGATACTAGTCAGGGTGGATACTAGTCCTCGTGGATACTAGTCCTCATGGATACTAGTCAGGGTGGATACTAGTCCTCATGGATACTAGTCAGGGTGGATACTAGTCCTCGTGGATACTAGTCCTCATGGATACTAGTCCTCATGGATACTAGTCAGGCTTGCTTCCACTGAGCCGCGACAGGATCTCCCCCAGATTTCTGTGCTGCCTTTCGTAACAAGTGAGTTCAGTCTGAGATTGGCTGACTCTGACCCATCGCCTGTTTTTTATGTGGCTTTTGTGCTCAGAATGACTTTTACATTTTTTAATGGTTGAAAAAAATCAAAATAATAATTTGGGACATGAAAATATCTAATTCAAACTTTAGTGCCCATAAATAAAGTTTTATTGGAACATAGCCACATTTTATTTGTTAATCTGTTGTCTGTGACCGCTCTCATGTTGCAGCAGCTGAATTTAGTGGTTGCAACAGAAACCACGTGTGGTCCTCTGGTCACACCATCCTGGTGTTCAGCGCACTGCAGATCCCAGTGACGCAGGCATGGATCGAGAGCTTTCTGAGTGCCAGGCGTACCTCCGCACTGCAGCATGTGTTTATTTTTCTGCCGTTACATACCCATCATGTCAAAATAAGAAAAAGCGAACTTTGAATGTCATGCTTTTAAGGCCTAATGAGGTGTATGGCAAAGCATGGTGTTTATTACGCAGCGTCGCTGTGGCTGTGTCGAAGAAGACAGCAAACTCTGATGTTACCAGACTAATCGCTCATCACAACACCAACTCAGGACAGCAATGGTCAGAAAATTTAGAATATGTCCAGTGGGATATCTTAGTACAGCAGAATTTCTTTTCTTTTTTTTTTTTTTTTTTTTTTGTCTTTTTGCCATTTTCTTGGGCCACTCTCGCGGCATATGGAGGTTCCCAGGCTAGGGGTCGAATCGGAGCTGTAGCCACCAGCCTGCACCAGAGCCACAACAACGCAGGATCCAAGCCTGGGCCACGACGGGAACTCCAGTACAGCAGAATTTCTTCATAAAAATAAAATAAAAACAAAGCTGGGAGTTTCTGCCATGGCTCAGAGGGTTATGAACCCAACTAGTATCCATGAGGATGTTGGTTCGATCCCTGGCCTCGCTCGGTGGGTTAAGGATCCAATGTTGGCTGTGAGCTGTGGTGTAGATCACAGACATGGCTCAGATCCTGTGTGGCTGTGGTGTAAGCAGCTCCAATTCAACCCTTAGTCCAAGAACTTCCATAAGTTGCAGGTATGGCCTAAAAAGCAAGTACATAAATAAGGCTACAGAGTGGTTCATTTGTAAGGACAGCCATTTACCAGTGATGAATTGATTAATCTGTGTTCGATGGTAGCAGCTAGAGAGATGTGTCCAGAGAAAATAAACTTATTTAAGATTATTAGCTTTCAGGAGTTCCCGTCGTGGCGCAGTGGTTAACAAATCCGACTAGGAACCATGAGGTTGCGGGTTCGGTCCCTGCCCTTGCTCAGTGGGTTAACGATCCGGCGTTGCCGTGAGCTGTGGTGTAGGTTGCAGACGAGGCTCAGATCTGGTGGTGCTGTGGCTCTGGCGTAGGCTGGTGGCTACAGCTCAGGTTAGACTCCTAGCCTGGGAACCTCCATATGCCGTGGGTGCGGCCCTAAAAAGACAAAAAGACCAAAAAAAGAAAGATTATTAGCTTTCAGTAGAAACAGTCACTTGAAGAGTTAAGGACATTGGCAGTGGCATCAGTAGTCAATTAAAAATCAGAGGGATTTATTTCAAATATTTTTCTAGACTCTTGATGACTAGACAGGTGTTACTGATACTGCTGAGTTGTTTATTCAGGAGTCAGTGCAGAGTTTCAAGTGACTGTGAATCAGCTGCATGGAACAACTACAGGAGAAACCACTTCCAGATAAGGTGCAGAAATACTGATTCAGTACAACCTAAAGTGGAATCTGCTAGGATGTGTTAAAAGGAGCGTGTGGAGCAGAAAACCTAGACAAACTTACAAAGATTGTGAAAATGGAAGAATTTCAAGTCCGTATTATTCATTTTATTATTCACCAGGTATGTTGTGGAAAAGGTTTGACTCCATCGTGTGTCACTGATCCAGTAGTGTCAGTGGTTCCTTCGTTCTCATGGACTTAACTGTCGTCAGTTCTTAGAAAATTTTTTGGTGTCTTTTGTCTTTTTAGGGCTGCACCCTCGGCATATGGAGGTTCCCAGGCTAGGGATCTAATCAGAGCTGCAGCTACTGGGCTACACCTCAACTCCTAGCAACGCCAGATCCTTAACCCACTGAGCGAGGCCAGGGATCAAACCCACAACCTCATGGTTCCTCGTTGGATTCATTTCTGCTGCGCCATGTTGGGAACTCCAGTTCTTAGAAATTTTTGTCAGAAATAGAAGCCTGGTATTCTGACCTGCCCTACCACATGGTAAGTTAGTATCTTAGCAGTGCCACAATTTTCTTTGTGGCTTTTTTGTTTTTAGCTCAGGGCCAGGCCAAAGGTTTTCTGAACCAGCACTGCCTTCAGTCACCACTATTGAGCACAGATGGCTTCTAAAGTTTGGCTTTCCTGCATACTTGCTGCTGTTTATTAATTCAGTCTAGAACTGCAGGCAGAATAGTGCCTGCATGTTGATTACACTGTAGTAAAGCCAGTTTAACAACAGCTAACATTTTTGGATCATAAGTAATGTCAATTTGCTTTAATGTATTTTATATTCTTCCACTGCTCTTGGAAAGTAAAACAAGAACTAAGCTTTTCATTTCCACACAGATCTGCCCTGGATATGTTTTCCAAACTCAAACTATGTTTTAATCAGTGCTTTTCAGACCTGGTTGCAAAGTGCAAAGGGAATTTTCATATTTTAAAATTGTTTAACTGCAATTAAAGGGATTCTGTCGAACCTTCAATTGGAAATTTTTAATCTACAATGTAATGACATGTTAAAAGGCAAATATCAGAAGAATGTAATGAAATTCTATAAATGCCTTCCAAGCAATGAATATGCTCAATTAAAATCATAGGCTTGTGGATTACTATCAGTATTTGACAGTACTTGTCTGTGTGAAAAAGACATTTATAGAAAAGAAATACATAAAATCTTTTTAACACAGCATTGACAGGCGAACATTTGTAATTGATTTTGATAATAGGGAACTGCTGAACTCCAGTTAAGTGAAATGTTATCTCAAAAGAGAATTCTATTCTTCTCAGTGGTAGAAATGTATTACAACAAATTATACGCAATTATTATTTTAAATTTTATCTTAAAAACCTTATGGATTTTGGAGTTCCCATTGTGGCTCAGCGGAAATAACCCAACTACTGTTTGTGAGGAGGCAGGTTCTATCCCTGGCCTGGCTCAGTGGGTTAAAGATCTGGCATTGCCGTGAGCTGTGGTGTAGGCCAGTAGCTGTAGTTCTGATTCAGCTCCTAGCCTGGGAACCTCTGTGTGCTGTCGGTGTAGCCCTAAAAGCAAAAGTAAAAAAAAGCTTGTGGATTTTTTTCTTTATATAAGTACCTACATTAATATTCTCAGTATAGCCTCTTGATCCACAAAGCCTAAAATATGTACTGTGTGGCCCTTTGCAGAAGTGTTTGCTGACTCCTGAGTTAAATAAGAGTGTTCTGATTCTTCCAGAGTGTTCCGATTGATAATAGGTAAGAGTGAGACAGAGACAGAAGATTGAGAAGATTAAAGATAATGTCACATTCTTGGTTCTTCTGATCTCTTAGCCACTTAAAAGAAGTAGTGCAAAAATTCCCATCAGTTTCGCTTCTCCCTTGACTAACAAGACAGTAAATTGAAGCCACTGGAGAAGGAAGATATAATCCACAAGGCTTACATGCTTTTTTGTGCTTGGAATCCCTAATTTTTTTTTTTTTTTTTTTTTTTTTGCTTTTTAGGGTTGCACCCAAGGCATGTAGAAGTTCCCAGGCTAGAGGCAAATCAGAGCTACAGCTCCCGTCCTGCAACACAGCCACAGCAACATAGGATCCAAGCTCATGGCAATGCCACATCCTTAAGCCACTGAGCAAGGCCAGGGATCAAACCTGCATCCTCATCGATGCCAGTCAGGCTAGTTAACTGCTGAGCCACCAAGGGGACTCACTGGAATCCCTAATTTTTACTTGCATTTTCTGCTCTGTCAAACAAGGGGAAGTTAATTTTTTGTTATTTTGTCAGTCTTGAACACTAGCACCAAAACGACTACATTTCATTCAGCTAAACGTGCTAGGCTAAATGTTAAGGTCTGGAAATTTAAAAATATCTCATTCAACTTTTCTTTATTAGGAATATCTGTTTGTGATACTGGCTTTTCTGACATAAAATATAACAAACACTTGTTTTAAAATATTCAGTCATCTCGGAGTTCCCGTCGTGGCGCAGTGGTTAACGAATCCGACTAGGAACCATGAGGTTGCGGGTTCGGTCCCTGCCCTTGCTCAGTGGGTTAACGATCCGGCGTTGCCGTGAGCTGTGGTGTAGGTTGCAGACGCGGCTCGGATCCCGCGTTGCTGTGGCTCTGGCGTAGGCCGGTGGCTACAGCTCCGATTCAACCCCTAGCCTGGGAACCTCCATATGCCGCGGGAGCGGCCCAAGAAATAGCAACAACAACAGCAACAACAACAACAACAACAAAAAAAGACAAAAGACAAAAAAAAATATTCAGTCATCTCATTCACAGACGTTTGTGGGGAAATGTGTTAATATGATGACCTTCAAGTGAAGAATCTGTTCCATGGCGACACAGGGCAGGCAAGCAAGAGTCTGCTAACAAAGCTCTTTTGCTAAAGACGTCATCAGTCAAATCATGTTGAAAATAACATTACACTCCACGAGTCTAAATTTTAAAAATACATGTACATTTACATACAAACCTATATCATTGTCATACATCAATAATAAATTTAGATTTGTATCATCTTGCTAGGTTTGTTTTGTTTGGCTTTTGTCTTTTTAGGGCTACACCCGCAGCATGCAGAGGTTCTCAGGCTAGGGGTCGAATCCAAGCTGTAGCTGCCGGCCTACACCAGGGCCACAGCAACATGGGATCCGAGCTGCATCTGTGACCTACACCACAGCTCACGGTCACACCAGATCCTTAAGCCACTGAGTGGGGCCAGGGATTGAACCCACAGCCTCATGGTTACTAGCCAGGTTCGTTAACCACCGAGCCACGGTGGGAGATCTTTGTCTTGCTAGTTGGAAGGCGTGTGCTCTTTGTCGTCAGCTCAATTCAGCCGTGATCTAATACTCTGAAGATGGGGAAGAAATTTAGCTGGGAGAATACCCGCAGTCCAGTAAGGGCATAACATTTGTGGCTTTTTCATGTGTGAGATACTGATGTTCCTAGAGATGTGTATCTAGACAGTATCGTTTGGTGGTGCTTGCCATGAAATTTTACATTATCCGAAAGTTTTTAGATTATAACACATTTATTGAATAAGCACTTTTTTGAATAGCCTTCTGTTTAAATAATCACCAGACAGCTTTAGAAACTGAAACCTTTTTTAGAATTATTTTTGAACAATTCTGTGCATAATTAGTATTGAATGTGTTCTTAACACTTAGGGTAGCCCATTGTTAATAACTCCCCTTAAGTTTAAACTGAAGACTAGATGCTGCTCAGCTGTCATTTTTAGAGCCATATGTATGTTACCCCTCTCAACTGAGTCATCAAGAGGAGAGCACATAACTATCAGCTTAATGAAATAATTCATACTATGAAAATAAAGGTGATAGGAAGTGCCTTTTCTCTTGTCTAATAACACGTTTCTCACTGTCCTCCAAACCCTCATTCGTAGACTCCTTGAGGCCCACAGCCAGTCCTCAAAACCAGTGCCCCAGGTTTTAGGATTTTCTAAAGCAGCAGCATACTTTCAGGAACCAGTTTCTGGTTCAGTTGCATGGCAGACCACTTCAAAACTTAATGGGTTACAACAACCATTTAATTTTGCTTGTTTATGTCATTGGCCATTAATTTGGGAAGGACTCATCTGGGCCCTTGTTTCTTTCCACACGGCACTGGCTGAGCCTGGATGGTCCACTTGCATAACGTTTCCGGTACCTTTCGGCTCTCAGACCTTCCCCCGTGGGTGTGTCGTCCTATAAAGCTTCCCAGTAGTTGTGTTGGAGTGGTGCTGTTTCATACGTGGTGGTCGGTTTCTAAGAGAAGTAGCCCAGGAGCAAGCATTTTGAGGGAGAGTGGAAGCTGGACTCGGGTGGTGAGGGCCCTGCCTCGAGGAGGGTCACGTCTCCATTCTGTCGGTCAGAGCAGTCCTGGGACCCACCCAGGCTGGAAGGGGAGGAGAAGCAAGCTCCACCTCGACGTCTCCATTCTGTCAGTCAGAGCAGTCCTAGGACCCACCCAGGCTGGAAGGGGAGGAGAAGCAAGCTCCACCTCGACGTGAGGTGATGAGTTCTTATGCAAACGGTGTGGAACGCGAGATAATTATTGCTGCCATCTCTGGAAGATATGATTGTTACGTGTTTGATACTTAATTTTTTCCCCAGTATTTAAATGGTTGTGGAGTATTTAGTAATCTCTTCTATGATTTAGGTTGTTTCCAATTTTTGGTCACTATTTTTAGTACTGCTTATAATATGTAAGTTTATTTTCTTCTTGTGTTTGAATTATAAGGTTATTATCTTGGACATGTGAAGTATGATTTGTCACTGGATGTCTCATCAGTGATCCTTAAGATATTGGAAATGAGCTCTAAAATAGGGCCAATTTTTAGAGCAAAGCTTCGTCATTTCTGCCTTGAAACTGTTGGCTCTAATAGCACTGTGGGTTTGGGGTTTTTTCCCCTCCCCTAAATCTGTGTGTTGTGTCACTTTAAAAGGTGAGCGCTAGGTGGCAGTATAATCATGTTTAGATGATCAGCTTGCTCATAAATCTGACCTTGTACATTGTTTATACATGATTTACAGGCTGCACAGCATGAGGTTAGTAAGCTGCTCTCATAGCTATTAAAACAGGAAATTGTTTATAAGGACTTTTATAAATTAGGATTAGCTATAACATGTTGTATAGAACTAGTAGTATCATTTCTGCTTAAGCCACTTTCTGTGTACCATTTAAAACTGAGTTATTTCATTGTTCTTAAAGTAATACAAGGAAAATACCAGATAATTGTTTGGATGAATTTGAAAGAGAACAATGAGTCAATTTGACCTTCTTGTGCTAACTTCATTCTGGGCATTGTTTATAGCAGGGAATCTGAGGCATGAAAGTGAATGTGCCTGAAGAATCAACCAGGAGTTCCCATCATGGCGCAGGAGAAATGAACCCGACTAGGAGCCGTGAGGTTGCGGGTTCGATCCCTGGCCTCGCTTGGTGGGTTAAGGATCCGGTGTTGCTGTGAGCTGTGGTGTGTAGGTCGGAGACTGTAGCTCTGATTTGACCCCTAGCCTGGGAGCCTCCGTATGCCATGGATGTGGTCCTAAAAAAAAATCAATCAAAGAAGATGTTTCAAAAGATTCCAGGCCCCAGTTCCAGATAGTCTAGCTAAGGTCACACATTGGTAACTTGTTAAGAAACACACATCTATACTGTTAACTTTACCCTTTGCCATATGGTCTCTGTGCTTTTAGGTTTTTCATTTTTCCCATGTCCCCAGACCTCTATGACCGATTCCTGTGGGGCAGATGTCCACGTGTGTCCGAGGGTAACTAGGAGTCAGTGGCCCTGGAGTCTGGGCTTGGCTCTACTAGTTACAGACCGTAAATATGTCACTAAGGTCAAGCTACATCATCTTTCCAAGCTTAACTTCCTTTATGTGTAAAAATAAGTACCACACCCCCTCCCAAAAGGGCATGTACCGAACATCTCAGATTTGTTAGGAATTGTTAAAGAGGTAAGTGAGATGATAACGTATAGTGTAGTTTCGTTATGAGATCTCAGTGATACATAGTTTGGGCATATAAATACTGCTTTTTTCTTAACCTTGTAGAAAAAAAGTGATTCTAAGTCAGAGACGCCCATCTTCCTACAGGTCAGTTGCGGAGTATGTTGGAGTGATTGCTGTGGGTCTAGAATATTTAATGCTGAAGTTGTGTTTTAAACATTATGGGTTGACGTCTGTAAATCTGCATTAGCAGCCTTTCCTAAAGGAAAATCTTCAGCTTTAATTTAATATGACCAAGTTGTAATTTTAAATTAAGGGATATTTTTATTCACTTGCAAGTTCTTGGTTTGTCATCGCTGGTTAGCCCTCAGAGACAACCTTTTTGCCTAGTTGAGAATTTTTAATTTGGATGCTACTTCCTCTTAAGCATGAGAGAGCCACTAATTGTACTTGGTTAATACAACCATGTTTTGAAAAGGTAGTTTGCATTTTATGGGAAGGGAAACTGAGGCTCAGGATTCCACATCCAAGTTACATGACACAGACACTGAAATCCAGATCTGTTGTACTTAAAAGCCTTTGGTCGGGAGTTCCCACTGTGGCGCAGCGGGAGTGAATCCAACTGGGAACCATAAGGTTTCAGGTTCGATCCCTGGCCTCGCTCAGTGGGTGAAGGATCCGGCGTTGCCGTGGGCTGTGGTGTAGGTCACAGACGCGGCTTGGATCTCGAGTTGCTCTGGCTGTGGTGTAGGCGGGTGGCTGTAGCTCCGATAGCCTGGGAACTTCCATATGCCAAACGTGCGGCCCTAAAAAGACCAAACACCAAGGACAACAGCAAACAAACAAAAAGAATGAGTGAGGGTTATGGAGGGAAAGTCAGAGTCATTCCACGCAGAGGGAAGAAGCCGCATGTGCCTTAGGATCGAGGCCTGAGAGTGTCAGTACCTCAGTGACTAGACGTGTTGTGACTGAGTTGTGATGCAGCTTCTGTCACAGCCAGGGCTGTTTAGCTGAGATGTGCGGACCTGCCTGCACTTCAGCAGAGCAGGGTCTATCCATATGCTCAGGGGTGGAACCTTTATTTTCTTTTAGAAGCTATTTTCCAAATGGTCATTACACTGTTGTACAGGTTTTTTTTGTTTTTTATACTTAAAAAAACATCATGGATAAAATGATGGGCTTTATGGGCTTGTCTGGGAAATTAACCATAGCAATGGTTTGCTTCTAGGGGATAGATAATTCATTTTGAGTTCCTGCCCAGTTTACGTTATGGGAGCGTAAACTGATTTAGAGACTGGCTGTATTATTAATAGTATTTCTTTGTTAAGTATCCCTTCAAAGTTACACTTACTGCAAGATTTCTGATAAGAATGTATGGTGACCCTAGACTGAAAATCAGGTTTCCTTGAAATCTGAGAGGGGCTGGTCGGAAGGGTGGGTGACTGAGGGAGGCGTGGAAGCGAGTGATGCACTTCACCGGGGGCCTTCCGTGTACCGCACACAGGGAGCTGGCTTAAACAGTCTTCCAGAGCACCTTGATTTTTTTTCCTTAAAAAATCCAGTGCTTTGGATTTGCCCATCTTGAATAATAATACATTCTGATTATTGAAGTTTTAGACCTAGCGCATTTTGAAAACCTCTGTAATTTTTAAACTAAATGGTTTTAGATAAATCTAGCCTATGAAAACAAATAGCTTGGGAAATATTGTTCTAAGATTCTTACTTCTGAATTCACTACTACAGGTTGTATGCCAAATGCTTAAATAAGATCAATTTCTAGAAAGATGGCAAAAAGAATTGATATTCTGGGCAGTTCCTTTCAATAGTCCCTTTTTAAAAATTCCTTTATTTTAATTTACCCTAAGAAACGGAAAAAAACATCCTGAGAGTCTGGGTCAGGCTAGAAAGTCAAACTCTGCGGCGCTGGCTTCCTGGCTGCTTTGGTCGGTCGCAGTGTTCCCTTGCACGGTTAGCATCGCCACCATAGGCCGCACGGTTCTGGCATTGTACGGCAGGGTACCTTTAGCTGTATTTTCCATTTATAGCTTGCGTGGTGAGGAGGTTTAATGTCTAATTTGTCTTTCTTTCTTTGCTGTATCCTTTAAACTGTACGGAAAAGGGCCTTGCTTCTAATCTCTCTCCCTCTGCCTGACCGTTCCTTGTAGCAGCGCCTGCTGGTTGAGTCCGTAACTGTGGACTGTCAATCTGAGAAAGGTCTGTTTTGTTCAAGTCCCTATTTTTGCTTTGATTGCAAACCTACTTGTATTGTTCCTAATACATTTTGGTTTTTTTTGTTTTTTTGTCTTTTTGCCATCGCTTGGGCTGCTCCCACAGCTTATGGAGGTTCCCAGGGTAGGGGTCTAATTGGAGCTGTAGCCGTCGGCCTACGCCACAGCCACAGCAACTTGGGATCCAAGCCGCATCCACAACCTATACCACAGCTCACGGCAACACCGCATCTTTAACCCACTGAGCGAGGCCAGGGATCGAACCCACAACCTCATGATTGCTAGTTGTGTTTGTTAACCACTGAGCCATGAGGGGAACTCCGTTCCTAATCCATTTTTGGAATCATACTGGGAGTTTGTTTTTGTTTGGGTTATCCACTGTCTGCCAGGGCTTTGTGAACCCCCCAGAGGCTGAGCGTACTCGTGGGGCTGGATCGAAAGGTTTTCCAGCATCATTGCCCCCACTGGTCTTGGACTGATAATCCTTTATTACAGGGTGAATGAGCCTAACAGTCAGCGTCAGGCTTGTGAGCACACACTGCAGTGGAGAGGACATTGGTCCTTTGCACCTCACAGAAAATTCTGCTCCTGACAGAGTTTACTTAGAAAAAAGTTGTCGAAAATAACTGATTTTTGTGATTAATGAAATAAAGCTTCTTTAATGTTTCTATTAAATGTGATCAGAAAGAATAAGATAGCACAAGAAGAAAACCCAGTAGAACTGTTTTAGGTAGCAGCTGGCTGACTTAACATTCTAGGAAATTGAATCAGTAAAACAAAACAGGAGTTCCCGTTGTGGCGCAGCAGTTAACGAACTTGGCTAGGAACCAGGAGGTTGTGGGTTCGATCACTGGCCTCTCTCAGTGGGTTAAGGATCCAGCGTTGCCGTGAGCTGTGGTGTGTAGGTTGTAGGCGTGTCTCGGATCTGGTGTGGCTGTGGCTGTGGCTGGCAGCTGTAGCTCCGATTAGACCCCTAGTCTGGGAACCTCCATATGCCATGGGTGCAGCCCTAAAAAGCAAAAAAAAAAAAAAAAAAAAACAGAGAATATAGTGAATTTTGGAGTTTTTGTTTTGTTTTTTGTTTTTTTCCCCTTTTATGGCCGCACCTGCAGAATATGGAAGTTCATGGGCCAAGGATGGAATCCAAGCCACAGGTGCAGCAGTGCTGGATCTTTAACCTACTGTGCTGGGCCATGGGTTGAACCTGCACCTCTGCTGCAACCTGAGCAGTTGCAGTCAGGGTCTTAACCTTCTGCACCACATCGGGAACTCCTGGAAAGTGGTAAAGACAAGATAGCTACTATGGCCCCACTTGTGAAGATCCCGGGTGAGTATGGTAAAGCACTAAGCGGAAGGGGGAAGAAAGCCTGCCTTCCTTGCAAAAGACCTGAGGGTTGCAAATCAAGAATTGCATGCATCACTGGGGACTGTATCCTTTAACATTTAAGAAGTTTTATTAATAGAAGTTTGCAAGCAACCTCCAGTAGAAATGTTACTTTGAAGGGACCTAAAGTGTTATTGACAGGTTACTTCTCTGACAAATGCTAACACAGTGAAGTTAACCCTGACAGGTTACTTCTCTGACAAATGCTAATACAGTGAAGTTAATCCTGACTCTTATTTGTTGTGTGACACAGAAAGGAAATCATAGTACAGTCTTTTTTAAAAGCAAATTTATACATAAATCCACAAAAATACAGAGCAGAATTCCATTTGCTAATTGTCTTTGTATTTGTTTTGTCTTTTTAGGGCTGTGCCCAAGTCATATGGAGGTTCCCAGGCTAGGGAACAGCCTCAGCAACTCAGGGTCCGAGCAGCATCTGCAACCTACACCACAGCTCACGGCAACGCCGGATCCTTAACCCGCGAAGCAAGGCCAGGGATCAAACCCACTTCCTCATGGATATCAGTTGGGTTCTTTAACTGCTGAGCCACCGCTGAGGAGCTCCCCGTTTGCTCATTGTCGTGTGGAACAGTGTTGATGACTATTGACTGGTGTTTGTGGTTCTTCTCCCTTGGGCCACGTGGTTGTATGTCTCCTCTCCTTCTGAACTTCAGCATCAGTCCATGACGGGCTTTGGCCGGCAGCTTGCGAGTGGAAATGTTAGAAACCTTCAGGTCAGCGCGTGGTTTGGGTCCCCGTTTCTCCAGCAGGGTGACTGGCATGTCTCGGGTGCTGGGAGTTTCACTGTCTTGAGTAAAGATGGCGTAGAGGGCAGTCCCGTCCCCTGTAGACATGTAGTATGAATAAGAAAGCTTGGTTATAGGCCGCCTAACTTCTGGAACTCTTTCCCCCAAATAACTCCGTTTATCTTAACACGTAACTACTGGAAGGAGAATAACCCACACCTGTGGTTAGCGCTTATGATCTAAGAAGCTGATACGTAGGAAACACGGTGATGTCAAGACAGTTTAATCACCTCAACACTTAACTTCTTCTGGGGGATGCTCGGAATTAGAGTAATGCTCTGTCACTCCCTCCAAAATGCATGGGTTTGATGCGGTTTCATTCAAAAACAAGAGAAATTTTTTTTTCTTTGTTTTTTTTTTTGGTTTTTAGGGCCATGGCATGTGGAAGTTCCCAGGCTCGGGGTCAAATCAGAGCTGTAACTGCCAGCCTACACTACAGCCACAGCAATACCAGATCCAAGCCACATCTGCCACTTATACCCCAGGTCACGACAACACTGGATCTTTAACCCACTGATTGAGGCCAGGGATTGAACCTGCATCCTCATGGATACTAGTCGAATTCATTTGCTCTGTGCCACGACGGGAACTCCAGAAGTCAGTAGTATTTTGATGGGAGCGAATTTTAATTTTTAATTAAGATATAGCTTGCAGGTAATGAATTCTGACATTGCATATACTGGCGTAACTAGCACACTAATCAAGATGTTTAGCCCATTTCTCTCACTTCAGAAGTCCCCTTAATGCCTCTTTTTAGTCCTAGGTCACCTCTCCCCCCAACCCAGGAGCAACCACTGTACATCATAAATTATTTTGCTTGTTTTTGAACTTCCTATAAATAGTATTTTCTTGTATATAGTATTTTTGTGTATGTGTGACTGATCTTTTTTGGCTGAAATGCATTTAGGTCCCTGCATGTATTCATTTATTTGCTGAGGGGTATTCCGTAGTACGTTTTCCCGGTGTTACATGGGACATGTAACACAGTCCCAGGGGATGTTTGGGTTGTCTCCAGTGTTTAGCTCACATGAGATGAATAATGCTGCTGTGCACATTCTCGTATGAGACTTTTGTAGGCAGATACTTAGGTGGAATTTCCACATCCCAAGGTAGGTAGGTGCCAGAGGAGTTGGACCATTGTAAACCAGTGTAAATAATTTGGGCAGTTATTCTCAATTCATTCTTTTTTTTTTTTTTTTTTTTTTTGTCTTTTTACTATTTCTTGGGCCGCTCCCACGGCATATGGAGGTTCCCAGGCTAGGGGTCCAATCGGAGCTGTAGCCACCAGCCTACGCCAGAGCCACAGCAACGCGGGATCCGAGCCGCGTCTGCAACCTACACCGCAGCTCACGGCAACGCCGGATCGTTAACCCACTGAGCAAGGGCAGGGACCGAACCCACAACCTCATGGTTCCTAGTCGGATTCGTTAACCACTGCGCCACGACGGGAACTCCCTCGATTCATTCTCAAAAATTAAAGAGATGGAACTCTTCGTTTTAGAATATGGTAAAATGTCTTAGTAAATACTAGAGATACCACCTCGATTCATGGATTAAGAAGTGTGTGTGTGTGTGTGTGTGTGTGTGTGTGTGTGTGTGTGTAGTAGCTAAATAACATGTGTTGACTGTTTACCTTTTTGGTTTTTTTATTTTGTGTGGGGCCGCTCCCGCGGTATATGGAGGTTCCCTGGCTAGGGGTCTAATGAGAGCTGTAGCCACCGGCCTACACCAGAGCCACAGCAACTCGGGATCCGAGCCGAGTCTGCGACCTACACCACAGCTCACGGCAGCGTAGGATCCTTAACCCACTGAGTGAGGCCAGGGATTGAACCCGCAACCTCATGGTTCCTAATTGGATTTGTTAACCACTGAGCCATGACGGGAACTCCTGTTTACCTTTTTGGATGGGGAACTTGATCGGAGTGTCAGAGATTGTACCGTCTAGATGGAAGGAGTAGTGCTGGCATGTACATTATAATAGTGCTATTAAAGATACATAGAGACTTGCTCCCTGGTGTTAATTTTACGAAAGTCAGCATGTGGTTAAGAATTGGCAAGTTCCCTTGTGGCACAGCCGGTTCAGGATCCAGCATTGTCACTGCAGTGGCTCAGGTCGCTGCTGCTTCATGGGTTTGATCCCTGGCCCGGGAGCTGGTAAAAGACAGCTTGTTTCTGGGACCATGTGAGGTCGTGCGTGTGTGCCCACACAGCGATTGGCAGACTGCTTCCTCGTCAAGGCTGGTTATACCCCACGTTACAGCCGCCCTGTACACTTCCTCCTTGACCGGAGCAGCTTTTAAAAAGGCTACATCATTTAGATTTTCTTCCAGAAAATCCATTATACATTCTGGCTTTTTTTCTGAGCGATCTGCCCTCTTCCATCTTACTCATGCCCTTAATATGATAGTCTAGTTGTAACATCGTGATGTGCTACTTGAGTTATTTTGGAAATTTTATATCTTATAAAAAATGCCATGTTTTGAGCAGTAAAGTGTAAAAAAAAAAAGGAATGGTTCTCAGCACAAGCCACATATTGTTGAATGAGTCATGTAAATCATTCCCACGTATGTGGAAAAATTACATCATTACCCAGTTCTGGGTTTTCTGTTTATTCTATACTAGGCCAGCTTTTTTTTTTTCTCCCCCTAGTCCAACTGATCTTTTTGAGGCAGTACAAAGCAAGCACTAAAAGAAATTTGGAGTAAGTTACTTTTGAGCCAAAAGGAAAATGCTATGAAATGAAGCACCTTGACTAACCGAAACTGTGTCTTTATAGTTCTGGGGAGACTTTAAAGATGTGACTTAGGGAGTTCCCTGGTGGCCTGGCTACTAAGAATTCAGCTTTATACTGCTGTGACTCAAGTTCGATCCCTGGCCTGGGAACTTCTGAATGCCATGGAGAAGGCTTAAAAAAAAAAAAAAGCGAGTTAATAAGATAAAGTATTATCTTAGTACATTTATTATGTTAATTAAAATATTAAAGTTGGAGTTCCCGTCGTGGCACAGTGGTTAACGAATCCGACTAGGAACCATGAGGTCGCGGGTTCGGTCCCTGCCCTTGCTCAGTGGCTTAACGATCCAGCGTTGCCGTGAGCTGTGGTGTAGGTCGCAGACGCGGCTCGGATCCCGAGTTGCTGTGGCTCTGGCGTAGGCCGGTGGCTATAGCTCCGATTCAACCCCTAGCCTGGGAACCTCCATGTGCCGCGGGAGCGGCCCAAGAAATGGCAACAACAGCAACAACAACAACAACAGACAAAAAGACAAAAGACAAAAGACAAAAAAAAAAAAAAAAAAAAATTAATGATGACCTTTGATTTTTTTTAACTTAAAATTTGTCAAGTAACTTTAGATTTGAAGGCCACAGTAGTTTTTTGTTCTGTGCATGTTTGTGTTTTGTTTTTTTTTTTACTAGGAAAGTTAGATTCACTTTTCTTTTTCTTTTTTGACTGTACCTGCTGCATGTGGAAGTTCCTGGGCCAGTGATCAAACTCACAGCAGGGACTCAGGCCAGAGCAGTGACAGTGTCGGATCCTTAACCCCCAGGCCACCAGGGAATTCCTGGACTTTTTTTTCCTCCTGCAAGTACAGATTTTATGTTACTTTCAAGTAAGTTTGAAAAATCATCATTGGTTTACGTACTTAAGTTACTTCCCAGGTTTAGTGGTGTTCGTATGAGGAGGAAGCAGAGCGATCCGTCCTGACCATCCCATCCGTGTAATTTTTCCTGCTTTCCTTGGCCGTTCGAGTTGCAGAAGGTGTGGCAAATGGGGACCCTGTCTCTGTCCCAGTGGCATGGGCTCGGGATGGTCCAAGTGAGATTTGAGTGTTCGGAGAAAAATGACATTTCCCCAAACTGTCTGAATGAGTGGTGCCCTTGTTCACTTGCTTTCTCAGCTAGAACCCTAAGACCTTACTGTGATCACTGTATTCTCTTGATGAGCTTTGTAGTTAATAAATACCGTACGTCAATAGTCTAGAAGACTCAGCGCAGTTCCCACGGAGGTCCTTGCTTCTGTTCTCCCTCCTCTGCTGTTCCACTGGTCAGGCAACCTTCAGGAAGGCACTGTGATACTTTCAAAGTCTTGTGGAGATTAGCGTTATAATTGGTGCTCTTACCCAGAATGAATGTCAAAATGTCAGGATATTATTGTCTCGTTTTTATTTTCGCAGCAATAAATAGCTACACCAAGCAACTCAGTTTGAACTTTTTTTTTTTTAATTTTTTTTTTTTTTATTTTATGGCCACACTTACGGCATATGGAAGTTCCCCCGCCAGGGATTAAATCTGAGCCGCAGGTGTGACCTACACCGCAGCTGCGGCAACACCAGATCCTTTAATTCATTGGGTCGGGCCAGGGATTGAACCCGCACCTCCACAGTGACCTGAGCTGCTTCAGCCAGATTCTTAAGCCCCTGTGCTACAGCAGGACCTCCTTGAACTGCTTTTTAAGCGCTTCCTGTGTTCTATACCTGTGTCAGCTTATTTAATCTGTACAATCTTTAAGATGAGGTTGTTGAGGAAATTTAAAGCAGAGGAGGTGAAGGCATAGAACTGAAACCTGTCCAGGGCTAAGGAGCGACTGGTAGGTCCACACTGTTAACCATGACATTAATTGACTGTCAGTACCAGCCTTCTTTCAGCTACTGGCTACTGAGCTCTGCCAGTCCTTTCTCCTTTCTCTCTGCTGACTGTAGGCAAGGGTGAACTTGGCCTGGCTCCTGCTTTCATCTTCAGCACACTGGTGGAAAAGCTCACGTCTTCCAAACACAGCATAGAACAGACTCTTGAATCCCATTCGCGCTTTGGTTCTAGCTGTGTTAGTAACATGTCAGTAAAAGTGGCACCTGCCTCTACAAGCCTTGGGGATTAAGAGAGAACGTTTACGAAGGGCACAGTGACTGGCGTTTGCGTGTGTTGAGTGTTAACTCTTGTCCCCAGTGGAGGTGTTACCAGCCTCTCTACATCCCCCAGAGCTCTGATCCACACACCTATCCAGGCCTGGTTTCTTGGAATGACGTATTTAGCCACTGCTTCTTTGCCTAAAAGGAAAAGTGTCCCAGCCTTTCTGCTTACTGATTCTAGGCTTCAGGTTTACTCTGTACAAATTATTTGGCCCAATGTATTTTTTCCGCAAATAGTTACACACACGTTTAGGCTTAGTCCTTTGCAGAGCATTGCCTGTGAAAGCTTCGTAATTGTTCTACATGTTAAATTATGTGCATTAATACCATTGTGAACGGTGTTTTCTGTTTTTTTCATGCCTGTTGAACATTTTGTGCAAATTTTGTTTCTTCGTCCTTACATTACTTTATCTTTGCATCACATAAGAATAGCTTTATTTTGCTATTTGTGTTTGACTAATTTTTTATTTCAGGAGTTAGAATATGACATCATGGCACAATGCCTAACGAGCGTTATTACTGGGTTGGCGCAGTAGTTAAAGGAATGCTTTAGGACACATGTCCCGAGACATGGTACTTCAGCTGAGGCCTAGCTGTTCCCGTTGAGATTTCCTGGGAATAAAAGGGGTGAGCTGGGCATTAGCGTGGAATAAATCTTGACCCAACAATTTAGATTTGCGTTCATATCCTCAGGTGACCGGGTTATCGATGTGGGATCTGAGTGGAGAACTTTCAGCAATGATAAAGCAACAAAAGATCCATCTCGAGTTGGAGATTCTCAGAATCCTCTTCTGAGTGATGGAGATTTGTCCACTATGATTGGCAAGGTAAAAATCCACTTGGCAGGAAATGCTGAATGCAGACTGACCAAAGGCTTGGGGGTTTGGGAACTCTGCAGAAGTGTCAGGTACTGCCTCAGTGAAGAGTCCTGACTGAGAATAGGATTTGCCCGTAATGCCATTGAGAATGATGGTTGCTTTACGTGTTTCTTTTTTCCTTTTTTTTTTTTCTTTTCAGTCTTTTTGCCTTTTCTAGGGCGGCTCCCGTGGAATATGGAGGTTCCCAGGCTAGGGGTTGAATCAGAGCTGTAGCCACCGGCCCACGCCACAGCCACAACAACGTGGGATCCGAGCCGCATCTGCAGCCTACACCACAGCTCACGGCAACGCCGGATCCTTAACCCACAGAGCGAGGCCAGGGATCGAATCCACCGCCTCATGGTTCCTAGTCGGATTCATTAACCACTGAGCCACGACGGGAACTCCGCTTTACGCATTTCTTCATCTTAAATGGAAGACCCACAGATTGAAGTTACAGACTCTCTACCTCAGGCTCTTGTTTTCGTGAGGCAATTTTGCACAAGAAAATTTGAGTGTAATTTGGTCTTTGAGTTCATATTGACGTATTCATTTAATATTAGGAATGTCTTTCTCCCTCTCTGCCACCCAAGGTAAGTTGGATTTCAGCATAGACTACATTCTTTTTTGTCTTTTTCGGGCCACACTTGCAGCATTTGGAAGGTCCCAGGGTCCATTTGGAGCTGCAGCTACACCACAGCCACAGCAATGCAGGAACTGAGCCCCAGCCGAGACCTACACTGCAGCTCATAGTGAGGCTGGATCCTTAACCTGCTGAGTGAGTCCAGGGATCGAGCTTGCATCCTCATGGCTACTAGTTGGGTTCTTCACCTGCTGAGCAACAGTGGGAACTCCTAGACTACATTCTAATATCGGTGAATTTATGACTTTTCTAAGCTTCACGTGCCTCTTCAGGAAAGTGAGAATATTGAGGGTTACACGGGAAGGTGTATAAAGTTTCTATAGCACATGTGGTGTGTGGTATGTGTTTGGTAAATGATGCCTGCTGCTGTTTTGTAAGTAATAGCATAGTCTTCCTGGCAGCCTGGCTGTCTTTGCTCTGTGGTCTGAATTGGAAGGAGTAGTGGCAGGTTCCAGAGACTCATCGAGGAAGTGCCTGCTATTTTAGGGTATGGCCTGTACTACTGCATAGTCGAGGAAGTACTAAAAAGTAGGTCATTTTTTTCATGCTCCATCAGTTACGGCCTAAGTTGGAAAACATGGTGCGGACTAGGTTATAAAGTGTACAGTATTCAGAAGGAGTTTAAAGGAGGTGGTTTCTGCATTTGCTTTAGCTTCACGGGCTAGGGAAAAAGTGTACTAAAGACATTTATTTAAGATTGCAACTAGGAGTTCCCATTGCGGCACAGAGGAAGTACATCCAACTAGCATCCATGAGAATGTGGGTTTGATCCCTGGCCTCGCTCAGTGGGTTAAGGATCCTGTGTTGCCATGTGGTGTAGGTCACAGACGCAGCTCAGATTGCACGTTGCTGTGGCGTAGGCCTGCAGCTTGTAGTTCTGATTGGACCCCTAGACTGGGAACTTCCATATGCCGTGGATGCGTCCCAAAAAAAGAAAAAAAAAATTGTAACTAATTAATAACGAACTTTTTTATAATGTTTAATTTTTTCAATAGGAGATGCATGATTCAAAAACCAAAATGTAGGCGTTCCCATTGTGGCTCAGTGAAACGAACCCCACTAGTATCTGTGAGGATGTGGGCGCAATCCCTGGCCTCACTCAGTGGGTTAAAGGATTTTGTGTTGCTGTGGTGTAGACCAGCAGCTGCAGCTTCAGTTTGACCCCTAGCCTGGGCACCTCCATATGCCACAGGTGCAGCCCTAAGAAGAACAGAGTTGTTTTTGCTCCCCTTGACCCCCAAACTCTCAGTTCCTACTGCAGCCCCTTGTCCTGTCAACAACAGGTAACCGTTGTTTCTAGGTCCTCCTGTATCCTTTGAAAGTTGTTTCTGCCTATATGGCAAAGAAATTTTTTAAAATGGTACATTCGTCACATGGGAAGTTTCTGTAGGTGTTCGGGCTGTTTCTGGACTCTATCCTCTATTTAGCCTGGTTGAGTGGGCACGCACCCCGCTGGTCCGACGCCTCGGAGCCTCGGTCCTTCATTGCCCTTTTCTTCCTCCGTCTTGTCTGGGTACAGTTTAGGATCGTCACCTTAATTAAAAACCAAACCAAAATGGGGTTGTTGTTTCCACTGAGATTTGGTTAGATTTATTTGCAAATTGATTTCTTAATGAAAAATCCTAGCCAAAACCAGAGTATGCCTTTCCATTTCTTTAGGTCAGATGGGTCCCTCAGAGGAAGTTTTAAAGTTTTCCTCATGAAGATTTTGCGTGTTTCTGAAGTTGATCCCTAGATATCTCTTTTGTTGCTGTTAGAGTTTTTTCTTTCACTGTCTTCTAACTGGTTGCTTACAATATATAAGCTATTGATTTTTTATTTTATTTTATTTTATTTTTTTAGGGCCGCACCCATGGCATATGGAAGTTCCCAGCTAGGGCTTGAAGTGGAGCTGCAGCCACTGGCCTACACCACAGCCACAGCAACACAGGATCTGAGCCGTGTCTGCAGTCTACACCATAGCACATGGCAACACTGGATCCTTAACCCACTGAGCAAGGCCAGGGATCGAACCTGTGTCCTCATGGATGCTAGTCAGATTCGTTAACTGCTGAGCCACTTCGGGAACTCCAAGCTATTGATTTCTGTTAATTGATTTTGGCCTTCCCACCCTAATGAATTTTTATTTATAGCCATTTGAGCGATCTCTTGAGCATTTTAAGTACATACAAAGATAATGATTTGCAAATAGTTTATCACTCCCAAATTTATACTTCTCATCTTTCTCTTGCTGAATTTTTGTGCAGTTATACCAGTAGAATTATATAATTACCATCGCATCATACTGGCTAGTTTTTCTAGTAGAGTTTTAGGAAATGGTAGAGGTGCTTTTCTCTCAGGACTTCAGGGTAATGCTGTCGATGTTTCTCCCCAATCATTGTGCGGCTTTGGCCTGGGAGAGTGGCTGTCTAATACGGGGAAGTACCTACTTAGAGTGATTCATGAGATTTTAACCCCCCAAAAACATGAATTTTTTTTTTTTTTTTTTGGTCTTTTTGCCATTTCTTGGGCTGCTCCCGCAGCATATGGAGGTTCCCAGGCTAGGGGTGGAAGCAGAGCTGCAGCTCCTGGCCTACACCACAACCACAGCAACGTGGGATCCGAGCCACATCTGCAACCTGCACCACAACTCTTGGCAACACCAGATCCTTAACCTACTGAGCAAGGCCAGGGATCGAACCCGCAACCTCATGGTTCCTAGTCAGATTCATTAACCACTGAGCCACGACGGGAACGCCAAAAAAAAGAATTTTAAGTTTTGTTTACTTAACCTTTTTTAGCACTTTGGGAGATAATCATGTGATTTTTCTCGTAGTCCTGTTAATACGATGGCTTGTATTACTGGATTCTCTAAGAACGTTTTTGCTTTTAAGTATTTGCTAGAAGACCTCTTCAGGACCATCTCAAGCTGGTATTTCTTCTCTTGCGGAATAGAGAGCTTGCTCAGGGTGGGCTTCTGGTCAACCTGGAGTCAGATCGTATAGGTTAAGTTTTCTTAGAAATCGTTCATTCAGGTTTTTGGGGTTCTTTGGATCAAGTAATAAGACTTTGTTTCGTAGGGTACCGGAGCTGCAAGTTTTGATGAATTTGGTAATTCTAAGTACCAGAATCGGAGAACCATGAGTAGTTCTGATCGGGCCATGATGAACGCATTCAAGGAAATCACTACCATGGCAGATAGAATCAACCTCCCTCGAAATATAGTTGTAAGTTCTTGTCTTATCTTTTGTAAGCCACGCTGGCACTGACTTCGCATAATTTAGTGAATGCATGAAGTGGGCGTTTTGGCTGATGAAATGACCTAGAATTAATTAAATTTAGTTTCTCTGCTTTGAAGGATCGAACAAATAATTTATTCAAGCAAGTGTATGAACAGAAAAGCCTGAAGGGAAGAGCTAATGATGCCATAGCGTCTGCTTGTCTCTATATTGCCTGCAGACAAGAAGGAGTTCCTAGGACGTTTAAAGGTGAGTTTCCCTTGGTAGGAATAGACGTGTCTGTTTCACAGTAGCATGCCAAACCGAAGTCAAGGGGCTTGGACACTGGGCAGCTCGCATCTTGCTGGTTTGGTGCTGCCACCCACTTAAGGGGGTCTCCAGACACCACTTTGTTTTGTTCCTTAACAAAAACTCACTCTGATCTTACTGATCACATTCTTGCAGTCTCTTCCCATGTAGAGTCCTTTTCGTCCATGTAAGCCCTCTGTTCTCTGCCGGTAAGATCTCCTGACTGTATCTGCTGGGCCTGGTGGCATCAGAAGCCAGTCGGCCTTTGTAGGAGGCGCAGGAGTTTCCGCTCTCAGCACAGGTCTCAGCAGGCGAGCCAGTCTAGCCTTTGGAAGCATCATGGAGTTTTTTCTCCTGAGTTAGTTTGCACTTTCACACTTAGGTCGGAGGCTTTCGGAGAACCAAGTATTTTTCATCTAGTTTATAGTTCACCCATGAATATATGACAGCTCATCCACAGCATTGCTATGATACTTAGGCGTTTTAGCTTGGGACTATAATTACCCTTCATTCATCCTTGAATATTTATTTTTTACATTTTCTTGTGTGAAAGTGAAGAGGCAGTGGCCATTATCATCATCTTTAGGGTTGTTACAACTAAAACTAAGGCTTTGTTATATTTATTCTGAAAGAGGTAGTGGAGTTTTTAGAATCAACAGTGTCAAACATTTTATGTCATTTTGCTGTAGCCTGTAATTGCAGGGGATGCGTCTACATAGGACATTGTGTAACGTGAGAAGCATTCTTTTTTTTTTTTTTTAATCTTTTTAGGACCACACCCGCGACATATGGAGGCTCCCAGGCTAGGGGTCTAATCGGAGCTACAGCTTTCGGCCTACACCACAGCCCACAAGCCACAGCAACGCCAGATCTGAGCCACATCTGCGACCTACACCATAGCTCACCGCAACGCCAGATCCTTAACCCACTGAGTGAGGCCAGGGATCGAACCCGCAACCTCATGGTTCCCAGTCGGATTCATTTCCGCTGCGCCACAACAGGAACTCCCGAGAAGCATTCCTTACACGGAGTATTTGCTTTCTTCTTCTTGATACACGCCTTACAGTGGGTTAGTGGGTAAACATCAAAGGTCTTGATTGGTTGAAGAAACCTGTTTGAATTGAAACTGTAAAGAAGTCAGTATTTTGAAGTATTGAGGCCTATATTTAACTTTTAAAACATTCTTTAACATGTGATAAACATGTAACCGAGGAATTTTAAATTAGCTCTATGAGAAGTATCACTGAGAGGATTCGAGATCATCTTTAAGGCATGATTGAATATTTTGCCATTAGAAAAAATATTTTAAAATCAGAAATGATAGATTTTAAAATGAACTGTATGGCTTATGTGGATTTATTTATTTGAATTTTTTTTCCTTCTAGAAATATGTGCCGTATCACGAATTTCAAAGAAAGAAATTGGTCGATGTTTCAAACTTATTTTGAAAGCTTTAGAAACCAGTGTGGATTTGATCACAACTGGGGACTTCATGTCCAGGTTTTGTTCCAACCTCTGTCTCCCTAAACAAGTACAGATGGCAGCCACACACATAGCCCGCAAGGCTGTGGAGCTGGACCTGGTGCCTGGAAGGAGCCCCATATCCGTGGCGGCCGCAGCCATTTACATGGCTTCCCAGGCCTCAGCGGAGAAGAGGACGCAGAAAGGTAGGGCTCCCCGGCGGGAGGGGTGGTGGTGACATCGCGGCCGCAGCTGTGGTGTGGGTACTCGGCTCGGTGTGGCGCAGATCCTGCCTCTTGCTACAAGTTCTGGGTGTGTGGCGGGCGGCCCTGCATGGTCGAATGATAGTTAGCGGGTTTTAGTTACACTGTTTTTAATGAAGACAGGGTGCGTTGTCTTTTCCAGACATAATGCTTTTGCACATTTAATAGACTGCGGTACCGTAGAAATAGAGTTTACGTATGTGCACGGGAACCAGAGGACCCTTGGACTGGCTTTGTTGCAGATCTGTTTCTTTGTCTCTCGTCGGCTGGCGTGGTACCCTGCAGCCAGGCGTGGTGGAAATAGCTGCTGACCCTCAAGTTTTAACTTCCTGTGAAACCTGGTCTCTTGTTTTGAAGTCGTCACAGTTTCTTCATGAAAATGCTGATTAGCTTATCCTTCTGCAGCTCTCTTTGAATTTACTGTTGTAGGAGAACTTCAGACAGAGTATTATGTGAATTTCCGTACAAGCGTATATATTCATTAACTACTGCTGTGATCCTCAAAAGGAAGCATAAAGAAAAAGGAGCAGTCAGTTCCAGGGTTAAAAGTGGGCTGGTGAAGTGACGTGTGGCAGTAGCTTTTTAATACCCTGATCAGAACAGTCTCTTAGCTCAGGCTGTGTGTTCCTGTATTAGTGAAAGCAACAAGTTATACAGAAGAATGACTGGAAAGAAGAGGCCGGCCGTTCGCTACTTAAAGCTGCCGTTATTCATTCCCTCTGGCCTCTACTTGTATTTCTTTAAAGAGATTTTGAGTCTTCAGGGAAGATTGAGAAATCCCAGCTGGGCAGATGGGCCTTCCTCGTTATAAAGTTTAGTCTAATCAGCACCACAGAAATGTTAACCACAGCACTTTCTGCTCTTTGCGTTTGACGTAAAGCTTTTCTTGAAAGTTGAGGCCTGTCTCTTCCCTGCCTGGCAGCCAGTTGACAGTCACGTAGTTGGCATTCGTGGCGGTCAGGGCTAGAAAAAGAGAGCGCAGCCTGAGACGAGGAAGTTTAACACGAGCTAGGCGTGTGCTAGTGCAGGCGTCCACACTGAAAAGCGGGGACGTCTCACTGAACTGGCTCTGACAAGGTGCTAGACTGAGTTTGTATGAAAGGATGTGTTTTATTTTATTTATTTTTTATTTTATTTTATTTTGTCTTTTTAGGGCCACACTTGCGGCATATGGAGGTTCCCAGGGTAGGGGTCAAATAGGAGCCGCTGGCCTACACCACAGCCACCACAACGCCAGATCCGAGCCATGTCTGCGACCTGCACCACAGCTCACAGCAGCAGCGGATCCTTAACCCACTGAGCAAGGCCAGGGATCCAACCTGCGGCCTCATGGATACTAGTCAGATTTGTTTCTGCTGAGCCAGGATGGGAACTCCAAGGATGTGTTTTAAAAATCTGTTTTGATTAAGTATAACTAACCAATTAATTGTCAGTGGTAGACCTCTGGGACTTATTTTTTTAAAAAGGAAGGAAAAAAGTTAAACTTTGTGTTGTTTTTGTTTCTTTGTTTTTTGCTTTTTTAGGGCCACACCCACAGCATATGGAAGTTCCCAGGTTGGGGGTCGAATCGGAGCTACAGCTGCCGGCCTGCGTCAGAGCCGCAGCTGCATGGGATCTGAGCCGTGTCTGCGACCCACACCACAGCTCACAGCAACACCAGATCCCCACCCCACAGAGCAAGGCCAGGGATCGAACCCGCAACCTCATGGATCCTAGTCGGGTTCGTTAACCACCGCGCCACGACGGGAAGTCCCCAGCGTTAGGCTTTGCAGGGAGAGCGTGGAGCCTGCGCTTCTGTGGTGGCGGCAGGAGTGCCTCGTGTGATCGCAGGTCCGTGTTGAGTGGTGAAAGCGTCGGCACACGCTGTGCCCTTCAGCCCTCTGCCGTGTCCAGTGGAAGAGGCTGTGGAACCCCATCTCTGGCGTGATCCGGGATCGCGCCCGCACTGCACTGCGCCCGGCTCCGCTGCCGCCGCATCACCAGACCCTGTGAACCCGCTGTGCCGCTGGGAGTTTATTTCCCAGGAGAACTTCTCACGAGGCGTTTGCCAGGGAGCTTTTCAACACAGAGAGTAAAGTGAATTTCCTTACAAGAAGGCATTCATGGATTACTTCTGTGTTCCTCAAAAGACTATGAAGAAGAGTCAGTTCTAAGTATGATGACCGGTGTAATAGCTACCACGCATAGTGCTGTGCCTTGAGCACTGTCAGACGTTTTACACATAGTAAGCTTTTTTAAATGAGTTTTTATATTTTCCGCTATGGTTGGTTTACAGTGTTCTGTCAGTTCCTACTGTACAGCAAAGTGACCCAGTCACACATACATATATATAGATATTTTTTCTCACATCATGTTCCATCACAATTGACTAGATATGGTTCCCAGTGCTGTACAGCAGGACCTCATTGCTTATCCACTCCAAAGGCAATAGTTTGCATCTTTTAACCTCAGTTTCCTAGTCCATCCCACTCCCTTCTTGTCCCCCTTGGCAACCACAAGTCTGTTCTCCAAGTCCATGAGTTTCTTTTCTGTGGAAAGGTTGGTTTGTGCCATATATTAGATTCCAGATATAAGTGATATCAAATGGTATTTGTCTTTCTCTTTCTGACTAAACTCAGGATGAGAGTCTCTAGTTCCATCCAGGTTGCTGCAGATGGCATTAGTTCTTTTTTATGGTTGAGTAGTATTCCATTGTGTATGTATACCACATCTTCTTAATCCATTCATCTGTTGATGGACATTTAGGTTGTTTCCATGTCTTGGCGATTGTGAATAGTGCTGCAATGAACATGTGTCTTTTTTAAGGAAGGTTTTGTCTGGATACATGCCCAGGCGTGGGATTGCTGGGTCATATGGTAGTTCTATATTTAGTTTTCTAAGGTACCTCCATACTGTTCTCCATTGTGGTTGTACCAGCTTACATTCCCACCAACAGTGTAGGGGGTTCCCTTTTCTCCACACCCTCTCTAGTATTTGTTATTTGTAGACTTTATTAATGATGGCCATTCTGCCAGGTGTGAGGTGGTGCCTCATAGTAGTTTTGATTTGCATTTCTCTTATAATCAGGGATGTTGAGCATTTTTTCATGTGCTTGTTGGCCACCTGTATATATTCTTTGGAGAAATGTCTCTTCAGGTCTTTTGCCCATTTTTCCATTGGGTTGTTGGCTGTTTTGCTGTTGCGTTGTATAAGTTGCTTGTATATCCTAGAGATTAAGCCCTTGTCAGTTGCGTCACTTGAAACTGTTTTCTCCCATTCTGAAAGTTGTCTGTTTTCTTTTTGGTTTCCTTTGCTGTGCAAAAGCTTGTCAGTTTGATTAGGTCCCATGGGTTTATTTTTGCTTTTATTTCTGATGCTTTGGGAGACTGACCTGAGAACACATTTGTAAGGTTGATGTCAGAGAGTGTTTTGCCTATGTTCTCTTCCAGGAGTTCGATGGTGTCCTGTCGTATATTTAAGTCTTTCAGCCATTTTGAGTTTATTCTTTTGCATGGTGTGAGGGTGTGTTCCAGTTTCATTGATTTACATGCAGCTGTCCAGTTTTCCCAGCACCACTTGCTGAAAAGACTTGTTTTTTTCCCATTTTATAGTCGTGCCTCCTTTGTCAAAGATGAATTGACCATAGGTGTCTGGGTTTATTTCTGGGTTCTCTATTCTGTTGCATTGGTCTGTGTGTCTGTTTTGGTACCAGTACCACACTGTCTTGATGACTATGGCTCTGTAATATTGCCTGAAGTCTGGGAGAGTGATGCCTCCGGCTTGGTTTTTGTTTCTCAGGATTGCTTTGGCAATTGTGGGCCTTTTGTGGTTCCATGTAAATTTTTGGATTGTTCTAGTTCTGTGAAAAGTGTCATTGGTAATTTGATAGGGATTGCATTAGATCTGTAGATTGCCTTGATAGTATGGCCGTCTTTTAAGATATTAATTTTTCCAGACCAGGAGCATGCAATATCTTTCCATTTCTTTGAAGCCTCTTTAATTTCCTTGGTTAATATTTTATAGTTCTCAGCATATAAGTCTTTCACCTCCTTGGTCAGGTGTAACCTTTTAATACTAATATGACAACCCTTTGAGATAGTAAGTGCTGATTCCATTATTACTGTTGCTACTGTAGCCCTGCTTTCTACTTTGAGTTTTTGAAGATATTTTTGTTTTCTTTTTCACTTAGACATCTTCTTCTACCATGTCCCAAACTTAGAATGCAGGCAGTAGAAGGGAGGTAGGATGGAAGTTAAATTTAAGGTTTTGATTTTGTCTTTTTTAATTTTTTTATTATTTTTTAAATTACAGTTGATTTACAGTGTTCTGTCACTTTCTGCTGTACAGCAGAGTGACCCAGTTATACACATACATACATTCTTTTTCTCTCATTTTCCTCCATCATGTTCCATCACAAGTGACTGGATATGTAGTTTCCTGTGCTGTTCATGTTCAGCAGGATCTCCTTGCTTATCCGCTTCCAATGCAGTAGGTTCTACCTGTTAACCCAAACTCCCAGTCCATCCCCTCCCTCCTCCTCGTCTGTTCTCCAAGTCCATGAGTTTGTGTCTTTTCTGTGGAAAGGTTCATTTGTACTGTGCATTAGATTCCAGATATAAGTGATATCATATGGTATTTGTCTTTCTCTTTCTGACTTAATGTCACTTAGTATGAGAGTCTCTTGTTCCATCCACGTTGCTGCAGATGGCATTATATTCTTTTTTATGCCTGAGTAGTATTCCATTGTGTATATATACCACATCTTCTTAGTCCAATCCTCTGTTGATGGACATTTAGGTTGTTTCCATGTCTTGGCTATCATGAGTAGTGCTGCCGTGAACATAAGGTATGAGTGTCTTTTTCAAGGAAGGTTTTGTCTGGATACATGCCCAGGCGTGGGATTGCTGGGTCGTATGGTAGTTCTGTATTTAGTTTTCTGAGGAACCTCCATACTGGTTTCCATAGTGGTTGTACCAATTGACATTCCCACCAGCAGTACAGGAGGGTTCCCTTTTCTCCACACCGCCTCCAGCATTTGTTGTTTGTGGACTTACGAATGATGGCTGGTGTGAGGTGGGACCTCATGGTAGTTTTGCTTTTTGTCTTTTTCAGAAATTGGAGATATTGCTGGTGTTGCTGACGTCACAATCAGACAGTCCTACAGACTAATCTATCCTCGAGCCCCAGACCTGTTTCCTACAGACTTCAAGTTCGACACCCCTGTGGACAAACTCCCACAGTTGTAAATTGAGGCGGCTCATGTCAGACTCCTGAGCACGGAGCTTCACCTGCTGTGCAGCTTGCGCGGTGCTGCTCGAGCCTTTGAGAAGGAAGAACAGACACGGTACGCATTCCGGGGCCTCGCAGCCATTGCTTTGCATTCTCTGTGTATATACTAGTGGAACATATTTAATGACTTCAATTTCTTATTGAATTTGCTTTCTTTTGTAGCAGTCTAGGAAACTATTTTGGAAGATATCTGAAATTATGTAATTCTTGAATAAAACATTTTTCAAAATTAAAGTTTTTGTTATAATTATGTGTTCTATGTAATTTATAATTTATAATATAATTAAAAATAATGCATATTGCAGCTAGTAAAGCTGATAGAGGTCCTTGTTTCCCGTTATTTTTTCATGTATTTAATTTTTTATTTTAATAAAGTTACGGAAATAATGAAGGCTTGTGGGAACCACTGTTGAGTGTATTTAGTTTGCGATTTGAAAGGGGCTGTGCCTGTGATTTATTTGTACGTGTTAAAAAAGCACAGTGATGAACTGGGCCTTAAAACGCACTGGCTTTCGAGGTAGAAGAATGATCTGGCTGTTTTTCCTCGGCTGATCAGAAACATTTCAATTTTCAGATATTTACATTGCCCTTCATAGGCTCTGCATAACTACCGTTCCATGTTATTTTTACTCACTTGCATAGTCAGAGTCTAAAGAACAGTTAAAGAGCTGATTGGGCTGTCGCTCCAGGAGTTTTGATACGTACCTTCCCTCTAGGTGCCTGCGGTGGAGGCGTTTTGCACAGCACTCTCGGGACCCTGTCCAGGGTCTCTTGTAAGTGGAGACCAACAGCGTTGTGCCCTTTCGCTGAGTTTCTACGGGGGACTCGAGTCCATCCGTGGGCCCCCACGGTGAACTGCACTGCTTTCAGACGGGTGTTGTGGGAGTTCCCGTCATGGCTCAGCAGTAATGAACCCAACTGGCATCCACGAGGGCACTGGCCTTGCTCAGTGGGTTAAGGATCTGGCGTTGCCGTGAGCTGTGGTGTAGGCCTGCAGCTGAGGCTCTGATGAGACCCCTAGCCTGGGAACGTCCCTGTGCCACAGGTGTGGCTCTAAATGCAAAAAATGAACAAACAAAAAAGCCCAGGCGTTGTGGCTCTTAGAAATCTGTGCAGAGGTTAGCACTGCTTAAAAGGACAGTCTCCCAGGGTGGCCTTGGTGGGCAGGCCCACCCTCTGGTCCCGGGAGGAACTTTCCCTGGAAGGTCAGCCCTCCTTTCTCCTTCTGTGGACTCTGGAGGGGGTGGGTGTTGGACCATGAAGACACCTGCTGTCTCTCCCTCGCGCAAGATGTAGGATACTTAAACTGCGACCCAGAGCTGGGGCGGGGAGCAGAGAAACCAGCACAAGGACACTGTAAGCCAGATCCAGGAGCGCAAAGCCAGTGATGAAGTGGACGGTCCAGGCGGCAGGAACCCCCCTTACCAGAGTGAGGCCGCGAAGAAGTCCTCTGGGCGCCGCTTGGTCCAGCACCAGGCATCATCCTCCAGAGGGACTGAGAGCAGTGGCCCCTCCCACACGCTCCCCCGTTCCTAGCACTTGACCGCCAGGCTCCCCATTCAGGAATGACGTGCTGCAAGCTGGGACCAGGTAGGTAGAGCTTTAAAGAGTTCGTTTGTGCAGTTATCAAAGGGTTAGCACATGTACATTATATAACATTCAGAAAATGCATAAGGGGAGTTCCCGTCGTGGCGCAGTGGTTAACGAATCCGACTAGGAACCATGAGGTTGTGGGTTTGGTCCCTGCCCTTGCTCAGTGGGTTAACGATCCGGCGTTGCCGTGAGCTGTGGTGTAGGTTGCAGACGCGGCTCGGATCCCGCGTTGCTGTGGCTCTGGCGTAGGCCGGTGACTGCAGCTCCGATTAGACCCCTAGCCTGGGAACCTCCACATGCCGAGGGAGCGGCCCAAGAAATAGCAACAACAACAACAAAAAGACAAAAGACAAAAAGACAAAAAAAAAAAAAAAGAAAATGCATAAGGAAAACACTCATGAGCCACCCAGAAATAGCCGCCAGCATTCTGGTATTTTTTTCTCTCCAGCTACTTGCTATGCTTTATTTAAAACAAAAACAGTTGCAGTTCAGGTATAGTAATAAGGTTTTCAGTCTTTTCACTTCCTGGCTACAAAAATATACAAGATGAATAGCAAAATGCAGCTAAGAGAGGAACCTCGCCCTTGCCACTCAGCTACGTCAGCGTTTTGGTTGATGCTTTGAAAGCATACTTTTGAAACTGATTTTAAAGAGGCATCTGTGGGCTGAGGCTGTATCTGCCTCTGGAGGCTGGTGCTCGGGTAGCCTTACCTCTCAGTGCAGAAACGTCCCGTAGCTGGGCATCCGCTTCGCTGAGACTCGGTCACGTGTAGGGTTTGAAGCCAGCTTCTGGGGAGGCCTACGCCAAGAGAGGCATATCCGTGGGCCGTGCGGGGCCGTGTCTGGAGGTGAAGTGGCTTCATCCCGTGCACACTAGAGTCTTGCAACGGCTAATGTCTTGGTTAATGTGAAATACCTTCCATTCAGGCATTTAAAACAAAGACCAGGAGTTCCCGTCATGGCGCAGCAGAAGCGAATCCCACTAGGAACCATGAGGTTGCAGGTTGGATCCCTGGCCTCGCTCAGTGGGTTAAGGGCCCTTCGTTGCTGTGGCTGCGGTGTAGGCCGGCAGCCACAGCACTGATTAGATCCCTAGCCTGGGAACCTCCATGTGCCGTGGGTGTGGCCCTCACAAAAGACTCCCTAAAAGCCACCTTCGCTGACAGTCGGCTGTTACTCTAGTTCAAGGGTTTAGTGAAAGATTCACGGAATCAGTTTGCTCCCGTCTAATCTCCCCACTGTGTGGTTCTGAGAAGCCAAGAGAGAGCAAACGCTCTGTCCAGGACGGCTTGGCAGCGGTGGGACCAACTCAGGTCTCCTGATCACTGGCCCTGTGCCCTTTCCCGCTCACCAGTGGCTGTTGAAGCTTGTGTCGCAGGAGAACTGACCGTAGTTGTAACTTTCCAGTAGGCTTTTCAGTTAATAAACTAACAGAACCACTCAGTGCAATGCTTGTGTCTGGCTCTTTGGGGGGAGAGTTTCAGAGTGAATTTTCCAGCCGCCCAGGTGACAAGGGGTTAACAGCTAGACATTGTTCTTCTGCTCTTTCTCCAAATGAGACGCTGCTAAAACCAGGTGCCGCCTGACAGAAAGCCTTTGGGTGCAGAGCAGCATGTGGCCTTTGCCCAGGGTTGTCTGTGGTTTCCGAGCTCATTTTGTGTCACAGGTGCGAGATTTACTTTAATTACCCAGCTGAGCAGCTGGGGGGGGCAGCCTGCTACCCATCTGGTCCTAACCCAGCCCAGAGGCCTGGGCGCCCCGTGCCAGTGTGCCGACTTTTCCTCTTGCTGGAGTTTTAATCTCATCTGCCAACTGCAGAGCTTCCGAGAGATTCCCTGGCCCCCAAACCCCCCCACCCCCCCGATGTTTACACACATGTGCTTTTTTCATCAGGACCTCAGGCTCTTAAGACGGCCCTGCAACACCCCCCCGCCCCCCCCCCCCCCCACTGATCTCTGGGCGGTGGGGCCTGGCATCTCACAGGTGTGAACGGGCGTGGATAATCCCTGCCGGCACCCCTCCGCCTGCCCTTCCGGGAGCCTGGGCTCGCACGGGCGGAAGCAGAGGGGGGGAGAGCTGACCGTGCGGCTTCCCTTTCTGCTGGGAGGATGGCAGCGAGCGCAGGCCTTGCTCCGAGCTGCAGCAGCGCCTGCGGCTGGTACAGCCATTGTCTGCGATGATAGATGTTTTGAGGCATCTGGGAAAGAAGAGTAAGAAAAACAAGCTGCAGTGACGTTATGTTGCATTTAAGATGTGCCGAAAGAGACTTCGAATTGACCTAGAGGACAGTTAAAAACCACCTAAGAAGGGGCTGAGTGCCCTGAGGGGCTTTAGAAAGGCTGCCCTGCTGGGCGCGCTGCCAGAGGCCGGTCTAGGGTGGACGGGAGCCCCCAGCGCAGCACATCCGTCGGGGCGAAGGTCGTTCAGCAGAGACTCCGTTCGTCCGTCAGATTCTCTGGCGAGACCTCACCACCCTGGCTCCTTCTGGCTCCCGTGAGGCCCCAGGAGACGTCGGACGGACTCAGGCCTTCACCCCCGTCCCGGCTCGCTGGGGCCCAGCCCGTCCCTGCTCCGCAAACAGCTCCTCACTCGCGGTCTGTCGGTGTGAACACAGGATTGCTCTTCAGTGCGAGACAACAGGGGCCTCGGCGTGGGGCCCCGCCCAAGACCAGAGCTGCGGCCTTGCGTCTGTCATCGCGTGGGAGCGGCGGGTATTCGATGACAGCCCTTAAAGGCATTTGAAAGGCCTTCAGGGAGCATGGACGTGACGCTGTCGGCGCGGGGTGTCCACGGGAAACCTCAGAACTGGCTCCAGTAAGCGACCAGCTGGGGCCCCGGCTGCTGCTGCTGCTCTGCCTGTGCTGGAGAAACCGTGAAGGTTTTGATTGACGAGGAAGGTGGAAGAGGAACCGCCTACTCGGACGCCTTCATTTTACAGATGCGCGTGTTGGGGTGAAACGCTCGCCTCTCACCAGCAAGGTCACACGAAGAGCAGGTAAGGGCTGGTCCTGGGGCCGCCACTACCTCCACTGCTGACTTTCCGGGTGGTGAGTTCCAGATGACAGCTCAGATGTGGACGCTCTCTGTGGATCAGGAAGAAACAACTAATCTTGGCTTGACTCTCATCATTCATTGAGCCTCCTGGCTGTTCCGTGCTCTTCTAAAAGTCTTTGCACAGAGCAAGGCAGACGCTCCCTCCGGTCTCCACTATCAAGACCTCGGAAGCTCAAGGGTCAAGAGGGGACTGCGGCGTGACCCGCAGTGATGCAGCGCGAGGGGTGAGATGGAGGGGGGTCCAGTGCCCCAGGGCTAGTGTGGCGCGAGCAGAGCACAGCCGTCCTCCTGAGAGGAAAGTTGGAGGTAACCTGCTCCTTCATTTCAACTGATATTAAAAGTTAGAGTAACCAAAATAGTACGGTATTTTTGACATAAAAAGACAACAGCCCGGAAATAAACCCACACACATCTAGTCAATTGATGGCAAAGGAGCCAAGAATATACAATGGAGCCAGGACAGTCTCCAAGAAATAATCCTGGGAGAGCAGGACAGCCACTTGCCAAAGGACGAAGCTGTGATCTTACACCATACATAAAAATTAACTCAAAGTGGACAAAAGACTTAAACTTTAGACCTGAAACCATAAAACTCCTAAAAGAAGAACACAGATGGCTGTTTCCTTGACATTGATCCTGGCGATGATATTTTGGAGTTGACACCACAGACAAAGGCAACAAAAGTAAATATAAACAAATGGGGCTCCATCAAACTAAAAAGCTTCTGCAAAGCAAAGGACGCCATCAATGAAATGAAAAGGCCACCTCCAGAATGGGAGAAAACATTCACAAATCATATATCTGAAGGGGTTAATACCAAAATGATACGAAATGATAAAGAAATGATACGACCCAATACCAAAAAAATCACTCCTATCAACAAATGGGCAGAGGACCTGACTGGACGTTTTTCCAAAGAAGACAAGGCAGACAGTCCACAGGCACATGAACAGGTGCTCGGCATCACCAATCATCCGATGCAGAAAAACCACAAGTTACCGCCTCACACCTGTTAGGACGGCTCTTATCAAAACGACAACAAATAATGAACGTTAGTGAGCCTCTGAAAAGGGAACCGTGTGTGACTGGTGGGAATGAACACTGCTGCAGCTGCAGTGGAGAACAGCACGGAGGTTCCTCAAAAAAGGACAAATAGAACCACCACGTCGTCGAGCAGTCGTGTTTCTGGGTACTTACCTGAAGGAACGAAAACCACCAACTCAAAAAGATACCTGTGCCCCGACGTTCACTGCAGCCTTATTCACAGCAGCCGAGAGGCGGAAGCAACCTGTGTCCACTGACACCTACAGCCATGCAATACGGGTGTGAGGGCACTGATTCACCCACAAAAAGAAGTCTCACTACTGCGACAACACGGATGGGCGTGGAGGACACGCTGAGTGAAATAAGTCAGACAAGAAGGACAAACTGTACAATCCCCCTTGAAAACAAAATGAACTCGAGTTCCCGTCGTGGTGCCTTGGAAACGAATCTGACTAGGAACCATGAGGTTGCGGGTTCGATCCCTGGCCTTGCTCAGTGGGTTAGGGGTCCGGCATTGCCATGAGCCGGGGTGTAGGTCATAGACGTGGCTCGGATCCTGTGTTGCTGTGGCTGTGGTGTAGGCCGGAGGCTGCAGCCCCGATGAGACCCCCTAGACTGGGAACCTCCATATGCCACAGGTGCGGCCCTAAAAAGCAAAAAACAAAACCTCATAGCTAGAGAAAGAAATTGGTACGGGGGGCGGTGGGTGGGTGAAATGGGCGAAGGTGATCAAAAGGTATGAACTTTATCGTAAAATAAACCATGCGGATATAAGGCTCAGTGGTTATGACACTATTATTGCGTATTTGAAAACTGCTAAGAGAATAGATCTTAAAAGTTCTCATCACAAGAAAAAATATTTTGTAACTGTATGCTAACGGATGTTAACTAGAATTATTGTGATCATTTCACAATACATGTATCAAGCCATGTCACATACTTGAAAATTTAATGTCAATTACATCTCGATAAGAAAATAAAATTGTCTGGAATTCCCATCGTGGCGCAGTGGCTGACGAATCCGACTAGGAACCATGAGGTTGCGGGTTCAATCCCTGGCCTTGCTCAGTGGGTTAAGGATCTGGTGTTGCCGTGAGCTGTGGTGTAGGTCGCAGATGCGGCTCGGATCCCGTGTTGCTGTGGCTGTGGTGTAGGCCGGCAGCTACAGCTCCGATTCGAGCCCTAACCTGGGAACCTCCATGTGCCATGGGAAGCGGCCCTAGAAAAGGCAAAAAGACAAAAAAAAAGAAAAGAAAATTGGCTGAGTTTAATAAAGAGATTTGATTTCTTTTTTGGGATAGGAAGCTACACTGGAGTACATGCTTACGACTAAAACCATCAATCAGTGAAGCAGTAAACTTTGTAGATTTCCCATTCGATGCCAGTTTCTGGAACAGAGGCATTTACTTAAGAAGAGAGTTTCAACTCTTACTATGAAGATGACTCTGGAAATAAAATAACTCAGAAGAAAAATGAGCAGGTTTGGGAAAAGCCTACCTGGTCTGAGATAGCGACCTGAAATACAGACGAATTCCTTGGATTGTTTCCTTCTAGTTGCCTTTCAGTTAAGACCGAGGAGAGAGTTCAGAATTCTGAAAGAAAAAAGAGTTGGGACAGGGGAGTAAAGGCAACGTTTAGAATTATGTACGTTCAGTCTAGAATACAGTGTCATTATTACGAATGCAAATTTAAACCCTGAGAAGAGATTTCAAATAGAGGTGTTTCCTTCTATTCCAAAGAGCAATAAAGTGAAACACTTACAGCCCAAGTGGAGGGTTGGAAAGCCAGCCTGTCAGAGGAAGAAGCACTGAACCGAGGGAAGAAACTCCCGCCACACGTGGAGCCACATTCCCTCGTGCTAAGATGAGGCCCAACCAGACAGCAGCCGTCACTGACGTGCTGCGGTCCAGCCTCTCAGCTGGTCCCATCTCCTCCCAGCACATCTTCCTCAACAGCAGAGGCTAGAAAGCAAAAATACCCACCAGATCCAACCCAAAACCTCAGACATTTTTGAAGCTAAATTTTAGACATAAATTCTTACCAAAGAGTTGTTACCGATGCACCCACATGACACTTGAATATTAAAGTTAAGTGCTGGAGTTCCCTGGTGGCTCAGCAGGTTAAGGATCAGGTGTTGTCTGTCGCTGCTGTGTTGTGGGTTGGACCTCTGGCCTGGTTACTTCCACATGCTGCAGGCGAGGCCAAAAAAAAGTTGAGTGGGTGAGGCACACGGCATAACCATGTCGTTGGTCTACACTGCAGGCTGCGTCATGAACGGCAACTCGTCTCGGGCCCAGGCCTGCACCGGGGCTTTGGTTATCGGTCCTAGAAGGTCGTCTGGAGGCGGCTTCCTCAGTCCCCCCAGTGATGAAAGCCAGTTAGCGGCAGAACTAAGTGCTTTCTGGAAGGAATTCTGTCTCCTGCGGGTCCCAGGAAGGAGGGGAGAGGAGGGCCGAGGCGAGTCAGACGCGTTGCTGTGGTGCAGGTGCCGGAGACGCTTCCGAAGAAGAGACTCCTTCCTTCCGCTTCCAGGTGAGGAAAACGGGTGCAGAGTAACCTCCCAGGACCCACGCTCTGACCCATGCCCCTGGAGGGCCACCGCGCGGAGGATTCCAAGTCCAAAGTCCTGGGATGGAACGTGAGACAAAATGAGGACTCAGGACCTCCTGCTGCGGCGCAGCCGCGATGAACATGGCTAGGATCCACGAGGACACGGGTTCCATTCCTGGGCCCGCTCAGCGGGTTGAGGATCTGGCGTTGCCGTGAGCTGTGGTGTGGGTTGCAGACGTGGCTTGGATCATGCCTTGCTGTGCCATGGTGTAGACGGGCAGCTGCAGCTCCGATTAGACCCCTCATCTGGAAACTTCCATATGCTGTAGATTTAGCCCTGAAAAAAAAGAAGAAGAATCAATGCCTGGAAAAACTTTGAGGTCCTAACACTCTCCTGTTATTTCAGGCCTGTGATGGCTTGAATATGATGCCAGCAGGAGCAGGGGGCCTAGCCCAGTACACACCGCAAGCTTAGGCTCTGCACACTGCTGGTGGTGGCTCTGGGGTAGTTACGGTGTAACCAGCACTGTGCCTGGAGTAGGGCTACCGAGCGAGTGGTCCGTTGCAGGTAACGGTTTTCAAGTCAAAGGCACTCTCCTCTCCCATGAAGAGTTAGTTGCTCTTCGCTCTTGGAGCCACGTGCACACAGAGGAACAAAGAGAGGATGGAAGCTAATCTGTTTTGTTTTCTAGGAAGGAAGAAGAAGAAAGAAGGCACCAGGAGTCCCCACGTGGCTCAGCAGGCTGAGGATCAGGCGCTGTCACTGTCACTGCAGCGGCTCAGGTTCAGTCCTTGGCCCAGGAAATTCCGCATGCCCTGGACTCGGCCAAAAAGACAAAAAGAAGGCTCCAGTGACTGAGTCTGGACGTCCACTTAATTTTACTTTTGCAATGTGGCATTTTTTTTCCCAAACGAAAAGCATTCATTGAGCAACCAGACACTCTGAGGGCGGGTTATGCCTGACGAGCGATCCAGGGATCGCTTGCGGGCATGCGGTGCTGCCGCCTTCTCTTACAGCATCCAGTCACCCCGGTCCCGGAGCGCAGGGACCTTGCTAAGGGTCCCGGACTCGCCGGGAGCCTCCGGTTGCTTATTTGTAAAATGGGAACCTTGGGGGCTTTTTCGCAGCAGAGCTGTGACGAGCCGAGCGGTCACACGAAATGCCTCGTTTTTTAAAACCAACGCTATTACCTAATAAAAGCTCTCACCGTTTCCCGATCACGGCCGGGTCCGCCCCTGCGCTGCGCTTGGCATCGAAGGGGAATCACACACAACTTCTGGACGAGAGAGACGCGTGACCAAGTACACGCAGCAGCGCGCGGAGGCGGCGCTGCGGGTCGGGCGGGGGTCTCCTTTCGCAGCAGCTGGAGGAGCCCGGGGCGCGGAGCCCCGCCTCGGGGGGACCAAAGCCGGTCACAGCAGGCGCACCGGGCGGCCCGGCTGCGCGGAGCCGGGGCTGCGGGACTGGCCACCGCCTTCAGGGCCCCGCCCGCTCCCCCGGGGGGCACTGCCGGCCAGGTGCGGCCCTGGGCACTGACCCCCGCGGGCGCCTCGTCTGCCACGGGCTCCGCGGGGCGAGAGCACGTGCGGCCGCAGACCGCGGCCTTGTGGTCCGTTTGCATCCTCCCTGAAACCCTCCTTCCCCGGAGCCCGTCCCTGCTGCTCTGCCGTCGTTTGCTTCCCTCCGCGGGCGCCGGTCCCTGCCGCGTCTTCCGCTCCTCGGCCCTCGGCGCTGCGTCCCGGAGGCCGCCTCGCTCCTCGCCGCAGCCGCCGCCGGGGGGCGCACCTACTCCCGCCACCTCCGCTACCAGCCGGCACCCCCACCTCTGCGGCCAGGTCCGCTTCTCGGATTCTAGGCTTGCACGGCTCAGCACGGATTATCCCAAGACCGAGCACGGAGTAAAGAAATACACAGGCCCTCTGTTTTAGTGGTTTTTTTTCCTTTTTTTTTTTTTTTTTTCTGTCTCTTTGCCTTTTCTAGGGCCGCTCCCACACCATATGGAGGTTCCCAGGCCAGGGGTCTAATCGGAGCCGCAGCCACCAGCCTACGCCAGAGCCACAGCAACGCGGGATCCGAGCCGCGTCTGCCACCTACACCACAGCTCACGGCAACGCCGGATCGTTAACCCACTGAGCAAGGCCGGGGATCGAACCCGAAACCTCATGGTTCCTGGTCGGATTCGTTTCTGCTGTGCCAAGGCGGGCACTCCTGTTTTAATTTATATAAAGCTTTATTAAGGAGGTAATTTCCCAGTCAAAACAGTTACGCATACTTTAATTCAGACCACTCTTTTCTCCATAGGCTTCATTTCAAAGATCTCCAGTTTGGAGTGTCAGCCTCAAATGACAACTTTTAAAAGGTCATTTTAGTGTTTGCCTTTTACCTGTTCTGACTAGACTATAATGCAAACAACTTGAAAGCCCTGCAGCTGTGGCATCAGCACGTAAAGAAAGGCAGGTGCCAAGGAGGTGCCAGGGGCACTTGACCAGTCGACTTGCAATTTATTTACTTTAGTCAAAGAGCTCTGGATTTGTTGAGTCCAGGATGGTGGATGAGAAATAAGCCACACTCTTTTTTCTTTTTTGTCTTTTGTCTTTTTAGGGCCACACCCTCGGCATATGGAGGTTCTGGAGCTAGGGGTCTAATGGGAGCTACAGCTGCCAGCCTACACCACAGCCACAGCAACGCCAGATCCGAGCCACATCTGTGACCTACACCACAGCTCACGGCAACATCAGATCCTTAACCCACTGAGCAAGGCCAGGGATTGAACCCACAACCTCATGGTTCCTCGTTGGATTCGTTTCTGCTGCGCCATGACGGGCACTCCAAGCCACACTCTTTTTTACGGTGCCTTGGTGCTGGAAATGCCTGGAAGTCTACTAAGTTTAGAAGTTTGGGAGTCAGAGATAAAATTACTGGGATTAAGTTTTTTTTCACATAATTTCAAATTTCTAAAAGTCAAAAGTAGTTACTGCAATTACATCCTCAAATATTTCATGCATACTCCATAGACTGCATTAGCCAGATAAAGCAATGTTGTCATTTGCCTATTGTTTCATTTTGGTTAGTTTGCATTTTTCATTATTTTTATTTTATTGCATTAAATTGATATTTCAAGAGAATTAAAACTGACTCAGAAGTGGTTCACTGAAATGTAAAAAGCATGAAGAAGCAAATGCTACAATTCAGCCTGATGCTGTGTCAGAAATACTGAACTGGATTCCACTGAGAATGGAAAACGTGCACCTGTACTCCAGGGTAAGGAAACTTGGGAGTGCGGTGACTTTGCATAAATAGCTAAAAAGAAAACAGAAATTAGGAGCTATGACAACAATCACCTGAAAACTGAATTGTATTTTTAGGATCATTGATCTGTGGTTCCCATGGAGGCACCAAAGGTAGTGACATGAGACTTTTAAGCTTTCATATAATTTTCAAATAAAGCATAGTGATCACTTTGGTAAACCAAATAAGCTTTTCTAAAACAAGGGAAAAATAATGCTTTCTAGTATGAAGCTGGGTCACCAAATGCAGACTCTTTAAAATGAGGATTTTTCAATAGCAGGAGACAGACCAAATACGAAATGAGGATGAGTCGAAAAGGAATCCTAGAAATTGTGATGCAACATTGTAAATCACCTATACCTTAATAATAACAATTTAAAAAAGGATCCCAGGAGTTCCCATCGTTGGCTCGGCAGTTAACGAATCTGACTCGCAGCCATGAGGATGCAGGTTCAATCCATGGCCTTGCTCAGTGGGTTGGGGATCCGGCGTTGCCGTGAACTGTGGTGTAGGTTGCAGACTCGGCTCTGATCCTGCATTGCTGTGGCTGTGGCGTAGGCTGGCAGCTACCACTCTGATTCAACCCCTAGCCTGGGAACCTCCATATGCCACAGGTGTGGACCTACAGAGACCAAAAAAAAAAAAAAAAAAAAAAAAAGGATCCTGTGAAGTTTCACTTAAATCAGCATGAACCGGGAGTTCCCACTGTGGTGCAGTGGGTTAAGAATCTTAATGCAGTGGCTTAGGTTGCTGGGAGGCATGGGTTTGATCCCTAGCAGCTTCGGAGTAGGTCACCGCTGTGGCTTGGATTCAGTCCCTGACCCGGGACCTTCCCTGTGCCCCAGGTATAGCCATTAAAAAACAAATAAAAACCAAACATAATTTGGAAAAGGTGCATTTCCTAGCTCTCTCAACTGAAAGGGTCTAGCTTTCATGACTTAACAACAACAATCAGATTTTAGTTTCTAGATATTCTTTCTTGAACAACAACAGCAAAGCTAAGTCCAGATTTCGATTTGTAGGGAACACATACAGTGGCCCCAGAACATCTTACAGGGCAAGAAAGCAAGGAGGCACTCAAAGACCAATGGGGTCAAATCTGGGGACAGTGTAAGCACCCAGGCACAAAGCAGTGATAGTAATGGGTTGTAATACAATGATTTAAAGAAGCCGTGCATTCACAATGATACTAAAAAAAGTTAGGGAAGGACAAAAGAGAAAGCTCAAAAAAAAAAAAAAGAAAAAGAAACAGGAACAGCAGCTAATGCATGTAGATGAAATACGAGAGCTGGAAAATTATTTTGCAATTTCCAATGTAATAATTTATTCCAATGAGGGCTGGGAGGAAGGTTGTTGGGAAATAAAATGCTTAAATGATCTCAAATAGTATCTCAGTTGTGCCTTAGTTACAGAGGTGAAAACATGCTTGACAAAGACAGATCTGAGGATGGGCGCGTCCGCCAAGGGATCAGACTGGGACCGAGTGGGAGCCTCTGAGGCCACACTCTCCCGCCGTGAGGCCGTGGGGGGGCCCAAAGCACCGAGGCGTTGGCGCCCCTCCTCGGGGAGGGGTAAGGTCCCCCTGCCCTCCTCTTGCTTCCAGGAGGAGCTGACTACCGACTAGTCGAATTTAAAACCAACTTAAACACACGGTGTGCAGTGTAACAGGAAAAGCACGGGCCGAGGCGGGGTCAGCGTCCCGGCTCTGCCACGTGGCAGCTGGGAGCGCTGGGCACGAACGTTCCTCTCCAAGCTTCCCAAGGGCGGCCTTGGGGATGAAGTGAGATCATATATGGAGACTACTTAAAATCTTAAAACATTGCTATTGCACTTCTAAAAAGAGGAAAAATACCCAACATAACATCACCAGCAAGAAATGGTTTCAGGAGTTCCCACTGTGGCACAGTGGTTAATGAATCGACTGGGAACCATGAGGTTGTGGTTCGATCCCTGGCCTCGCTCAGTGGGTCGAGGATCCGGCGTTGCCAAGAGCTGGGGTGCAGGTTGTAGATGCGGCTCAGATCCCACGTTGCTGTGGCTGTGGCGTAGGCCAGAGGCTGCAGCCCCGATGAGACCCCTAGCCTGGGAACCTCCATACGCCACAGGAGCAGCCCTAGAAAAGGCAAAAGGACAAAAAAAAAAAAAAAAAAAAAAAAGGTTTCAGATCAGAGACCTGATTAATATAGGATGACAAGCAAGTGAATAAGGTAGATCTGAGTAGAAAGGGGAAAAAAAACAAGGTCGAAAGGGTGAGTGAAAATACGAACGTTTAAACTGCCCTCGGAAGCCCGGGGCCGGGAGGGTGGTCTCGAGACCCTGGATTTCTGGCCTTCTGTTCAGGTGTGTTCACGCCTGGGCGATACATGGGGCTGACTACGGAAGGGAGGAGGGGTGTTTACAAATGACTGCGCATGATTACATAACCTCGACAATACCCAGCAGGTGTTTAATTTATATAGATACCTACTTGGCATATGCACATCCACACAAGCGAGAAGGAGAAATGACTGCAGTTTTATAGACGACTTGTCTATTACTCTCCTCTCTCCTAATAAGCCCACCTTTCAGCAGGAACCCGGCAAGGGAGCAGCTGGACTCAACTTTGCCTGCCTTGCACAGATGTACTTCTTACTGTGCCCAGTGATCCCAACGCTTACAGATTTGAGATGCAGGTATGTCTCCATAGATCTCCCCACATGTCTCCATATAAATAAGTACATATGTGCACACACACACACACACACGTTTCTGGGGGTGCACAAGCTAGTTCCCAGATGCAAGCCCATCTTTCACACCTATGCCCAACTTAAGAATGGCAATGTGTTTCCATGCTGGAGGACAACCGAATCTTTCAACAGAGAGACAGTATTTCTGTCTCCAGTGTATAAGAAAATAAAGCCACAACAAATCAGCAAGCAATCAAAACTGGAATGAGGAAAATATCAAGCAAGAAATGAAAAGACACCCATGCTGGAAAGGAGGAAGTAATTTGCAGATTGTTGTTATTTGCAGATTTTATCTTATACAAAGAAAACCCTGAGGACTCACCCAAAAAACCATTATAACTAATCAACGACTTCAGTAAAGATGCAGGATATAAAGTCAACATACAGAAATCAGTTGCATTTCTAACATAAACAATGAAACATCTAAAAAGGAAATAAAAAATATCGCTTTTACAATAGCATCAAAAACAATAACGTATTTAGGATTAAATTTAACCAAGGAAGTGAAAGATCTGTACAATGAAAACTAAAAGCCTCTGAAGAAACTGAAGACACAAACAGGCAGATAGGCTGTGTTCATGGATCAGAATTATTATTATTGTTAAAATACCTGTATTACCCAAAGCCAGCTATGTATTCAATGCAGTCTCTTAAAATTCCAATGACATTTTCACAGAAAATAAAACAATCCTAAGAATTTGTTTGGAGCCACAAATGACCTCAAATAGCCAAAGCAATCCTGAGAAAGAACAAAACCAAAGGCATTCACACCTCCTCATCTCAAACTATACTACAGAGCTACAGTCGTTAAAACAGCATGGGGCTAGCATAAAAACTGACACATGGGACAGAGTAGAGAGCCCAGAAATAACCCTCTTGCATTTAGAGTCAATTAATATTTGACAAGGGATCCAAGAACACTCAATGGGAAATGGTAGCTCCCTCAGTAAACGGTGTTAGGAAAACTGGGGCAAAGGCAGAAAAATGAAACTGGACCTCTATTGCATACCACTCAAAAACTAACCCAAAATGGATGAAAGACTTAAACACAAGATCTAATACCATAAAACTCCAAGGAAAAAATATAGGGACGAAGCTCCTTGACAATGGTCTGAGCAATGCTTTTTTTATATATAGAACTGGCACAAGCTACAAAAGCAAAAACAAGTGGGACTACATCAAACAAAAAAGCTTCTGCACAGCAAGAGACAATAAACAAAAATGGAAAGGTAACCTACAAGTGGGAGAAAAGGCTTGCAAACCACGTGTCAGATAAAGGGTTAACAGCCAAAATACGCAAAGAACTCACATAACTCAATACCAGAAAAACCAGATCATCTCATTGAAAAGTGGGCAGAGAAACTAAGCAGCCATTTTCCTAAGGAAGCCGGCACGTCTTCCCGAATGGCCTTGATTTTGCAGCTTCTGGTTGGGTTCAGACTGGACGTCTTCACTGTGCGTGCGAAGTATCTGTTCAGATCTTTCGGCCTCTTCCCCTCTTTGCCTTATTGAGTTCCGGGATTTTGAATATTTTTAATAGTCTTTCCCTGTTACCTGCGATGGAAAAAATCTGCCAGTTTATGACTTGCCTTTTTACTTTATGATGTCTTTCGATAAACCAAAATTTTGAATTTTGTTACTATTTATTACAGGTGAATCTCTTACATTTACATGCTTTCTTCTCCTACATGTAATACTTTCAAAAGCCCTACTTTTGACACCTTTTTAATACCTTTTTTTAATGTATGGTGTGACAAAGAAATTCAATGTCTTTTCACTTTCCATACGGAGAAACAGTTTTCCTGGTTCTACCTACGGAGCATTTTCTATTATATTATTGCAAGAAGCAGACGTCATTGCTGAAAAGAAGGAACGAGAGACATTCTAATTCTACTCCCCAGTGTTAAGGGGACGGCCTCCTGCATGGGATGCTGTTGACGTTAGTCCCTGGTGTGTTTTGTGCTACTTCAGATACAGCTTATCCCCATCACCTCCACCCCTTCTAAAGCAAGACTGGGACCAGCTGCTTCTGAATGTATTCCTTTCTCTCCCTTTACTCTGTTCCTACGGCAAATGAAAATTACAGATTTTCGGTGAAGCCATCCTGGCATTACCAGGAGAAGGCAAATTTGCTAATGGAGGTGTCTTTTTCATACACGTATGTACACATCACTGCATCTGATTTGGTCATTTTTTTCTAGTGTTTTAACATCAATGTTCATGGCTGAAATTTGCTAGAAACACTCTAGCAAATTTTGTTGCAAAGAGTATACAATGACTTCACAGAATGACTTAGAATATATAACTTTTCCCCATTATCTCAAAAACTGTGTGAAGTAATTTCTTCCTTGAAAGGTTGGAAGAATTTACTTGTAAAACCAGCTAGACCAATTGTTTTCTCTGTGGAAAGACTTTTAACTTTTCTCTTTTTATTAAATAGTTATAAAATTATTCGGTCTTTAATTTTTTTCTGGCTTAGTATTTTTACACTTTTCAAAGATAATCAATATTTTAAGTATCCAAATTTATTTAATATGGGTAGTATTTTCTTTCAATTAAAAAAATCTTTGCTATATTTGCATTTTCACCTAAATAGGCAGTATTTATGCTTTCCCTTATCTTCCATCTTTTTATTTTTTGTCTTTTTTTGCCTCTTCTAGGGCCGTTCCCACGGCAAATAGAGGTTCCCAGGCTAGGGGTCTAATCGGAGCTGTAGCCGCTGGCCTACACCAGAGCCACAGCAACGTGGGATCTGAGCCATGTCTGCGACCTACAGCACAGCTCACGGCAATGCCGGATCCCTAACCCACCGAGCAAGGCCGGGGATCGAACTTGCAACCTTATGGTTCCTAGTCGGATTTGTTAACCACTGCGCCACGGCCACAGTGGGAACTTCTTTCAGTCTTTTTAGACCAGTATCTACTTTGCTAGCATTTTAAAGGAACAAGATTTTGGCTTTTGTTTCAATTATATTGAATATTTTTACTATTTATTGTCTGCTCCCTCCCCCAACTTCTTAAACTGAATAATTTGATCAATTTTTAACCTTCCTTTTTCTAATAAGCATTTACTTTATAAAGTTTCCTGGAAGAATCACTTTTGCTTCACCTCAAGTTTTGGGATATACTGTTTTTACTATTACTCAATTGTAAGGTTTTTTTTTTTTTTTACCTGCCATTTTTTTTTGTTAAAGTATGGTTGATTTACAGTGCTGTCATTTTCTGCTGAAAAGCGCAGTGACCCAGTCGCACACATACTCACGTTCTTTTTCTCATACTATCTCCCATCATGTTCCATCCCAAGAGATTGTATACAGTTGCCTGTGCTGTACAGCAGAACCTCATTGCTTATCGCTTCTAAATAAGAGTTTGCAGCTACTAACCCCCAACTCCCCATCCTTCCCACTCCCTCCCCCATCCCCTTGGCAACCGCAGGTCTGTTCTCTATGTCTGGGAGTCTGTTTCGATTTTGTCGATAGGTTCATTTGTGCCATATATTAGATTCCACATCTAAGGTATTTCTTTCTCCTTCTGACTTACTTCACTTAGTATGAGAATCTCTAGTTCCATCCATGTTGCTGCAAATAGCATTATTTTGATTTTTATGTCTGACAGTTATTACAGTGTATCTAAGTATTTATCACTATTCTTTTTTTTTTTCTTTTTTTTTTTTAGGGCCACACCCGTGGCATATGGAGCTTCCCTGGCTAGGGGTCCAATCAGAGCTACAGCTGCCTGCCTACACCACTGCCACAGCGATGCCAGATCCTTAACCCACTGAGTGAGGCCAGGGATCGAACCTGCAACCTAATGGTTCCTAGTCAGATTCATTTCCGCTGCACTATGCTGGGAACTCCTATTTCTTCATTTTCATTAAAGGTACATTTTTCTCAAATATTAATAATCTTTTTGTCCTAACCAGATAGAAAACATAATTAGTTAACTCTGTAATTTTCTGCAATTTGTTTTGCGGCTCAATTTTCATACATGCTCCATAGGTACTTGAAAAGAACACGGATTCAAGCCGCTGGAGGCAGAGACCTAGGTATGGTCACTCGACAAGCCGACTGCTTTGCTCAAATCCTCTTTGCTGATTAAAAAGTCCGTTGTCCACTAACGTGATTTGAAATCCTCTACACCCCAATGAAATCTGCCAGCTCCTGATGTACAGCTGCCATAGCTTTAGTTTGACTGGGTTATGGGTTTTTTTTTGTCTTTTTAGGGTCGCACCCGCTGCTTATAGAGGTTCCCAGGATAGGGGTCGAATTGAAGCTACGGCTGCTGGCCTACACCACAACACAGGATCCGAGCTGCATCTGAGACCTACACCACAGCTCACGGCAATGCTGGATCCTTAACCCACTGATCCAGGCGGGGGACTGAACCCGTGTCCTCATGGGTACTGGTTGCGTTCATTTACCACTGAGCCATGGCGGGAACTCCTTTTTTGCATTATACATATTTCCTCTTTTTAACCTTCAACTTTCCTAAGTATGTATGTGTGTATATTTATTTTTTCTTTTTTTAGGCTGCACCTGTGGCATATGGAAGCTCCTGGGCTAGAGGGTGAAACAGAGCTGTAGCTGCAGGCCAACGCCAACATCCCGGCAACACCAGATCTGAGCCAGATCTGTGACCTACACCACAGCTTGTGGCAATGCCGTAACCTTAATCCACTGAGCAAGGCCGGGGATCAGACCTGCATCCTCACGGACGCTACATCCGGTGCTTTTTTTCTTCTTATGAGACGCTTTTTTTTTTAATTTTTTTTTTTTTTTGCTTTTTAGGGCCACACCCGTGGCATGTGGAGGTTTCCCAGGCTAGGGGCCTAATCAGAGCTGTAGCTGCCAGCCTACACCACAGCCACAGGAACTCGGGATCCAAGCCCCATCTGTGACCTACACCACAGCTCACGGCAACACCGGATCTCCAACCCACTGAGCGAGGCCAGGGATTGAACCCGCAGTCGGATTCATTAACCACTGCACTATGACGGGAACTCCAAAACCCCTTTTTTCTTGAGGCATTTCCTTTTGAGTAGGACGTTTAATCATACACCCTCCTTTAAAAAACGTTTCTAATTGCTTTCATTCTTAAAAAGAAAGTAATTTTACTCTACGTAACTCCAGGTTAAGTATTTTCCAACGCTCCGAAAACCACATTCCACGGTTCCTGCTGCTGCTACTGCAAAGTTAGCTGCTATTCTTTATAGACATTGGTCTTTTCTCCCTGGATAGTTTCAGATGGTCTGTCCTTGGCAGTTTCACTACACGACTCCACGCTGGTACTGACATCTGTCCTCTCTGGGGAATACTGTACTTGTGTTTTACCTCGGGGAGTGTTTGCAGCCTCTCTCTCTAAATCCTGCCTCTCTTTCATTCCTTCTGAGTCTCCCTTCCTTCCACCTTCCGGCCCTTTCGTATTTTCCATGTCCTTATTCATTCAGGATTATCTCTCACAAATATCTCTGAGTTCTCTAGCCCTCTTTTCACCTGCCTAATCTGCCGTTAACGCTTCCACGGAGGCTCATATTTGATCAATTATATATTTTTATTTTTGGATTTTTAAAAATGTTTATTTCTTTCAAATTTCACTTTACATATCTGTCCTGGTAAATTTTAGGTGTATAAACATTTTATATGTACTTTGAATCTGAGGGTTCTAATACTTGCAGTCTTTTGGAGGGGATGGCTCTATCTACTATTTTCGCTGGCTTTCCTTCAGGGTAGCGTGCCGTCTTTCGTGTCTTTGGTCTTCTGTGACAGTGTGCAACCTGGTCCTCATCCGCGGAAGTCCTCTATTTCCACCCTGAAGCAGCTCTCATTCGCCAAGTATCTGATTTTACTGGTAGAAGGTGATGTGCAAAACAGCCCTTGAGCTCCCCTAGAGGGCTGCAGCACAGAACCCAAGTTCTACCACCATTCAGGTTCGTCATTCTTGGGTTACTGCTGTAGAAACCCATCCTCGGCAGCACCCCCAACGTGGGCTCTCTGCCCTTGCGCCTCTTACCCTCTCCGTCCTCCTCCTTCTTGGTGGAGTCGGCTTCTGTCCCAGGCTCTGAGTCTTCTCCCTCCGGTGCTTGGGTACCTCCTAACTCAGGTGCCGGAGCCCCAGTGCTACAGAGAGAGCATGGATCTTCTGAATATTTCTGAAATAGTCCTCCGTGCTCAAGTTGCGCCGCTAGCTTGGGGTGAGGGCTGCGGTCGTGCACTCTTACCTTGAAGACCAGCAAAGCCCCCCATGAGGGGTTGTGCGGCGTGTCTGAGAGCGTCCACTGAGTCATGATACTAGAGGTAGAAATTATGCAAGATTTCTGACTCTTAAAATTAAACACTTACCTCTACTTACATACGTATATATTTATGTTTATAAACACATCTAATTATGTACATATATGCACACACAGCTGATGTCTCAGAGAAGTAAGAGATCTCAAAAGACAGCGTGAAGGTAAACACGAACTCTGTATCAGGGCGCAACCCATGGCCTGGCACGTGCTCCTTTGGGTTTCTCATGCTCACCCTCAGTTGCTTTGAGATTAGCAGCACCTATAGAAATTTTGTTAGATTTGAATCCATAATGCACCTTTCACTTAGTCAACATGCAATGGTGATTTCCATTTATGGCCTGAATTTGCGCTACAGAGAGGGCATGGATCTTCTGAATATTTCTAAAATATTCTGTTTGCAATTTTCGAAAAAGACAACCATAAAATAAATGGCCAGTATTCGGTTTTCATTTCAGTTTTCTAAAAGATCAGGTCCTAAAATTAAGTAAGTTAATCTCAAACAAGAGAAGAGTGTTTGCTTGCACTTTAGCATTCATGCATACCAGTCTCCACTTATAAAGACTTGGGGGATTTTTTTCTGCCTTTCTATCCCCAGGGTCTAGCACACAGGCATCCCATAAACAGCCACGGGATGAAAGATGCCACCAGTCCCACCGGAGCAGATGCAACATCTCCTATCATTACCAGGGAAGTAGACAACTTGGTCCTTCCCAGGACAAAAAGTACCTGCAAGAAGGCTAACTAAGCAGCAGTCTTTGAGATCCTGAATACAGTAAAGCTAATTCATACATATTTTGACCAAGAGGAAGTTTCCAAAAGAAATAATACTTAAAAACAAAGTTACAAATTACAATCTATTTCAACTTTAATTTGTGCATTTGTGGTGACTTACGACTGCAAAACACTTTTTCTTAAAATGACATGAAGGCACATTTCTTCTGAATGCATAGTGTACCATTCTAAAATATCCTGATTTCCTTGCAAAGTGCTTGAGCAGTCACTTACACATACAGTAATAACAAAATATATTTACACTCCATAGAGTTTAAAAATTTAAAATCTAAAATATATATATTTAAGACTACAGAAAAAATTAGTGCTTTCTTCAGCTTAATTGTGTGAATATACCCTGCCCTCTAATTTTTTTTAGTGATTGACTTCAATTAAAAATAATCTGTACACTGTGTGGTTACAAAGCGTTAGGTCGGGTTTTAAAGCTAAAAGCCGGTTTGAGGCCTTTGCTTTCTCTGCACATTTGAGAACCAGAAAAGGTGAGCAGACTGTACCTCAAAAGCATTTAGTGTTGTTTTTTTTTTTAATTGTATTAACACTGTTTAAATTAAAACCAGACAATTAAACTAAGATCCTCTACTGTCCTTTGCCAAGGAAGTTCAATGGCATTTTAAAATAATTTTAAATAACATATTGCTCCCTCCTATAAGATTTCCACCCAAAGGATCATGGGCAATAATCAATTCATAAAGAAATAGGAATTATCTCTGAACAATCTTAATTGTTCTCAGAGGACAAGAGAAACATGCCGACACACTCTGGCATGGCTGAAATATTCATAAATGTTTTCAGCTCAACTCTCTATAAATCCATGCGCTTTCATTTTTCTCACGGGATTTAATCTTGAACAGCCCTCACGACAAGAGCTCACCGTGACGAAACGCTTAACTCAGTACTCGGTCAGTCAACACGTGCTCTTCCTGAGGTATGACGACTCTACCACATGAAGCACAGAATCAAAGATTAGCTATTGCGGAGCTAACGAAAACCAATAAAGTCGTAAGAGGAGGAGGGAAAATAATTAAAACAAAAAACCCAAAAAAAACTCCAGGTAAGTAGAAAAGTCATGGCTTGCAAAAACACTTTCCTATAAGAGCATTAAAAAAAGCCACAAGTGGATCCTCCGAAGTGTTGCAAAAGGTATTTGATCAAATTATTTTTGACTTTTGAGGTACAGCTTTAGTGTTATAATAATTTTATAAAATATAGACTGTTTTATCAAAAATATTTATACATTCTGTTATAATATATTGCTTTTGCCCTCAGTAACTGCCAATATGAACCTCTGGATCCAGTGGCCTCCAATGTACACATGCACTAAACGTACACGCTGGAGTCGGAGGTGCCTGCCTGGCCACTGCACGAAAGGGATGAAGAGGTGGGCTTCAACGGTAAACCTCCGACGGGACTCCATGACAACTCGCACATACGCATGTTCACAGCATGTACACAGTGACGACCCCGCTGCTGCAACAGCGACACGCTTCCCTTCTACAGCAGACACGAGAACAAGGTGAACTAGGCGGATAAACGCACAATGAGTATCAAAAAAGTAGTAACCAGTTCACCGCTTTTGGAAGAAGAGGTGTGACATACTGAGTATCTAGACTTTGGGAATGCGCAGAGGCAACAGTACCTCGGTTCAGGCTGATCATAAGTCCTCATTTAAAAATTTTAAGTAAATGCAGATGTTAAGTTGTCCCTGTTTGTTTCCGCTACGGTTGATTTAATGAACAAAACTGTTTGGCAAGTAGCTCTTCTGGAAAGCTATGAGGCTGTGTTACATGGTTGATAAAGATAAGGCTATAAAATCTTTTCTCCTAATAAATATAGAAAATTTATAATTCAAGACATCAATTCATTTCGTTAAAGAAAGCCCCCAAATGTGCACACACTGCCACTACATTTTTTTTGATATGACAGTAATTTCTTAAAAAAAAAAAACAAGAGCATCTGCCTTATTCAAACGGAATCGTGCTATGTATGCGCAGTAACGGCACCCGAGCCCCTTCTCTCTTTTTGTAAGACGCGGCTGAGAGAGTTGGCTGATTCATTTTCCTGCCACTGAAGGCAGGCATACGGCGAAGCTGGGGGCTGCAGAAGAGTTTTCTTTTTCTAAAAATAAGACCACTGATCCCAAAGTGTTCATTTTTGATGGATGTTCATGGCCGATGTTCATTCAGCTGAAACTCCACGAAACTGTTTCCAGTGCTCAGATTTACGGTGAAAATACATTGAGAGGCCACGTTTCAAGAAAGTATTAGCAGAGTACTTTTAAACACATCGTCACGTGTTTTAAGCAAACTCAGAAGCTACTGGTGGCACAGAGAGCAAATGAAGGTTGTTATTTTAAGAGGTCTTCTTGTGAGCCAGTCTGCTTGTTTCACAGTGTGCAGAACTTAACACCAATCCGCAATGTAGTCAAAATCTCTGAACATCTCCTGCTCCTCTTCTGAAAGTATCCTTGGTTCTCGAGGTGGAGTAAGAATAGGCGCCTCCGAGGTAAATTCGTCATCGAAATTACTCACGTCTTCTCGCCCTCTCACGGTGGGAACGAAGGGCGGCTTGACCTTTTTGTCCATCAGAGCACTCCAATCAATTAACTGGGTTGCAAAACACAAAGGGCCCATTTTAGTCTCCTCTTCCTAATGGCGACAGTTTGATAAAAACATTTAACTCGCACACTTACTCGGAAAAACGGGTGCTTCTTTACATCCTCTGCATCCTTCTCACCAGCTCCCAGGCGCCGCTCAGGATTTCGTCTTAGTAACTAATACAATGGAAAGGAAGAAAGAGAAAATCAGAGACATCATCATAACTTGCAAAGCTTTAGACGATTCCCAGGGTATGTGTTTCTCTACACCAGGCAGCATCTATGCTCTAAAAAACAACTGCTACAACTCTACTGGGAATTGTTCTTCAATACGAAAAAACTCAGGACTTCCCGCGGAAATGAATCTGACTAGGATCCATGAGGATGCAGGCTCGATCCCTGGCCTCACTTAGTGGGTTAAGGATACAGCGGTGCCCTGCACTGTGGCGTAGGGGCAAACACGGCTTAGATCTGGTGCAGCTGTGGCTCTGGCGCAGGCCGGCAGCTGCAGCTCCGATTTGACCCCTAGCCTGGGAACCTCCATATGCCGTGGGTACGGCTCTAAAAGGACAAAAATAAAAAAATAAATACTAAGGAGTTCCCGTCACAGCACAGTGGTTAATGAATCCGACTGGGAACCATGAGGTTTCAGGTTCGATCCCTGGCCTTGCTCAATGGGTTAAGGATCTGGCGTGGCCGTGAGCTGTGGTGTAGGTGGCCGACTCGGCTCAGATCCCGCGTTGCTGTGGCTCTGGTGTAGGCCGGCGGCTACAGCTCCGATTAGACCCCTAGCCTGGGAACCTCCATATGCCGCGGGAGCGGCCCTCGAAAAAGGCAAAAATAAATACATAAATAAAATAAAATAAATAAATACATAAATCTCAGTAGTTGATAAATAATTATTTCTTACCCTTCTCATTATTGAAATGGCTTCTGTCGATAAGAACCTTGGATACCTCACTTCGTCATTTACAATACTGTCAAAAACCTCCTCTTCATCGTCACCAGGAAAGGGAGACTAGAAGACACGACTCTGCGTCAGTCAAAATGAGCTCAATACGCTAAAATCTTACCGTCTAGGCAACGTTCTGAAGTACAACCAAGAACCAGGTAGTGAGGAAAATAGGAGAAACAAAAGCAACCAAAACCCCCAGCCTCACCACAACCCCAACCAAATAAGGACCACAAGAGGCCACAACAGGTATCTATGCCCCCATGGTGTGGAGGAGACCACATGCTGTTGATGAACTCGTGTGGAAAGACAGAAGGAAACAGGGAGGGCGAGTAGGGTAACGCCCGCGACTCGACTGAGGAAGGCCAGAGCTGGCAGGAACACAGCGGATCCGGATGTACCCCCGCGCCCTTCACGGTCAACAGCGAATGACCGGTAGCAAGACACACTTAGAGACCAGGCACAGAGACCGCACGGGGGAGCAACGGCCAACACTTTCAACTTCAGGAACTAAACAGCACACGTTTCCAGGCATATTCGACGTGCTCTACACACAACAGGTCTTGGGGCAGTTGGTAAACAGAATGTTAAAATTGTTGTTCCCTGATAACAATGCCAGAGCCGTAAACAAGCAGTTAAATCACATTCAGCCTAACGGTTTGATGCGCACAGAGAAAAACTATGTTGAAGTGTGTCCATGAAAGGAATTTCAGAATGGCTTCGATTTGGCTGCTTGCTTCCTGTTAGTTATTAAAGAACAAGAACCAAGCAAAGCAGAAAGCACCATCAACAGAGAGAAGGATCTTTGACCTGAGGAACTGGTGAAAACGATTTCAGAACTCAGCTTCCTTTTAAAGCTGAACTGCTCATCTTATTCCTCATCCCTAAGAAAATCTTCAACTTTTCAGTTAGCAAAATCTTAGTTTTGCTTTTGATAAAACTTGGTCTTATTAAGTTTGTGGTATCAAAATCAAGTCTGTTCATTAATTTCTTCAATATACATATATAAGCTGAACACCTGCTACCTTATACTATAATAATTATCTTTCTGGGACTATTGCATCGGTAGGTGTTTCCACCGTGGCGCGACGGGGTTGGCAGCATCTCTGCAGCACCAGGACCACAGGCCTGATCCCTGGCCCAGCACAGTGGGTTAAAGGATCCGGTGTTGCTGGAGCTGTGGCACCGGCTGAAACTGTGGCTCGGATCTGATCCCTCCCTGGCCAGGGAACTCGATATGCTCCAGGGCGGCCAGAAAAGAAAACTTAAAAACAAAAGCAGAACAGAATTTCAATGGTAATATAAAGCACTTTGTCGTTATATTATATATCAGTCCAGACTGTATTTGAAAACTGTCTCTCTACAAGTCTAGGAATAGAGAAAAATACATCTACATATTTGTTAAGTTGTTGAAGTTCCTTTTTTCTGCAAATAGGTTACAAGCTGACAGGGCTAACGATGAATGGCTAGTGAATGAGTTTCAAGCACATATAAAAAGAATCCAATAGTCTGTTCAGATGCCGAGGATCTAACCAATATCTAAGGTCATTTTAAACTGCTCTGACCCCTTCACTTTCCTTTGGCACAGTGAAAGGGGACCTGAGATGTTATTTTATTCGTGGAGTTGATTCAGATCTTCAACTCATAAAAATTTAACCAAGACCCACTTTTATTACATTTAAAAAGTTAACACTAAAATTTCACCAATGTTGTAAAATTAGAGTAGCAATGAGTTTTAAGTTTAGTTCTTTTCCCAGCTACCCTTTTACAGAGATGCTAAAAAGACATCTAATTACAAAAAGCAATTGTGAAGAAATAGCCAGATTAATTGTTCTTTATCTCCTAGTAGTTAAGAGCTTAATCAATGAGCTCTACTGAAAAAAAAAAAAAAACATGGAACAGAGTTCTCACTGTGGCTCAGTGGGTTAAGAACCTGACATGGCATCCATGAGGATGCAGGTTCAATCCCTGGCCTTGCTCAGTAGGTTAAGGATCCTTATATATCTGCTATATCGCTTTTGAAGGTAACATTTACTTTTGACCAATGTACAGCTGATTTTTCTTTACAGGTAGAGAGCACGGTCCTTTTATTGGCCTTCCTGCTTTCTATCGCCTATGAAACGACCAGTTAAACATGATGGCGTTTTAAAATCATAAAACATAACCACAGCAACACTGAAACCTAAGAAACTATTTTCAAAGCATTGGTAATAATTCCACAGATATATAAAAATCTAAAAAAGATTTAGTGAAGGTAATGTAGCATCAAAGACAATGAAAGTAATACAGATTACAGGCGACTGTTAGTATATGTAAAAATGTCTAAAACAGCATGTTGACTTGCACAGGGAACCCACGAGGTCATTTTATAAATGATATGCTTTGTTCTTTCCATCCCCTTTCCCCTTTCCCTAGTTTACACTGCTTACCTCGCCCACCAGCATTTCATATACGAGCACACCGAGACCCCACCAGTCCACCGCCCTCGTGTAGGACGTTTCCGTTAACACTTCCGGGGCGAGGAACTCCGGAGTGCCACAAAATGTACTTGTTCTATCTCCATATCCCATTCCTGGAAAGGGGAAAATTTAAAGACGTGTTAACAGAGAAAATAAATCCAGCATAAAAGTTAGAAGATATACTTAGGAAGCAAATTAAAGGTGCCCATTTGTGCAGGGTGACCACACTCAAGCCCCGCCAAAGCCTTAAAGGCAATGTTAAGGACTGTGCGGGGGCACCGCGCAACAGCCGTTCTATCGAACCACAGGGAAAAACAGAGAACTACAATCGCCACCCTTCATTTTACTACGTATTGTTTTCTTTCTTGCCATTACTTTTCGAGTGCTAAGAAGTTACAAAATAAAAAAAGAGAAATGATTCGGACCTTCAATTTCTGTTTTCAATGAAAACTTTTAAATGTGTTTATTTGCTTCACTATAAAATAACATTAAGGGAGTTTCCACGTGGCTCAGTGGGTTAAGGATCCAGTATTGTCACTGCTGTGGCGTGAGTTCAATACCTGGCCCGAGATGTCTATAGGCCATGGGTGCAGCCATAACTAACTAACTAACTAACTAACTAAAATAGCATTAAGTATAGTTTGAAAAAACACCAAAAGCAAACCCCTGGATAATCAAGAGTTGACCAAATGGGAGTTCCTGTTGTGGCTCAGCAGGTTAAGAACCCAACTAGTATCCAGGAGGATGTGGGTTCGATGCCTGGCCTCGCTCAGTGGGCTAAGGGTCCAGCGCTGCTGCGCCACAGGTCACAGATGTGGCTTGGTTCCTGTGTTGCTGTGGCTGTGGTGTAGGCTGGCAGCTGCAGCTCCAATGTGACCACTAGCCTGGGAACTTCACAAAGACCGGGGTTTAAATTCCAGCTTCTGCCACATGTTAGCTGTCAAAGCCTAGACTCCTCTGTACGCGGTGGTTAATTCTTACCTTCTTAAGACTGTTATCCATTAAAGGAGACCATTCACATGAGCATTTGGCAATGTGCTTGGCACACAGCAAATGCTCAAAAACTGTCAGCCAGGATTACAATGCACCATGTATATTTTTACGATAAGGAAGAAAAACACATTAAAAAGTCCAGTTACTCAGTGCATATTTTCTAAATACTTATTATGTCCTAGGCATCTGTGCAAAATGGTGAGAATACAAAAATGAGAGTAAGACATAGTTCTCGTCTTTAAGGAGCTTATAGGAAACTGGAGAAAAACAAAAGAATACAGAAAATTTTATAATGCTATGGTAAGATCAAGATACTATGGAAACCCGAAGAAAGGCTCCTAAAGCTGACTGACAGCTGGGACAGGAGGAGGGAGGCCGGGAGACTTGCTCTGGACTGGCGGCCAAGTTCAGCGAGGGATGAGCAGGTGTGAGTCAGCAAACGGAGCTAAGAGAAGGGACTGCGGCGGAGAGACAGAGACGGAAAGCAGGCCTCGAAGGTACTGGGCAGAGGGCCGCCAGGGACCTGGCGGAGAAGGCGGCAGGCAGACAAGGGAGGCAGGCTACCGCCTCGCAGCCAGGGACGGCTTCCAGCAGGGCTATGCCCTGGTCAGATCTGTGTTTACGTGGCCCCTCGTGCACGTTGTCAGTTACATGGCAAACTGCTTTCAAGGAGAAAGAGAACAGAGAGAGGCTATTAAGCAGTCTCGTCAGAAGATAATGGTTGGCAGCAGGAGAGTGGAAATGCAAAATTTAAGAAATATGAAGGAGGGAGATGCCAGCTAATGTGCTGATTGAATGGACGTGGAAAGCAGTGAGGAGGAGAGCCCAGGACAAGCCACACTTTCAAATCGGGAGACAGAGAGGGTTGTGGTGCCACCCACTACAGACCAGACTTCGGTCTGTGAAGCGTTTGAGGTACCTCTTGACTGTTCGGGTAAAACTGTCTGGTAGAGAGCTGATGACACATGTTGGGAGAGGAAATCACAGATTTGGCAATCATTAGCATTGGGGAGCACTGCTCTTCTCAGGTAGTTTTTAACTAGGAACTTGGAGCAATGGGCCAGACTCTGAGGAACAAAAGCCTTAAAACCAAGAGTGTCCAATACAGGGAAGTCCAATAAAAGAAAAAAACCTTTCATTGGATTCAGTAATTCGGAGGCCAGTGGATAACTGATGAACACAGATTTACAAAGTTCATTCATTCATTTACCCAACTACTTATTTATTTAGTTTTTTTGGCTGCGCTTGTAGCACATCCAAGTTCCCGGGTCAGAGATGGAACGTGTGTCACAGCAGCCACCCGAGTCACTGCAGTGACAACGTCGGATCCGTAACCCGATGCACCAAGAGAACGCCTTGTCCAGCAACATAATAGTTAAACATCCACTGGGAGTTGCTGCTGTGGCATAGTGGCTTAAGACTCTGACTGCAGCGGCTCGAGTTCAATCCCTGGCCCAGTGCAGTGGGTTAAAAGACAACTGGAGAGGAAACAAGAAGCTGCTCGAGGAGAGGGGGAGACAGACAGTGTGCGTGTCAGCACCAGCAGCACATGTTAATGCACTTGGTTACTGAACGGCAGGCGCTGTGCCACCTACTCATGTCTCATCCTCAGAACTCCTCCGCAAGGATCACATTCACTTCAGAGCAGAGGAAACAGACTCGACGAGGTCAAAAGTAACCTGAGGTTGAGAGTGAGACACACAGCCGGTAAAGGGCAGAGCCAAGATTCAAACCTAGGGCTGTGAGGCGCCTACACTCTGGTCCTTTACACTTTCTGATGCCACCTCGGAGTCCAGTCTCCTCAATGTACGTATTTATTTACACACACACACACACTTCAATACGTAAAAGACTCCTGAGGTATATGCATTTGTTTTTCCCATGTAAGACGTTAAAAGTTCGAAGAAGGAAGTAAGCACCTTTGGACCATGTAATTTAATTTGCTTTGCGCAATCCCAGTAAAGCAAAACATTTAGTGCTTAACTAATGCTTTCTTCGGGCGATGACAATTATTAATCATACAAAGAGAACCTTATTTTTATACTATCATTTCTAAAACCTAACTTCATATTCACAGAATAAATTCTTAATAATGCGATAATTAGGTTATATGAACAATCCAAAATGTCTCAATAAAGAACACATTAAAGTTAAAAATACATTTTGCTGTCCTTAGACAAACCTGAAAACTTCCAAAGTACAAAGGAATAATAATCTATTAGATAAAGCACTTTAAAATATCCAATTACCTTCTTTGCAAAGACCAAAATCAGCAATTTTCACAAAGCCCTCTGTATCTAGCAATAAGTTATCCAATTTCAAATCTCTGTTCAGGATACAAAAATGCAAAACAAAACAAAACAAAAATCAATAAAATCAGTAGATAAGGTAGTAAAAATACCATTTCAATAGGAGCTGTACACTTTACCAAAAGAATGTTTTCAAGTTAGGGTTTGAGATTTACCTACTATATTACAAATGTTCACTGTCTTCTTTTTGGCAAGTTTATTACTTTATATAATATAGTTTCTGAATATTTTTCTCCTGTTTTGTGCAAAAAGAATAATGTATTCAAAAAAGGAAGGTTTACTCTATTTTTTTATTTTTAAAAAATATATACATTTTAAAAATTTTTGCTTTTTAGGGCAGCACCTGTGGGATATGGAAGTTCCCAGGCTAGGGGGTCCAATCGGAGCTACAGCTGTCAGCCTACACCACAGCCACAGCCACAAGGGATCGGAACTGCATCTGAAAGTTACACCACAGCTCATGGCAATGCTGGATCGCCGACCCACTGAGAGAGGCCAGGGATTGAACCCACATCTCATGGATACTAGTCAGATTTGCTTCTGCTGTGCCACAAAGGGAACTCTTTAAATACATATTTTAAAGCATAGAAGGAGTTTAAGCATCTTTAACTGAAGTTTTATTAATTTGTTACTTGTGATCATTTAACCTGGACTAACTGCAAAGTTTGCCTCCACACTATCCGTAAGAAAGAACTGTCAAACTAACAGAGTAAATAAGGTAACAAGGAACAGGTTAAACGTTCTAAGAGAATAATTCAAAACGAAGAGAAAAAGCTATTGAGTCGTACTAAATGATTAACAATCGAGTGGAAAATACTTTATTCTTTTGAGTAAAACAGGGCCGTCAGGAAACCATTAGGGGCTGGAAACCCTGGTCCAAGTTTGAACAAACTGATGTTTACAGTCAGGCGATGCTATTCTGTGTCACCTACAGACTAGCTGCTGGGCTACGCACTGTTCCTAGTCTGTCTTTTGGTTAAGAGTTTGCACCAATACATAATCCAGCTACGTCACCAAGTACGCTGTTTAGCTGACAGTAAGACTCAGTGAAGGTGAGGTTGGATAATCTGGCTCCAGCTGCCTTTCGCCACAGCAGCTGTGAGGAGCCGCAGTGCAGTGCACAGAGGTGTTCTGCGGTAGACAGGCGAGCGTGAACTACTCGCTGAGACACAGCTGTTGGTAAACTGTGTTCTCACAGGCCTAATTCAAATCAGGCAATGGGCAGAGGACCAGGAACAAAGACAGGAATCATGTAATTACTGGGTCAAAATGTCTTTCAAAATTGGAGTTTAACTTTTTTAGCAGTCACTTAAATGAAAGAAAATTAAGAAGTTGGCTCAACGAAAATATACTTCTTAATTACCTTTAATTCTAATTCATATCAAAATAAGCAATTAGAAAGTATCAAAACTTTACTTACCTATAAACAATTTTGTGTTCGTGTAAATACTGCAACCCAAGAACCACGCATGCAGCATAAAATCTGTTTTAAGAATTAAATCAAAAGAAGTTTAATAAACTCCACTGCTCTTGAATCCCAGTATATAGTTTTAGCTTCAACGCAGAATTCTGCAGCTAATTCCACAAACATAATCACGCCTATTATGTGTCAGACATCTAAGTAAGATGTATGCTAAATATTAGGGGTGAAATTAAATAAGAAAAAATACAGTCTCTGAAATGGAAGCCATTAGCTTTGCCTGGTAATCCCTGAAGTCCTTCGAATAGACACCTGCTGGTTCTTGGAAGAAATTACAACATAGAGAATGGCGTGAAAGGCAGCACTTTTGTAGAGGAAATAGAGCATTTCCCTGAGAAGGAAAGGAATGGAGGTGGCAAAGCCGTAAGTGCTTGACAAGCAGTAACAGGTCTGCTGAAGCCCAAGTAAAGGATGGGAAAGGCGTGGCGGGGGGGGGGGGGGGGGTGAGGCTGCAGAGACAGCCTGAGGTCAAGTCGTGAAGAACCCTGAAAAGTCACATGAGTGCAGGCACCTCGTTCAACTGCATGTATATGTTACCGTGCTTCACGGATAATTGCGGATCTTTTTGCAGTTGGAAGGTCTGTGACAGCTCTGAAAGGACAAGACTACTAGTGTTATTTCTCCAACAGCATTTGCTCACTTCAGGTCTTCGTACCATATTTTGGTAATTCAATATTTCAAATTTTCCGTCATTATTCTATTTGTTGTGGTGATCTCTGACCTCTGGCAGTACTACTGAGAAGGATTATGGCTTGCTGAAGGCTCAGGTAACAGCTAGCATTTGTTAGCAATAAAGTAATTTTTAATTAGGGTATGCACTCGTTTTTACATGACGCTATCCACCCTTAACAGACTGCGGTACAGTGTAAACCTAACTTTTATATCCACTGGGAGACCAGAAAATTCACGTGACTCATTTTATTATGACATTTGTCTTACTGCAGTGGTTTGGAACTGAATCTGTAATATCTCTGAGGTTTACCTGTACTGAAAATTCCTCTCTTAGCGATAGCAAATCAAACCACTTTCATCAGGGCAGAATGATCAGATTTCTGTTAGAGAGATTTTTTTCCTGAGGGCAGAGTGAAGGCTGGAGTAGAAGCAGGCAGATGCCCAGAGGGAAGAGGAACAGCAAAGGCTAAGAGGACAGCACCACTAACGAGAACAGGAGGTGGGTCAGGATGAGCTCGACAGAACGCGGGGTCTTATCGGCTGTGAAGGACGAGGAGCGGGAGCAGCTGAGGGTCACTCCCAAGGTTCCTTCCTTTTTAGAGTGATGGATAGACCAAGAAACACAAACTTCTGTGGGGAAGATGAGTTTGGCTTTAGACATGCTGGCGTCAAACTGCCTCTTGGGGCAGGTGAAGAGGTCTAGAAATCGGACAAGCAGGTTTAGACCTCAGGAAACCCGCAGCCCAGCTGGAATATTAACTCTTGAGGGGCAGGACCATGGTTGTCTCTTTCAGAGTTTAGCCTAAATACTTAGCAAAATGCCTGATACAGGACAGCATCACTGAATGAGGAGGTAGGTAATATACAAACGAATGAATTTCAAAATGCAGATCTGCCTTCAGTGTAGAATAGCTTCTAAGGAGACACTTAGGAGAATCAGTTTTTAATCTTCCAAGTAATATATGGGTAATACCCCAGCCCCCAAAGCAAAGTATTTCATTCATCTATCTCCATCTTACTCCAACACTACCACCACCAGAGATAAGTACTCTTGTCAGTTTGGTGAATGCTCCCGAAATTCTTAGACTGTATTTATACGTATTTGTAGATAAAAAGGCTGTTTTGTGTTTACTTATTTTTACACAAATGGAACCATAATTCAGCAAATTTTAAAATGCAATTATATAAAAATATTTGAGTATACATTACATCTTATATAATTATTTATCAGAAGTTTAAACAATTTAGCCTAAGTCCATTAAAACAAACACGATTCTGAAGTTGCTTGTGGCAGTGTTTTTTTTTGTTTTGTTTTTTGTTTTTTGTTTTTTTTTGTCTTTTTGCTATTTCTTGGGCTGCTCCCGTGGCATATGGAGGTTCCCAGGCTAGGGGTCAAATCGGAGCTGTAGCCACCGGCCTACACCAGAGCCACAGCAACTCGGGATCCGAGCCGCGTCTGCAACCTACACCACAGCTCACGGCAACGCCGGACCCTTAACCCACTGAGCAAGGGCAGGGACCGAACCCGCAACCTCATGGTTCCTAGTCGGATTCGTTAACCACTGCGCCACAACGGGAACTCCTGTTTTTTTTTAAGCAAACTTATTTTGGTGGTAAAAAACTATTGTAATAATTATAAAAATATGTTAATTAATTTCGCTGTAGTTTCACTATTTGTAAACAGACTGCCCTCATGATACTTAATAAATAACAGGGTACACTGTTTAAAAATATATATACATTTCACTGAGTGCTTACAGTGTGTCAGGTACTGTGCTAAATATTTTAATTTTTCAGCTTATTTAACCTTCAAATCCAAATTTTAAGATAAATATTTTTACAGAAGCAGGAAACGAAGTTCTCAGAGTAACTGATTCATCTAAAGTCGCACAGCTAGAAAACAGCAAAGCAAGGAATCACACTAGTTCTGGTTCCATAGTCTCAAGCAGTAAGAATACAGCGTTTGCCTAGAGCAGGTCAGTCACCTCTCCAGGTGTCTCACTAGCCTACAGATTAGACAGTGGCCACATTCTTTCCCTTTAGTGAAGGAGACGGACACTACAAAGGTAAAAAATAAATGAGATGATTTCAGGAATTAACAAAAGTGCTCTGAAGAAGACAACACACGCAGCAGAACAGTGGCCTGATTCAGACCTTAGTGACACAGCGGCTTTGAGACCAACTCAGAACAGGACCTCCAAAGTGACCATCCGAAGGGAGATGGGAATGACCAGAGGCAGGTACTCAGACATGAAGCCGCAGAGGAGCGTTTTATCATCGCACTTTGCTGGGGTTGTTTCATTTGTGCTATATAATCTGTACTCTCAGCAAAAATAAAGTGTATTAAGGGAGAACAGGATTTTATCTCTATTTAAAAAAAAGGCATAACAAAATAAGACAAATTCCCATGAAAGTTATTTAGCACAAGGCTGGACATAGTCTAGATACCCTGGCAATTTTTTTTTTTTTTTTTTTGGTCTTTTTTGCCTTTTCTAGGGCCGCTCCTGTGGCATATGGAGGTTCCCAAGCTAGCGGTCTCATTGGAGCTATAGCCGTTGGCCTATGCCACAGCCACAGCAACGCTGGATCCTTAACCCACTGAGCGAGGCCAGGGATCGAACCTGAAACCTCATGGTTCCTAGCTGGGTTCGTTAACCACTGCGCCACGATGGGAACTCCTTAATTCTTAAGTATTAATATTTTTTTGGCCATGCCTGCAGCATGCAGAAGTTCCTGGGCCAGGGAGTGAACCCACACCACAGCAGTGACCACACTGGATCCTTAAACAGGGAACTCCTAAATATTAATTTGTAAATATGCAGGGAATAAATTATTAGTCGCCTTCTATTACTTGGTGGCTTCTGCCTCCTTTTCTGAGAGCTGTACTAGCCATCAGAACTAAGGCCTCATTTCTTCACATGAAACGTGAACGAACGCCACTACTACTGCTGCTGCTGTCTGATATATTGTTAATGGGCATGCTGAGAACCGAACAGAGGAATGCGTGTAAACCTGTTACTACACAAGTGTGTAACAGAATACAGACAAGTCATACGAAGGCATCCATGTAGGTGCTGATAGGGTGGGAGCACCCCCACGTGTGCCTTGTACACCATGGGTGCCCTGTAACAAAGGGAGAGAACAGATGAAAACAAATTTCTTCCCCACTTCCTGCGAGAGGGTGAAGGTCAGAGCTGGGCTCCAGGGCAGCTCCAGGCCTGTGAGCTTATTCATCTTCAAGGGTTTGTTAAGGAAGCATCTCCCAAGAAACCCTCACACCATGGAAATGCTGGCGGTGAGTCTGGGACGATGGTCTAAAGCCAGATGAATGCAAACGAAATGAAGGTCACCTTGAGAGGTGTTTACTAAGTTCTTTTCCACAAGAGCCTTAGTGGCAACACACACACTTCCTCCTGAAGGCTGAGACCGTGCCCACTGCAGGAAATCTAGGCTGCCTTTGGGGGCTGAAGGGGAGGTGTGGGTTTGAGAAGCAGTTGCTTCTTTCTGCTGATCTGACCTCGTGACGGTACTTGTGACAGTATGGAAATGTTTGGGACTCAGCCCAGGGCGTGGCACCGGGATATGTTTCCACGACATCACTGCCAGGCGGGAAGGTACAAGCATCATCTAAAAATGTGCATAATACTTGGTTCAGAACGACTACTTTCCAAGCCAGTGCCTCACTTAAATCAAAAATATCATCTTGAGAAGAACTACATCTAGGGGGAATCTCGACTCCCAATAAAAGAGGTCCACTGCAGCACACACTACATAAAAGGCAATGGAAAAAATCCAGCAAAGGCTTACTACAGGTTTACGATTTTTATGATCTGGGAAATGTTCCGGAGGTAGAATCCGGAGGTTGCATGTACGGGAAAAAAGATTCAAGAATGACTCCCATGTTTTGGCTTGAGCAACTGGTAGATGACACACCCACTGAAGAAGAAGTAACAGCTGGGAGTGCAGGCTGAGATGGGGAGAAACAGGAGCGATCAGAAGTTCGGTCTGAGATGCCAGATGAGGGATGCGCCTTGGCCATGTAAAGGGAAAAGCCACGCTGGTCACTGCACGTTACTGGAAGGTTAGGAAAGAGAAGAGGGCTGGCGAGATGAATCTGGTAAACGTCTGCATACCCAGCATAACCACTACGAGCCCTTCCTGGGTTCAAATCCTAGCCCGACACCTAAGAGCTAGAAAAACAGAATAACATCGGGGGAGAATATATACACAGGTGTGCTCACTCACAAGTACTTACTTTCACGCAGTCGAATAAGCAAAACCTTCGTATAATGTCAAATTGAACACCTAAGAAGGGCCGTGGGGAAAAGCCTGCATGCTGCGCTTTCACTGGAGGCCCTCTGAACGCGGGCTTTCCTCACATGCTGAGAGCACACGCGAGCAAACGCCTAAGACACATTTCTCAAAAACTATGCTTTAAAATCCAAATATAAATATTTCATACACATGCATGATATAAACTCCTCTATGCTTTCTTTTTTCACGTAGCAATGTACTGAGTATAGCTAATATTTAAAGCCATGGTCCTGGATGGCATTCTCTAGGGAGAAAACACACTGGAAAAAAAAGAAATTTCCCTAAATGGTATATCTAAATTATCAACTATGATTTAGGGTAATCCATGAAATCTCCAACATGACCAACAAAGAAAAACAGACACATTCATACATGGCAAAAAGCTAAGTAAGGAGTTCCAGTATTTCTCGCAGAGATCTATTTTCCATTTGAGGGTAAAAACAAATATATATTTCAGAGAGCTTTTTTCTTCCCAGAAAGAAACCAGTCATGAAAACCCTCAGAGAAGTGTCTGAACACTCACGCGGCTCTGGGTTCAGAAAAGACATCGGTGTGAATGTGCATCATCAGGTCCCCGCCGGCGGCGTACTCCATCACAAAGCAAACGTGCTCCGTCGTCTGGAAACAGGCAAAGAGGTTCACCAAAAAGGGGTGCCTCACACTATTCACAGTCTCAAAAATTCTTTTTTCACACATCAGGCTGAAAGAGAAAACATTTACAAATCGCTTTTTTTAAAAGTTCTAGTTGGAAATAACATTCTTTAAAAATGAATAAACTTGAGGAGTTCCTACGGCGGCTCAGCCGTTAAAGAATCCGACTAGTATCCATGGGGATTCGGGTTCCACCCTGGCCCCGCTCAGTGGGTTAGGGATCTGGCGTTGCTGTGCGCTGTGCTTCAGGTTGCAGACGCGGCTTGGATCTGATGTTGTGGCTGTGGTGTAGGCCGGCAGCTGCAGCTCCAATTCGACTCCTAACCTGGGAATCTCATATGCTGCGGGTGTGGCCCTAAAAAGGCAAAAGACAACAAACAAACAAAAACTCTAAAATAAGCAAAGTTCTCAACCATTATAACTTCAAAATCAAAATATGTCTTAGTTTTGATACAAAAATGCTTTGAAAAATTTGGACTACTTGATATATATCTCTTTAATAGAAATACATTCATGAAAACTCAAAAGGGTTAGCATGACAAAGTTCACACTGATGGCTAGTGGGAACAGTCAACCAAAAAAGCCTTAATTAGGGATCAACTGTGAAATTCTATCAGGAATTGGTCAGAGGATTTAACAACGTAAAGCATAATTTTAAAATACAAGGTTTGTGATCCAGGTGATTTCAAGGAAAGCGAATGTTTATAATAAGTATACACTGTGGTATCCAAATATTCTAACATGTAATACGAAGTACATGAGGGAAGCTGTACTCCATTTAGCACACCTGAAGGAAGCGCTAGGGAAGGGTACCGGTCATCTATAAAATCTCTACGTACCGCAGGTTTTCTCTGCAAGAACTCTTACAAGCTGCTTCAAAGAACAGTGGTCAAACTTTTCATGCTATGTTAATACAGCTGCATTCTGAGTGCATAATGAAAACACCTGTTCAGTTTTAAATACTGACAGTAAACACAGCTATTACGAAATGGGTAATTCAAACTCCATTTAATATGGTCATATTCCAGGTGAACTCTGACCCTTCGATTTCACACAGTCTGTTTATAATCTTATATATACACTCAGAAACAGAAAGTCCCACTATAATTATTACTATTATTATTATTATTATTTTTTGGTCTTTTTGCCTTTTCTAGGGCTGCTCCTGCGGCATATGGAGGTTCCCAGGCCAGGGGTCCAATCGGAGCTGTAGCCGCCAGCCTACACCACAGCCACAGCAATGCAGGATCCGAGCCATGTCTGCAACCTACACCACAGCTCACAGCAATGCGAGATCCTCAACCCACTGAGCAAGGCCAGGGATTGAACCCGCAACCTCATGGTTCCTAGTCAGATTCGTTAACCACTGAGCCATGACGGGAACACCCCCACTATAACTGTTTTTAAAGCATCAGGCTTATTTCTATATACATTTGCAAGGTTTCTAAATGTTACTACAAATTAAGTCACTATTAAACATAAATTCACACAGGATCAAAGAGAACGTTAATAGCTTTGACTTTATCACCATTAAATTTATTGGAAAATAATGTCCAATCAGGCAAGATCTATAAGATAGATTCTAAAACAGATTTACTATGCCAATCTAAATTTTGGCTAATGTAAAAATATTCAGATGAAGTAAGACAAGCTGACAAGAGATTTTGGACTTAAGCAGGTGGCAAACAGAGTCTCTTCATTGTCTAGAGTTTATATTTACGGGTGAATGAATAATTTCCTATGGGCGAAGTTAGGGTGAATCACTACCTCTCAACTGGCCGAGTCCCCGTTTAGACTGGAGTTGAGCATGTAATCGGTCTAAAGGATGGACCAAAGTGCCTCTCGCACCGGCTTTACTGCCGTCCAGAGGACCTCTTTGGGGGGACTGACAGCCGATGGGACTGGGTCCATGTCTCAGGACTAGCAGATAAAGGAGGAAGGCTCTTTATAGGCCCGAACTGTAACAATAATTTTAAGCATTTTGCAGCACACCAAAAAGCTGTTCCCTAAGTCTTTAACTTTTTCCAACCTAATCGAAATTGTATATTCTCCTTAAAAGTCCATGAAACTGGAGTTCCCATTGTGGCTCAGTGGTAATAAACCTGACTGGAATCCACGATGATGTATGTTCAATCCCTGGCCTCGCTCAGTGGGTTAAGGATCCACCATTGCTGTGGCTGTGGTGCAGGCCGGCAACTGTAGCTCCGATTTGACTCCGATTCGAAAGCCTGGGAACTTTCATATGCTGCATGTGCAGCCCTAAAAAGCAAAATCAAATCAAATCAAATCAAGTCCATGAGACAATTCAACCTTATGCAAAACTTCAAACTTTATTCATTCTATCCAGAACATTTTCCTCTCAATTGTCATTCTCTCCATGTTCCGAAATACCTTCCATCCGTCAAAGAACAGCACAAAGCCAATCTCTCTTACAAAGCCTCACTTTGATCCGCCAGCACACCCCCCCATGAGCTGTGACTGCCTGTACTGTTTTATATTTATTTTTAAATTTATTTAAAAATTACTTTTATTTTTTCCATTTGTTATTTTAAACTCAAACATATCTACCGTCTTTCATTTATATAACTAATGTATTTACGTTTTCTCTAAGTGACTAGGTGCATTCTAGCATTTTTTGGTGCTTTCTTCGGTGTATCACTAGATACGTCAGAAACCAAACGCTGTGTAGTTAATTTGGTCAATGGAAAGCCACATCGTTTATAAGGCCAATCTCAGGACTGAATCATATCAACGTATATATGAGATACATAAAAAAAGTTTGGCGAGCTGTGTTTTTACTCTACAACTGCAAAAATATACTTCCAGGTCTACTGTGCTGTCTTGAACTGTGAACTGCTAAGAAGAGGAAGCTCAGTGAGGAGGCAGGGCACTAACACAAGCTGAACATTCTTCCTCAGGGGGGAAAAGACAGGACTCAGAAAGAACATTCTACCAGTGGCAGGTGGAGAAGGTGATCTCTGCACATGAATTACATTCCTTTTGAACTCAGTGCATAATCTGTGTTCCTTTAAAAAGATGTGGATTTGTGGTTACCAGAGAGAAAATCCTAAGAGTTCCCATCACAGGGAAAAAATACATTTTTTTCTATTTCTTCAATCCTGTATCTATATGAGATGTTTTTGAGAAAATGATTTTGATAATCATTTGAGGATGTATCTAAGTCAAATCATTAAGCTGTAAATCATACTTATAGAGTGCTGCATGTCAACTGTATCTCAATAAAACTGGAGGAAAAACCCTAAGTAACAACAAAGAAGAGGTTGATTTGGAATTTTCTATCATATAAATAAAATTCACACTAGAAAAAGAAAGTTTAGAAAGGAAAACTGTCATTAAGAACCACCAAGAATTTTAGAAATACCTATTAAAAAACCCCACCAACATGCAAGAACAATGACTTCTATGGGTCTATTAAAAGGATGACGCAGAAAGTAAATATAAAAGATTCTGCTTAGCCATTTACTAGTCACACCTGCAAGCAATACACACTAAAAACAGATTGGTCTACTTTTTTTTTTTTTTTTTTTCTTTTTGCTATTTCTTTGGGCCGCTTCTGCGGCATATGGAGGTTCCCAGGCTAGGGGTCGAATCAGAGCTGTAGCCACTGGCCTACACCAGAGCCACAGCAACACAGGATCCGAGCCGCGTCTGCAAACTACACCACAGCTCACAGCAACGCCGGATCGTTAACCCACTGAGCAAGGGCAGGGACAGAACCCGCAACTTCATGGTTCCTAGTCGGATTCGTTAACCACTGCGCCACAACGGGAATTCCTACTTTTTCATCTTCTAAATTAATTTTTTTCTTGCCTCCCTCTAATTGTTCTTTTTTTTTTTTTTGCTGTTTTCTTCAAATTCCTTCAAGAGTGAGTTTTATTGTATTTATTTTACATTTCTCTGTTTTTCTGGTTCTACTAGAGATTATTTTATATCCATGTGACTGAACACACGTAGACTTACAACTGAAATTAGATAAAGATCTCTTATCAACTGTTCACCAAGGCTGATTAATTTTAAGTAGAGGCAATGTCTGAGGTGCTGGCTAAAGCTTCATCCTCTGATCTGGACATTCTTCTTTTGTGTGTGTGTGTGTGTCTTTTTGCCTTTTCTAGGGCTGCTTCCGAGGCATATGGAGGTTCCTAGGCTAGGGGTCTAATCGGAGCTGTAGCCGTCGGCCTACAGCAGAGCCACAGCAATGCCAGATCCAAGCTGCATCTATGACTTACACCACAGCTCATAGCAATGCCAGATCCTCAACCCACTGAGCAAGGCCAGGGATCGAACCTGCAACATCATGGATCTTAGTCGGGTTCGTTAACTACTGAGCCACAAGGGGAACTCCCAATCTAGCCTAATTCTAAGGACTCTCCGTATCAGGGAAAAAACATTAAAAGTAGTAATTTGATATACCTACATGGCACTTAAGACAATTTGGTAAGGAAACTATTACAAAAACATGTCTTTTAAAAATATGTGGGCTAACTGAGGTCCAAAGACATTTAATGAATCATGCTTGGGTCAAATATCAATTAAAAAGCAACAATCAGGATAGAGAAATCTTTTCACTTGTTGTCCCAAGTTGTTTTCATTACACAGGGCTGTCTTCCATTAATATTTACCGATACTTCCCAGTGGTTTAAGAAAAACACTGCTACTTCTAAATAGCAAATGAAAGCCTCTTTCTGTAATAAATATGCCACTGGTTATGTAATAATTTCCACGTATAACCATTCCATTTCATGCCGGCCTTTTTAAGGTATATTCTCTAACCTAAGTAAAACATAACCCGCAAAGTACTGACATTTTAATAGCTGTCCATGAAATGTATCCCCATCAATTTATACCCAGAATGGTCAGATGCTTTAGTCAAAAAACATCACTTTAAGGAAAAGAGAGGAAAAATAGATATAGGTGCATTTTATTATTTTATTTTATATTTTTGGCTGCACCTGTGGCACAAGGACATTTCTGGGCCAGGGGCTGAACCCATGCCACAGCAGTGACACGAACCACAGCACTGACAACACCAGGTTCTTAACCTGCGGAGCCACCAGGGAGCTCCTATGGGTGTATTTACATTTTGGAGCGGGGGAGGGCTGCTCCCACAGCATGTGGAATTTCTTGGTCCAGGGATCAAACATGTGCCAGGTACATTTTAAAAAGCAGAATAAATTAGCCATGCAGCTAACGGAAGATTATTTGAACATGGCATCTCATTACTTCTGTAATATGAAATGGGAAATGGCTTCACCTAACCACAGATGTCCAACAGTTCCTATTCCACATAAACATTTCCAAGTATAAAACCTTATCAGAATTAGTTTAAACATTTCATCATCTTTCCCTGGTGTCACTCATGAGCAAACTGCCATAAGAAGGGGAAGAAGGAGTTGGCTAGAAAGAAAAACAGTATTTAATTATGCATTAATTTATTTAGTTTCTTTACTTATCACAGCTGATCCCTGAAGAGCATGGGAATTAACCCATGCATAATTTATAGGTGGCCCTCTGTATCTGCAGTTCTTCCTATCTGTGGATCAACCAACCACAGACCATGTACTACGGAAAAATATCCATGTTTCAGAGTTTTCTTGTGGCTCAGCAGGTTCAGGATCTCAAGATACCACTGCAGCAGCTCAGATCCCTGCTGTGGCATGGGTTTGATCCCTGGCCCAGGAACTTCCACATGCTATGGGAGAGGCCAAAAAAAAAAAAAAAAAAAAAAAAGGCAAGAAAATATTCACATTTAAGTGGATCCATGCAGCTGAAACCCACGTTGTGGGGTTCCCAGTGTGGTGTACCAGGGTCATCGGTGTCAAGATGCAGGTTCGATCCCCGGCCTGACTCAGTGGGTTAAAGGATCTGACTATTGCTGTAGCTGAAGTGTAGGTCACAGCTGAGGCTCAGATCTAATCCCTGGCTCGGGAATTCTGTATGCCATAGGGTGGCCAAAACAAGGGGAAAAAAAAAGAACCCATGTTGCTCAACTGTCCACTGTATCATGAAAATAAACTTTTTGTTGCAATATATACACGATTTTCATGACATTAAGTTGCAACCTTGGAAAAATAAACAATTTCATGTTTTAAAAACTAACCTGTCTACTTCATCTCGAGCCACAATGTCTCCTTTCTTTAAGGCTTTTATAGCAAACATTTCGTTTGTGTGTTTATATTCAGCCAAAAGCACCTGAAATGAGATTAAAATAGTTATTTCTCATTTGAGTTATTACTTTTGTAGGCATTCCAAGAAAATTTAAAAGATTACCTTTCCAAAATGTCCTCTACCCAAGACAGCACAACATCTGAAGTCTTGTAGATTAAACTGGAACATCTGTTGAGATCTGAAAACAGTAATGTCAATTAAAAACAAGGCGCAAATATGGGACCAAACATGCAGCCACAGCACTGGGTATATGGCCTTTACCTTCTGTCCTCAAGTTCATGAATACCACTATATTCTAAGCCCGACTGAGGAATATCAGGTTCATATTCAGACTGAGACTTTGGAAGGATACTATTTCTGTCATTCTCAGTATCAAAAAGAGTTTCTGAATCCTGCAAAACATTAAACACGCAATAAATCACAGAAACATTCAGGAAACAACTTACTAGGTAAGGATAGTTTTTAAAAAGTTAAAAGTAAATATAAATATCACAAAATAAAGTTCAGATATTAGATATTCATTTTTGTCGTTACTAATTCTATACTACTTTTACTTAAAAAATGTAAAAAAAAAATACATTGGAAAGAACGAAAACACTAATTCAAAAAGCTTAACGAACCCCAATGTGCAGCAGCACTATTTACAACAGCCAGCACGTGGAAGCAAGCCTAGTGCCCATCAAGAGGCCGTGGGTTTAAGAAGATGTGCCCCCTCCCCAAGACACACAGAATATTATTCTGCCATAAAAAAGAATGAAATACTGCCAATTGCAGCAACATGGATGGACCTAGAAAATATTATGCTTAGTGAAATAAACTGGACAGAGAAAGAAATACTATATGATAGCACTTACACATGGAATCTAAATATGAAACAGAAACAGAACAGACTCAGATTTAGGAAACAGATTTATGGTGACTAGAGGGAGAACCAAGAGGGAGGAGCAAATTAGGGGGAATGGGATTAACAGATACAAACTACTACATAAAACAGGTAAGCGACACGGATGTATTTTAGAGCACGTCATCTTGAAATCTCCTACGACGGAACAGATCTCTGCAAAAATACTGAATCGCTATGCTGCACACCAGAACACAATGTTGTAAATCAACCATATTTCCATATTACTGTTATCGTCAACGCATTTTCAGAAACCATGTTAATCTAGTTAGAAGATGCAGTGATTCGTTCACTATCAGCCGCGGTCCGCTCCCGGGTCAGGCAGCCTATTCCTATTCCCATGCTCCCAGGTTAGGTGGCCTATTCCACCCCAACTGGCTCACGAGCATCCAGAGGTTTTTATGTTTCCCTCACAAGAATCATAAAAAACAGTCCACACAGCTATTTTTAACTGAAATGCACCTCTTATTGACTATGATGCTTTTACTGGCTAATTCATTAGGTGAAAAGGAATTATATAGGTTTAAGATGTCTTGCCTGGATTTCCCGTTGTGGTGCAGCAGAAATGAATCCAACTAGTAACCAGGAGGTGTGGGTTCGATCCCTGGCCTTGCTCAGTGGGTTAAGGATCCAGTGTTGCCATGGGCTGTGGTGTAGGTCACAAACGCAGCTCGGATCCTGCATTGCTGTGGCTGGGGCGTACGATGGCAGCTGTAGCTCTGATTCAACCCCTAGCCTGGGAACCTCCACATACTGCAGGTGTGGCCCTAAAAAGTGAGAAGAAGGAAAAAAAAAAAAAAAAAAAAGCCTTGCCTGTCCTGGTGTATCCAGATCTCTTAATTCAGCAGCTTCATCTACTTCTCCGAGGGAAGAATCACGTGGTGGGGCCGGAGGAGGTACGGGTTCGAGATCAAAGTCCAATTTGGTTACTGCGGAATCACTTAGAAAAGATAAAGCAATTCACCGAAGGCAGTAATCAAAAGTATGTATTTTAAACAGCTTTAAATTTAAAGCAAACCATTTTACTGCTTTAAAAGGAAGCAGAACACTGACTTCAAAACACTATTTGGAAAAAATGAGATCTTTAATAGACTTAAAGTAATCAGTATATACAAATATCACAATAACTATTTTATAAAAGCAGTGCTTAAAAATCTTAAGACACATACGTAGCTGGAGGTGCTAGCTCAGGAAGGCGCACATCAACCACTGGCACTGCAGCAGGCACGGGGGCTTGGGGGCTGAAGGTGCCAGAATGATTTACTGTAGGAATAGCTCTTCTCACTAGCCTTCCCCAAGTGGCAATATTAATATTCATTTGAGGAGCTCTGAGAAATGTTTTGCCTGTGGATATTGTAAATAAAGGAAACAGAACAAGTAATTCTTTAATATGTTACCAAAAGCCATAATTTAAAAATTCATATTCATCAGTTATAATTTATGAAGAATAAACAAAATTTGTCACTTAAAAAATAGTTCTTAACTATTTGTTATTAAAGGCTAGTGCAAAATAGCACTATCGGTTTTGAAAATAAATAGATAGGAACCACTTCTTTTTTTACACATCTATCTAGTAATGATATATGGTTAAGGTTTAGAAAAAAAGGAGTTCCCACTGTGGCTCAGTGGTTAAGGAATCCGACTGAGAACCATGAGGTTGCGTGTTTGATCCCTGGCCTTGCTCAGTGGGTTAAGGATCCGGCGTTGCTGTGAGCTGTGCTGTAGGTCGCGGACGCGGCTCGGATCTGGCGTGGCTGTGGCTGTGGTGTAGGCCGGCAGCTACAGCTCCGATTGACCCCTAGCCTGGGAATCTCCATATGCCAAGGGAGCGGCCCTATAAAAGGCCAAAAGGCCAAAAAAAAAAAAAAAAAAAAAAAAAAAAAGGTTTAGGAAAAAAATGCTTCTCTTTTAGTGATACTAACTGTGACATTTACAAACGAATCAATATGATGTCTGGGTTTGCTTGAAATAATCTGAGGCAACTGTGAGAAACAGAATACAGACGAGGACACGAGCTGAGTTGTTGAAGCTGAGTGATGGGACACTACTAGTCTCTATGCTTGTGGATACGGTTCAAGTATTCCATAATAAAACTGACAAGTAAATGACTGAACAAAAATGAAAAAAAAAAAAGACAGGTATCGCTTTTTAAACGGTATGTACATTTTAAAATATATTGATAACACCAAAAACACTTTGTTATTTGATTGCTTAGTAATTACCTTGTTGTTTTGAAAAAATTTTCTTTTGTCTTTGGAGTTTTGGTCTTCTTTCAATAACTGGATTAAAAAAGGTAACCTGCAGGGAAGAAATTCAAGTTGACATGAAGATAGCATTAGATTTATGGTTCATGAAATTCAAAAAAAACTTCTAAATTGTAAACACTTAAGAGAATCTGAGATTTAATGTAGTTGCCTCTTCATTTTCTAGATGAGAAAACAAACCTAAAGAGGATAAAGGACTTGTTTTAGGGAGTTCTCGTCGTGGCACAGCAGAAATGAATCCGACTAGGAACCGTGACATGTGGGCTGGATCCCTGGCCTCACTCAGAGGGTTAAGGATCCAGTGTTGCCGTGAGCTGTGGTGTAGGTCACAGATGCGGCTCAGATCTGATGTGGCTGTGGCGTAGGCCGGCAGCTACAGCTCCGATAGGACCCCCAGCCTGGGAATCTCCATTTGCTGCAGGTGTGGCCCTAAAAAGCAGAAAAAAAAAAGGACTTGTTTTAGGACCATATAACTATTCAGTGGCAGAGTTGAGCCAAGACTTTAAGTGGTCTGTCGTTCAGTCTAATACTCTTCCCACTTCTCCATCATGCTACATAATTTCAATTGTAATTATGTGTATTTAATAAAATACATTTATTACCTCTGCAAATAAAGTACCCTGTGGTTCCAAATAGAGACACATGCCATGCCGCTGGTTGTCTAAAAAATCTTCTAACCTCAGAAATTTTACAGCACACAGAGATCGCCAATCACGCCAATAAACTGAAATTTCCAGTTCACGTGACTAGAATAGTTAAATAAAAAATAAAGAAAACAAGGAAGACATCGTTGGACACACATGAATAAAATATCACGAAAAATATAAAATACAAATACAATAAACGAAGAAAACACACACAATAGGTTGCGCTATTTTAGAAAGTGCTTTTATAATGTATATTACTTTAACAAACTTACACATTTTAACTAAAAGCAAGAAATTCGTATTCCAACATTCTCCAGTTTGTGTTCCTTTTAGAAAGAGAACACACACTGAGAATCACCAATTCAGATGAATGGCCATAAAAACTCTTTTCCATCCCAGAGTTTCAGTCTTTTGGATTTTCCTCCTCCACTTGGCATCATTTGCTGTGCTACTGTTAAAAGACCTTACTGTTCACCTCAAAAAATTTGTTCAAATCTTATTTCCCGATCCCAGTGTTGAATGAGAAAAGGGTCTGCAAACAGCATTTATTCTGCGCATTAAGTATGTCACACACTATGTAAACACTTAAGAATGTTCGGTCATTTAGTCTCCCAAAGATACCACCAGGTGATGGGACCAGCAATAACAGGGCTCTGTGCAGGTAGGGAGCAAACACGAGGTTCAGACTAAGTTTTATACAGAAAGATGCTCATTTATTATTACAACATAAAAAAAAACCAACCACCCCAGAGAACCAAAACCAAAAAAGCCCCACTAAAACCAAGGACAAGTTAGGTATGTTATCCATGTCTATATGGTATATCATATGGCATAATATCCACCTGAGTATTATATAATTCTGTCATTAAAGACTATGCTTAGGTGGGAAAAACACTTATGGTTTCAACATATCTACCAACCAACTGTTAAAATGCACTTGCAGAACACACTTAACAAACTGGAGGTCAGCCCACAAACTGACCTCTACATACGAGTCATAATCTACATACGTTTAAATTTAAAGCACAAGATTTCTCCATTGTTTTGCTTTTCAGGATTTTGTGGATCATCCATAAAAAGAGATAAATGTTTTTCCCTTTAGGCTCAAAGTAATAAATTACTTCTTTCATATAAAACTTTCAATTTGTGAACTTATGAAACTTATTATCCAAACTCCTACTATGCATAACAAAAATCCTATGACTTTAATTAAACTAGTCGATGCAAGTGAACACAGAAAATACTTATAAAAACAGAACATGAAAAACGAGTCGAGACACAGCGTGCCGGAAGGTCTCACTGATAATCAGGGAAAAGCAGCAAAAAGAGACATCTTGGCAGTGAGAGCAGAAGCTCAAGACCTCCTACCTTTCTTCTCAATGACACAAAACTACTGTGGGAGAGAACAACTGTCGCCAAAGGGCAAGTATGAGGAGAGTATAATTATTTTAAGATCAGCAAATGGCATTTAGAAGTAGTGGGTATTAACGCCGTAATAGTCTATTCCAGTTAAACTTTTAAGTATTTTGACAAGTTATTTTGGGAAATATACTGCATAAAGTAAACCAGGGATTGGTAATTTTCTACTTTTTTCCTTTGGCTACACTCGCAGCACATGGAAGTTCCTAAACTGGGGATCGAACCCGAGCCACAGCTGCGACCTACGCCACAGCTGCAAGGCTGATGCTTATAACCCACTGTGCGGGGCTGGGATTGAACGCAGGCCACCGCGGAGACAATGTGGGTCTCTTGCCCGCTGCCCCGCTGCCCCGCAGAGGGCCTGGTGCTCTGCCTGCTCTGTTTCAGGCCAGAGGAGGAGAGGCGTACTTTCTTTCACCTTCTCCACTGTGTCAGGGAGGCATCCTTGTTACAGAGCAGCAAACCAAGTGGTACAGATGCTGGGGGTGGATGAGTAATTCTGAAAAGTTTTCACACCTTTCGTCCTGCTTAAATGGTAAGATTCTATCTTTCTCTGGATGACAGAGAATCCAATCACCTCCTTTTTATTTTGTCTAGCCACTCTGGTCAAACTCACATACGCATTCTCTTCTGTTTATTCCATGCTTCGGACTGAAGTGTGTTAGAAAGACCTGAGGTGGAAGGTTAGTTCAAGGCCTAAATTAGCTTCCCAGGAGCTCTACGCTGAGGTTTTAAGTATAAACTCTTCACCTTTTGTTACTTTGCATTGTTTCCTGGACCACTCTCTCCACAATTTAAGGGGCAGGGTGGCTGTGATCTAAAGGAGATTAGGATATTATATGCCAGTACTCCTAACACAACGCAGAGAACGCCGATCCTCCTTTAACCCCCTAACATCTAGTGTGATCTGAATAAGGAAAGCAGGGATATGGCCTCTGAAAAGCAAAGGACCCTCTATTTAGGGAGATGCCACTTGATGTGCCTACTGAATTTAAACCGCCAAGTGTAACTGCTCATTCACTAGCAATCTTCCAGATGAAGCAGGTCAGTTCCATAAAGCAAGGGCGTGCTTGTAGGTAACGTCAACCCCCCAAAGCAACAAAGCTCCAGGTGGAGTGAAGTCATCACACAAACAGCTGAGCTGGATGATCTGAGCTAAGTACGGGATTGGCAGTATCGGCAGACTGTCCCAACTTGTGTTTGATTTTGTCTTACTATGGATTTGAAGCTGGGATCAAAGAGGGAACACTGCAGTGGAGGTGAGGAAACTGCATGGCCCGTGTGAAGTCGCTGTAAGGCCTGAGAGTAGAAGGCAACGGTAACTGCTTTCCCCAGACTGAGGTGCACCTGGCCAATACAGGTGTAAGGCGTCCGCCGTAAACATCAGGACGACTTGCCGTGCATGCATGTTCCCTGGGAAAGACTTCCTCCCGTCTCCTCCACACATCTGTCACCTATTTTATACAGATACAGATACAGATCCAATGATAAAAACCCTCCAACCTAGAATTCTAGACTCCAAGCATGACAGCAGAATGAAGCACTTTCAGATATGCAAGGTCTCTAAAACTTACATTCATTCTTTTCTTAGCACGTACGCAGGGACATGGTCCACTGAGGTGAGGAGGTGGAAGAAGAAAGCTACGAGCAATTCGACTCAAGGGATCCCAGAGGAGCAGAGTGAAGGAGGGCCTCAAGATAAAAGCCACAGAGCAGCCATTTAAATTGGAGCAGAAAGATGTCAGGCTCCAGGAAGGACGCTGCTGGGGAGCGAAGCAGGTACCAGGCTGACCGACAGCTGCCCAGACACACCTGCCTATGCACAGTTGTTTTAGAGTCCTTCTGGAGGTTTTGGTGACGGTGCATGGAAAACAGGCAAAGCAAAGCTAAACAAACGCTCAAAAGAGGCAATTAATCACCCCGGGGGGTCTTGGTACTAAATGACAATGCCATCACGGTACCGAACGCGGTTTATCTGAAAACAAGGCTCACGCAGTCACAATGCCACAAACCCTAAGTTACTGATTCGACCTAAGTATTCGGAAGAACGAAGATAAGAGTGTGGTAATTTAAGAGTAGTGTGTACAGGCAATTTCTAAAAACGTGAAGTCAGTAACTAAGAATCCCTCGAGTTCTCCTCTAGCAACTGTTCTCACCCCACTCCTCAGCCTCCTGCCCCTTCCTCCCACCACGCACAGTCGCTCCCCGCTCGCTCGGCTGCTTGCCTCTTCTCTGAGGACCCCTCCTAACGTCCTCCTGGCTAGGCGCTCTCTAGTCGTCAGCACCACCGTCTGTCAACCCAGGTATTTCCAGCCCATTAATCCGACTGCCTTTTTACCGGCTCTCAACCCCTCGATGTCTTCCTCTTCCTTCCCGTTAATCAGCGTTCTTAACAGCTGATTCCTGCGAAAATTCTTCTGGTTCAGTTCATCCTGTTTCCAATACTGATAAAGACTGTTCTCTATTAGACATTAACAAAGTTAATCAAAAGGAAACGTGGCATTGTCACTCCTGTGGCACAGGTTTGATCCCTGGCCCAGAACTTCCACATGCTCCATGCGGCAAAAACAAAACAAAACAAAAAAAAAAAAAGGAAAGAAAACACGAATGGGAAAAGGTTAGAGCTGAGGGCTCTTCCTTTTTATTTCAATGTCTCATGGCCAGACTGAGGTTTTTACCACGGAAGAGCGGAAGGTATTCAGAAAAAAATGTGAAATGATACAGCTATCGTGTTTATAATAAACATTAATGAAGACCAAGTTTTATAAGAAAATTGAAAAAGGCAGCCTTATAAGAATTAAAAAAAAAAAACCAAAGAACTGATAGTACACTTTAGAATCCTAGATTATAGCTTAGGCTAGTTATTTAACCCTAGGCCAAAATTTCTTTATTAATCTGTAAAATGAGGGGGCTGGAAATAGCAAATTCCAAGTGACATCTTATCCAGAATTTCAAACCAAACAAACAAAAAGGCTCTGTGTTGCTTCCTGAAACAATTCTGCAGAGCCCTGAGCTCCCAGGAACATAATTTGAACTCTTCTACATCATTCTAGATTTAGATCATTTCTAGAGTATCTTAAAACTCTAAAAAGACATATGAATTTTTGTATCTTGGGAAGGACAGAAATACTACAGACAACCTACTTCCAGAATGTTACAGAAAGGAAACTTGACATTTGAGGCAAAGCGCTGGGCATGAACATGTCAGTTTAAAATAATATTTCTATAAATATTTCTATAAACATTCCCTATAAATAAAAATTCCATAAATATAAGGGACAAAATAAAAGAGTAAAAAAAATCACATGAAAAGTAAAATGTACTATGTAAACAGAAGACTCATCATAACATCGTAATAAGGAGTGTGGCCTCCACAAGAGGAGCTTAGAATCCAGTTCGGGGCAAGCAGCACGCACATCAGAAACCGAGGAGGTCTAGCTGGCCTAAGGGATGCACGGCTCTAATTAACCACAGAGTGCCTTCAAAGCCGAGGACCACTCCACTGGGGGAGCAAGTCTGATGCCTTGAAGAAGAAAAACAATTTTAGGGAAGGATTACACCTGCAAGCAAAGAAGAGCCAATCAGCAGTTACCAGTCTTCCTGGTTTTCTAAGCTTGTCCTTTGGGTAATGCTCCATTAGTTTCTCTTTACCACATTTTCACCACCTTCCGGTGTGTGTCTGCCCCTGTTACTATCTCATATAAATTACCACAGAGGAAAGGGCATCCATTCTGAGGGGCCGTCAGGGTCTAGTACCAACTGTGAAATTTATTTATATGTGATCACTCTGGTTCTCAGTTTCCTAACCTATAAAATGATGGCTTAACTACTTTTAGATTCTATTTTAAACATAAAATTCTAACCCGATAACCTGGCTACAAGAGAAATCTTCTAACTAGCCATTGTCCCTCTAACAACAAACCTCTTCCTTAGGTTTCATTTTGATTGTATCACTCATCAAAATCCTGTAACTACTTTAAATAGGCTCTGAAATGAAAAGCAATGACATTCAACCACTTAATTTCCCATTACTTACCAGGCTCTTCCATTACACTCAAATTCACAGCCACACATCAAAGCCTGGGCTAAAGAAAGAACTAATGTCACTGAGCAGCTAAAAGTGGCAGGTTACACAAGGCATTTTTTATACACTACATCAGAACTTCTTCCTAATAGTCCTGTAAGGATTCTATCTTATCCCCATATTAGAGATGGGGAAACAAATGCCCAGGAGTCAGGTTATATAACTTATCTACCATCAAGCAGCTAATAAGGAGTTCCCATCGTGGCTCAGTGGTTAACGAATCCGACTAGGAACCATGAGGTTACAGGTTCAGTTCCTGGCCTTGTTCAGTGGGTTAAGGATCTGGCATTGCCGTGAGCTGTGGGGTAGGTTGTAGACGCGGCTTGGATCCCTAGTTGCTGTGGCTGTGGCGAAGGCCGGAAGCAACAGCTCTGATTCGACCCCTAGCCTGGGAACCTCCATATGCCACAAGAGCAGCCCTAGAAAAGGCAAAAAGACCAAAAAAAAAAAAAAAAAAAAAAAAAGACAGAAAGAAAGCAAGCTAATAAGTAAACAGACAATGAACCTGGTTTGTCTGACTTCAAGGCCAATGTTAGAGCAAACCTATTATATCAAGAATGAATGGAAACGGAAACATTTTGTAGTCATAAATACTTACAAGTATTCAAACAGTTTAGAAGGAAGATGCAAGCATAACAAGACATGAAAACAGTAACTATATACACTGACAGCCTTAACTGTGTGTGTTCCTCTCTGTGGTGGGCCTGAGTGAATTATATTCATCTATTTAGTTAAACAACTAGTTTATACCATGTAAAAATGCTAGTTCTCCTAGTAAATATTAAGAGTTGAAAACCAGAAAATATTAGAGTTGAAAAAATAGAAGTGTAATCTTTTATTGACACAAGAATTCCCGGAGTTCCCCCCGTGGCGCAGTGGTTAACGAATCCAACTAGGAACCATGAGGTTACGGGTTCGGTTCCTGCCCTTGCTTAGTAGGTTAAGGATCCAGTGTTCCTGTGAGTTATGGTGTAGGACGCAGACTCGGCTTGGATCCCGCATTGCTGTGGCTCTGGCGCAGGCCAGTGGCTACAGCTCCGATTCGACCCCTGGCCTGGGAACCTCCATATGCCGTGGGAGCGGCCCTGGAAAAGGCAAAAAGACCAAAAAAAAAAAAAAAAAAAAAAAAAAAAAAAATTTCCTTACAAGCTCTCTTCTAAGTTGCTCATTCCACTTTATTGAGGGAGTACCACTTTCTGTAGCAGGTATGTTCATTTTTTAACAGCGTTCTTTGTACTGAAATGAAATCTGCCATCACTGACTTTTTGTTTTGTCCTGCACACGTACAGAAGTATACAGTCAAATCCAAGGACAGAAGGCACAAGCTGCCCCCTTTCCATGCTTCTGGCAAACATGGCTACTTAATCAGCATGACATTCTCTGAAAACAAGGACCCATCCAGTAAACCTTAGGACTGAGCTCCAGAAAGTTACTACCAACCCATGAGAGTCAACACATACAAGTGGAAATCTCATTGCTATCCCCAGTTTAATCACTTTTCCACATGTTCCTTTTACCTCTAGAGACAGTTACCAAATCTTTGTTAAATCTATTCCTTAATTGGAGTTCCTGTTGTGGCTCAGTGGGTTACAAACCCGACTAGTGTCCACGAGGATGTGGTTTGATCCCTGGCCTCGCTTAATGGGTTAAGGATCTGGTGTTGCTGTGAGCTGTGGTATAGGGTGCAGACACGGCTCAACTCCAGCATTGCTGTGGCTGTGGTGTCGGCTGGCAGCTGCAGCTCTGATTGGACCCCTAGCCTAGGAACTTCCATATGCCACAGGCGCAGGCCTTAAAAAAATAAAAATAAAAAAAAAAAAAACCTATTCTTTTCTAGACCTCTAATTCCATTTTCCTTCATCTGTCCACATGTGAGGGGATTTTCATCATCTCACCATTCCAGCAATTCTTCACTGGATAAGCTTTTACAAGGTTATGATTTGATCTAGGGCATGAGCTGATCCAACCCAGAGTTTTCTATTTCTCTTTGGCAACCTTCTTTCTCCTCCTATCTTTGGGAAACTGCTTAAGACTTGATTGTTAGACCTTCGCTTTTTTTCTTTACAAACGCTTTCCCATTACAGGCTAGTAACTCTTTTATTAGCTTATTTTCTATGAGATCATCTATATCGGATGATGCCAGCCCCCTGTTAAAAGCCCTTCAATCATCTTCTAATTTGTAGACTATAAAAACCCTGGTAGTATGACACCCACCTAATCTATTTCGCTTCTGCACACTGCTCTGTTTCACAGTTTTTATTCTTACCCCACATCAAGCTTTCTCTACCTCAAGACACCGTATGCTTTTTCCTCCTTTGCAAGAGCACTCTTACCTGGGTCTGGCAATTTTCTATCCATCAGGTCTCAAGTCATAGGTAGCCTCTTCAAGGACACTCTTCCTAATTATGTCCTCTACCTAAAGGAGCCCCCGCCCTCGTTACACCGCCCTATTTAGTTCCTTCACTGCACTCGCAGATTAAAAAAACAAAACAAAAACCTGTTTACCATTTCTCTTCCTTCGTGAGAATATGTGGACTGTAGAGATAAGGACTTTGGCTACTATGATCAACCATCGCCAGAATCCACAACGGTGCTTGGCACAGAACGGACAACTGTGATTATTAAGCTTAAGATTCCACGACAGCAATTCCTACACGTATCTCTTCCCGTTCCAACGGCAACATTTTACTCCAAGCTCTCTTCATCTTACAGTTGCGGCAGTGGTACCCTCCTGCCAATTTATTTGCCTTTAGTCTCTATTCCCTCAAACTCATTCTTCATACAAATCTCTTTTTTATAATGATTTTTATTTTTTCCATTATAGCTGGTTTACAGTGTTCTGTCGATTTTCTGCTGCACAGCAAGCTGACCCAGTTACACATACACGTACACATTCTTTTTTCGCACATTATCAGGCTCCATCAGAAGTGACCAGACATAGTTCCCAGGGCTACACAGCAGGAACAAATCTCAAGATCAGCTTTTCCATTATTGTCTCTCTACCAACAAGTACAAATACCTTAGCCAAGTAGGTCAGAGTCCTCAATATCTTTTAAAATGAAATCATACACATCTTCAGATGTAATGATAAAAGCCCGCAAGCAATCAGATATGTATGAAGAAGCCGCTGAGGCCTAAGTTCCTGGAGGCATTTTGAGAGACCTTGTTGACACTGGCAGTTGCTAATCTAACTTCTGGAAGTGCCTGGGACACAGTACGTATCAATGAATATTTGTTCATGAAATGAATGAGTAATTTCACAATAATTTATAATGAATAAAACGAATGATCCTAAACCAAAGAATGAAAGAAAGTACTATTCTTTGCCTCTCAGTCTGGTACTCACACACACGTAGATTAGTTAGTAAATTACCCTAGTAAAAAAAGCCAACGTTAATTGAGTTCTTACTACCAGCCTAAGATTTTTACATGGATTTAACCCTCACACATTTCAGTAAGGCAGATGTTACTGAAGATAAGGAGACAGTATACATAAAAAGTTAAGTATTTTGTGCAAGCATGTTTAACATTTAAGTGGCAAAAACAGTACTTGAAGCAAAAGCAGCGATGACGATGCTCAGTTAAGACACTGGCGATGAAGATGAAGCAGGAAAAATCAACTGGAAGAAAGATGTTTTTGGCTGTGGCACGTGGAAGTTCCTGGGCCAGGGATCAGACGTGCACCACAGCTGCAACCTGCGCAACTGTGGCAACGCCAGATCCTCAAGCCGCTGTGCCACAGGGGAACTTCTGAAAGAAAGATTTTCAAAGGAGAAGCTAGAGTCGTAACTGCCACCTCACAATGTCATTAAGCACTATCGATCTTCTTTCACTAATACGTAATTTTTAAAATGACATAGGTACTCTCAATCTGAATACTAAATGACAAAAACCTTAATATGTTTTTTATTTCTTGGACAAAGTTATAAGTCTAATATTTTCCTCCCACACCCCAGTGAACAGATGGGGATCCGAATAATAAAGGCATCATCGTGGACTTGAATCTCCTGTGGACACGCTGATTCCCACCACAGATTGCATTCTAGCCACGCACGCTATTCACGAAGGCCACTGAGACCCATGAGAATGGCTGAGAGCACAATCGCTCACTTCAAATGCAGCTTTAACAATATCACCTACAAATGGTGAGTCAGAAGATTTCACAGTGGTTAGAGAGCACACTAAAATGAGACGCATATTTCAGGAGCAGATCTCACCTGGATGTCGATCCTTCGTGTTAATACAAGGGACACTTTTCAAATCACTGTACAAACGAAAGCCTCGGCAGCAAGCTGATAAGGTAGACTTCTGTATACCTCATCAGATGAGACATTTCTAAAATACCTAGGTTCTTCTTGTATTCTGTTAAGAATGAAACCTATCAAAGGCTTCTAAAATACAACGCTTACATTAAAAATGAATTATAACTATAAGGAAAATTCAAGTAAAAAGTTTCTCATCTTACCCTGTCTAGCTCCAGTGTAAACTTCTGGTCCCACGACTGATTGGAAATGGGTTTCCAGCTAGTTTGACCAACCACAGTATTATCTAGCTTCAAAACCGCACACACATCGTCTGGAATTACAATTCATAAACTTGCTTAAGCACTTTAAGACCTCCAAAATAGCAGTGCCACCGTTTAATATCAACAGTCTTAACGATCCTCTGAAAGTAAGGCTCTTCTTACTCCCTACCGAAGCTTCTGAATCAAAAATGGCTAGTTTTACATATACACACACTCCCACTAGACCCTCCCAAGTTATCCCCTGCATTTCACAAGAACACAAACAGTCACTGCTATGTTTCACTGCTATTCGAATGTCACTGAAAGGGCTAGAAGGTGACAGTAGTTGCCTGACGTGTGTGTGCGCGTGTGTGTGTTGTGTGTACACACAACAGCAATCGCCCACTTTTTCTCCCTCTACGTTTGCTATTTATAAAGGCTGTTCCCTTAAGCCATTCTTATTTTCACATTTTCCCTAGTCGTCTCTCTACACACAGGAAAGCACAGACACACTCGCCCCACACGCTGCGCTGCTCTGAAGGGTCACCTGCCTTCCCTCCAGTCACACATTCACGTCACACGCGTGAAAAGTGCATCTTACTCTCACCACCTTTACCCATCCCTCCATCCTGCCTTGCTTCTGGGACACGAGGCTACAACCCTCATAAACACGCTGCATTCAGTAGTTAGGTATCAAAACTCCAATGTTGGTTTAGACGTAGCATCATGCCATCAAAGGAACCAAGAAAGGACCCAGAGTTGGACCTAAAGTGTGACGTCAGTGCTTCATTATGCCCAGAATCAGCACTACATGTCTTTCATTTTCTAACATATATTCAGTAAGGTAAGCTTTTGCTGCCTTTTTAATTTTCCTGTCACTATAGCTTTTCATACTTTAAATTGTGGAAATTATAAGTTTGCTGTCCCACTCTGACTCTTCTCACTCTTCTCTGTCCCCACTGCTCTGCCCTGTGATTTCTTATATGATTGTTTAAAAAAATCTGATTACTGAACTGGACAAGTCATCAGTTTTTAGGAGATTTCGGCTACTTCCGCTTTTACTTTTACTTGTTCTGCTCATGAAAGATGATCTGGTTTCACTTGGACTCCAGCCAGGTAGTGCAACCGATGCTGCTTTTGACCGTCCAGGAACATTCTCTAGGATATCTTGACAGCCCATGAGACGAACTTCCAAAGTACCTGAAACATAAACAAATACCAAATAAGAAAACATCAATTCTCAACACAAACAACTGTGTCTCTGTTAACGATTTAGAAATGGGGGTGGGCAGAAACTTCTGCTACAAGAACAAAATCTCTTCCCCAGAGGGTCTTTGAGGTAACTATCATCTTTCCTGTTTTCTTTAGAGAAGCCTATTAGAAACTCTCAACTGAGACAACCACAAAACATTTTGTAGAAAGAACAGCACCTCCCAAAAGCTGTCTGTGGGGTATAGAACAAGGTACAAAAACCCCTTGTGTATGTGAATACCCATTTCTATAATTACATGGAAGAATTATAGAATTATGTGGATAAAACACATGGGAGGCCAACTATAAAGCTAAATAATACGTCTACTAAACAGAAATTAGAAACAAGGAAATCTGTAAAGAACAGCTATGTTTAGTAGTTATATAGTTAACATAGAAAAGGACTTCACAGGTTTTTTTTTTTTTTCATAAATAGGTGGATTTCTCTTGAATTTGAGATGTAAAGTAACATTTTTCCCTTTTAATGGTTTAGTTAGTCCGACCATTATGGGCAGTAATTATCTAAGCATGAAATAACTGCAGTTCCCATAGGCAAAGACATGCTAAAGGTGTTCAAATGAACACAAGTAACGGTGAGCTCGGCCGTCTGGAGATAAGGCTTTGTCACCATTTGGGCTAGACTTCATGCACTAAAATTTTTAAACAGTGCTTCAGGATTAAAACTGTAGGCACTGCACAGAGCGTAACATTTTAGGAAAAGTATTGCCTGGCAAAAGCTGTCTCATTAAACATAAATAATTAAAACTTAGTATTATTTAAAGTTTTTAATTATTTAAAAGTAACAAAAGGACTTTTAACAAAGTAGAAAAGTCTATTCTCAACTCAAAACAACTCAAAAAAAAAAAATTAGACAAAAAACCAAAAAAAATCAGTGTTAAAGACCCTGGCCATCAGGCAAGAAGAGCAGTGGTCCCTGAGTGAAAAGCCCAAGACGGCCTGCTGCCCGGAGAACCCGGGACAGGGCAGGGAGGCGGAGGCAAGGTCTGGGCTGGGGAGACAGAACCCGGAACACGGAGACGGAACTGACGGAGGTGGCTGGACCCCACAGGCAGAGGAGAGGAAGAAAAGAGAGCCGCCCGACACGGGACTCCCGAGATGGATACACGGTTCCCCAGACCAAAGAGTCAGTCATGCCTCGGGGGAGAGTAAGTACCTTAGACCACACAGGGCTCCAGTCCCGGGCAACAACCTTCAAAAGCATTACCCCAAAGACCAAACTATTTCTAAGTAACTATGACCTAGAACAAAGCTCAAAAATATTTTTAACATTTGTAGGACTAAAACAAAAAACCCAGCACCTAACAAGCTAAAATTCAAAACGTCTGGCATTTAATCCAAGATGACCCGGTGTATTTGTTTTCCATCGGCTGCATGACTGATTATCGTAAACGGGGGCTGAACCCACACCTGCTCATTACAAACCCTTCTGTAGGTCAGACTCTGGGTGGGCTGGCCCGCTTAACGTCTCATAAGGCTGAAATCACTGTGTCTGCCAGGCAAGGCACTTACCCGGAAGTTGTGAAGAAAAACCTGCTTCTACGTTCATTCAAGTTATTGGGGGGACCCAGTTTCTTGCAGCCATAAAAACGAGACTCCTATTTCCTTGCTGCCTGACATCAGGAGCTGTTTTCAAGCTCTAGAGGCAACCTGCATTCCTCGTCATATGACCCCTCTGTCTCTAAGCCAACGGCACATGAAATCCTTTTTGTGACTCATCTGTGACTCCCCTGCTGCCTCTGGCCAGAGACAATTCTCTGCTTTTCAGGGGCTCACAGGATGATACAAGCTGGCCAGATAACTGTCCCTATGTTAACTCAGAGTCAACGGATGAGCATCCTTGAGCACCTAGGTAAAAATCCCCTTTGCCATGCAGCATCGTATCACCACAGAAGTCATGGCCCATTGTGTTCACAGGGAGGGATTCTGGTAGTCAGTCTTCATGCTCTGCCTAGCACACCAGGCAAGCAAATAAAGAGAAAAGTAGGACCCATTAAAAAAATAAAATGAAAACCAATACAAAACTGATGTAAATGTCATTAGGATTAGCAGACATTCACAGAATTGTTGTAAGTATCTCCCAACTGTTCCAAACGCTGGATAGAGACACCGAAGAAATGAGAAGGATCCAAAACATACTCTTAGGGATGAAAACCACACCGGCAGAGATGAACCTGCACATCACGTGTCTCCAAAGACAGGCTGGCGAATTTGAAGTTTCAGCAAAAGACATGACGGAAAATTGAAGACAGGAAGGACGTGGAGGGAAAATAAAAGAACAGTGCATGTGTAAACTGGGAGGTTAACTTCCAGTGGCCTAATGCATGTGTACCTGAAGTCTCTGATGAAAAGCAGGATACGGAGGAGAAAACACAGTTAAAAAAATAATGACTGAGGAGTTCCCGTCGTGGCGCAGTGGTTAACGAATCCGACTAGGAACCATGAGGTTGCGGGTTTGATCCCTGGCCTCGCTCAGTGGGTTAAGGATCCGGCGTTGCCATGAGCAGTGGTGTAGGTTGCAGACGCAGCTCAGATCCTGTGTTGCTGTGGCTGTGGTGTAGGCCGGCAGTTGCAGCTCCAATTAGACCCCTAGCCTGGGAACCTCCATATGCCACGGGTGCGGCCCTAAAAAGAGAAAAAGCCAAAAAAAACCAAAAACAAAAACAAAAAAAAACCATCATCAGCAGACTACCACATGATTCAGCTACACCACTCCTAGGAATTTATCCCAGTGAAGCGAAATCTACGTTTACACAAAAACTACATAAAGATGTTATTAGCAGTCCCTCCCTCTGCTGCCCCACAGCATACTGAGGACCCGGGCCAGGGGTGGGATCTGAGCCACAGCTGTGACCTAAACCGCAGCCACGGCAATGTGGGATCCTTTAACCCACTGTGTGGGGCTAGGGACTGAACCTTCACCCTGGTGCTGCAGAGAAGCCACCGTTCCCATTGCGCCACAGCTGGAACTTTAGCAGCTGTATCTGAAACAAGTACAAATGGAAACAACCCTAATACCAATCACAGGTGCACGGATAAACAAATACGGTATATTCACACCAATGAACACTACTACTGATAAACAGGAAGGACCTTACTCATACACACAACACAGATTAGTACCAAAAGATTTACTCAGAGTGAAAAAGGCCAGATCCCACCCCCACCGCCAACAATGAGTATACACTGTATGATTCCATTTATATAAAATTCTACAAACTGCAAGCTAATACCTAGTGACAGAAACAGGCTAGTGATTGCCTGGGGACAGGTGTGGGGAGGAAAGGATGAGAAAAGCAGGAAAGAGCAATTAGCTAGAGACGTGTGAGTCTCCTTCTGGGGTGATGGGTATAACTGTCTTGATTATGGTGATGGTCTCATGACTTGAAATAGACGACAAAACTTCTCAAATTACAAACTCTAAATATACGCTATAAAACTATTTAAAAGACTGGATGTTGATAATGGTGGCTCAACTATATATATTTACTAAAAATCATAAAACCACAGCGTCAACTATTCAACAGACATGTTAAGCATGAGAGGAAACTTCACCTTATGCTTGGTTAGGTTGCGGTCTTACCTCACTGTAAAATATTAAAGCAGTCAAGTGTAATGGCTATCATTTTTAATTCTAGTTCAAAAGAAACAACCTGTGTCTGCGTTTTGGTTTTTTTACTGTTAAGCTGGCAAACTTCGGTCATTTCCACTACAAATGCTCAGATGTAAACGTCATCCTGGAAAACTGAAAACATCTGGCGACTACTTTAAACCCCGGTAGCTTAGTAAATACGGCAGTAATTTCAGGGTATCAGGAGATGACAACGTTCAACACCTGCTTTCATTTCAGAAAAACCTGGAGGGACCTACGATCTTCATTACATCTAGAAGTTTCTTTCTTTTATGAGGTGACACCACTGCAACTGTACATAACCACATAAGAAACAGCTTAAAATTACATTTTTTTACTTTTATAATCCATAACATGAAATTTAAAAAAAACAAGCATATCCAAGAAGTAAATGTTTGTACTCGCAAGCAGCAGCTATAAATTCTATCAGAATAAGTAAATGTTTTTTATTTATTTTTGGTTTCTGGAAAAACCGTCTTATATCAATTTTACTAAGTCAGTATTTCATCTTAGTACAACTGAGTAACTTCTTAAGAAAAAATTCTGAGGACATCTTTTATAAAAGCTCACCAATGTTTCAAAACTTAGACGAAAAAATTCAATTATACTTTTGGATGGCCAACAGACACATGAAAAAATGCTCAACATCACTGATTATTAGAGAAATGCAAATTGAAAGTACAGTGAGGCATCACCTCACACCAGTCAGAACGGCCACCATTAACAAGCCAACAAATCACAAATGCTGGAGAGGGTGTGGAGAAAGGATACTCTCTTTGACTGTTGGTGGGAATGTCAATTGGTACAACCACAATGAAAAACAGTGTGGAGGTAACTCAGAAAACTGAATATAGAGCTACCATATGATCCAGCAATCCCACGCCTGGCCATGTATCCAGACAAAACTTTCCTTGAAAAAGATACACATGCACCCATATATTCATCCTAGTGCTACTCACAATCGCCAAGACATGGAAACAACCTAAATGTCCATCGACATTCCTAATGAATGGATTACGAAGATGTGGCACATATATACACAATGGAATACTACTCAGCCATAAAAAGATAAACTAATGCCATTTGCAGCAACATGGATGGAACTAGAAATTTTCATACTCAGTAAACCAGAAAGAAAAAGATAAATACCACATGATAGCACTAATTTGTGGAACCTAAAATATGACACAGATGATCCTGTTTACAAAACAGAAACAAATCATGGCCAAGGAGAGCAGACTTGTGATTCCCGGGGGGAGGGCGAAGGCAGTGGGATGGACGAGCAGTTCGGGGTTTTTGGACGCAAACTGTTATGTTTACGATGGATGGGCAACGGGGCCCTGCTGTACAGCACAGGGGAACTGTGTGCGACTGGGTCACTTTGCTATACAAGAGAAATTGAAGAAACATTGTAAATCAATTCTACTTTAAAAAAGGAAATGACATAAAAAATTAAGTGTCAGACTGGTAAATGGATAACTGTAAAAAAATTAATTATACTTTATATCAAAGCAATTTGCAAATTTCAGGATTATAATCATACAACCACAAAAGCAACTAGAGTATAAATGAGGTAAACCACAAATAACGGCAAAAGCAATAACAACTACGAATGGTCAATACTCCAAATCCCTCATCATGCTCTAATCCTTCACAGCGCCACTACCATTTCTCCTCCTAGTTAACGCCATAGTTAGTTTAAGGTCCGGGAGAAACTTAAAGGAATTTTAAAAAATCTTAAGAATTATAAAATACTTCTTTTTAGACTGGTGGGATTTACATCGCCAAGTAGAGTTCAATAAGGGAACAAACTGAAAGAGGCTAAAGAGTTGGGAAGAGGCGCCAAACAGGATAGAAAAGGAAAGTAATTTCCAGTCATATCAGCTGATTTTCTAAAATGTGGCTTTATTACTTTTTAAAAAATACTGTTAATTTCTAAATATTTCGCAACCATATTTTAGTCAATGAATCATTCAGAAATTCTGGACTATTAAAAATATGTTCAGACAGTTCCTGTTCTGCTGCAGCGGAAATGAATCCAACTAGTATCCATGAGGATGCACGTTCAATCCCCGGCCTAGCTCGTGGGTCGGGATCTGGTGTCGCCACGAGCTGTGGAGCAGGTCACAGACTTGGCTCGGATCCCTATTTCCTGTGGCTGTGTAAGCCAGCAGCTGCAGCTCTGATTTGACCCCTAGCCTGGGAACTTTCATATGCCACAGGTATAGCCCCGGAAAGCAAAAATCAAACAACAACAACAACAAAAAAAAAACAAGGTTCAGCCATAAGATGGTGAAACCTAACAGAGTAAGTACAGTATTTGATACTGCCTTAGTATCAAATACTATTTACCAAGGATGTGCTGAATGTATGAAGTATCCTGTGCCAGGGGTTAAGATTACACACAGACAGATGGCAAAGTCCTCTTTAAATTCAGTTTTAATTTTTCAAAAAACACGATAAGAAGATGTGTTCCCAGGCTAGGGGCAAATCGGCGCTGCAGCAGTGGGTTTAAACCACAGCCACAGCAACGCTGGATCCAATCCATATCTGCGACCTACACCACAGTTCACAGCAACACTGGATCCTTAACCCACTGAGCGAGGCCAGGGATCAAACCTGTGTCCTCATGGATACTAGTTGGGTTTGCTACTGCTGAGCCATGATGGGAACTCCACCTGCAGGTTTTTAAAACACAGATAGAAGTAAAATACATTACAACAAGGATACAAAAGGGTGAAGTGGAAGAATCTGCAAATATTTCTTCATAAAATTCTTAACTGATTTAGAAGCAGAAGAGCATATTGAGATCACAGACGGTAGTAACTTCACTGTGCATCCTTGGTTCTCTGAAGGAAGCAACAAGCACACACATAGGCTCAACTGAAACACTGTCACAGGGCATGAAAGGGACCAAGAGAAGCATCTGCTCCATCAATTACTACACAGCACAGAAAATGAACCGAGGAAAAAGAGGAAATGCTGTTCAAACACCAAGAATGCAGAATTAAATACAGATCAAATAATAATATTAAAAGGACAGTTTTCTAAAGGGTAAAACAGAAACTTTTGAGGGTTGATATGTCAAAAGTTATCAAACTGTACACATCAAATACGTGCAGTTTATGTATATAAATTGAGCTAGTAAAACATTTAAGACCAACAGCTTCAAATAGATTTTCAGGTTAGATCAAAAGGAAAGAGACACCTATATGGTAACAAACTATTTCATGCAAAATAGAACTGTAAGGACAAACAGGTTGAAAACAAAAGGACAAATTTATTAGGTTACCTTAGGCATAAGAAAGATAGTATGGCTCTACTAGTCAGATAAAGTAAATTGTAAGTTTATTCTCAGAGATAAAAGGGAATTTTATAATGATAAAAGGGTCAGCTGTTGGGTAAGACATAAAACCAAATGTTGTCTGCTACTAATTAAAAATGAGACAAGACAGAGGAAAAAAAGGTAGGTAAAACTTGACAGAATTAAAGATGGTCTGCAACTGGCCCAACCATTTTGACACTTGGTTTCATAATGTTAAATTAAGAAAGCCAGGTTTTTGAAGAGATCTTGGCAGCTGAAACCAGAGAAATATGATTCATGTTTTGTGAAGAGGCTCATGGGAGCTTGCTGGTGGGAAGACTCCCCTTTGTAATGTGTGATGCTCATGAAAGCTCAAGCTTGTTTTAGTGTTTGCATCTTTGCCTCTGTGCCTCTGAAATGCCTCTGTACATCAATTAATGTTTGTCTTCAGGGAGAGAGACACTAAGCAACTTCAGGGACGCCATAAAGAATACACATATACACATTATGGGAGTCTCAGAAGGGGAGAAGAGGGAACATGGCAGAAGCAATCTATGAAGGAATAATGGCAGAAAACTTCCCAAATTTGATGAACTACATGAATCTACATATGTAGAGCTCAAAGAATCCAAGTAGAATAAATTCAAAAGAGATTACTATTCTGGGATGCATTATAATCAAATTGTGAAAAACCAAAAAGGGTAATCTTGAAAGTGCAAAAGAGAAGCAACTCAATACTTACAAAATATCCTCGGTAAGATTAAAAGTTGATTTTTCCTCAGAAACCATAAAGGCCAGAAGGGACTGGGATGATATTTTTTAAATGATGAAAGAAAAAAGCTTGTCAACCAGGAATTCTATATATGCAAAAAAAATGTCCTTCAAAAATGAAGAAATTAAGTCTCTTTTAGGCAGCATATAATTGGACAAAAATGAAGAACATGAGATTCCTAGATCAACAAAAGTTAAGGGAGTTTATCCCAGAAGAAATGCTAAAAATAAGTCATCCACTTTGAAATGAAAGGACACCACAGTAACTTGAAATCATAGAAAAAAGAACACTAGTAAAACTACACAGGTAAATAAAAAAGCCAGTATTGCTGTATTTTTGGTTTGTAACTCTTTCTTTCCTTTCTGATTTAAAAGATAAACACAAAACAGTAATTATAATCTAATATATAATACAATCTGCTAATGGGCGCACAATGTTTGAAGACATAATCCATGTCAACAAAAATATAAAGATGGGGGACTTCCTGATGTGGCGCAGTGTGGGTTAAGACTCCAACTGCGGTGGCTCTGGTCGCTGTGGAGGAACAGGTTTAATCCCCAGCCTGGTGCAGTGGGTTAAAGGATCTGGCATTGCTTGCAACTTGGATACAATCCCTGGCCCAGGTACTTCCATATGCTACGGGTAAGACCAATTTAAAAAAAAAGTATAGGGGCTGTGAAAAATCAGAAAATATAAATAAAAGCAGGTTAACTATAAAATATGTATATATTAGGAGGTATAGCTGTATAGGAGCAGTTTTTTGCAGGCTATTGAAGATAAGCTGGTATCAGTTTAAGCAAGATTGTTTTAAATTTAGGATGTTAACTAATCACCAGGGTTACCACTAAGAAAGCAATTAAAAAATATACAGAAAAAGAAACAAAGAGAGACTCAAAAAGGTAAACTAGAAAAATTCAACCAAACACAAAAGAAAGCAAAAGAATTCAGGAGAAAAAAGATTAAAATTTACAGAAAACAAATAGCAAAATGCTATTTTAGCAATGGCGTACCAAATAGCAAAATAGCTTACTTACTTAGAAGTAAGCCTTTTAATTGTAATAATAATGAATTTGGCTGGTGTTTCTCTCCTAGTTCCCAGGAGAGAGCTTCTAAACCTGTGTAATTTCCCCAGAAAGAGCAGTATCATGGCCGACTCCTCAGACCGCTGTGACCTGTGTTAACAAAGTGACCCGTGTTAGGCCCCTACAGTTCCAGGTCTGGGGCTGGCTACACCACAAAGACCAACTGCATGGGTAGAAAACTAGCGCTTTGAGCCACACATGAGCCTGACCTCCTGTCGTTCAGAAAGGGGTTGGCAGACTGGAGAGTGATTTCAATTGAATGGCCAGTGATTCATTCAATCACTCCTATGGAATAAAGCCACAAGAGAAAAAATGAATACTCACAGCTAAAGTGAGATTCCTGGCTGGGGACAGAAACTGCTGTACTGAGAGGATGATGCATGCTGAGAACAAGGAAACTTTATATGCGGTATCCTGCCAGATCTTTCCTCACGTGTCTCTTCTGACTGGTCCGAATTTGTAACTTTTATAGTGACACTGAAATTGTAAATTTAGAGCTTTCCTGAGTTCTGTGAGTTGTTCTATGGAACACTGAGTCTGAGGCAGGAGTGGGAACCCCCAAGCTTGCAGCTTATGTCTGAAGTGAGGGCCATCTTGTGGGGGACTATGCCATTACCCTATGAAATGTGACTTAACTGGGGAGTCAGCAACAGAACTGCAGTGCATCTTGTCAGTAATTTCCTTAAACATATATGGACTAAACTGTTAAAAGTTGAAAAGAGGTAGCGGCAGAATGGATTAAAAAAATAAATAACCAAAACCATTATCCAATTATATGCTGCCTAAAAATAGACTCATTTTAGACCCAAAGACACAAATCAATTGAAAGCAAAAGAACAGCAAAAGATATTCATTGCAAAAAATAACCAAAAGACAGTCAGGATGGCCAGATTAATATCAGACAAGATACTTATTTGATTTATTTATTTTGCCTTTTTAGGGCCACCCATGGCATATAGAGCTTCCCAGCCTAGGGGTCGAACTGGAGCTACAGCTGCTGGCCTACACCAAAGCCACAGCAACGCCAGATCCAAGTCCTGTCTGCAATCTACACCACAGCTCACAGCAACGCTGGATCCTTAACCCATTGAGCAAGGCCAGGGATTGAACCTGCATCCTCATGGATACTAGTCAGATTCATTTCCATGAGCTACAATGGGAACTCCTCAGACAAAATACTTTAAACCCAAAATTGTTACAACAAATAAATATTATATTTTTATAAAAGAGTCAATCCATTTAGAAGCTATAAAAATATAAACACATATGCACTTGACAACAGAGCCCAAAAAGTTATGAAGCAAAAATCCATGTAATTGAAAGGAGAAATAGGCAAGTCTATAAGAACAGCTGGAGACTTCACTCCCTCACTTTAAATAATGGACCTACTATGGGAGCTTCCGTCATGGCTCAGTGGAAACGAAATCTGACCAGCATCCATGAGGATGCAGATTCGATCCCTGGCCTTGTGTTAAGGATCCAGCATCCCCGTGACCTGTGGTGTAGGTCGAAGACACAGCTCGGATGTGGCATTGCTGTGGCTGTGGTGTAGGCCAGCAGCTGTAGCTCCAATTCGACCCCTAGCCTGGGAACCTCCATATGACAGAGGGGCGGCCCTAAAAAGACAAAAAAAAAAAAAAAAAAAAAAAAAATCTACTAGGATGGCAATAACAATTTTTTTAAAAAAGCAAAGTAACAAGCATTAGTGAAGATGTGTAGAAATTGGAACTGTCATGCTTTGCTGTTAGAATGTAAAATGATACGGCCACTGTGGAAAAAAGTCTGATGGTTGGTCCCTCAAAAATATAAAGATAAAATTACCACAGGACCTAGTAATTATACATCTAGGTATATTCACAGAATAGTTGAAAACAGGTGTTCAAACAAAAACTGGCACACAAATATTCACAGAAACACTATGCACAACAGTCCAAAGGTGGAAACAACCTGAATGTCCATCAACTGATGGACAGGTAAATAAAATCTGATACATACCCACACAACAGAATATTATTTAGCCAAATAAAGGAATCAAGTATTGATACATGTTACATTAAGAATGAACCTTGGAGTTCCCGTCGTGGCGCAGTGGTTAACGAATCCGACTAGGAACCATGAGGTTGCGGGTTCGGTCCCTGCCCTTGCTCAGTGGGTTGACGATCCGGAGTTGCCGTGAGCTGTGGTGTAGGTTGCAGACGCGGCTCGGATCCCGCGTTGCTGTGGCTCTGGCGTAGGCCGGTGGTTACAGCTTCGATTCAACCCCTAGCCTGGGAACCTCCATATGCCGCGGGAGCGGCCCAAGAAATAGCAACAACAACAACAACAAAAAAAAGACAAAAAGACAAAAAAAAAAAAAAAAAAAAAAAAAAGAATGAACCTTGAAAACAGCACACAAAATGAAAGAAGCCAGACACAGAACGCCACAAAATACATAATTTCATTCATAGGAAACACCTATAAGAGACAAATCTATAGAGAGATTGGAAGCCAAGCACGATTACCAGGGACTGAGGGAAAAGCAGCGTGGGGAGTGACAGCTTCACGGGTACTGGGCTCCTTCGGGGGTGGTGAAACACCCCGGAACTACGAGTGGTGACAGTTACACAGCAGTGCGGATATACTAAACGCCTCTCAAGTGCATGTTTTAAAATGGCTAAAATAATAAGTTTTGTTATGTACAGCTTACCACAACACTTAAAAAATCTGTGCACATATACTTTTATTCATTGATTAAACCAGAAGCAAATACAGATAAAAAAATCCACCAAAAAAAAAAAAAAAACAAACTCAGGAGGACGTGTGCTACGCACCTGTTAGTGCTGCTGGTTTGGAGAGTGTACTGTACTGGTTCTGTGCAGATATCACACTCTGACGTGGACTCAGAGTTGGCGACGCAACGAGGGAGAGCTCCTCAATAATAACACTGCTTTTAGGGTGATTCTTGGGAAGCTCATTTAACCTTTGCTCTAATGAGTACTTTAAAAGGTCCAACTTCTGACTGGATTCATTAAATCTTGCTTGAGCCTTAAACAGGAAAGAGACAATGTTGTCACTGAAACAGTCATATACTTTGAATAATGTAGTAAGTTAAAATTTTTATTTAAAATTACTTCTGAAAGTGCTTTTCTGTCTGTCACTTTTCCTGAGCCAAGTAATTTCATTACGTTCTTTGCACCTTCTGCTACTGCAAACTCTATCCTAAAATGATGCCTTAATTCTTCCATTCGAAGTTCAAGAGGACTTATGACAGGTTTGGCTAGAGGGAGACAAAAAAACAAAAAAAAATAAAAAAAACAAAACTTAATTGAACCATCAACTTTCTAATATGTAATGATTAAAATTCAAGAAAAAGAAATGAAAACTTGTAACATTGACAGTCCCTGAAAGTCATAAACACTGAAGTAATTCTCAGTAGACACAATGTTAAAACACAGAACCTCTCATTTTAGCTACCGAACTCATAGATAAGAACTCAAGATTTAAAAAACACACACACACACAACATAATGCTTCCCCCTCCTTAATTTTGAACCACTGCTTCTTTCCTATATAAAGTGTATTTAGTACCATATATACCCCTAATAATAAGAATGACAATTTATCTCTGTTCCATCACCATTATCAAAAGCCAATTCATTGGTCTGGACTGCCTGAAGAATCTGCATTCGTATCACTTCTATTTTTGTCTTGCTGTCTTGGAGCAGTTGCTGAGCTGTGCCATGGAGTTTCCGATCCTATTAAAAATAAGTTTGAAAAGGTAAGCAGATAAACAGACAAATAAAACATTTTTATAACTTCTAAATAAGACCAAATGATATCAGCAAGTGAAAAACAGGGCCAAAAGAATACTGTAAGCACTATAATATATATACTTACAGATACATTTATTTTAAAAAGCCATCAAACTGATGACATGGTGATAACTAAGAAAAATAACTCCATCAGTTGAAAAGTTAGGGAGTAAATTACAGTGAATAAACTTCCCTCAAGTCTTGAGATGTCAGGAAAGGTCCTAAATTAAATGAAACAATGTTACTGTCCTACTTCCCAGTTTAGCTTCTGTAACACTGAATCACAAGACACTTCATGTTTCAGAAACTGTGGTGGGCAAAATAACACCTCATCCAAAGATGTCCATATCCTCATCTCTAAAACCTTGTGAATACGTTGCCTTACATGTCAAAGGAGAATTAAGACAGCAGATGGAATTAAGGGTGTTAATCACCTTAAACTACAGAGATTATCCTGGACTTTCCAGGTGGGCCAAAGGCTATAATCGCAAGGGTCCTTAAATGTAGAAAAGGAAGGCAGAAGAGGTCACATGAGAAGAACTGGAGCCACTGCTTTTGGCTTCAAAGACAGAGGAAGAGGGCCCTAAGCAAGAAATACGGGCAGGCTCTAGAAGCTGCAAAGAACAAGGAAACGAATTTTCTCCTACATCCTCCAAAATGTGAAATCCATTCCAGGCTTCTCAATTATAAAACTGTAACATAAGGAGTCCCCTGGTGGCTTAGCAGTTAAGGACTTGGCATTGTCACTGTGGTGGCTCAGGTTTGATCCCTGGCCCAGGAACTTCCACATGCCGCAGCTGTAGCCAAAAAGTAAACAAACTATAACATAATAAATTTGTGTTGTTTTAAGCCACTAAATTTATGAAAATTTATTACAGCAGCCACAGAAAACTACTACAGGAATTCTTCAAAAGTTTCATGAAACAAGTAACCGAAGTTAATGTAATCTTCTACTTATTTTAGTTGTCAAAGGCGTCAATCCACAAAAAAGGAAATAATAAGGAAAACTAAGCATCAAGTTAGGAAGCACTTATTTACAAGAAAGACCATTTTTTTTGCATATTATTTAAGCGCCTCTACTGTTTTCACTGAGGCAGTCAGTATTAATTTGGAAATAAAATAGCATACAGTCAAATCTATCTTTTCCAGGAGACTCAAAACTAGAACCGAGACAAGCATCAGAGGTGCAGCATCATTTCGACACGTCAAACGCACACACAACATACCATGACATTGAAGAAAGGGGAGGATGAAGATATGTGTGATGGGAGAGACAACAGAGCAAGGAAAAAAAAGTGAGCAGAAATATATCATGATAAACACCAAACTAGGTTACTATATAGTGGAGAAAAAGGCAGTTAGCAAATTTATGAATTTTTCTTTTCTCTCATCCTCCCAAGGTCAGTCATTTACGGAAGAACTTTGGTCAGATTTCATTCTTTATTAAATAAAATATTTAGATCTCACATTAAGGAGTTGGGCTTAGTTTACTACGTCCTTTAAATATCCATTTACAATATGAAGTGTGTAAATATACACACAATACTTTTTTTAAATTATGCTTTACGGATTCAAGCTTGAATTTGGTCTTTGTCTATGACTCATTATATGCACTTTTATGAACAGACCTATTTACTTTACAAATTTAAAATGAAAACACTTCTTAATTCTTCCTGCTATCCAATATTAGGAACATCAGACAAAGTGAAGATCTGAAATAAATTTTCTGTTTCTTTGAGACCAGATCAGAGTAAGAGGAAAAAAAAAACAGTGTTTCAAAACTCCTAATTTAATAGGACAAATAGGTTTCTTGAAGAAATTATATAAACAGGATACCACTCTAAAATACAGACCTTTTGTAAGCATTAAACTAAAATTATACACCTAGTACATGACTGGCATTAAATATTCTTTTAGAGGAATAAAAATAATGATTCTTACTTTAATGAAGTTTTAATATAAAAGTATAAATATTAAGTATTTATATAATACTATGCTTTTCAATTAAGCTACTTCCTATTTTGTTACTGTGTGAAAAGACAATAATTCTGTCATTTAACTTCTTTAGAAATATCTTTCTTAACTATTTCAATTCAACATGCAAAGAAAAGCATTTGCATTTCATTTTAAAAAGTGATTTTTTTTTCCACACAGATTTCTGGAAGATCTGCACAGATGTTTAAGCATGATAAAGGCTTTTAAAACTGACATTGGATGTGACCTATCAACGGTAATTTACAGTTACCACATGTCAATCTTATGCCTTCCACCACTCGATGAACTTTTATTGTCAGTTTTATGCATTCAGGCATTCAACATATTTCTTACTGAGAACCTCATATGTTCAAGGCAAGAGAAAAGGTAGATCCAAATATATGAAATGGTTTATATATTAGAGAAATACTTGCTTTTATGCTCCGACTTTTTTTTTTTTTTTGTCTTTTTGCCATTTATTGGGCTGCTCTCACGACATGTGGAGTTCCCAGACTAGGGGTCTAATCGGAGCTGTAGCCACCGGCCTACACTAGAGCCACGGCAACACGGGATCCGAGCCGCGTCTGCAACATACACCACGGCTCACGGCAATGCCGGATCTTTAACCCACTGAGCGAGGCCAGGGATCAAACCTGCAACCTCATGGTTCCTAGTCAGATTCATTAACCACTGTGCCACGACGGGAACTCCTTATGCTCTGACTTTGAGAGGATTTTTACACATATAGGTTGAACCAGATGAATATGCCAACATGTGACTGATTTTGAATTAAAAAAACAGCAATTTTATATGATTCACCTTAACAAAGTAATTAGCTATTAATAGTAATTAGCATTCTACATTCTACAAATGGTTATATTTCACATGTACAGTATTTTACAATTATAAATAAAAATAAAAGTTCCCATCGTGGCTCAGTGGTTAACGAATCCGACTAAGAACCATGAGGTTGTGGGTTCAATCCCTGGCCTTGCTCAGTGGGTTAAGGATCTGGTGTTGACGTGAGCTGTGGTGTAGGTTGCAGATGCGGCTTGGATACTGCGTTGCTGTGGCTGTGGCATAGGCTTGGCAGCTCTAGCTCTGATTAGACCCCTAGCCTGGGAACCTCCATATGCCGTGGGTGCGGCCCTGGAAAAGGCAAAAAGACAAAAACAAAATAAATAAATAATACATTTAATATTTTCAAATTAATTTTATGTTACAAAAATAACTTATTTTACAAGTCATAGTGCAATAATGGAACAGGTAAACTACACTATACAGACAGCTTGCGGAAATGAATAAACTGGAGTTCCCATGTGGTTCAACGGGTTGAAGATCCGGCACTGTCACTGTTATGGCTCTGGTTGCTGCTTTAATGTGGGGTCGATCCCTGGTCCAGGAACTTCTGCATGCCAGGGTGTGGCCAAAAATATAATTAAGTAAATAAACAAACAAGCCAATCATTACCTTTATTTTTCCACTACGTATTTATGGATTACTTTGCATGAGGTAAATGTTGTCACATCTAGTAAAAAATACAAAAGTTAATCAGGTAGAATGCTACCCTATAAAACTTAGAGTTTGAAGAATACAGATAATTATTGTATGTATCAAAATTTAAAAGTAGTCAAAGAAAAATTCAAAGGAAGATGATTATCAATTTTAGCTGAGGAATCCAGAAAAGGTTTTGTGAGCTGTTAATATAAATAAGATTGGAATGTGTCAAGTTTGGAAGATAAAGGAAAAGGAGGCCTGGATAGACAGGTACTTTCAAATGAGGGAAAGAAAAGTCTTAGAAACATTTTTAAAAAGAAAAAAAAAAAAAGTGCTCGAGGTTAAAAAGAACCCTGGATATTAATAAGTAGCTTGGTTTGTCATCTGAATCCATGAACAGGAATCATATCTTGAATATGTCTTATCAAACCCTCAGAGATTACTCTGAAAACCAAAGGTACTTAAGAGCCACGAGATTTACATTCTAATGTTGAAAATAAGCAATTGTGTAAATTATTACTTCAGGGAGTGGTAATGCAGTGAACAGGATTATTTTACACAGGATGACAACGAAGGGCTTGGTGAAGTGGTAGTTTTCTGAGCAGATTCTGTAATGAAGTGAGAAAGCCATCCAAGCGCTTGGGAGAAGATCTATCCAGGCAGAGACAGTGAATGCAAAGCTCCTGAGGTAAAAGTGGGCTTGCTCTGCCTGTTGGATAAAGAAGCCAATAAAGCTAGAGTATAATCAGAGAGTTTTAGAAAATAAGATGGGGGGTGGGCGGTAAATCGTGTGTGAATGTGCACAATCGCAGTTAAAAACTCTGGATTTTGTTCTAAAGTTGTTAGGAAGTCACTGGAGGATTTTGAACAAGAGTGTGAAAATATCTGATGTGCATTTTGAAAGGACACCTCTGGGTATATAACACGTTCTCGGGTAGTAATCTTATCACACAGAATCCCATAACCAGAGCTCTGAAGAGGACTGGACTGCCAAGCGGCATTAATCATGCCTATCCCTAAATCTGCTCCTCATGAACTCCCCATCGTCGTGAAGGACACCACCATTCATCAGTCTGTGCACATAACCAATCCAAGAATCATCTTCGATTCTTTCTTCTTCCTCATATCCAGAGACCACATATTTATTCTGCCAAAACTGCCTGATTCTGTCTTCTTTGCTTTCATTGCTGTTACAAGAGGCAGGAAGCACGTTTACCCTGGACCACTACAAAAGCCTACTGAAGCCTGCTCCTGTAGACTTGACCCTCTCTCACTAATTCTTCGAGTCTGAGGAAAATGGATGTGAACTTTCTAAACTTCAATCTGATCATGTATTTTCTCTGCTAAAAGTCTTTCAGTAAAGCCATATAGCTTATACGATATCTGGGCTTATATCTCAATGGTTACTATCAGAAGTGCATCCTACCTGCCTACCCTCAGGTATGCCAGATACAAAACTCAGCAAAAGCTTCTGCTGTAGCCACAAGCAGGCACTTCCATACCTTAGAGCAAGCCTCTTCATTCCACAGTTCCTTACCCGGCATCTCTGTGTTTACCCATATCACCAACTCTACAAAGGAATTCCTTCTCTCTCTCTTTTTTTTTTTTTTTTTTTTTTTGTCTTTTCTAGGGCCGCACCTGCAGCATATGGAGGTTCCCAGGCTAGGGGTCTAATCAGGGCTGTAGCTGCCGGCCTACACCAGAGGCACAGCAACGTGGGATCCAAGCCGCATTGGTGACCTACACCACAGCTCATGGCAACGCCAGATCCTTAACCCACTGAGCAAGGCCAGGGATCAAACCTGCAACCTCATGGTTCCTAGCTGGATTCGTTAACTACTGAGCTATGACGGGAACTCCAATAATTCCTTCTTAAACTCCAAATCATCCTTCAGATCTTACATTAAGACTTCAATTATTTCTTCTGGCAGTTAAGTGATTCTTCTCCACTGTGCTTCTTAAGTAACTTGCACACATCAATATTATATATTTTTATTATTTACATGTGAGATCTGCTTTTTAGACAGTGGGTTTCTTGAAAGCAAGATGTTATGTGAGTACCTACTACATATGAGGCACCATCTTTATTATATTCATACTTCAGAACCCAGCATAATAGTTATCAAACTGTTAAGTCCTTAATAAATAAATATCCCCCCTAACTTCAATTTACAATTTTCCTTCGTCTCCTAAAAATACACTTTGTCCCTTTGAAAGGTTTAAAGATGAGAGACTGTGTCTGGTAATATGCTTGGACCTCCACTTGACCCTTCTCAAGTTAATGAATCTCCAAATTTAAAATAAAAGGCTACTGTAAATCATCTATTTGTTTTAGCAGGCTCCTTACAGCCCTGTTCATTTTGGACCTGTGGTTATTCTAAGGCATCTGATTTACTTTTAATACATCCATAAACCTGTTAAATTTGGGGAGGGAGACTGGTTAGAGACCAGTTTAAGAATATGGTGAAACTTAAGGCCCTCTTATTTATCTGTCTATTAACACGCACATTCATTTTGCCTGTAACTTCAAAGGGTTCACGAACCTCTCAATCTAATCCATCAATTCTAGGTTAAAAACCTTGCTCTAGAGGGTGTTTTAATTTTAAAACACTTGGCATAATGTGATGCATTCACAATTCCAAGAACACAGCATCCGCCTTAGAAAAAGAAAAAACTCCAGAATAACATTTGATACAAATTAAACAAGTAAAAAAACCCCTAGGAGTCCCCAATGAGGCGCAGCAGAAACAAACCCGACTAGGATCCACGTGGATGCGGGTCCAATCCTTGGCCTCGCTCCGTGGGTCAAGGATCCAGCATTGCCATGAGCTGTGGTGCAGGTTGCAGACACAGCTCGGATCCCATGTTGCTGTGGCTGTGATGTAGGCCGGCAGCTGTAGCTCTGATTCAACCCCTAGCCTGGGAACTTCTATTTGCTGCAGGTGCAGCCCTAAAAAAACAAGCAACAAAAACCAAAACCCACCTCTACCATGCCAGAATAAATGCTCAAAGTTAGGGAGGCAGAATACCATCAAGGATCATGCCATGTATATAATACATCAAGCAGGAACAAATACATGTCTCTAGAAATAATTTGGAAATTCTTTTGAAATATGGCATACAATCCAACTAGTTCTTATAACTAAGCTTAAACATATTATTTATAACATACACATATTTGCCTCTTTGCAGCATCTTCACCAATTTCATTTGGGTGAGTAGGCAGGATACCTGGCTCCAAGGATTCCCACTGTTCCCTTCCCTCCACCCCGTTCCAAATTCTTCCTGAACTAAAAAAAAAAATCTTTTATTCTGAAATCATTTAGGAAATGTCTATTATTACACGGAAGAAACTGATCTGCAGAGACAAAAATCTTTAAGATAAGCGATTGAAAGTAGAAGGTAGATTTTTATAATAAATCCACCTCTCCAAGACTTTTAGAAATTATGAAACTATTGAACCTTAGTTTGGAAAGAACCTTATCTGACTCGAGTTTAGTCATTCCTACCACTTTTTCTCCCATGTTATACCTCAGGACAAGGATACTGCCCCATGAGTAACAACTGCTCCCATAACAGTGATTTTCAATTAGGAGTTACACGCCCACATGCGATCCCCCAGGAACCAAAGATATCATCCCAACAGTCACCAGTGATAGAACCGCATCTCTTCTCATTCGTCCTTTCTTAAAGACCTGCATGTGGTGACGGAAAACTCACCAGAGCCCACATGTTTTAAAACAAGTTTGTTGTTTTGGAATAATTCTAGATGTATAGAAAAGTTACAAACATGGAGAGCTCAGACAATTTTACCCATCAATTTTTTCATTGATTGGTCTTGGTAGAAATAAGCAATTTTTAAAATTTACTTTAGAAATCTTTTATTTTCAACTTGTGTTATTGCCAATACTTAGAAATTTGGAGGCTAGAATGGCCTCAGAAATCACAATACAGTGCTTCAACAGCAAAATCACCAAAAAACACAAAAACACAAAGAATGCAGTCCTAAACAGACCGTGAAAAGGTACTTGTTCACAGTGGAAGAGAGCACACCCGAAGACGGTCCTCTTCCTCCTCGGCTTGAACACCTGCATCGGATGACTCAGATTTTTACCAACTGCGCACTGCCCACGACTGGCTGTGACAGTGCCATTGAGCACTATGCTGAGTTTCAAATCAACACCAGCAGGCAGGCTAACTTACAAACGCGGAATCTGTGGGTAATGGCGACTGACTCTACACACCGACACCGATTTACTGTACTTACCTTAGAAGATCCATTTGAATACATCTGTATCATGTTCTCCGCACCCTGCTTTACTTTAAGTTCTATATCCAGTTGTTTTTGTAAGGCCATCAGTCTATTATTGCTGGTGGAACAACGGGGGTCACTACTGGGAGTATCTGGAGTCCTTGGACAATCTGTAAATGAAACGGCAGATTAAAAATTATTTACTAAGCTGCTGCTTAAGATTGGCAGCTGATATTTTCAAAAAAATAAAGAATTATAAGGTTTGAGACAAACTTGAAGTCACTTAAATGGAATCACCTTATGCGTACAGATAACACGAGAGCTCAAGACACGAAAACATGCAAGGAGAACTGCAGGACCACCTGATAGAGACGCCATAAAAGTGACGACACTGAGTCTAAAACTGAGTTGGGGAGTTCCCGTTGTGGCGCAGTGGAAACGAATCCGACTAGTATCCATGAGGTTGCAGGTTCAATCCCTGCCTCGCTCAGTGGGTTAAGGATCCAGTGTTGCCATGAGCTTTGGTGTAGGTCGCAGACACGGATTGGATCCCGAGCTGCTGTGGCTGTGGTGTAGGCCAGCAGCTGTGGCTCTGATTTGACGCCTAGCCTGGGAACCTCCATGTGCCACATGTACGGCCCCAAAAGGCAAAAAAATAAATAAAAAATAAAAGACGAAACTGAGTTAGATCACTGCCCAAAATTTTTCCAACACTAATTACTTTAAAATTAAATCAAATCAACTTGACTAGTCTATTCAACAATTAAACTAAATTCCCTACCTATTAGCTGATGTGTTAGAGATGAAAGCATACTCTAACATTACACAAATTCTACTAAAGTAATTCTCTGTAAATAGGACAAAGGGTACTTCAAATACAATGCCAGCATTAATTCATAGTAACCTAAATGTATGCATAAAAGCCTTAACAATTTATTTTCTACTATGATGACAGGGGCTGTAGGAAGGCTAAAAATTCAAGTCCACTGCTTCTCATAAAACATACTGTGGTGCTTCTATTTTGGGAAAAAACAAAAACAAAACCAAAAAGCTCCAAATAAAACATTTAATCATTTCAACAATCTATTATTATTGTTGAAATACTTCTAATAATTCTACCATCTATCTAAAATTCTTCATATTCAAATTCATTATTTTATGTTTTATCCACACCAGGTCCCTTACTTATTAAAAAAAAAAAAAAAAAGAAGATTAGGGTACTAGAGCTGAATTAGTTATAAGTAACTTGGAAATTACCAGAAATTGCCTAAATTGCAAGGCACTTAACTTTTGTGCTTCAGGGTCCCCTTCTCTCATCTGCAATAAAAAAATGAAATGACTAACCAATTTTAATTAATATGTTTTATATTTGGTTTTATATTTCTTTTAAAAAATTACTAGTTCAAAAACATTTAAATATAATTTGTTAATTTACTTAGACATACAGTTGCTATGCGAGATACTTACATAAAATAATACCATTTTATCATTTACATACACTTTATAAAGTGTAAGTCCTGATCTAAGTGCTTTATTGACTCATTAATCTCACGACATGAGTATCACGCCTTATTACAGAAGAGAAAATTAGGGTACAGGGAGGTTAAGAAGCTTGCCCAAGGTCATACAGCTGGTAAGTCAGTTCTGTTCCAAAGTCTAGCTTAATAATGGCTGTGCCATGCTGCCTGTGCCATTTACAGGCCTTGTAAACAGCCACACTAGACTGTGCATGTGCGTGTACCCTCACATATATGGCGGTATAATTACACACACGCAAATATGTGTATGCACACATATTAAGTCTTAAAATAACCTTTGAACAGATATTATCTACTTTCACACATCAGGAAATAGGTAAAGCTACACAGCTATTAACTAGGATTCATGTTCAAAACACGTTTCTATTGTAACAAATTCCTCAAATTACAAATGAGCTTCTAGAAAGGCTGATTGTTGTAAAAGTGACATATTCTTATAGAAAACTGATATAAATGGGAGATACATTTTCAATCACGCACACAAAAGAACTACTTGATGCATTGCTCTGGAGAGAATATCTGCCCCCCACAATTCTCATGATGAAGCTCTAATGTGTGGGTACTTGGACGTGAGGCCTTTGGAAGGTAATTAGGTTGCAGGGCGAGGCCGTGGTGAGAAGCCGCTGTCTGCGAGCCAGCAGGAGGGCAAATCACCAGGACTGTGACCGCGCGGCACCTGGATTTCAGAGTCTGCGGCCTCCAGAACTAGGAGAAATAAATCTCTGTTGTTTGGGCCAGCCAGCCTATGGTGTTTTGTTAAAGCAGCCTAAGCTAGGACATACAGATATTTACACACACACACACACAGACACTACAGTGGTCGTGCCTGGGTTTGAATCTCAGTTTCTGCACTTAACCAGTACCAACCATGTGACACGGAATGATTTACTCAGCAGTTCAGTGCTGCATTCCCCTCGGTTGATAAATAGAGGAAGTAGCATCTACCCCACTGGATTATTGTGATTAAATATGAGTAAAAAGCTTAGAAAGGGCACGCTGCACAGTAAATATTCAATAAACATTAACTAGCAGTGGTCACGGCACAAGTGCCAAGGTCTCCGTTGAGCCCACAGGTGGACTGCACATTACAGCAGAGACTAAAACGTGTACTCAGACCTGTGAGCAGCTTGGTTTTCCAACCCCCTCCTTCCTGATTTTTTTTTTTTTTAAACAAATGACACAACATTCTTGGGGGAAACTGATCACACAAAATTTGATATATAAAGTTAATTTATAGCAAGCACATTTTAAAAGCAGGCCTTCAGTTGAGAAAGTATGGAAATGTGTTGTCTGCAAAACACTTGATGGTGTTGAGCCTAGGATGCGAAAAAGAAAAGATTCTTGCCTAAACATTTAAACAACTGCCTACGAAAGAAGTCGTCCATTTATTATCTTCTCATGGGGAAAAGAATTAGAGCCACGGGGTAAAGGTGAGATCAAAATTTTCATCATAGGATAAAGAGGAATTCCTTACATTTTGAGTTATCTAACAGTAAACTGGTTTGCCTTAAAATGTAATAAAATGCCTCCTCTCTGGAGGCGTTGACACAGACACTAGATTACAATCTGTTAAAGACACGTATTAGAAATTCTTGCACATCAAAGCAGGTTTTCTAAGACACTGAAGTAGCCATCGATTCTATCAGTCTATGACAGAATCATATTACACTACGATATTATAGTATTACAATAATACTGTAATATTGTAATATCTAACACTTTTCATGGAAAAGTATGTCCTCAGTTTTAATTAGAATTTTAAGAACATAAGAAATAATGATTAAGAGTCTGGGCTCTTGAGGTCAGAATACCTGGGTTAATATCCTGTGACTGTTACTTACTGGTGTGTGGTTTTGATGTGGTTTTGATCAAGTACTTAATATCTCTGTGTTGAAGTTATCTAACCACAAATTTGGGGATTACTGTGACGATAAAGCCTGTATAGTGTTTATGCCAAAGTGTAGGGCTCAATAAAATTACACATCAGAACTCTGTTAAGCAGCTGTTATTTCTACCATCTAATCTTCAACTCACAAAGGTTTGTAACATAATCTCACTTAACAAATTTAAAAAAGCAAACTCGGGGAAGTTAAGTAATTTGCAAAAATCACAAAAATATGCCAAACCAGAAATTTAACTTTAGATATGTCTTGTTTTAAAAGCCCACTTTTTACTTATTTAGAAATCAGAGAAACACTTTGCTGTCTTCCTTAGAGCTCACCTATTATCCCTTTTAGCCTGCTACTTTACTTTTCTCTAGTTTTGTCTTTTTTAAAATATATGTATTTTTATATAATTTTTAAAAGGTTACGTTTCATTTACAGTTATTACAAAATATTGGCTCATTCCCTGTGCTGCATGGTAAGGATGTAAGGCTATAGCACTCCCAAGAGTGCACAGCATCCACATCCCAACATCTAGGTTGCCCTCCCCCCATCCCACTAGAGAGAACCACTAGTTTGTTCTGTGAGTCTGCTTCTTTTATGTCATATTTACTAGTTTTTCGTATTTTTAAGATTCCACATATAAGCAATATTATTTATTGCTTTTAGTATTTATCTTTCTCTGACGTATTTCACTTAGCTTAATGCTCTCCAAGTCCATTTATGTTGCTGCTTATGGCAAAACTTTCATCCATTTTATGGCTGAGTAGTATTCCATTGGATACGAATTACCATAGCTCCCTCATCCATTCATCTGTGGATGGGCAAAAGTGCTTCTGTGTCTTGGCAACTATAGAGAATGCTGCTACGAACACTGGGGTGCATGCATCTTTTTCAATTGGCGGGGATTTTTGGATATATATACCCAAGAGTGGAATTCCTGGGTCAGAGTTCTTTTAGTTTTTAAGAAACATCCATATACTGTTATTTCCACAATGGCTGCATCAGTTTACACTCCCACTAACAGTATATGAGGGCTCCCTTTTATCAACATTTGTTATTTGTAGACTTTCTGATGACATCATTCTGAGGTGTGATACCTCGCTGTGGTTTTGATGTATACTGAGCATCTTTTCATGTGTCTACTGGTCATCTACATTTCCTCTTTGATAAAATATCTATTGAGTTCTTTTGACCGTTTAAAAAAATTTTTTTAACGTTGAGTTGTATGAGCTGTTTACGTATGTTGGATATTAATCCCTTGCATTTACAAATATTTTCTCCCCTCAGTAGGTTGTCTTTCTGTTTCATCAATTGTTTCTTTTGCAGTGCAAAACCTTTTAATTATGTCCTATTTATTTATTTTTTGATTTTAATTTTTTCCTATTTGTTCATTTTTGATTTCTTTTACATTAGGAGAGGAATCTATCTATCTATCTATCTATCTATCTATCTATCTATATATATATATTGCTAGCAATTAAGGATTCTGGAGGCTGCAGAGTGGTCTGAAAAAATATACTGCTTTGATTTATTTCTTCAAAGAGTGTTCTGCCTATGTTTTCCTCTAGGAGTTTTAAGGTTTATGGTCTTACATTTAAGTCTTTAATCCATTTTGAGTATATTTTTATACATGGTCTGTTAGAGAATATTCTAATTTCATTCATTTACAAGTAGCTGTCCACCACTTACTGAACGAACTGTCTTTTCTCCAATTATAATCTTGCACCCTTTGTCACAGATTAACTGACCATAGTGTGTGGGTTTATTTCTGGGCTTTCTCTCATGTTCCTTTGATCTATGTGTCTGTTTTGGTACCACTACCATACTGTTTGGATGCTTTGTAGCATTCTGAAGTCAGGTAGCTTGATCCCTCCAGCATTGCTCTGTCTCAAGATTGCTTTGGCTATTTGGGTCTTTTGTGCTTCCACGTAAAATTTTAAATTATCTGTTCTAGCTCTGTGGAAAATGTCATTGGTATTTTGATGGGAATTGCACTGAATCTATAGATTGCCTTGGGTAGTATGGTCATTTTAACAATATTGCTTCTTCCAATCCAAGAACACGGTACATCTTTCCATCTGTTTGTGTCGTCTTCAATTTCTTTCATCAGCATCTTGCAGAATAGATTTTTTGCCTCTGTAGGCAGGTTTATTCTTAGGTATTTTAATCTTTTTGATGCAGTGGTAAATGGGATTATTTCCTTAATTTCTCTTTCCAATATTTGATTTAGTGTATAGAAATGCAACAGATTTCTGGAGTTCCCTTCATGGCTCATTGGTTAATGAACCTAACTATTATCTATGAGGACATGGATTTGATCCCTGGTCTTGCTCAGTTGGTTAAGGATATGGTGTTGCCATGAGCTGTGGTGTAGGTCACGGCTACAGCTCAGATTGGACTCCTAGCCTGGGAACCTCTATATGCCACGGTGTGGCCCCAAAAAAGGCAAAAAGAAAGAAATGCAACAAATTTCTATATATTAATTTTGTATTTTGCAACTTTATCAAATTCATTGATGTGTTCTAGTAGTTTTCTGATGATGTCTTTTTTACTGTCTTTTTGCCTAGGGGTCCCAGGCTAGGGGTCGAATCGGGGCTGTAGCCGCCAGCCTGCACCAGAGCCACAGCAATGCCGGATCCAAACCACATCTGTGACCTACACCATAGCTCAAGGCAACGCTGGATCCTTAACCCAGTGAGCGAGGCCAGGGATGGAACCCATAACCTCATGGTTCCTAGTTGGATTCGTTAACCACTGAGCCATGACGGGAACTCCCTGATGGCGTCATTAAGATTTTCTACGTATAGCAGCATGTCATTGGCAAACAGTGACAGTTTTACTTCTTTTTCAATTAGATTCCTTTTCTTTTTTTCCTGATTGCTGTGGTTAGGATTTCCAAAACTATGTTGAATAAAAGTGGCAAGAGGTGGCATCCTTGTCTTGTTTCTGATCTTAGAGGAAACACTTTCAGCTTTTCATCACTGAGTAAGGTGACAGGTTATGGGTTTGTCATGTATGGCCTTTATTATATTGAGGTATATTTGATCTACACCCATTTTCTGGAGAGTTTTAATCATAAATGGATGATGACCTTTATCAAAAGCTTTTTCCTACATCTATTGAGATAATCATTTTGTTTTATTATTTTTTTATTAATGTGGTGTATCATACTGATTGATTTACAGATATTGAAAAAACTGGGAAAAATTCCATTTGATCATGGTGTATGATTCTTTTTTTTTTTTTTTTAGGGCTGCATCCATGGCATATGGAAGTTCCCAGGCTAGGGGATCGAATTGGAGCTAGGAGCTTCAGCTACAACATGGGATCTGAGCCATGTCTGCGACCTACACCACAGCTCACAGCAACTCCAGATCCTTAACCCACTGAGCGATCAAACCCACATTCTCATGGATATTAGGTGGGTTCATTAACTGCTAAGCCACAACTGGAACTCCAAGGTGTATGATTTTTTTTAATGTATTATTGGATTTGGTTTGCTAGTATGTTGTTGAGGATTTTTCATCTACTGTTCATTAGTGAAACTGGCCTGTGTTTTTTTTTTTTTTTCTTTCTTTTTTTTTTCTTTTCCCACTGTACAGCAAGGGGATCAAGCTATCCTTACATGTATACATTACAATTACAGTTTTTCCCCACCCTTTCTTCTGTTGCAACATGAGTATCTAGACATAGTTCTCAATGCTATTCAGCAGGATCTCCTTGTAAATCTATTCTAAGTTGTGTCTGATAAGCCCAAGCTCCCGATCCCTCCTGCTCCCTCCCCCTCCCATCAGGCAGCCACAAGTCTTTTCTCCAAGTCCATGATTTTCTTTTCGGAGGAGATGTTCATTTGTGCTGGATATCAGATTCCAGCTATAAGTGATATCATGTGGTCTTTGTCTTTCTGGCTCATTTCACTCAGGATGAGATTCTCTAGTTCCATCCATGTTGCTGCAAATGGCATTATGTCATTCTTTTTTATGGCTGAGTAGTATTCCATTGTGTATATACACCACATCTTCCGAATCCAATCATCTGTCGATGGACATTTGGGTTGTTTCCATGTCCTGGCTATTGTGAATAGTGCTGCAATGAACATGCGGGTGCATGTGTCTCTTTTTTTTTTTTTTTTTTTTTGTCTTTTTGTCTTTTTTGTTGTTGTTGTTGTTGTTGTTGCTATTTCTTGGGCCGCTCCCGCAGCATATGGAGGTTCCCAGGCTAGGGGTGGAATTGGAGCTGTAGCCACCGGCCTACGCCAGAGGCACAGCAACGCGGGATCCGAGCCACGGGATCCGAGCCACGTCTGCAACCTACACCACAGCTCACGGCAACGCCGCATCGTTAACCCACTGAGCAAGGGCAGGGACCAAACCCACAACCTCATGGTTCCTAGTCGGATTCGTTAACCACTGCGCCACTACGGGAACTCCATGTGTCTCTTTTAAGTAGAGTTTTGTCCGGATAGATGCCCAAGAGTGGGATTGTGGGGTCATATGGAAGTTCTATGTATAGATTTCTAAGGTATCTCCAAACTGTTCTCCATAGTGGCTGTACCAGTTGACATTCCCACCAACAGTGCAGGAGGGTTCCCTTTTCTCCACAGCCCCTCCAGCACTTGTTATTTGTGGACTTATGAATGATGGCCATTCTGACTGGTGTGAGGTGGTGTCTCATGGTAGTTTTGATTTGCATTTCTCTTATAATCAGCGATGTTGAGCATTTTTTCATGTGTTTGCTGGCCATCTGTATATCTTCTTTGGAGAAATGTCTATTCAGGTCTTTTGCCCATTTTTCCATTGGTTGATTGGCTTTTTTGCTGTTGGGTTGTATAAGTTGTTTATATATTCTAGAGATTAAGCCCTTGTCCATTACATCATTTGAAACTATTTTCTCCCATTCTGAAAGTTGTCTTTTTGGTTTCTTTTTGGTTTCCTTTGCTGTGCAAAAGCTTGTCAGTTTGATGAGGTCCCATGGGTTTATTTTTGCTCTAATTTCTATTGCTTTGGGAGATGTTTTTCTTTTTCTGTGAGTTTGGGAGTATTCTTTTCTCTGCAATTTCTGGGAATAGCTTCAGAAGGATAGGTGTTAACTCTTCTCTAAATGTTCAGGAGAATTCACTTGTGAGCCCATATGGTTGTGAACTTTTGTTTGCTGGAGGTATTTTAATTACTGGTTCAATTTCAGTACTGGTAATTGGTCTATTCATTTTTCTATTTCTTCCTGGTTCAGACTTGGGAGATTGTACCTTTCTAAGAATCTGCCCAGTTCTCGGTTTTATTTCTTATAGGTTATGGTAAGTTACAGTACTTTATAAAGCATGGTTGCCAGTGTATCTATTAAACACTTTTCTTCAAAGTAAAATATATTTCAAAACAGGGGTAACCAGAAATCCCCTTTAATATTCTTTTCATGTTAAAAAAAAAAGGCAATTAAAAAACTGTGTAAGATGAAATTATTCTTCCACATTGAGAACCACCTTTAAATTATAAAAGCAAATGATACATCTACTCTAAAACACATAATTTGCTACTAAAAAACTAAAAACAAAAAACTATATCCCATGCTTACAACTAATGACAAATCGGGAGTTCCCATCATGGCGCAGTGGTTAACGAATCCGACTAGGAACCATGAGGTTGCGGGTTCGATCCCTGGCCTCGCTCAGTGGGTTAAGGATCCGGCGTTGCCATGAGCTGTGTGTGGTGTAGGTCGCAGACATGGCTTCGATCCCCCATTGCTGTGGCTCTGGCGAAGGCCGGTGGCTACAGCTCCGATTCAACCCCTAGCCTGGGAACCTCCATATGCTGCGGGAGCGGCCCTAGAAAAGGCAAAAAGACAAAATAAATAAATAAATAAATAAATAAAAAAGACTAATGACAAATCTCTATTTGCAGCATCTATTGCTATCATTACCAAATCAGCTTTGGGCAGCGGGTAGGGTAAGGGCGGCATTGCAAGAACTGCTCATGCTTCCAAACTTCTAACCATTACCGTACAACATAAAATTCATGTCATACAAATTCAATAAAAATGCTTTAATATAATATTTACATATTAGATCAAAGAGGTCCCAAAAAAACCCTGCCTTCATAACTAGGCATTAGAGACCTTATGCCGACTAGCTCTAAGCTAACTTTGCATTACTATTTTTCTCTCAAATTTTAAGTTATGTTAAAAAAGTTTTTTAATCTTTCTATCTCTGAAAAACACAATGTACCTGCCTTCTTACATACTACTGTTAACTCAGGCATTACCTTCTCCAGGAAACCTTCTCTAGCCATCCCACAATCTGGTAAGGCATCCTTTCCAACATGTCTTCAAAGCATATTCTCCCTCTGTTGAAATCTGTAATATACACTATTATAATGACCAACTTTATGTATCTGTTTTCCCTCTAATAATAATATGTACCTTGATGGCTGGAACTTTTTCTTAACTATTTTAATGGATGAGTTTAACAGCAGATTAGATATAAAAAACCCAGCAGATGAGGACTGAAAAACAATTAAGTTTAGAAAGAGCAGAAGGAGAAAACATCAGAAAAGGAGACGTTAAGAGACAGAAGACAAAATTTTTAGAATTTATGAAAGACATCAATCCACAGATTTCAAGACACCTGATCAACTTCACCCAGAAATATACAGAAAGAAAGAAAAAAAATACACTTGGAACTAGTAGTTAAGTGAGTCCTGGAGATCTAATGTACAGCATAGTAATTATTGAAAAAATACTGTAAACTTCAAAGGTGCTAAGTTAAGAGACCAGATCATAAGTGTTCCCACCACAAAACAGAAATGACAGCCATGTGACAGAGGTATCAGCCAATGCTACGGTGATAACCATGCTGCAATATAAAATGTCTCAAACCAACAAGATGCACCCTTAAACTTATATGATGTTATGTGTCAATTATTTTAATAAAAATAATCTCAAAAATTTTACTTATCAAACCTTTTGTGATGCAGCTAAAGCAATACCTAGAGGACACTGATAACCCTTGAATGCATATACTGGAAAAAAAGAATACATTTAAAGTGTTAAGCATCTGTCTTAGTTTTAAAAAAGCCTAGGAGTTCCCACTGTGGCTCAGTGGTTAATGAATCCAACTAGGAACCATGAGGTTGCAGGTTCAATCCCTGGCCTTGCTCAGGAGGTTAAGGATCCGGAGTTGCCATGAGCTGTGGTGGAGTTCAGACATGGTTCGGATCCCACATTGCTGTGGCACTGGCGCAGGCCGGCGGCTACAACTCCGATTAGACCCCTAGCCGGGGAACCTCCTCCATATGCCATGGGGAGCGGCCCTAAAAAAGGCAAAAAGACAAAAAAAAAAAAAAGGGCTTAATAACTTCAAAAATAGGTAAAAGTAATAAATATTGGGACAGGGATTACCAAAATAGAAACAAATACGCAAAAATAAAAAGGATCGGTAAAGCTAAATTATTTTTTTGTGATGAGGGAAGACTAATAATATGACATCTTGGAAAAGTGGTTAAGAGAAATGGAGAATGTACCAATATTAGGAATGAAAGAGGGAATGTCACCACAGATACATACAGATTTTGAATAGATAATACAAAAATATCATAAATTATGTCAATAACTTTGAAAATTATATAAAATGGAAAACATCCTAACAATTTCACAAAAATAACTCAAGAAGAAATAACCATTACCTATAAAACTCAAAGGTCTAGAAGACACCTTGAATGAATTACAGCATTGGAGAATATTTGTTATCTTTAAGTACCTGCTACTGCAGCTTGACTAACTTAATTCCTGAAGCTCAATCTCCTTCTCTCTCACCTAAAGTAAGAGGCAGGTTAAGAGGAAAAAAAAAAAACAACGTTTCTCAGACCAGGCACAGTCCCGGAGCGGGAGGAAGTGATGAGTGCATACGCTGCGTGAGACCCAACCCCAGGGCAGATAGATGCAGACATCTGTATCTCTGTGCTTCTGGGAAGGCTTTTGCTTTTCTGAACAAGAGACTGTTAGGCTCTCATCCACCTGGTGAAATAAAGCTTGAATTTTAATAAGAGCCCAAGAAAAGGTCTAAAAACTCCTAAAAAGCAGGCCATCAGATGAGGAAAAACATGATTAAAGGCAAGACGCTCAAAAGTTTTCATTCACAGTGGCTGAATTATCTGTTGACTTGCTTTTGGTTTGGGGTGACTGGGGGAAGGGAAATGGATATTCTTTTAAAATTCCTATTGCTTTCATACAAGATTGAGGCAGGAAATCATATGATCTATGTGGTCCCCCAAAACTATGTTTAAATTTCATTTTAATTGGCCCCAGGTCGATACTGTTTTCAGGCATCATATACAAACAAAAACAAACCCTCTTTGAAAGAAGGCACTTTAAATCCAGACTAAAAGTAACTCCCACAGATAAAGTTCTAGTGAAAATGCACACGTAATGAGAAATCCCAAAGCTCAGGCAGAAAAAAAAGAAAAAAATGCATCACGAGTGAGAGAAAACTACAAGCACAGCAAAGAATTCATTTGCTGTCATTATACAACACAAAATGTGAAAAAGTGCATTTAATATGTAAAATTAAATAGAAAAAAGTTTCAAAAGAATGACTAAAATAAGAGACTATCAAAAATTACCAAGAGTAACAAATAAAACTTGTAGCATTAAAAACACACATGCCCACACACAGTTATAAACACAAGTCAAAAGTAGTCAAGAGCAAAGAGGACAGAAAGCATGAGAGCAGCATGCATCTACCCAGAGCTCCAAAAATTAAATCAGGTGCAATATTCAAAGAGACAGGGCTAAGAATTTCCCATAATCAATGACACAGGAATCTCAGACTAAGGACCCCCAACACATCCCAAACACATGAGTGCCAGGAAATCCACACCATCACGTCCTCAAAGAGTGAACTCTGCAGGCGAGGAGCTTCTGAAAGACAACCCAGGAGGAAAGGCCGAGCACACGCACGGTTTTAGACTGGCAGCTGGCTTCTCAACAAGGGGAGCCAGAGACATAAACTAATAGTTTCCAGGTGCCGAGAGAAAACAAATGTCAACCTAGAATTATGCATCAGGGGAAACATCATTCTGAAGTATACACCTTCATGGAAAAAAAAAAAAAAATGATTCTAGAAGGAAGGTCTGCGAAGCATGAAGAAAAGGTAAACAGGAGTTCCCGTGTAGCTCAGCAGTAACAGGCCTGACCAATATCCATGAGGTTGAGGGTTCGATCCCCGGCCTCACTCAGTGGGTTGAGGATCTGGCGTTGCCATGAGCTGTGGTGTAGGTCACAGATGCAGCTTGGATCCTATGTTGTTGTGGCTGTGGTGTAGGCCGGCAGCTGCAGCTCCAATTCAACCCCATCCTGGGAACTTCCATATGCCGTGGGTGTGGCCCTAAAAAGCCAAAAGGAGAGAGAGAGAGAGAAATGGAGAACAAAGAAAAGTATAAACACATGGGTAATTGTAACCAACACCGACTACATAAACAGTAATAATGAGATCTAATTTGTGGAACTGAAGGTAAACTGACAGCACTAGAATACGAACAACCATGGCACAGAAGTAGAGTGAAGCAAACTGCGGTTACATTACTCCAGGTTTGCTCTATAGTAGGGAAGAGGGTATACCACTCAGGGTCTGGCTGACAAACAGAAACCACACCAGGTAATCTGAACAAAGGGAATTCAACTCAGGAAACGGGTTACACCACACATATTCAGGTATTGCACCAAGGACTTGAGAAAAAAATAGTGAAAAAAAATCCTTTCCTCCAAGCTCCGAGTTCAGTACAACCTGCACACACAACAGCATGTATGTCTGCATCAACAACGTCAAGGATACGGACAAGCTGAGAGAACCACATATACAGTCACTAGATTCTGCCCATCTACACACACACACACACAACGTGTGAAAATCAGATTTGGAAGGACTAGTGGAGGCCAGATTATATGAAGGTCATCTCTGTAAAGCTACATATTTGTACTGTATTCTGAGGGGCTTGGAGAGCCACTGAGGTTTAAAGCAAGAAACTAAAACAATCAAATCTGAATACTAGGTAAAAAATGCTGGCAACAGTGTTTAGGCTGGACTAGAAAAACACTGACCTTGTAGGCTTGGGCATTTTGGCAGTAACAACGGAGAGGAGATGCAGATTTGAAATCTATGTCAGAGGGAGAATCCATAGGGCTTGGTGACCTGACGTACACCGGAAAGTGAAAAGTAAAAAGAAAGACATCTGCAGTAAAAGTCAGATTTTAGTTAACAGGACAGAAAACAAAAGGAAAGATTTAGAGGTAGTGTTCCAGGAAGGAAGAGTTCAATTTTAATCACGTAAGAGGCAAAGCCTATAGGAGAATACCTATATTCAGGTAACATCTGCAATGTTACATGGCTATAAATTACCAGAGGAAGCCCAGAAACCCCATCTTGGCTTGAAAGAGCTCTTTGGAAGTCAGCAGAAAGTACAATGCAGTTAAAATCTCCTTAGGGATGAGATTTCTCCAAGGCCAGAACGATGAATAAAAACTGAATTTATGAGCAGTTTCTCCAGCAGTGTGCAGAACAACAGATACGCTGTTTCTGGTGCTTTTAGTATTTTCTCTAAATCCGTAACTGAGCAGTTGCCTTTCGAAATAAGTTAAGAGTTCTAGAACACAGGAGCAACCTCGACTTGAAGAAAAGCTCCTGATGACTTAAGAGGTTCAGCCTTCAACTGGTTCCTTGACTCTTGGAGTGAGTAACATCAACCGACCTTGAAGCGTTAACTTCCCAGCTCCGAGAGAGCCGCCTCAGATTCTACTTACACCCAAACAACGGTTTCATGTTCAGAATGAGAAAAGCTTAGCTTGCTCAAGCTATTAAAATCCCTGTTCACAAAATACCACAGAAAGGGCACATATAGTCTCTATTCTCTTGTTTCACAAACGAGAAAAACGAGGCCTGGAGGGGTTGCCGTGGTACAGAATCACTGACCATGATGGTCCAATTGGCGCGAGACCTCAGGTTATATAAATCTGGTCTTATTTCATACCTAGCTGATTCCTGACGCTCCATTTTCATAGAGTGGTACGGGTACAGCCAGGATGTATGCTTCTGGAATAAGGCTACTCCATTAAAGAAATAATAATAAGAGGAAATATAATTGAAGTAAATCTAGCCAAGTCTAAATTAATAAAAGCGGTAGGTAGTATGCTCTCTCCTTCTTCAACTTCCATTGGTAAGCCTCTCAGTTACTGTTCATTGGTCAACATTTTGGTTTTTGCTTAGTACTTACAAACTGATACTTTAAAAATAAGCTGCTCCAGATTCTTGACATGTGCTACAGTTATATTAACTGTTTATATTTTCCCCTAAACCCACCTTTCTTGTTTAAAAAGGTATGTTTGCTTTTATACAGCCATCTGGACCTGCACAGATTATAACAGCTGCTCACTAATTATTAATGGATGCTTAATCAGTTATTTTGTGTACTCAGGATGACCTGTGTCTGATGTCACCGAATGAAGTAACTGTACTGAAATATTTTATAACCAGCAGAGCCTTTGGTTGAGTTTTCTTATTATTTTACAAAAATAGCGTGAATAAGATTGGGGATTGTGATGGGTTTTTTTTGCTTGTTTGTTTAAGGTGAAATAAGCAACCTAGGCATTAAAACTTCAGAACTGCGGAGTTCCCTTCATGGCTCAGTGGTTAACAAACCCCACTAGGAACCATGAGGATGCGGGTTCGATCCCTGGCCTTGCTCAGTGGTTAAGGATCCGGCGGCGGCGTGAGCTGTAGTGTAGGTTGCAGACGTGGCTGGGATCCCAAGTTGCTGTGGCTGTGGTGTAGGCCAGCAGCTGTGGTTCTGATACCACCCCTGGCCTGGGAACTTCCACATGCTGCAGGTGTGGCGCCCCCCCCCACAAAACAAATTCATAAAAAGAGTAAAATTTCAGAACTGCTTGTATCTGCAATATTACATCTTAATGTTTGGAAACGGCACACTGCCTACCTGCTGGTTTCTGCCTTCTGTACAGAACCCTGCACCCGGGGCGTGCACAGTTCTTTCGTAAATTCTTCTGAAGAAGGTGCTCCTCCTGCTTCCCTCCTCTCTACTAGGACACACATCGGTCACTGTACTGGTGAAAACATACATGACCAATACCAAGTGCTGGAGAGGATGTAGAGCAACTGGAACTCTCATATACCGCTGGTGAGAATGAAAAACAACACAGCCACTCTGGAATACCTTTTGGCAGTTTCTTAAAATCTTAAACACACTCCAACACATGACGCAATCATACTCCCAAGTGTCTACCAAAGTGAACTGAAAACGTGTTCACACAAAAGCACGTTTGTGGGGAGTTACAGCAGCTGTGCTGATAAATGCCCCAAACCAGACAACAGCCCTGAGGTTCCCGGTGAATGAACAGGTAAGCAAAGTGCTGTACGTCTATACAGCGGACTTCACTCACAGCGATGACGAAGAATGAATTCCTCATAAATGCAACAATCTGGGTGAATCTCAAAAAGCAATATGCTGAGTAAAAGAAGGCAGTCTCGAAAGGTTATGTACTTATGATGTATATGATATTCTTGAAAAGCAAATTCTAAGAGGACAGAGCAGCGGCTGCCGGGTACAGTGTAGGAGAGGGTATCCCTACAAAGCAGCAGCCCTGTCCCTGTTCCTGGGTGTCGTGGTGTGGAGATGAACCTGCACGTATAATACAGTTTGTGGAATGATGCACCTCCAAAGACTCAATTTTACTGTGTGTTAACTTTAAAAAAAAAAAATCATCAACATCAAAGAATTCAAGTATTAGGGATTTATGAATCATTTAATTTCAGGACTTTAAAGATGAGAAAACAAATCCAGGGGCATTAAAAGTGACTTGTTAACTAACAATCACACTTACCTACCTAATGGCAATCCTTTCCTTAAGCGCTCACAACTTAGGAGTTCCCGACGTGGCGCAGTGGTTAACGACTCCGACTGGGAACCATGAGGTTGCGGGTTCCATCCCTGGCCTTGCTCAGTGGTTAAGGATCCGGCGTTGCGGTGAGCTGTGGTGTAGCTCAGATCCCACGTTGCTGAGGCTCTGGTGTAGGCCGGCGGCTACAGCTCTGATTAGACCCCTAGCCTGGGAACCTCCATATGCCACGGGAACGGCCCTAAAAAAACGCAAAAAGACAAAACAACAACAACAAAAAACTTCCCCTCACTTCTATCCATTTAAGAAAGACTTTATAAACTACATTTTAGTCATTAAGAAGACTCCCTCAATACAGATTTAGTTCTGGGATACAGAAGAATTTCCAAGGTTAAATTTAAAAAGTTCTAAAACTATCAGTTCTACCAATATTTCCTTTCTTGAATATTCTAGATATTAAGGAAAATATTCACTATCTCAAAAGGTAACAATCTAAGTCTGGTGGGGTCTGAGAAAACAGAAGTGGGAAGAGGTACAAAAGAAGGAAATAAAATAAAAACAGAGGGGCTTCTACCATGCAAATTATTAGCTATACGTAATAAAATATGAGAAATATTCCTGTCCTCTTTAGAAATGAGGGACAAGAGTCCAGATTCAGAAATCACTTCTTTCTTAAATATTTCAGGTATTAACTAAGGCTTAGATTACTTAACAGAGACACAATAACTTTTTTCACAAGGTGTGTTCTGCCTCATTTTATAATATGCCAATAATTTCCATGTGTAAATACTACTGCTACCCCATGACACTATCACTGAAGTTTATGAAAGGTGAACAGGAAGCCTGAAGCATCGTGGGCAGGAAGGGAACATCGAAAAATTCACTTTACAACTCTTAAGAATACACGAACACATACAAGTTTACAAATCACAGTCCCAAATGATCAGCTGTTGACATTATAAGAAGTCACATTTCAGAAAGCTTTATAGCCAAAAGCTGTTTTTTGTTTTGTTTTGTTTTGTCTTTTGAAGGCCACACCTATGGCATATGGAAGTTCCCAGACTAGGAGTCGAATCAGAGTTGTAGCTGCAGGCCTAAACTACAGCCACAGCAACGCCAGATCCAAGCCGTGTCAGTGACCTACACCACAAGCTCACAGCAATGCCAGATCCTTAACCCACTGAGGGAGGCCAGGGATTGAAACTGTGTCCTCATGGATCCTAGTCAGATTCATTTCCGCTGAGGCACGAGGGGAACTCCTATAGCTAAAGGTCATAAAGTTCATCTGATAAAAATCCTTATTTTATTAATTAAAAACTAATGATTAGCAATCACTGCAGAAATGAGTTAAGAGCAGGCCTTCCAACTGCTTGTACTATAATCATGTACAAACGGCAGATTTAAAGTCTAACTCTTTCCTTGAATATTCGTTCTGCTAACATACCCCTCAAGACAGCAGGAATTAGCCAGAAGCTTCTGCACAAACTTATTTAATCCACATGCCAGAGAAAGAAAGCAAAATACTCAGTTCTTGACTCTTTATGTCAGATCTGATCTAAAATAAATGATCTGGCTGTGAGCTGTAGTGTTAGGTCGCAGACGCGGCTCAGATATGGTGTTGCTATTGTTGTGACTGTGGCGTAGGCTGGCGGTTACAGCTCTGATTGGACCCCTAGCCTGGCAACCTCCATATGCTGCAGGGGCAGCCCTAAAAAGACAAAAATAAATAAAAATAAAATAAATGATCTTGTCTACCTTAGTGTGCAATATAAAATGTATAAAATTTTATGGCAAGCTGACCTAAAATTAATGTTGACTTATGGGAGTTCCCACTTCAGCTCAGCAGTAACAAAACTGACTAGTATCCATGAGGATATGGGTTTGATCCCTGGCCTCACTCAGTGGGGTAACTATCCAGCATTGCCGTGAGCTATGGTGTAGGTCACAGACACAGCTTATATCCTGCATTGCTATGACTGTGGTGTAGGCCAGCAGCTGCAGCTCTGATTCAACCCCTAGCCTGGGAACTTCCATGTGCCGCATCTGTGGTATAAAGAAAAAAAAAAGTTGATCATTAATCTTCTGTGTTGCCAATTTTAAAATCAGTAATAAGGGAAAATGGAGGGAAAAAAAAAAAAAAAAAAAAAAAAAGCAAACACCCCAATAAGCACACTTACTACTAAAATGTATGAATATGCCATTTGCAAACTATTTTTTTTTATTTTTTTTGTCTTTTTTTTTTATTTTTTGCTATTTCTTTGGGCTGCTCCCGCGGTATATGGAGGTTCCCAGGCTAGGGGTCGAATCAGAGCTGTAGCCACCGGCCTACGCCAGAGCCACAGCAATGCGGGATCCGAGCCATGTCTGCAACCTACACCACAGCTCACGGTAACGCCGGATCGTTAACCCACTGAGCAAGGGCAGGGACCGAACCCTCAACCTCATGGTTCCTAGTCGGATTCGTTAACCACTGCGCCACGAAGGGAACTCCCAAACTATTTTTAATATATTCAAATTTAAACAAACTTGTCAAGTTCATTCCAAACAAACTAAAGTATTAAGAAGTCACACAGTAGAAAGTTATGTTTTATATAACACTTGTCCAGCAACTAACTGAAAAGTCAATATTAAATGAACAGCAAAGAAAGTTTCTGGAATTATTTATCCTAAATCTCTGACTTAAGGCTTTCTTCCCAAAGATTATAAAATTTTTAAAATATCATGATAAATTACACTTTGGTTTAATTATAAAAATTGACACAAGATTTTGATTTTCTTGGATTTTTTTTTTGAGATCTAATATTCACGACTAAACACCTACCATGTTTCAGGGTTTTGCTAAGCCTTGAAAACAAAATGAATGAAAATATGACCCTGTTCTCAAGGATCATATAGTTTAGTAAGTGACATAAAAAATAAACTGTCATATGACATAATACAACAATGAATGAACAAAGTAGGACAGAGAAGATAATCAGTGAAAGTCAGGAAAGGTTTCAGTGATATCCAAATCCGCTTTTGAGGGAGAAAGGAATCTGAAAGTAGACTAAAAGGTCATTTCTTTACTGAAACTCTAGGGAAGATCAATCTAAAGTGACAGCCAAGCACAGGGACCGAGACGGTGTGGGAAGTACACACATAAGAGCACCCCCAAAGTGACAGGCAGGTCACTGGTTGTAGTGATGGTTATCCGGGTAAATATATTTGTTAAAATTCATGAAACCAGACACTTAAAATAGGCACAATTTATCATACATAATTTTATACTTCAGTAGAGGTAATTTTTTAAAAAGGGACTGGGGAAACCAAATGGGCTATTCTTTGTGTGGCAAAAACGCTTCTTTATCCCAATTATAAAGCAGCTATTGGTTTTCTGTGATTAAGAACATGTTTTTTCTAAATAGAGTTTAAAGCTCCAGCACTGTGTCTTATTTTAGACCTCTCCTAAGCAGTAATGGGCAAAGAATGAAGAGCTCGGCAGAGTTCCAATAGAACAGGCTATTTCTAAGTTTATGTGATATTGCTAAAAAAAGCAATTCACAATACACATTTCCACTTACAATGTAATTACTGAATGTGTGGGTGAGAAAATACTAGATGAGGAGTTAGAGTTCTTCAACTAGTTTTATAATTCTGGGCAAATTAACTCACATCTTTGGGATTATTTCAGCTCTAAAATAAGAAGGCTGGTTTCTTTAGGATTTCTTTCACATTTAAAATTCAATTATTCTTACAAGATTGAAATCTCTACACAGAGTCTCCAAATGAAACCCCTAAGGTAAGTTCCTGATGTTGAAAGTGATACATTAAAACAAGTTCTATCAAGTACCCTGAATATCAGAAGCATTTTATACAACTTTTAAGATTGGCCATTTGTGGGTTTCAGACAAATGTATGTACTTTTTAAATCAAATTTAATTTTACTTATATCTGTTTTTTCTTATCTCATCATACCGGTTCTTCTAAAAATTCTATGGTGCTAGATACATTTCTACATATACTATTCCTGTCTTTGCAAATGAGGAAATGAAGGGTTACAGACATTAAATACCTAGCTCAAAATATCATCTTCACCAAGACAAAACTCTTAGACCAGATGCATCTTACATGATTTGTTAAGTAAAAAAGTTTAGCAAGACTGTATATATGAACGGATGAACACTGAACCAAACATAGTTCTCTCTGGAAGGACATTCAACAAAAATATTTGCAATGCTACCTTAGGGAGGGGGCCTGGAGGGGACAGAGGCTATACCTTAGGAAAGGGCCTGGAGTAGAGAAAGGTTCTACCTTAGGAGAGCGCCTGGTGTGGACAGAGGTGCTACCTGAGGAGAAAGCCTGGAGTGGACAGAGGTCGTCTATTTTCACTCTCTGTACCACTGAAAAATTTCCAACATGAACATCTTTCAATTCTACTGTTTAAACATCACATTCTTAGATTGGACTTAAGAACATAAAGGTTGAATTTTCCTTTAATTTTCTGTATTGAAGAAAAAAAGTATTGTTTGGCTTCTAAAAGTTTCTTCTTTTTTAAACAAAATGCCTGGTGAATTAGTTGTTAATTCAGTTGCTTACAACACAAAAAAAAGGTCATAGGTTTGATTAACTATATTTGCAAGAAAATAAAAATATCCCTAGGTCGCAGAATGCCTGTTTAACTTTAAAAAGTCATCTGGCAAACCCGTGCTGCTGATCACAAAGATGAATCAGGTAAAAGCATGTAGCTGACTCAACACAAAACGTTAATAATGGAAAATTACTTTAAGTAATGTCTTAGTGACAGAGGATCGGACGGTAGACCTCAGTTACTCATCTCTAAGTAAAAGGTTTTAATCTTCATATCCATCAACTCACTGCACTCCAGAAGAGAATATAAACAAGACCTTAACTGCAGGAGAAAAATACAGTTCCTGTACTTTCAGAAAAGCTAAAGGCTCCACGTGCCACAAATCTTAACTATTTTAAGTTAATATGTTTCTTACTGTATACTACATAAGCATCAGATAAAACATGTACGCATACCTGAAACGTCCTCTGGATCTGATACAACAATATGTGCATTTAGTTCCTGTAGCTTGTGATGCAATTCTTCTAATTTTTTATTTGATTTTTTCAAAATGTTGTCCACATAAGCCAAACTTTTTTTATCTGTTGTGACTTTCCTCAGATTTTCAGCTCCTTCTTTGATTTTCAGTTCTTTCCTTATTTCTCTCTTAATTCGATCCTTGATATCATCCAGTTTCTGTTGCACCATTGTATCTGAAAAGTCTAATTTCTGAACAGCACTCACATTCTCGGAAAATGGAAGACTTCGGGAATCTCCCTGTAGTTTAAAAAAAAAAAAAAAAAAAAATTATAAATGTGGCAGTTTAGGAAGGTTAGCTACTCAATAAAATATGCAGTACAAAAATAAAACTACTTAAGCAATTCTTCAAAAACTCTGCCTACTCACTAAATAGTATTACCTGACAAATTTATGAATAAACACATCTATGCACAAAGGCACTTTTACTTTGTATAAATAGACAATAGATTTTTGATATTCCATGAAGTTAACCTTTCAATACTCAATTTAATCATCTATAAAACCTAAATATAACACAATAATTTAAAATATTGTATATGAGGCTCCAAACATAATTCTGGGCCAACTGTCATCACTTAATAAGTGAAAATTATTATTAAATTCCACAGGTGAGATAAAATTCTATTTTATCTCCTACTAAAAATAGTGTTGGCATAAATAAAATAAAGTTATATCCTTATGACCACTTCTTAGTTAAGCAATTAAATGCACTGAAGGATTTTCAAAATCCTATTTATATATTTCATGGCCAACTGATAATTTGGTTGCCTCACTATATAAACATGACTACTCAATGTCTAAATTAAGTCCTACTGATAGAAGCTAAGAGAATACGCATATCAATCATTCATCTTTAAGGACTTCCCATCGTGGCTCAGCAGCATTGAACCCCGACCAGGATATGATCCCTGGCCTCTCTCAGTGGGTTAAGGACCCAGCGTTGCCATGAGCTGTGGTATAGGCTGCAGGTGTGGCTGGGATCCAGAGTTGCCGTGACTGGTGTAGGCTGGCAGCTGCAGCTCCAATTTGACCCCTAACCTGGGAACTTGCATATGCTGCAGGTGCAGCCCTAAAAAAACAAAATATATATATATGTATAAATAAATTTTAAAAACCTTTAAATGAAAATAAAATCAGATGAGCACATCTAATCTACATTTAAAGCAAGCAAAGTTATACTCTAGCCATTTGCGTATCATTCAGTACTTTAAACTTCAATACTATAATACTACTGGTTTTTAAATTTTACATTTCTGAAACATGAGAAACTAGAGTTAACTTTTACCTTTGGGAAGGAAGAAGAATAAAGTTTGGGAAGGACACGGAAAAGAGAGATTTATATTCTACTTTGTACACTTTAATGTATCTTTTGAACTAAAGACCTAATTAAAAGATTTTCTTTAATTTCTTTGGGAATTTATCACACCTATGTAAATAAGTTCTATTTAAATTCTTGGTGCAAATACTCTTTACATCTAATTCTTAACCTCTGAAAAACACGTACTTTGCAAAACAGTGAGTTAATCGATGGAAAGTAACGGGATCCAGTTTTGGCTTTGGTACCAATTTATCCTGGGCCAGCAGGCCTATTACTACGCAAAAAATGAAGCAGTTGATGTACAAATTTGCTCTTAACCTTTTAGGGCCAGGAACCCCTTTGAAACTCTGACCAAAACAAAACATAGTAGAACAAAGAGAATTTCATGTTTGTATGTACAATTTCCAGATACCGCAGCTCTTAGATTAAGAATTCCTGAAACAGATGATCTAGACCTACTAGCCTTAAATTTCTAATTCTTATTTATGCAGATATAGAATAATCTCCTATCTGGGCCAAAATAATGTCTAAATTTTTCTCTCTTTATAATGGAATATAAGTCCTACTATCCATTTATTCAGTTTCTAAAGTTTATAAATTCACCTTTGGCTGGTTATCCAAAACACTAGCGCATATAACTACCATCAAAAGGTACCCCAAATTTCTGTTGTCTAAAGAGGTAAAAGTAGACTCAGGCAAACAATGCTTAAATGAAAAAGCTAAAGCTAACGACACTCCTCTAGATATTTCTATTTCTATCTTTATATGCATAAAACACCACATGGACTGCCTTCACAAATTTGTTCCTTAATATTAGGTAATAAGCCAGAACTTAGTGCCTTAGTAATTTTTTCCTTATGCTCCACAGGCCAAAAGAAATACTTAACAATTCCAGTGATTAAGCACTAAGGTCCAAATAACTTTAAAAAATATTTATAACGACTTAGCAGCTGTTTAAAATAATGCAAACTGAAAGAAAAAAGTGCATTTTTATTTCATTCTTTAAAAACCAGAGTTTCTTATTGATGGGCTGTATCTGCCTACTGGATATTTCACAATTTCTCAAACCGTGGACACCCCACCTTTCGTTCTTACTCTGCCAGTGCAAAGCGTTATAGAATGGCCTTAATACTAAAACGTTACTGATTGTAGTTCACATGGTATCCAACAAATGGTGTCACAGAGTTTCCCTGAAATCTGATACACACTACAGCATCCTGAGTTTGCTGCAGTTCCCAGAGAGCCTCGTTGCAGAGTTTGAAAACCAGGGGTACTAATAGTTGAAGGATGTTAAACAAACAAACCAAAAAGCTGTTTCCCTTGGCTACTTCAATCCCCACTTCTTTTCAATTTGCTCCCTAACTTCCAATCACAGCCAGCTGGAGAAATCTACCGCCAGCCGTCTCTTGGGCTCAGCCCAGCGCATGCAGCAACCACCTCCCCTTCCTTCTCCAGCTCTCTGCCTCCCTTTCTTTGCTTAGGTAACTTTACCTTGTTTCAAAGTTTACCACCATCCCCACGCCCCCCAAAGAATTTCCTGCCTGTGCTGTTAGAATTTAGATTTATCAAATACATTACTGAACATGCTTCTTTTATTTTATGTATTTATTTTTTTTGTCTTTTTGCCATTTTTTTGGGCCGCTCCCTCGGCATATGGAGGTTCCCAGGCCAGGGGTCCACAGAGCTGTAGCCACCGGCTTACACCATAGCCACAGCAACGCGGGATCCAAGTCGCATCTGCGACCTACCCCACAGCTCACGGCAATGCCAGATCCTGAACCCACTGAGGGAGGCCAGGGATCGAACCCGCAACCTCATGGTTCCTAGTCGGATCCGTTAACCACTGAGCCTCGACGGGAACTCCTGAATATTCTTCTTTTAGAACTGAGGGGAGTCTATCACTGCTGAGGAAGTCAGGTTTTCCTCTTTCTGATTAAAGAGAACACATACTCCAGGAAGCTCAAAGGCAAAACTGTTATTCAAGAAGAGCAACTGTATCAGCTAGAATTCAGTATTAGATATAAACCACGTGTGATTAGTATGTGTGCCTCCTCTTCTTAAAAGGCCAAAATCGTCAGTAACTGCATTTTTGCTACCAACTTTTGTTGTAATATGGCTCAAACACCTTTTGGAGAGGAGGAGGAGATACAACATAATCAATAATTTAAGATAAACTAGTGCACCTGAAAGCAGATACAGTACTTTCACTCCTTTCCTCAAAAGTTTAGTTACAACAAACTGTGAAAGTTACTGGAAAATATAATATTCTTGCATTTGGAACAGGTGAAATGAGATATTCCATCTATTAAATTATGTCTCCACCCTAGAAAAATAATAAAATAATTGTATCATAAATACCAGGAATTAGTACTAGACAATATAATATTCTTGACAAGGTAAGTAAATTATACATTAACCTCAGGAAAGTAACTGTTTAACCAGCGGAAACCTTCAGTGGTAATCTCTGTCTCGGGGGTTCTACTGAAGGCAGTGGTAACATTAAGTTTACAAGCTTTATACTTTCACCCACCACCGAACTCTCTCTGCACTCCATAATCAAGTTCACACCCCCCCAAAAGTGAACATCTTTTCAAAACCAAGCAAAGTTAGAGCCAACCTCTAATTACAAACTCCCTTTTAAATTCATTACTACGCTCAGAAAGTAGAGATTAAAAAATGAAAGGGAAAAAAACCCATAATCCTAAACTCCTAATAGTATTCATGATTTTCCACCAATCACCTATACATAAAAGAAACTCAATTAATTCTCATAGCTTTCATCACTGAAATCAACAAACTTAGCCACTCTGTTCTAGTCAAGTTAATCTAACACTCTGCAGGGAGATCTCATTCTGGCACAGTGGAAACGAATCCGACCAGTATCCATGAGGACGAGGGTTTGATCCCTGGCCTTGCTCAGTGGGTTAAGGATCCACTGTTGCTGTGAGCTGTGGTGTAAGTCAAAGACACGGCTCGGATGTGCACTGCTGTGGCTGTGGTGTAGGCCAGCAGCTACAGCTCCGAGTGAGCCCTAGCCTGGGAGCTGAGATATCCGTGAACGAGAACCAGTGTGCAGTTACATTCTCCTATCCTGTCTTTCTTATGTTCTATTCTGTCCACTATCAATCTCTATCCACCATCACAAAATACTTGTTCAAAAGAATGGCTACATCTATAACTGAATCACTGTGCTATACACTTGAAACTAACACAACATTGTAAATCAACTACACTTCAGCAAAAAATAAAATTTAAAACATTTCAAGTTTTTCATGATAAATCATACCTATTTTTAATGTACTTCAAATTTTATATTATCCATATTCTTAATGCAGTCATTCAAATCAAATGGGTCAAATCCAAACACAAGTCAACCATGAGAGAAATTAATGCTCTCAGGATTTATAGCAGCACAACTCAAGTGATTTCAAGCAGCTAGAGAAATAAAACGAGTAAGAAACAAAGAGTAAAAATTAGATGGAGTTCAAAGGAACCAAAACGAACGTAACCTCAGTGGATGGGTCAGACAGCAGATTAGATGAAGATGATGAACTAGTATCCTGGCAGGAAGACACAGCACACGAGGGAATTCGGAGGTCATCACAGGAGGCATGGAAGGCAGAGGAAGGCAGAGGAAGGAGGAGCACAAGCCGCCCAGTAAGAGCCCCAGAATGGGGGATAAAGACAGCCGGGAGGAGCACTACAAGAAGAGGTAAGCAGATGAGAATATTCCAGAATCGGAGCGCGATATACATCCTTAGACTGGAAGGTCACACCAAGGGAAATGAGAGGAACAGCAGTTACGACAAAAGTAAACAGAGGAAAAGCATTTTTACCTACAAATGAATGACAATTAGATCAACAGAGGTCTATTCTTTAAACAACAGAGGCTCCAAATGATCAAATGTATACAGGATTTTCAGCCTTTATCTTAGGGCCTTCACATACTGCTAAGGCTTTCTTTAAAATTAAAAAAATTTAGGAGTTCCTGTTGAGGTGCAACCAACTAATATCCATGAGGATGCAGGCTGGATCCCTGGCTTTGCTCAACGAGTAGGTCGAGGATCGAGCACTGAGCCGTGGTGTAGGTCAGAGACAGGGCTTGGATCCTACAGTGCTACAGCTGTGGTGTAGGCTGGCAGCTGTAGCTCCAATTCAACCCCCAGGCTGGGAACTTCCACATGCTGCAGGAGCAGCCCTAAAAAGCAAAAAATAAATAAATAAATAAAAATTAAAAAATTTAAAAACCAGCTGCTTCAAAATATTCACATTCTTAGGAAAATTACAGGTGTACTAACCCAGTGCCCACCCTGCTCGCTAATCATGTATGTGTTTATTTTTATTTTTTTAAAAATTATTCTATGAAAAAAAAAAGTGCTATGGCAGAAGTGACTGTACCATTTTTACCTCTTAAACTGACGAAGACTTTTCTAATCATAATGTTGGCAATAATCCAGACATAAGCTGTTAAGACTCTATGAAAGTCAGAAATACAAAATGAGAAACTTTAAAAGAGTAATTCCTTTTGACCTGGTAATTCTATTCTAGAAATACATCAATAAAATAATTATAAGTTATTACTATATAGAATGGCAAATTCAAGGATTTTTAGGGAGTTCCCGTTGTGGCACAGTAGACAGGAATCCAACTAGTATCCGTGAAGATGCGGGTTTGATCCCTGGCCTTGCTCACTGGTCAGGGGTCCAGTGAGCTGTGGCGCAGGTGGCAGATGCAGCTCAGATCTGGCGCTGCTGTTGCTGTGGCTGTGGTGTAGGCCGGCAGCTGCAGCTCCAATTGGACCCCTCGCCTGGGAACATCCATGTGCCATGAGTACAGCCCTAAGAAAAAGCAAAAAAAAATATATATATATTTTTTTTAAAGAATTTTTAAATTAATCAGTAATGTGTGCTGGTCACAGACTGCCTTATAAAGCTTTCAAGTATCAGGGTTTTAAAAACCAACTTATAGAAAAGAGAAAGTTCAGAATGCTAAGTGTCATAACAAAAGAATTTCAAAGAGTCTAGGGAATAAGGAACAGTTTCTTCACAGAATTAAGTCCAGCTCAATGCGTCACTGCTATGTACAGTTTTCTTCAAATTATGTTTCAAATAAGAATGGGGGAAAAAAGAGTGGAAAGGGAGAGATTAAAATATTAATAATTATCTCTGGGTAAAAAACTAAGAGATTTTCATTTTGTTCTTTAAAGTTTCCTATATGTTCTCAATTTTTTTTTTTTTAAGCAATCAATATATGCTGCCTGTCCAACAAGGAGTGAAATGCATTTTGGAAAGACATCAAAAAAATCTTTCACTTGTTTCAATTTTGGCAAATGTAAAAGCTTATAATGATACCTTATACATTTCAGTATATTTGCCATTATTTAACTAGGTTATTTTTGAGTCAATACAATTCTACTGCAAGAGACGATACTACACAGTCCACTCGAATTAGACCACATCACATGCCAGCCAAGTATTCCCAATACACAAATGTGTTAATATGTATTTGATAAATACAATTATTTTTATCTTATGAAATAACAAAATTCTGACCTGTAGACTAAAACATCAATTGACCTTTCCCATTTACTACATTGCAACAAACTCAGAGTGAAGTTAAGAAAAAACCCTAAAATAACAGGATCTGATTCAAAGAATGAAATGAAGCGGGGGGAGAGTTCGTCACTTTGGACCTAGTACTTCATCTAGAGAGAGACAGGAAAGGATGTTTCCTTCTCACTGGCTAAGTTCCCAGAGAAGAAGGGAAAAAGCTGTTACTTTCTCTCTATTATAGAAATATAAAACAGTCTGACCTGATGGATGCCAAGAAATATTAGAGCACCCAACAAAATTCTCTGGGTACAAGGATTCATACATTGCTTAGCTAGAAGAATTTCAAAGATCATGGAGTCTAATTCCCTTGATTTCGGTTTTGAGGAAAGCAGGTTCAAAGCAGCTATGCGACTTGCCCAAGGTCACAGAGAAAAGTCAGTGACATGGCTGGCTGGGCACACTCGTTGCTGACTCCTCGTGTGGTGCTCCCTACGGCCTTCTCAGAGGGCCATCCAGTCCGTCTGTTTGAGCCGATGTGCACTAATCACAGGATGTTGCGTGCCTTACTCCAGGGACACTGGCAGCACACGCTTCCTCTTGCTCTCTCCTACCACCCTCGTCTCGGGAAGAGCGCTCTCACCAGAAAGGAAGCAACCAGTTGTAACAACAGTGCCGTCACCAGCTACGCAACCAGGCACATGATTCCATGTCTCTACGGCTGTTTGCCCATGTGCAGAATTATATTTGGCTTTTCAATCTTTTAGTTTTCCTTTTTAAAACTTCGTTTATTCAAAATATTTACTGAGGGCTAGGTAATGGAAATGACACAATCTTGCTTTCTTTCAGGTATTCAATTTATTAAGGAAGATACACACAAAAACCAAACAAAATCTGAAGAAGCAAAATTTTACACCAACCAAGGCTATACTGTGTGTGTATGTCAACAGAAGGCACAGCTAGAGCACAGCAGGATGGAAAGAACCAAGTATCTGGAGTCAGGCTGGCCATGTATAAATTCTGACACTGCGCCACGCTAAAGCTTCAATTTCTTCTTCTGCAAAGTGGAATTATTACAACTCCTCTGTTATTACTTCTCAGTCTCATAATGGCTATGCCGAGGACTCAGAATTGTGCTTTCCTAACAGCAGTGCAGTCCCTGACCCACAGCACTGAAAGAGGTAGTGCTGGGTGCTGTTAACACCGGCCCTCCCTTTTTCCTTCCTTACGAAGGAACTTCCCATTTTGTTCAACACAACAAACTGCACAGATAAAATTTTCACTGCACCAGACTCCCTTGCAGTAGAAGCAGCTACTTGATAATTCTTATCAAAATGAGGTCCAGGATTTTGAGAAAAGCTTCCACTTTTCCCTTTCTTTCTGCCTAGAATGCAGACAAAGCTTGAAGGTACAAAAGCCATCCTGTGACAACAAAAGGCAAACAGGACAAAACAACAAGGACGACTGGGCAGAGAGGAAGAGCCTGGGACCCTGAAGGCTTTACTGAACTGCTGTGCAAGTCCTAGACCACCGACTCTGGACTTTTTGTTTCAGATGGACTCTAAATCTCTGACTAAGGATCATACAGGATCTTGTAGGCCAATATAAAAAGACTTTGGCTTTTCCTCTGAGTGACATGGTGTAGGGCTTAGGCAGAGAAGTGCTAAGGTATGACCTCCCGTGTTAAAAGCAGATTTGAGGAGGGCAGGGCAGCTTGTTATGAAGCCCAGGTAGACTGCCACTGGTCCCCTCAAATGAGTCCCACCTCCCAGCATTCATTTACCAGGTTGGAGGGTAAAGAACCTGACAGTCTGATGATGGGGAGGGGGTTTCAAGCAGAGGCCTCAAGAAGACTCAGCTTCTGCTTTCCTTCCTGAAAAACCCAACTACTATTTTTAAAAGTCCAGACTACTCTGCTACAGAGAGAGGCTCCTGGTAGATGAGAGACCATGGGGAGAAAGGCCGCGTGGCAGAGCACCAAGGCACTGCAGCTGTCCCAGCCACTCCAGCCGAGGCACCAGGCGCGTGACGGAGGCCACAGCGGACATCAGGCCAGCTGAGCCACCAGCTGAGCGCAGCTGCACATGGGAACACAGGCAAGACGAGCCAAAGAAACACTCCGTATACCCGCAGACTCTCGAGGTCCCTTTATGACACTACAATAGACGCAGAATCAATACACAGGCTACTGCAGCAATCCAGGCAAGAGATAATGACAGCTCTAAGCAGTCTCTTCAATTATGACTCTCAATTACTATTTGTTGACTCTCCACTCGTTAAAAAGTATAACAATCTAATTTGAGGGTAGGGATATTATTAACATCATCATTATGTTAAAAGAAACAATTTTCCTTTTACTTCCCCATCCCGACATTTTGAGAAGATCCTCTTCTCAAAACACAAAACCAAATCATTACTTCTAAAAAGAGATTTGCTTTAAGAAATTGCCTTGCTTCTCTACCCTTCCTGTCACAAAACTAAGCATAAGCTGCATTTGGGTGAGAGTATCCAACCCTTAGATGTAGGGACTGGTTTAGGAATAGTCACGTGACAGAAGGAGGCTCCTGCTGACGCCAGTTTCAGAGGTAGGAACATCCCTCCCTGAAAACATCTGCTGCAAAGACAATAAGCTACTGAGGTAAGAAGTGCTTTTCTTACCACACACAGCCAGAAAACAAAGCTAATGCAGAAAAAAGCAATGATGACAACTAAAGAGGAAAAAGATCCCTAAGGACACAGTTTGAGCATCTAAATCCTTAAATCTTTTCTCATTTTGCACAGCAGGTGTCTTTTTAAAAACTTTTATTAGAGTATAGTTGGTTTACAATGTTGTACCAATTTCTGCTGCACAGCAAAGTGACCCAGTCATTCATACACACACACACACACACACACACACATGTTCCCTTTCTTACATTATCTTCCATCATGGTTTATCCTAGGACATTGGATATAGTTCCCTGTCTGTACAATAGGACCTCATTGCTTATCCATTCTTAAACTTAACAGTTTGAATCTACTAATCCTGAACTCCCGGCCCATCCTACTCCCTCCCTCCCCCATGGCAACCACAAGTCTGTTCTCTATGTCTGGGGACTGTTTCTATTTTGCAGATAGGTTCATCTGCGCCATATATTAGATTCCAGATACAAGTGATATCATATGGTGTTTGTCTTTCTCTTTCTGACTTACTTCACTTAGTACGAGACTCTCTAGGTTCATCCATGTTACTACAAATGGCATGATTTTGTTCTTTCCTATGGCTGAGTAGTATTCTTTTGTATATGTACCACATCTTCTTAATCCATTCATCTGTCAACAGACATTTAGGTTGTTTCCATGTCTTGGCTACTGTGAATGGTGCTGCTATGAACTTTCGGGGTATGTGCACCTTTCTGAATTACAGTTATGTCCAGTAAATCCTTAAATCTTTAAGCATGCTTAAAGCAAATATACCCCCACACCCCTCAACTTTTCAACACAGTGCCGATTCCTTTTTTTCTAAGTTAGTTTAAGTTTTCTCTTGCCACAAATAAGAGTCCCAAATAACACTGATAGGTCTGGCTCCTGCTTTGAAACATGAAATTTTCTCTCTCTAGTTTAGCAATGAAAACTGCAATTCCAGATCTATATACATATGATTTTTTTCCAACATCAAGACAATGTTCACTCTGTTTCTCGTCTCTATCACTCTAAAAAAGTCTCATTTTTATTCCACAAAACTGAACTTAGGGTCAGATTTCCACCCCTGTGCCTAGCAATGCCGCTAGCAATTTTGGACTGACTTTGCATACTCTTCTCCTTTGAGCCTCCGGGAAATGTTTCTTATCTCACTCAAAGCATGTGATTTAGTGAGGTCTTCTATGCTCTGCATTACTCTATATATCTGTGGTCACAGCTGAATGACCTAAGGACGGACAGCTGACTAAACTAGGGTGTCCCACATCCTGGCTAAACATGATTGATCCATTCATCCAACAAATATTTACTGAATACCTATTACATGTGCCACACGCTGTACCAGACACTGGATATACAGTGGTTAAAAAAAAAAAAAAACCCATATCCACATTAAGTTAAACATGAGTTCAAAATAATACAGAAAAAAAAACTGACAAAATCCATATGCATTCACGATTAAAAACTCTCAGTAACTAGGAATAGAAAACTTGCTGGACTTGATAAAGAGAATCCATCATACACACCTAAACATCATATGTGATGGTGAAGACTAAATACCTTCCCCTAAGATCAGGACAAGGACAAGGACTCTTATTTAACACAGTACAGGCATTCTACCACTTTAATAAGACAATAAAAGACGTGGATTGAAAAGGAAGAAATAAAACTGCCCCTGTTAGAAGAGAACGTGGTCATCTATACAGAAAATCCCGATCAATTTACCAGAAACTTACAGAATAAAATAGTTCAGGAATATCCTAGGACACACGAACACTCAAAAACCAGTCGTACTTCTCTGCATGGCAGTGACTATGTGAACTGAACACCAGTTAGAGACACACAACCATGCACAGTCTCGGCCTGGATGCTCCCGGGAGATGAGCCACAGGACCGCCCACGCGCCCATCCAACTCCTCAGAGCAACTCACTTCACCCTGGGGCTGAGGGTAAGACAGGCTTGCTAAGTCTGAGGTATTATCTGTCGTGTTCATTACTGTGTCCCCAGCAGTGTCTGGCACATCGTGGCTAACTCGCAAATATTTTTAAGAGAATTAAAATAGAATACGTTTCAAGTTTCCTAAGTAGAATAGCAATCCCTAATATCTAAACCCAAACCTCCCCTTCAAAAAGCTCTAGTTGGAGTTCCCGTTGTGGCGCAGTGGTTAACAAATCCGACTAGGACCCATCAGGACGCGGGTTCAATCCCTGGCCTTGATCAGTGGGTTAAGGATCCAGTGCTGCCGTGAGCTGTGGTGTAGGTTGCAGATGCGGCTTGGATCCAGCATTGCTGTGGCTGTGGTGTAGGCCGGTGGCTACAGCTCCGATTCGACCCCTAGCCTGGGAACCTCCATATGCCGCGAGAGCGGCCCTAGAAAAGGCAAAAAGACCAAGGAAAAAAAAAAAAAGCTCTAGTTAGAGAGAGAGATTTAGGCAAAAAGAAAAAGAAGATAGTAAAACACACAAACAGCTACAGTCAGAAATCAGAACAATACTCACATTTATAACAGGAAAAGGGTTTTCAAACACAAGTCTTTGTTCTTTTCAAATAAGTCATATATATGTATATTCGAGACCACAAAAAATTTGACTGTGAATAAAATCTGAATTTTGTTAGTAATTATCCTTTTAAGGACTAGTTTTCTTTTCTTTATTATTTTTCTCTATCCAAATTCTTAGAACCTTATAGGCTTAAAACAGAAATAATTTTACCTTATCAATATTCTAAACAAGAGGTTTCATTATCAAGTGACAGACACTGGAGCTACCAATAACTCTAGTATAATTACCCTTCTGCTGATCAATTTTACCAATTTTTCAAGAGCAGCTCTTAAAAATTTAGTGTATGTGAAGCTGGGGGGGAGGGAGGGGCACAGATGACAGATATACTGAGACACAGAAGAAGCAATGGACTCTCGGAAAATCCCGTGTGTGCTGCAAGGGCGCGAGCACACACACAGTGGCAGGAGGTTTCAGAGGCTTCACAGATCCCTAAGCCCATCCAACCACCCCAAGGTCAGAACACGTATAGGTCCTAATCTGCCAGGCTATTAGCTATTTCTTAGGAGCCTAATGTGCAAAAAAGACTTTCAAGGAAAATACACCATATTCACAAGGCGGCATACCATGTAAGATCTTGATTAACTTCCCATAATAGCTCCTTTATACAAAGTCAACCATGCTAAAAATTAACCAACTTCTAAAATTATATTAAGCAGAGCTCCAGATGATCAGAGAAACAAGTTCTTCTTAGTACCTAGATTCTATTTGGTCTCATAGCTCCAGAGGCAAAACAGACGATCTTCATTCCGAACCTCCCCCACTCCTGAACTTCCCGGAGACAGAACATACAAACCTTGTTTTATGTCAACAGTCCTAACAACATAAGAATAATGATAACAGTTAGAAACATCTATTACGGACCATGACACTTTAATTTTTTTTTTTTTCAGGGCCACACCTGCAGCATATCGAAAGTTCGCAGGCTAGGGGCCAAATCAGAGCGGCAGCTGCCAGCCTACACCATAGCCACAGCAACACCAGATCCAAGCCACGTCTGCAACCTTCACTGCAGCTCAAGGCAACGCTGGATCCTTAACCTACTGAGTAGGACTGGGGATTGAACCTGCATCTCATGAATACTAGTCAGGGTTCATTACTGCTGAGCCACAATGGGAACTCCCCTTAACTGAAACTCTTAAAAACAAAGGGTAAAAGAAAAATTTTAAGGGCTACTTATATATTTCTCTTTCACCTCTAAATGTGAACCACAAGTCATCTTCCCCAGCCACAGCTTCTATTAGGAGCTTCATCACCTCCTAGGAGCATTTTGGAAATATTTGGAAATTCTATTTGTGAAGATGAAAAGAAGACAGAGATAGCCAGGTAGGAAAGTGACCTGGGCAGGGTCAGAGACCATGAAATAGAAAGCCAAAAGACTCGAATAAAATAGTGACACATATAAGCACATCAGAACAATCAAGAACAATCAAGGCGATTAAATGGTTAAATTAGTAAAATATAAAAATCCTTGCCATAGTACCTGGTGTTTATCACTTAACATTTCCACTTGGTGAAAATGATTTATTCAACTACCAGGAGCGCCATCATTATTACCGCTATTACTAAAAACGGCCAAAACTGGACAAAGGATCGTAGGATATCAAAATAAAGCAAAGATGGGACTGAAATTAATTTTTATGTGCCATGCTTAGAGATTATCTATCACACAAAAACTCCAATATGCTAAAATGTTAAATATTTTAAAATATCTGAACATAAAAAAAAATAAGTAACATAGTAGTATATCTATTTCGAGCATGTTAAAAATTTGGAAGCTTGAGAATAAAGAGACATTAAAAGGAAAAAATTGCAAAGGAAAAGCCCAGAGATGCTTTTGATGTTTGAAAGTATAAAATAAAAGGCAACCAAACAGATTATAAACAGATAGGTACACAGACAGGAACGGAGAGAGGAACTCAAACTTGGGACTCCTGTTAATTTTACTTTACTGATCAGGTTGAGGACGCAGAAAGCACGTTGTGGGTACTCAGAGCAGGGGGCTCGGGAATGCAATAGTGAAAGCAGCCAGAACCCGTACAGCAGGGGTCTCTGAGGAGGTGAAACCAGTTAGTCAGTGCAAGATGCCCAAGAGCCATTTACAAACGACAGCAATGCAAGCGCCAAGGACCGGCTGAAACGCGTTAGAACTGTGGCGGGGCGGGGTGCGCTTCCCCTGGCAAGCTGACAGAAGTGTGGGCAATGACGGGCCGCGAGCGCGACCTTCCCGTCCCACACTGTGCCGGCCTGGCCTCGCTGCAGAGGACACGCGGGAAAGTAGGCCAGTGGCCACGAGGGTTTCAGAGCGCGACAGTCACCAAGAAGTAACTTCCGGTGTGGAAATTATTTATAAAGATACCGCTTAGGGAGTTCTCGCTGTGATTCAGCGAGTTATAAGAACCTGATTAGGACCCATCAGGACGCGGGTTCGATCCCTGGCCTCGCTCAGGGGGGTAAGGATCCAGTGTTGCCGTGCGCTGTGGTGTAGGTTGCAGACGCGGCTGGGATCTGGCCTGGCTGTGGCTGTGACTGCGGTGTAGGCTGGTGGCTACAGCTCCAACCTGACCCCGAGCCTAGGAACCTCCATATGCCGCGGATGTGGTCCCAAAATGACAGAAAAAAAAAAAAAAAAGATACCATTAAGTGTAGGAGCTGGGGAGCTGGGGCTGGAGGGATGGGAAGGGGGAGAAAGGCCTGCCAGACAGAGGTCTCCAGGGGGCTTCATCTGACTGCATGTGCAATGTTTATTTCTTTGAATGGGTGGCGAATATGATAGTGTTTTTATTATTCTCTGTGTACCTTTCGGTATGCCTATAATATTTTATTGAAAATGCGGAAGGAATGACACAGAAAATGAAGAAAAGGAGAGAGTTACCTATAGCAAAGACGCTGGATTTCATCACTGGGAAAGCAGTTTCAGAAGGCTACAGAACTGCAGGAAGGTCAGCTAATGCAGGGCTCCCTGTCCGGAATTTTGAAGGTAATGGCTCTTAACCTCTTAAAATTGTTCTATTCTGAGGCTACATTTTCTTGAAAACATGGCAAGACTATTTAGGTTGAAATGCCATGTTCCTGGGTATATTTCAGTACATAAGAAATATTAACTACATAAATTTATGTCCAGCATAATCATAAGCTTCTTTTATAATTTCTAAAAAAGAAGTTCTATAGCTATTGATTACATTTTTACTAGTATCTCATTCATTTTTTTCTCATAATATAAAGCTGGTATCCACAAATGTTAATATATCAGAATAAAAAAATCAAAGTGGCACAAATGTATTACAAGTTAAGTTAGTATGTTAAATGGATTCTGAAGTACAGCCTTAATTTAAAATATTTTATATATTATGGTATATTATTTTAATTAGTTTTTAATAATTTATAAAAAACCTTGGTTATTACCTATCTGAAGGAATCACACATATTCTTAACAATTCAGAATATGGACTGCTCAGTTTCTCTTGACAAATTTTATAGCAGTAAATAATAATCATAATTGCAAGCCCATTCCTCTGACAAAGGTCATGTTCCATGAGGTACTACAAAAACATTAACGGGAAGAAGTAGGAGTAACCTACAATACAGTCTGTTCAGACACAAGCCACAATTCAGGTCCTGGCATGTTAGCACACTCATACATCTTCTGGCCTACAAGTTAGCATACAAGTTTGCCTTTTTAAAAATTGTTTCATTTAGCAATAATTAATTGAATGTCTACAATGTGTAAAGTTCTCTTCTAGACACAGTAATGCTACAGAGATGATGGAGCCACTCTTCCTATAAATTGGTTGGCTCAGATCTAAGTTCACAGAAACATAACGAATATAACTTGTTTTAAAACTATAGTCATGTTATATTTAAAAACATGACACTAAAATATATATAACAGAAATAATTTTTTAAACCAATAATGTGCCACAAAAGTGTACTTATCTTAGCAGTAGAATTATGAAGGCTTAGGAAAAATAAGTAGGTTAAAAATAACTTCTCACATTGTTTCCCTTTCTCTTACTTGGCCTACACATATATAAACATACCACGTCTGAAAATTTTATAAACCAACCAAATCATAAATACGTTTGTATTAAAACTATAGAGGGCAATGAAAGGAAATTACATAAACTACAGTTCTTCCTCTTCAAGCCTCATTTTACTCTTATAGGTTTGAAATTGTGGAGATTTCACCTCTCCACTTACTAAGCAATATAAATGACCACCTTTCTATATAAAATTGCAGTGTCTTATAAGCATTCTAGAAGTATATATATTTTATTACAATGCTTTGTATATCCAAAGTAATAATTTAAATATATATGTATGTTTCAATCACTTCATTAATATAGAAATCCTTTTTTTCCCAGCTCAATCATACTTCCTATTTATTATTACTAAAATTACTACTGGTAAAAATGACAACTCAATAAAAGAAAGTACAGTTAAGGGAGTTCCCTTCGTGGCTCAGTGGTTAAAGAACCCAACTAGGAGCCATGAGGTTGCGGGTTCAATCCCTGGCCTTGCTCAGTGGGTTAAGAATCCAGCATTGCTGTGAGCTGTGGTATAGGCTGCAGACTCGGCTCAGATCTGGCATTGCCGTGGCTGGGGTGTAGGCCAGCAGCTGCAGCTCGAATTTGAACCCTAGCCTGGGAACTTCCGTATGTCAAGGGTGTGGCTCTTAAAAAAAAAAAAAAAGTATAGTTAAAAATCATACTTATTTTAATAGGCAGCAAATGTGAATCTCTAGCTCTCACATGCTTCCAACACAGTAATGCTTTTCACAACCAAAATATCTAGAATGATTAAGCAAAGGTAGGATATTAAATGCAAGAGAAAGAGACAGACAGAAAGATTAGGAATAAGAAATCCCAAATTCTAGCCATGCTCTTGTTTGTTTATAAGATCCATGGCAAATTCTGAAACTATGTTTCAACTTATTTTTTTCTAGTTCTAATTTTAACTCAAACTTTACTTATGTCCATTCTGAATCATATAAACAATTCTGCTTTAGTGATTTCAGACTGTATGCTTCCTTTCCCCCTTCCATTCATCACTTTAGTTTAGCTGGAAGCCCCAATATTCCTGTGTAACAACTAAATGTCTACCTTCCCTTCCACTAGTTAAGTTCCCAAGAGAAAGAAGCATATGGGATCACTATTAGATATTTTGATCCTTATCATACAACCAGGCCCCAGAATAATGCTTTATTTTATTTTATTTTTTTTGTCTTTTTAGGGCCGCACCCACGGCATATGGAGGTTCCCAGGCTAAGGGTCTAATGGGAGCTGTAGCTGTCAGTCTACGCCACAGCCACAGCAACGCCAGATCCGAGCCACATCTGCAACCTACACCACAGTTCACGGCAATGCCGGATCCTTGACCCACTGAGCAAGGCCAGGGATCGAACCTGCAACCTCATGGTTTCTGGTCAGATTGTTTCTGCTGCACCACTATGGGGACTCCAGAATAAAGCTTTGAATGCAGAAGGTGCTTAGTAAATGCTGGATGGAGAAATGTCTCAAAGTTGACATACTGAGTAAGAAGTAATACCTGAGAGAAAAAGAAGCGGGGGAAAAAATAGAATCGCACTAACCACTAAAGTCATTTGGTACAGGGATAGGGAGGAGTACAACATATTTTAAGAAAAAAAATCAAATTTTCTATGTATATTATGTAAACTAAGCAGCAAAATGTGATATACACACTGCATGTCATTTCTAAAAACAAGGTTAAAAAGCAGTGCTTCATATGTTTAAATGATTAAGACTACTTCACTCTCCACTGATGAGGCATTATAATTCGACTGAATATTTACTGAAACAAAACTGCATTTTAATCACAATTTAGAATTGGTAATTCTTAAGTATGACTTGACAGTACATCATAACACTTTTTTTTTTTTTTTTGGCTTTTCCAGGGCCGCACCTGCAGCATATAGAAGTTCCTGGGCTAGGGGTCCAATCGGAGCTACAGGTGCCGGCCTAAACCACAGCCACAGCCAACTTGGATCTCAGCTGCATCTGCAACCTGTACCACAGCTCACGGCAATGCCAGATCCTTAACCCACAGAGTGAGGCCAGGAATCAAACCTGAAACCTCGTGGTTCTTAGTCAGATTCGTTTCCACTGCGCCACGACGGGAACTCCCCCTGCATCATGACACATTAGATCATGTTCTCCAAAATGAAATACCAATTTTTTCCCAGTATGAGCAGCAGCCCAAAGGAAGACAGTCACAAGAAGACACTGAGCTACTTTATTCTTCACTACCAAATAGAACAAAGTTTATAAAATGACAGATTCCATTAGAGGTGGGGTTATATGTAAAAAACCCTACAGAGAACCAGTCAATAGCCATAACTAGTTTCCTTATTTCTATTTACGTTAGCACAAGAACTACAGGTTAGACAAGTTGAGCCACAAAAACCATAGGTAGAGGATAACAGATGGGCTGTCACTGCAGATCTATAGAATGTCACTAAGGCATTATAGATCAAGAAAACACTTAAGAATAGGAAATACTATGAGAGTCCCCTCCCCCACTCCAGGATGTCAGTCAGCATTTGTGTCATGCTAGTGAATGTAACCAAATGGCAATTAAGATTTGTTCCCTCTACTGTCCATCAAGCTGACTTTGCTTCAAATACACATGATGTTAGAGTTGCTTTCCCTCAATATTTTGGTTAGAAGAACAAAACCAGGTAGAATTCAGAAAAGACAATAAGCAAATGAAAAACCACCAAACCTCTGCTATCATCAGGAGATGCTATTACAATAAAGAGATAATTTTCATACCACAATGAATTTCTCTCCTAGGTACTTACCCAAGAATAATGAGAGCATAAATCCACTAAAAAATACCTTGCATGTGAATGTTCATAGCCACTTTATCTGTAATAGTCAAAGCCTGGCAACAACCCAAATATCCATGGACAGGTAGATGGATAAACATATTGTGGTATATCCATACAATGGAATATTACTCTGCAATAAAAAGGAACAAACTTGCTATCTCCAACAGCATGATGGAATCTCAGAAATCACTGTGGAATGAAAGAAGCTTTGTGCAAAAAAAAAAAAAAAAAAAAAAAAAAAGGTACACACTGTAAGATCCTTTCATGTAAAACTCTAGAAAATGCAAATGAACCTATAGTGATAACAAGAAGTTGTCTGGGCCTGGGACTGGACAAGAGGGTTTAATGGCAAGATCACAATGGGACATAGAGACACTCTGGGGGTGGCTGATATGTTTATTACGTTGATTGCAGTGACGGTTTCATGAGTGTAGAGCTGTGCCAAAACTCATCAAATCATATACTTCCAATATGTGCAGTTGGATGTATGTCAATTAGATTTCAATAAAGGTTTTTTTTTCCTTTTTATGGCCACATCCAAAGCATGTGGAAATTCCTAGCTGCAGCTGTGGCAATGCCAGATCTTTTAACCCAAAGATTGCACCTTTGCAGCAACTTGAACCGCCTCAATTGGATTCTTAACCCACTGCCCCATGGTGGGAATTCTAAAGAGAGAGAGTTGTTAAAATAACTGTTCACACTTTATTTCTCTGGCCACACCTGTGGCATGTGGAAGTTCCTGAGCCAGGGATTGAATCAAGCCACAGCAGTGACAACACTGGATCCTTAACTGCTGAGCCACCAAGGAGCTCATAAAAAAAGGTACATTTTTTTTTTAATGAAAAAGCCTTTTTAATCCTTACTCCCTTACTGTAGACATGGCTGTATTTTCCTTTTATTAAATGCGATGTTGTTCATTAAAAACCTTTCTCTACTAGAATTAGGATATCCTGGTGCTAGTCTTAGTTCTTTTACTTAGTGATAGTAGGATAGATCACTTAACATCTCTGGGGCTCATTCTTCTTACCCGTAAAATAAAATTAGGCTAAATTGATATATGCCCATCTCACTCAATAAAACAAAACAAATGAACAAACAAGGAGACAGAAACAGAGTTACAGATGCAGGGAACAATCAAGTAGTTGCCAGAAGGGAATGGGGGAAGGGGGAGGAAAAAAATAGCTGGGGAGATGAAGAAATACAAAGTTGCAGTTGCAGGCAGAGTCAAGGCTATGTATGAAATGTACAGCTTGGGGTACACACTGACTGTGAAATATCTTTGTATGCTGAAGTATTACAACTAGACTTATTGTGACCATTTTGAAATGTATAGAAATACCAAATCACTATGGCATGTAATAGGAACTACCATAGCGTCGTTGTAGGTCAGTTATAGTTCAAAAACAAAGGAACTGATTGAAAAGAATGACATTTGCAGTTACTGAGGCGAGGTGAGAGGGACTGGATGAAGGCTGACAAAAGGTACGAACTCCCAGTTACAAGCACCACATGATAAACAGCACTAACACTGCTCTCTGTCAATATGAAAACTGCTAGGAGAGTGGCGAGCTCTCATAACAAGGAAACATTTGTTTCCTTGATTTTTATATCTATATAAGATGACAGTTGTTCACTAAACAATTATGATAATCATTTCATGATATAAGCCAAATTACTATGCCGTACACCTTAAACTTATACAGTGCTTATGTCAACTATAGCTCAATAAAACTGGAAGAAAAGACTAAAATCCCCAGTGAAAAGAGCACTGGCTAAGATTTAGATAAACCTAGTTTCATACTCCAGTTGAGCTAACTTGTGATGTAACATGAACAAGTAACTTTATTTCTCTAAGCCTCAGTTTTCCACATGTAAGTAAAGAAAATAAATTAACTCCTTATAGAGCTGTTGCGGGGATTAGTGAAATAATAAAGCGTCTAGCAGTTGCCTGTCACAAAACAGTGTTTAATAAATGGTAATTAAAATAACAATGATAAATAAAAGTTTTTAAATTATAAAACTATTTGCATACTTTAGACTTTATTGTAACAAATGAAAATAATTACTATATTACCAGCACAGATTAAAACAACTACCACTTCTAAAAGTATCTTTCACCATAAATTTTAAAAGACAAGAAATTGGTTGCTCATCATGAGAATGAGTGATGTCAGACAAAAATATTTACTAAGCATCAGGCACATTAAGGTAATAAATGCTATTTCATTTAATCTTCTTTAATAAACCAATGAAGAGGGCTTATGGATAAGGAGGGCTGGAGGGTAGGGTGGGACAGCTACTTTTATGTGAGAGAATCAAGGAAATGTGCTCTCTCATAAGACAGGTCCCAGGGATTCTAGTACATTTTAGTTTATAAAACAATTTTTTACACAAAATATCACTGCCTTATTAGCCAAAGATTTCGCCAGCTAAACTACTTAAGACATCCCTTTAAATCAGTATGTGAATAAAGAGAATACAAAATATTTCAGACATCATGCTGCAAGTTAAATTCCCCCAAAGAAAAGATCTGACAACAAATTTTTTTTTTTTTTTTTTTTTGGTCTTCTTTGGTGGGAACTCCCAAAGTCAACAATTACATAATTAAATTAATTAAATAACTGGCCTGTCAAAACAGGAAAAAAACAAAAAAGATATAATAAGGGCAGCCTTCACTTTTTACAACTCACTTGTAAATTTACAACTCACTTGGAAATTGTGTGTAACCTCAGGCATGTCTTGCAGTGCTGTCCTGAACATAATTGCTTAAATCTTGAACTGGTAACTATTCATGATGGTCTTATTAGCAACTGAATGTAGTTTCTAGAGCACCATTCTCAGTGAGCAGACCCTAAACACGTGCAGCTGTGTATATTTAAACTTAAACTAAAAAGTCAGTTCCTAGTTGGCCACCATACAGGACAATTGCCAAAAGGATATATAACATTTCTATCATGCCAGGAAGTATTACTGACTAATGCTCTAAAGGGTAGTGGCCAGGTCCAACGTTTATTTGTAGACGCTAGAATTCCTAACTTGGTACCTGAAGATGGCAGGCACTTCACTACTTGACTTAATAAAGACAAATTACTGTAGTGGCAGAGATGGTCCTACAAACATGTCTTGTTTGGCTAAAAGTCTTCTAAGAATTTGAACAAATATTTTAAAATGTAGAGCATTATTACCCCCAAAAGGGCAATAAGAGCCCACAATGAAACAGATGACCACAGCCAAGAGAACAGCTGCTACCCACTGCTTTTACTCTGTCAACTCTGTGCTGCGTGTGCATCACCTCACGCACGTGCTTCATCTGCTACGTGCCTAGACCCTAAAGGCACATCAGTTGCAGCCTCTGCTCCATACTCTATGGACATTTAAAAATTATTTTTATTAATATAAGAATAATTTTGATCATTTTCTACAGTAGTGTACTTAGAGTTGCATAGCTCCATTTTGACACAGTCCTTTCAAAAATGCAAGCCCTTAAGTAAACTGCTCTTTTTATACAAACAAAAGATTCTGAATAAGAACTTATCATATGCTGTCTATATGGCAATGCCTGAATCATAAGAACTGATCACTCTGCAGAGAAAATCTCTCAAATACATGTCTTAATAATGCAATAATTTCTTTCTCAGGATTACTTTTTTGCCAAAGTAGTCCTGAGAAAGAAAAATGGAACCGGAGGAATCAGACTCCCTGACTTCAGGCTATACTACAAGGCTACAATCATCAAATCAGTATGGTACTGGCACAAAAACAGAAATCTACATCAGTGGAACAGGCTAGAAAGCCCAGAATTAAACCCACACACCTACAGTCAGCTAATCTATGACAAAGGAGGCAAGAAAACACAATGGAGAAAAGACAGTCCCTTCAATAAGCAGGGCTGGGGAGTTCCCTTCATGGCTCAGTGGTTAATGAACCCAACTAGGATCCATGAGGACATGGGTTTGATCCCTGGCCTTGCTGGGTGGGTTAAGATTCTGGTGCTAATGTGAGCTTTGGTGTAGGTCGTGGATGTGGCTAGGATCCCGAGTTGCTGTGGCTGTGGTATAGGCCAACAGCTGTAGCTCTGATGTGACCCCTAGCCTAGAAACCTCCACATACCATGAGTGCAGCCCTAAAAAAAAAAAAAAGTAACTATGCAAAAAAAAAAAAAAAAAAAAAAAAGCTGTTGGGAAAACTGGACAGCTACATGCAAAAGAATGAACTTATTACAGTCCCTAACACCATACACAAAAATAAACTCAAAATGGATTCCAGACCTAAATACAAGACTGGATACCATAAAACTCTTAGAGGAAAACATAGGCCAAACACACTCTGACATAAACCACAGCAGTATCTTCTCAGATCCACCTCCTAGAGTAATGACAATAAAAACAATTTTTAAATTGGACCTAATTAAACTTAAAAGTTTTTGCATGGAAAAAGAGACCCTGAACAAAACAAAAAGACAACCCACAGAATGGGAGAAAATATTTGCAAATGAAGCGACTAACAAGTGATTAATCTCCAAAACTGATAAACACCTCCTGCAGCTCAATACCAAAAAAAAAAACCCATCAAAAAATGGGCAGAAGATCTAAACAGACAATTCCTCAAAGACGACATACAGATGGCCAAAAAAACACATGAAAAGATGTTCAACATCACTAATTATTAGAGAAATGTAAATCAAAACTACTATGAGATACCACCTTATACCAGCCAGAATGGCCATCAACAAAAAGTCTACAAACAGTAAGTGCTAGAGATGGTGTGGAGAAAAGGGAACCCTCTTAACACTGTTGGTGGGAATGTAAACTGACACAACCACTATGGAAAACGGTATGGCGAGTCCTCAGAAAACTAAAACAGAATTGCCATATGACCCAGTAATCCCACTCCTGGGCATCTATCCAGAGAAAACCATGACTCAAAAAGATACATGTACCTCAGTGTTCACTGCAGCACTATACACAATAGCCAAAGACATGGAAGTAACCTAAATGCCCATTGACAGAGGAGTGGATAAAGAAGATGTGGTACATATACACGATGGAATATTACTTAGCCATTAAAAGGAAAGCAATAATGGCATTTGCAGCAACACGGATGAACCTAGAAATTATCATGCTAAGTGAAGTTAGACAGTGAGACCCAAATATCATATACTATCACTTATATGCGGAATCTAAAAAAAAAAGGATACCATCAATTTATTTGCAGAACAGAAACTGACTCACAGGCTTTGAAAAACTTACAGTTACCAAATGAGACAGGTTGGGGGGGAGGGATGGACTGAGGATTTGGGATGGAAATGTTCTAAAAACAGGTTATGATGATGGCTGTACAACTATAAATACAGTAAAATTCACTGAATTAAAAAAAAAAACCTCAAATGGCAAAAAAAAAATGTACTTTTTAAATTAATTTTTTTTAAAAGTGCCTCTGGGAACCAGTGAAATGGGGAGAATGTTTCTATTTTAACTTCACAATATTCCCAAAATTCATTTGTTCATATCTGATTTCAAAGTAGGTGCACAATAAGCATTTCTACTGACCGAATTAATGAACTAGATCCTTGACTAGATCTCAAAAAAACTTGCTGCGAATACCATCAGATAAAAACAAAATGTTAGTGTTCAAATAGTGTACTGTGAAATTCTGATAAAACAACTCTTTCCTGCACTCTGAGTTTATTTGTTTCTGCTACCTGTAGGTGTTTTATGGCATCAACATACACTAGATTTAAAAAATTATCTACTTTCCTCAGCTTCAGCCACTTCTTATCACACTAGCTCATTAACTGTAACTACAGTAAGCCAAGTTAGTAACAGAAAAACACAAGTTTCTGTTATACAGAGACCTCATGGCCACTGGTATCCTTTCTCAGCTCACCTCCAATAATTAAGCCTAAAGATACCTATTCCGGAGTTGCTTGGTGTCAACATCACTCCCTTCTCTTTCCACAAGATCAAAACAAACAACAGCCTATTTTGCTTTTGCTCCCCACTATTACATTAATATTCTAACTAAAAATTGTTGTTAAATTGGTGGAATAACATTAAAAAAAAAATTTTTTTTTTGATCTTTTTGTCTTTTCAGGGCCGAACCCGAGGCATTTGGCAGTTCCCAGGCTAGGGGTCTAATAGGAGCTGTAGCTCCGGGCCTACACCACAGTCACAGCAACAGGGGATCCGAGCCACATCTGCGACCTATACCACAGCTCACGGGAACACCGGATCCTTAACCCACTGAGCAAGGCCAGGGATTGAACCTGAAACCTCATGGTTACCAGTCGGATTCATTTCCACTGCACCACGATGGGAACTCCAGTTAAAAATTTTGATATGGAAAAAGTCATTCCATAGATTTTTTAAAAATGAGATTAGATCAGATCAATTTATTATTTACTTCTGAAAAGAAATACATGAACCACTAAGAAATAAGGGATTTTAGTCTTGGCTTATAGTTTTTCAAATAATATATTCATAGAATTAAGAAAAAGGTTGTTTTTAGAATTACTTTAAAATGCTAGATTTAAATGAATTCTCAAAAAAAAAAATGAATTCTCAAGCTTAAGTAATTACTCAGCAAGTTAAAATAATTTCTAAATAGAGCCAGGAAGTTCAAAAACTGTTTTAAGCATTTAGAAATATCCTGTGATACCTTTTTAAAAAAGTAATCTAAAAAGATAGGTCAACAACCTGGAATTAATAAAAACATACACCACGGAGTAATAAAGGGAGTGCTACACAGACACGCACAGCACCCCGCCCCCGAGTTTTCTAAAGGTGGCATTTGAGGCTGTCAGCAAAAATGAAAAGCTTCATGAAATTTCAGTGACAGTAAAAATGCTTAAGAATACAGTACAGAATTGCTAGTTAATAATGCTGTAAAGTACATTTGAAAGTAAAGAACAGATCTTGTGAAAAAAAACGTCATCACCAGGAAAGAAAAACGTGTGACTCTGTGTGGTGGTGATGTTCACGACATTTACTGTGATAATTATTCAGCAACATATACATACGTCAAACATTATATTGTATACCTAAACTACTACAACGTCATATGGCAGTTACAGTTCGATAAAAAAATAAAATTAAAAAATTTAAATATAGAATTTCTAGGATAAGTTGTTTTAAGATCTCAACATGAATAAATTGGACAAATTACTAGTAATTACCATTTACTGTCTTCTACACCTGAGGTGAATTAAACTCCACCTCCTAAAAGAATGCAACACATATGCTCCTGAGAGGATGATGGACACAAAATATGATTTCAAACTCTGTTTTTCTATAAATCTCTGATATATACTATATATATATGTTTAATAGTTTAAACTTCCAAGACACTGTCTATATACTTCACTTGAAAACCAATTTATTTAAAATTCATTCCATACAAAGTACTTTAACACTTACCAGAGTATGAAAAAAACCTCTTGACTCACTGCAAAAAGTCTTTAAACAATTATTTTCTAAACAAAATTAAGGCACTTCTTTATTCAAATATAAATAAAAATATTTCCATAATTCATGAGATACTTGTCTCCTTAAATTAAAAGTATTAAAACAGACCTGTGCATTCATCTGCAATGACGGATGCCGAGTTCCAGACAGCAATGCTGTCCAATGTGGCAGTCGCTAGTCCCATGTGCCTACTGAGCACTTAGAGCGTGCCCACTGTGACTGAAGAATTAAATTTTAAATTTTATTTAATTTACATGTTAACAGCTCCATGTGACAAGTGGCGACTGCACTGAACAATGGTTACAGCCTCCACCAAATGGTCAAGACTAAGTTAAGCCTCTACCAAATGGTCAAGACTAAGTTACAGCCTCTACCAAATGGCCAAAACTAGGCACAGGGACCTCCGAGCTATACATATTAAAAGAGAAGCAGCCCAAGTGTCCATTAGCAGATCAATGGATAAACAAAATGGGGATATACACAGACAATGAAGTATTACTCAGGCTTAAAAAGGAAGAAAATTCATGCAGAAACAAAGATGAACCTTGAAGACTTTATGCTAAGTGATAAATAAGCCAGTCACAAAAAGACATATCCTCACTTATATGCTCAACTCAGAGGCAGAGAGTAGAACAGTTTTCATCAGGACCTAGGGAAGTGGGTAGTGAGAAGTTTGCCTAACATGCACACAGCTGCAGCTTCCAAGACAGAGAGTCCTGGGGAGGGATGCTGCTGACAGCTGTACAGCATGGTGGGTAATTAATGCCACTGAACCACACACTTAAAAATGACGAAAATGGTAAACGTTATGTGCATTTTACCACAATTAAAAAACTTTTTTAAAGCATCATAATTTGGAGTTCCCATGGTGGCATGGCAGTTAACAAATCCGGCTAGGAACCTTGAAGTGGCGGGTTTGATCCCTGGCCTTGCTCAGTGGGTTAACGATCCGGCGTTGCCGTGAGCTGTGGTGTAGGTCACCAAAGTGGCTCGGATCCCGCGTTGCTGTGGCTCTGGCGTAGGCTGGTGGCTACAGCTCCGATTAGACCCCTAGCCTGGGAACCTCCATATGCTGCCGGTGCGGCCCTAGAAAAGACAAAAAAAAATAAGTAAATAAAATAAAGCATCATAATTTGATCAAATAAGTATTTCTGATAAAAAAGCTAACCTAAAGTCACCAATAAATACAGTGTTTCTTAAAGATGAAACACCAGATTTGCTGAGAGAAGGTTTACAGTAACCCCATAATGAATCAAGTTGTGTTACACTGACCCACTATGGGCAAGAGCTGAGCATTTTACTTCCAGAGGATCTGGCTGGACTGTCTCTGTTAAGAAGGTACAAGGCTGACAGAGTAAAGCCAAAGCTGAGCTGTACTTAGTGTTCTGTTATTTGGTTTGGTGTGGTGTGGTTTTATGCACAGGCAGTAGAGCTCGCCTTGAGCAAGTCACATATTGACAAGAAAAACAAAACCCAGAAATATATTCAGTTAACTGTAGAGTTATTTTTAACTTCCTTAGAAGATAAGGACAAACTCTATCTTAGTGAAAGGGCATAATAAGAGTACAGCTCTCAGGCTGTAAAGAGTACAGTAAGGAAAAACTAGGATAGGGTCAAAAATATTACCACTAATAAGAAATAACTTAGGCATAAGAAAGGAGAATAAAATTAATATAGACAACAAAAACAAACAGACATCCTTTTTTTTCACAAATCTATCTAAATGCATTTAGGCATATGACAACAAAATATTTTAAGAAAATAAGTAAGTTATTAGATGCTCAAGTAGAAAAGGGCTTAGAAAATGAAGTTTATTAGGTTTTTAAAAAACTTTTTTTAATATAAAGCAGTTTATTACTGTAAGATATTTGCCCCCACAAAGCGTCGTAACTAGAGGTGCAGACTAAAATTTAACATCAGAGAGAAATACATTACTCCTTTAAAAGATATAAAACATGAGTGTATTTTCAGTTCACTAATATATTTCATGCACATAAAAACTCACTTTGCAAGGCTATATTGTGGGTAACACAATTGATTTTATTCATTTATCTATCACCTCTATTATCCATCTCTCTATTATCTATTATCTCTCTCTCTCTACCTCTATTATCTGTCTACCTCTATTATCTCTATTTCTCTATCTACCTCTATTATCTATCTGCCTCTATTATCTATCTCTCTACCTACCTACCTACCCACCCACCAATCTCTGGCTGCTCCCGGCACTGGCACATGAAAATTCCTGGGCCCAGTATCAAATCATGGCAGTGATGACACTGAATCCTTAATCATTAGGCCACCAGGGAACCCCTGACTGTCCTATTTTAATTTATAAATATGTAAAACATCATTCAACTTCATTAGTAATAGCTTCTTTAAATGATTTTTAAATTTTACATAACCTTTAAATCAAGATAAACTCTCCAGAAGTTACATACTTCTACTGCTGGAATTACTATACTTCTACATTTTTATACTATAAAAATTCTACAAAGGACTTTGATCCTACTATGAACACTCACACTAGGTGGCAAATTATATATTACAAAAAAAAAAGACATTCACTTTTAAAATAGCTTTGAAAATGTTAACCATATTTTTAGGTATACTAAATAAAAATTACAACTCTAAAAGTTAATAAAACTAGAATTGTAAGGAGTACTAAAATGAGGGATAGGAGTCAGAAGATAACAGTTTAGGTTAAAGCAGACACTAGCTGAATAAACAACACTTATACACTGGGCACAAAAATCCCTCCTCCTGCCTAACTCAAAGGGTCACTGTAAGAATCAAGTGAGAGAAGGGATTAAGACGGCAGAATAGAAGGACTGGAGCTCAACTGCTCTCCTAAAAACAATAAAATTTACAACTAAATACTGAGCAATCTTCAACCAAATGGACCGAAAACTTGCAAAAAGATATCCTACTCCAGAAGACAAAGAGGAGGACACATCGAGAGGTATTATCAGCAACCCCATACCTCCCAGGTGGGAAGCCCCACAGACTGGAAAGTTCACAGAGACTCACCTGCAGGGGTGAGAACTGTGAGCCCCACATCAAATCCCCACACATGGGGATCTGGCACTGGGAGAACGAGCCCCTGGAGCATCTGGCATTGAAGGCCAGTGGGGCTTGTGGACAGGAGCTCCACAGGACAGGGGAAAAAGGAGACCCCATTCTTAAAAGGTGCACACAGACGTTCACATGCACTGGGTCCCAGGGCAAAGCAAAGTCTCCATAGGAATCTGGGTCAAACCTGACTGCAATTCTTGGAGGACCTCCTAGGAAAACAGAGGTGAATGTGCTTGTTGTGGGGGAAGGACACTGGAAGCAAAGCTCTTGGGAATATTCATCAGCATGCATTTCTCTGGAGGTGGCCATTTTGGGAAGATCTGGCCCCATCCATCAGTGCTGAGAAGTCCCAGGCCAAACAACAATCCAGGTGGGCTCACAGCCCCGCCCCTCAGTAAACAGGCTGCCTAAAGACCCCTCAGGCACACAGCCACCTCTAATCCCATCCAGAGACAAAGCCCCACCCACCAGAGGGATAGGAATCAGCTCCACCTACTAGTGGGCTGGCACCAGCCCCTCCCATCAGGAAGCCTACAGCAAGCCCCCATACCAACTTCAGTCACAAGGGGGGCAGATGCCAGATGTAAGAGAGGCTATAATCCTGTTATCTGTAAAACAGGTCACTACACCAAAAACCCATAAAAATGAAAAGGCAGAAAACTATAACTCAGATGAGGGAGACAGAAAAACCCCCAGAAAATCAGCTAAGTGATCAGGAGATTCTCAGCCTCCAGGAAGACTTGAGACTCTTGATGCTGAAGATGATGCAAGACATTGGAAATAAACTGGAGGCAAAGATGGATAATTCACAGGAAACAATGAGCAAAGAGATACAAGATATAAAACTTAAGATGCAAAATACAATCACTGAAACAAAAAACGCATCAGAAGCAGCCAACAGCAGAACACAGGAGGAAGAAGAACAAATAAAGTGGAAATCACGGATGTGGAACAGAAAAGAGAAAAAAGATTGAAAACAAATGAAGAGAGTCTCAGAGAACTCTGGGACAACGTTAAACACACCATTAAACACACCAACATCCGTATTATAAGGGTGCCAGAAAGGAAAAGAGAGAGAGAGAAAGGGACAGAAAAAATACTCCAAGAGATAATAGCCGAAAACTTTCCTAACATGGGAAAAGAACCACTCACTCAAATCAAGGAAGCACAACGAGTACCATACAAAATAAATCCAAGGAGGAATACACTGAGACACATATTAATCAAACTGACCAAAATTAAAGACAAAGAGAAAATCTTGAAAGCAGCCAGGGAAAAGAAACAGATTACAAGGGAACCCTGATAAGGTTATCAGCAGATTTTTCCAGGCCAGAAGGGAGTGGCATGACCTACTCAACATGACAAAAGGAAAAAACCTCCAAACAAGATGACTTTATCCAGCAAGGCTCTCTCATTCAGATTTGAAGGAGAAATCAAAACCTTCACAGATAAGCAAAAGCTAAGAGAATTCAGCAACTCTAAAAACAGCTTTACAACAAATACTAAAGGAACTTCTCTAGGCAGAAAAGAAAAGACCACAACTGGAAACAAAAAACCCACAAATGACAAGGCTCACCAGTAAAGATATATATATATATACAGTAAAGATACAAAATCATCCACACACAATTAAGCCACCAAAATCAGAAATTGTGAGGAGGGTACAAATGCAGGATACTCGAGATGCACTTGCAATTAACAGACCAACAACTTAAAACAATCTCATATATATAGACTCTTACATCAAAACTTCAGAATAACTGCAAACCAAAAATCTACGATTGATACACAAATAAGAAAAATCAACTCAAATACAACACTAAAGATAGTCATCAAACCAGAAGAGGAGAGAACAAGCGAAGAAGGGAAGAAAAAAGAGCAATAAAACCAAATCCAAAGCAATTAATAAAATGGCAATAAAAAACATACATATCAATAATTACCTTAAATGTTAATGGACTAAACGCCGCAACCAAAAGACACAGACTGGCTGAATGGATACAAAAACAAGACCCATACATATGCTGTCTTCAAGAGACCCATTTCACTTCTAGTAACACATACAAATTGAAAGTGAGAGGATGGAAGAAAATATTCCATGCAAATGGGAATGAAAAGAAAGCTGGGGTAGCAATATTCATATCAGACAAAATAGACTTGAAAATGAAGAATATTCTAAGGGAAAAGGAAGATCACTACATAATGATCAAAGGATCAATCCAAGAAGAAGATATAACAATTTTAAATACCTACGCACCCAACATACGTTCACCACAATATATAAGGCAACTGCTAAAAACCTTAAAAGGACAAACTGACAATAACACAATTATAATGGGGGACTTTAACACCCCACTTACAGCAATGGACAGATCATTCAGACAGAAAATCAATAAGGAAACACAGGCCCTGAATGAAGCATGAGACCAGATGGACTTAATAGATATTTATATAGGACATTCCATCTAAAAGCAACAGAATACACATTCTTCTCAAGTGCACATGGAACATTCTCTGTGATCGATCACATCCTGGGCTACAAATCCAGCCTCAGTAACTTTAAGAAAATTGAAATCATATCAAGCATCTTTTCGGACCACAACGCTATACAACTGGCAATCAACAACAAGAAAAAAACTGCAAAAAACACAAACACGTGGAGACTAAACAACATGCTACTAAACAACCAATGGATCACTGAAGAAATCAAAAAGGAAATAAAAAATACCTAAAAGCAAATGACAACAAAGACATGACACTCCAAAACCTATGGGATGCAGCAAAAGCCATTCTAAGAGGAAAGTTTATAGCAATACAAGCCACCTCAGGAAACAAGCTCAAATAAACAAGCTAACTTTACATCTAAAGCAGCTAGAGAGAGAAAAGACAAGACCTAAAGTTAGTAGAAGGAAAGAAATCATAAAGATCAGAGCAGAAATGGATGAAATAGAAACAAAGAATTAAGTGAAATAATACATGCAAAAGCGCTTTATAACTCAAAAATGCTTCACAACGGAGTGGTATTACTATCAGTAATACGACTCATTTTTTTCAACATCTTTTATTTTGAGGTATCTTTAAAACCAAAACCAGTTCCATCTCTGTACTTACCATTACACTATATGGTAAGACTTATCCACCATCTTGCCAGTATCAGAGAAAAAGGAAGGGAAAGGTCTACTTTAAAAAAAAAAAAAGCAACTTAGTAAAGTGTTTGGGGGGTTTTTTTTTGGATTTGCTAAAATAAGAATTTTGCTTTAGATCTGATATTTAAGGTTTGCACTGGTTATAAGACAATCCTTAAAAGGACAAACCAATACTAAGCGTAGAATTTTGCACAGCATTTTCAGAGGTTTTAACACAATGAAAACACAAACCAAAACAAAAAATTGTAGTAAAATGAACATTCTCCTGATGCCGGAGTGCAAAGACAAGGTTTCCATAGCAACAAAATGAAAAGTCAATTACGCTAACCAATAAGCAGCAAACAATTGGACATTTACTATAATTTATACATCAAAGCTCAAGCATATTCAATTAGAGTTGATATTATTTATAAATATTCAGAATATTATTACTACAAGTCTGTTTCTCTAGTGCTAAAATGTGCAGGACCATTTTGGAATCTGCAGATATATAAATCTTAGCTCAAAGTTATAAAAAGTCCAAAAGGCTTCATGAAAGGACAATAGAAGGATCTGAACGTATTCAAACTGTTTCATGAAATCTCTGAAGTGTTCCACTGCTCAATATTTACAATGCAGATTTTTTACGTGGCAAATGACTTTTTTTTTTTTTTCCTTCCTTTGGTCTTTTTTAGGGCCAAAACGCAGCATGTGGAGGTTCCCAGGCTAGGGGTCCAATTGGAGCTGTAGCCACTGGCCTACGCCAGAGCCACAGCAACGCAGGATCCAAGCCGCATCCAACCCTGGATCCTTTAACTCACTGAGTGAGGCCAGGGACCCAGCGTGCGTCTTCATGAATACCAGTCAGATCCATTTCCACTGAGCCCCAACAGGAACTCCGACAGATTCCTGAATGAAAGCTCAATCCTAGGATTCATCATTTATCAACCTATGATTTATTATTCTTCCACATTTAACTTCAGCATACTAATATTTTAAATTAAGGCAATCATGGAAATAAACACATTTTGCAGATAGCTACCCTCATTATACCCTCTATGAAGCAAAAGAGGAGAAAGAAAAGAGGGGAAAACAATTAACCTAAGAAGTATGATCAGTTCTCTAGGTCTCTTTTGCCCAACTTCAGTCAGCTTGTCAACCAAAAAACTTAAGTATTTAAAGAAAAAGTAAATCTTAAAATGTAAACCTGCAATGGGAAGGGTTACTAAGTGCTTACTATACACCAGGAATTTTATGTACATCATTTAAAAAAAAACCCTTACATCAGGGAAATGCAAATCCAAACAATGAGATACCACCTCACACTTGTCAAAATGGCTATTATTAAAAAGAACATAAATAACACATAAAACTACAAATGACCCAGTGATTCCATTCCTGGATGGATGGATGGATGGATGGATGGATAGATAGATAGATAGATAGATAGATAGATAGATAGATAGATAGATCTATCTATCTATATATATATAAAAAACACAAACACTAATTTGAAAAGATCCACACACTCCAATGTTCAGAGTAGCATTATTTTCAACTGCCAAGACCTAGAACCTACCTAAGTGTCCATCAACAGAAGAATGGATAAAGAAGATATGCTGTATACATATATACAATGAAATACTTCTCAGCCACAAAAAAATGAAATTTTGCAATTTGTAATAACATGGATGGACTTGGAGGGCATCAGGCGATTGAAATAAGTCAGACAGAGAAAGACAAATATTATATGCTCTAACTTACGTGTGATCTAAAAAATACAACAAACTAGTAAATACAACAAAAAAGAAACAAATTCACAGATATGGAGAACAAACAAGTGGTTACGAGTAGGGAGGGGGAAGGGCAATATAGGGGTAGGGAATTAGGGGGTACAAACTAATACGTATAAAATAAACTATAAGGACATACTGTACAACATGAGGAATACAACCAATATTTTATAATTATAAATGAAGTATACCCTTAGAAACTGTGATGCACTATACTGTACAACCTGAAACATATAATATTGTAGAGCAACTAATTTCAATTAAAAAACTTACAAAAGCCTTGTAATAATCAGAAATCATCACCATTTTTATAAGAAAATTTGCCTCACAGAGCTAGATAAACCTCACAAAGACAGCTACTTTGTGCTAAATATGGGATTTAAAGCTAGGTCTGTATGATTTCACAATGTGAACTATCTACTGTATGAGCAACTTGAACTAGGCCTTAAAATCACTGATCAGTAAATTTCCAAAAAGAAATACAGCAGGTATACATAAGATTACTGATTTATTATTGTGCCTGTTAGAATATAACTATCAACTACTCTCACCATTCTTTTTTAATATTCTATTATCTAATAATGTATTAATAAGTTACGCATTTAATATAAATAGCCACATAGTGAATAAAGACACATTAAAAGCAGATACCTATATGCCAACATACATATGTACTTATATTCATGTCTGCTTTTTTTTTTCCAGAGGAAAATGTTTTTAAAAATTTTTTTATTACTCAATGAATTTACTACATTTATAGTTGTACAATGATCATTACAACCCAATTTTATAGGATTTCCATCCCACAACTATTCTCACCATTCTTATAACAAAGTATTCTGACATCAAGAAAAAAAGGAAGAGAAGCAGCAGAAATGGCAACATCTCAGAATGGAGAATATAAATCTGCATTTTTCTTACAAAGTGGCAACTTTGTAACAGCATATACAGAACACATACTCAGACAACTTTGTCCTTTGTGTCAGCAGTGCTGGAATATGACCAGCTGTAACATGCTTAAGTATCTCCAAAGAATGCATATTTTTCAAACTCAATGAAGCTTTCTTATCATTAGGTACCAAACTGTTAGTGCATCAAGAATTGATAGGGCCAAGTCTCTTTATCATAACAGGTACCTCTAACTGATAGAGGCTCAGTGGTAGAAAAAAGAGTCCTCCTCCCCTTCTCCAGGCTCCCAAGGGAACAGAAAATTAGATAACTGACTGATACAGCAAGAAATCAGTTTTGCTGGTAGCAGGTATACCTGTTTTCACAAGAGGACTGATTCTATTATCTCTGTAAGTTCCTTCTGTTTGACGAACACGAGGAATTTGAGGGAACGGAACTGCTCTTCCTTAGGAGGAGGAGAATTTGGAGTTTTGATAACAAATAAGACAGAGAGGACTGAAGAAGAGACGTGAAGGTGAGGAAAGAAGAACCAGCCATAGACCATGAAACTGGGTATACTAGGGGAGAGCACGAAGAGAAATATGAGTACCTTTGCTGAAAGTAATTAAGTTGGTCCATGTCTACAAACATGCGCAGAAACAGAAACCCAGGAAGTAGAGTGTGCCCTCGAGAATTTACGTGTCTCCTACCAGGAAAACACAGAAATCTGGGGGAGCTTAGTATTTCCACAGGCTGTAAGTTTGTGGGTTCAAACCTACCTTACCTAGAGCTTGAAGGTAAGATCTGTCCTTCAGATGAACTAGCTAGCCATCAAGAATAATCCTAATGAAAATGCAAAGACTGGCATTGTTTAGTGGGAAGGAAAGACATAAAATAAGAGATGCTGCACAAAGGAAAAGGCTAGAGTAAGAACCTGAGCAGATGGGGGTGGGGGGCTGTGGTTAATGGAGTAGGGATGAATCTGGGAAAAGGAGGAGCAGAGAAAAGTGCCCCAAGAAAGAGGCCCTAAGAGTATATGAGTTAAGAAGAATCTGTGTTTTCAAGGAGTTCCCGATGTGGCACAGTGGAAACGAATCCGATGAGGAACCATGAGGTTGCCAGTTCAATCCCTGGCCTTGCTCAAGGGGTTAAGGATCTGGCGTTGCTGTGGCTGTGGTGTAGGCCGGCAGCTGTAGCTCCAATTAGACCCCTAGCCTGGGAACCTCCATATGCCACGGGTGCGGCCCTAAAAGAAAAGACAAAAAAAAAAAAAAACAATCTGTTTTCAGGAAGAGAGACCTGTATTTGCTATTTGCTTACATCAATTATGTGACCATGAGGTCATTTAAACTTTTGTTCTCTTGCCTAAAGAGATAACAGCATAGCTTCAGCAGAACTGTCTTAAGGACTCAGTGAAATAACATCAATATTAATTAGTGATCATTTGTTTTTAATAATAATTATTTTTTATTATTACTTGCTTCAGTTGTATCTAAACTTAGTTTTTTGTTTTGTTTTGTTTTTTTGTCTTTTGTCCTTTTTAGGTCCACACCCTCGGGATATGGAGGTTCCTAGGCTAGGGGTCCAGTCAGAGCTGTAGCCGCCAGCCTACACCAGAGCCACAGCAACGTCAGATCCAAGCTGCATCTGCGACCTACACCACAGCTCACGGCAACACTGGATCCTTAACCCACTGAGGGAGGCCAGGGATCTAACCCTCAACCTCATGGTTCCCAATCAGATTCGTTTCTGCTGTGCCACAATGGGAACCCCCTCCCCTTTATTTTTAACTTTGCTCCTTTTGCCTGTAGAAAATTCTCAGTCTGAGATGAGGAATTATTATTATTTGCTTTTTAGGGCCACAGGTGCAGCATGTGGAAGTTCCCAGGCTAGCGGGTGAACTGGAGCTACAGCTGCAGGCCTACACCACAGCCAAAGCAACGCTGGATGTGAACCACATCTGTGACCTACACCACAGCTCATGCCAACACCAGATCCCTGACCCACTGAGTGAGATCAGGGATTGAACTCGTATCCTCATGGATACTAGTCAGTGTTTTTTGGCTAAAAAAATGTACAGTTATTTGTTTTAGCTAAAACAAAATGTTTATGATATGCATTTCATTTTTATTTCCTGCTTTAACCAACTTTTCCAATGAATAGTAAACGATGTCAGATTGGAAGAATATTAGATAAGATTTCTACTATAACCAAAGAAAGCTTTTTGCTCTAATAATAACTTTTTTTTTAGGGCTACACCCACAGCATATGGAAAATGAAAAATTTAATGCAAGTGCTCAAGAGAGATACTAGTCACATTTGCTTCTGCTGTGCCGTAACAGGAACTCCAAGGAACTAAATTATTATTACTGAAGGTAATAAACTTAAAATCATGTACCTGTCAAGGCTCTACCTAAAGAAAAACGATATAATGCAGTTCTACTCCCTTATAAATATCATAACAAAAGAAGAAAAAAGTTTAAAGTAATAAATCAAATCGGAGGATTTTTAGACATGTGACTATTATGAATAACGAATATTACTAAGTAGCTACTATGTACAAGCTGTTCTGCTCAGGATTAAAGGGATAAAGACGAAGAAAAGATACACAGTCCTCTTCCTCGAAGATTTTAAGTATTCAGCATAGGAAAGAAAACGAGGTAGGATGAACAACGGTGCTGAAATGCAGTGCATGGTAAAAGTCATGAAAGAAGGCGTTCCCATCATGGCTCAGTGGTTAACAAATCCGACTAGGAACTATGAGGTTTCGGGTTCGATCTCTGGCCTTGCTCCGTGGGCTAAGGATCCGGCATTGCTGTGAGCTGTGGTGTAGGTCGCAGACTCGGCTCGGATCCTGTGTTGCTGTGGCTCTGGCGTAGGCCGGTGGCTACAGCTCTGATTAGACTCCTAGCCTGGGAATCTCCATATGCCGAGGGAGTGGCCCAAGAAATGGCAAAAAGACAAAAAAAAAAAAAAAAAAAAAAGATATTATAGCAATGACAAAAAATGCATTTAGGATTTCAGATCTGTAAATACCAGTAAATACTTTTTTGTTTTGTTTTGGCTGCGCCTGTAGCATGTGCAAGTTCTCAGGTCAGGGATCAAACCCATGCTACAGCTGTAACCAGAGCCATAGCAGTGACAACACCAGATCCTTACCCTACCGTGCCACTAGGGAACTCCATAAATACCAGTAAATTTGGCAAGAGAAGGCTATCTTTATTTATATCCAATATTAAATCTGAACAACTACAGCACTTTATTGACAAGCTATGCATATAACTGAATAACCAGCAATTCTAGACTTGGAATATCCTGCCCTTCAAATGAAAGAACAGAATGCTAGTAATTAACAACCACAATTTTTTTTAAGGAGATGTGGTGTCTGTGTGTGTATATATATACACACACAATAGAATACTACCCAGCCATAAAAGAGAACTAATGCCATTTGCAGCAACATGGATGGAACCAGAGACTCTCATACTAAGTGACATAAGTCAGAAAGACAAATACCATTTGATATCACTTATATCTGGAATCTGATATATGGCACAAATAAACCTTTCCACAGAAAAGAAATTCATGGACTTGGAGAACAGACTTGTGGTTGCTGAGGGGGAGGAGGAGCGAGTGGGATGGACTAGGAGTCTGGGGTTAACAGAGGCAGCCTCTTGCCTTTGGAGTGGATAAGCAATGAGACCCTACTGTGTAGCACTGGGAACTATCTAGTCACTTGTGATGGAGCCTGATGGAGGATAATGTGAGAAAAAGAATGTAGATCTGTATGTGTGACTGGGTCACTTTGCTGTAGAGTGGAAAATTGCCAGAATACTGTAAACCAACTATAATGGAAAAAATAAAAATCACTAAAACAACAACGACAACGATAATTAGTCTGCACTCGAGAGATATGGAACGGGAAAACAAGCAAGTGATGAACTATTTACATACATAATTTTCACTCTTTCTCTCACTATTTCTTTATTTCTAAATCCACTCTGAGTAAAATAACATTTGCGTGCCTAGTAGTGTTATGTGATACAATATTTTCTACAACTTTCTATAGTTGTCCACATGGCTGTATTGCGAGTTCATGAGTCATAAACTATATAACTTTATGCTTTCTATACTAAACCTAGAACAGACAGTAAGTGCAGGCTTGCTGATCACAAGAATGTAAATAATTTTAAATATTTGCCAAAAAGGTAAAACATTTAAAACTATCCCTCCCCAAAACCCCCTAAAGGAAAACCAAAAGTTACAAACTAAGACACAATATTCACAATATGCACAAAGGATTAATATGAACATAAAGAACTCTTATAAATCAGTAAGAAAAACACAGAAAAATAGGCAAAACTTATAAACAGATTTCACTGAAAACAAAAGGCCAGCAAACATAAAAAGAAATGCTCTACGTCACTGATGATGAGGAAGACGGAAATGGAGACCACAACGAGACAGTATTTGATAAGGCTCCGACCGGTGGGAATTAAGACAACATCAAATGCAGGAGGGATGGATAACCACAGGATCTCTTATTTCATGTACGGTGGATACGAATATAAACTGGCACAGCCACACTGGAAGCTGAGCACTCACCTCCCCCATGAGGTAACAATTCTATGTCTAGGTACGTATTTAACAAAAACTCACATATATGCGACACAGTTAGAAAAAACACGTGACTCATACAGATAGACAGATACACAATTAGAAAAATGCACAGGACGCCCACAGTATCATCAGTCACAACTACTACTAAAACCAGAAAATAACTACATGCCCAGCAAGGGAGAGTGAGTGGGTAACTACCCAAATGTCCCACAAGGGGAGAGCTGAACGTTCTACTCACTGAAATATCTCACAGCAACTAAAACAAGTGATCACAGCAACATGCAATAAATAGGTTAAATCGGCCATAAGAAGCTGAGAAAGCAGGTTTGGAGAGAACATATTCAACATAATTACATAAACACAAATAAAAGACATAACTTTTAGAACTACATATTCAACAACGCTAAACACAAAGAAAGCAAGAGAATGAGCACAGGACTCAAGGTAACGATTATCTTGGATGACAAGAAGGCAGAGGTCGGGGACAGAATGAAGAAAAAACAGGTGTAGGTTAAGTTCCTAGCTTTTCGGAGGAGGTGGGGGTGCGTGGTGGTCCATGAGTGTTTATTACAATGATACACAGACGGATTACGATTCATCTAAACTAGTGTACCTAAGGCTTAATAAAAGGGGAAAAAATTGAAAATTTAATGAAATTTCTTCAGTGAAAATTCTGAAATAGTCAAAACAAGCAACTCCTCAGAGAATCACTAAGGTAACAACTATAGGGAAGAGAAAACAGTATGATTAATTGTAAAATATATGATATTTAGCATGTGTATTTGGTGATAAGTACATTTCTATAATCTAAAATAAACTCCAAATTCCATAATAAATTTCCAATAAATTAAGATGTTTGTGAGCCAGGGCAGTAAGGCCGCAACCAATTAGAAAAAGTAAAGATTGTTAAGTTCCTAAAATAGATAAATCCTAATAACAATACATATTGTTTCTCATCTACCAGTTCATTTATAATGTGACGTTTACCTTCAAATCTAAGGTAAATGTATCATCAAATACACTTGTTCTGTTCTTCGTTTTTGTTTGGTTGGCTGCTTGGCAGCACCTACAGCACATAGAAGTTTCTCAGCCAGGGGCTGAATCTGAGCCACAGCTGTGACCTACACCACAGCTGTGGCACCAGTGGCTGCTTTAACCCATTACACGGGGCAGAGGATTAAACCCATGCCTCCATGGCAGCCTGAGCCACAGACGGTCAGATTCTTCACCCACGGTGCCACAGTGGGAACTCCTTCCTAGTCTTCATTTTTAATAGACAATATTTACGTACATGGTACACAATTTTAATTTTTGTGAGACTGTGAAAAACTAAATATGACAGCAGAGCTAGTTTCAAATAAGATTTCATCACATAAAATTAGGAGGAAACAGACATGCATCAAAATAAATGTTCTCGGAGTTCCCGTCGTGGCGCAGTGGTTAACGAATCCGACTAGGAACCATGAGGTTGCGGGTTCGGTCCCTGCCCTTGCTCAGTGGGTTAACGATCCGGCGTTGCTATGAGCTGTGGTGTAGGTTGCAGACGGGGCTCGGATCCCGCCTTGCTGTGGCTCTGGCGTAGGCCGGTGGCTACAGCTCCGATTCAACCCCTAGCCTGGGAACCTCCATATGCGGCGGAAGCGGCCCAAGAAATAGCAACAACAACAAAAAAGACAAAAAAGAAAAAAATAATAAAAAATAAATAAATAAATGTTCTCTATTTCTGCTTTTCTAAAATATAAAAGTGATTTTTCCATTAGTATGTTTTTTCCAGGCAAAATTTTAAATATCTTTTTAAATATCTTTTAAAAGCTTTTAACTAGTCTTTGACTTTCTTTGTTGCTAAGTTGGAACTCTGCTGTATATCAAAAATTAATCATATTAAATGTCATGATTTTGTTACACTCTAATTAGAGTAAAGTTGATTTCTGAAATAGACGACAACTGTTCAACACAGTACACAGAACTAGCAAATAATGGAGAACTAACTACTCTATTCGTGCCACTGGAAATAACTTGTTTTAAGCAATATTCACCTCTACCAACTTCTACTTCACTGGGTCCTATTTGTTTAAAAGTAGACACATATGAGCTACCAGATAAAAGGCATAAAAATTTACTGTTGCCAAATGTGAAAAGTAGAAAGAGCCCAAGGAATCAGACACAAAGCCCTGGGGCTAAGAGACATGCCTGGAAGGTGCCCTTTCCTTTCTCTAGTTCAGTACTGACCATAAGTGAATAGCAGGAGTTGTAAAAAGATTAAAACTCATCTCTATTATACTAATTGCAGATGGCTGAAAAACACGATCATTTTAGAGCCATCATTTTATAATACTAGTTTTTTAACACAAAGACTTCTTACCTAGGTATTCAAGAAATATTTGGCATATTTAAGGATATGTCCTATTCAATAGAGCATGCAGCATTCTAGAAGAGCAGCATTAATGAAATAAGGTGGAAAACCACCCTGTATCACTGTATTGGTCTAAGAGTTGATGCTATGTGTATCATTACTGTCTATTATTAAGTCCATACTGGGAAATTAAAAATCCTGTGTGGCCACTGCAGCTGTGGTGCAGGCCACAACTGCAGCCCAGGTTTGATCCTTGGCTTGGGAACTTCCACATGCTGGGGGGTAGGCACCCCCTTCCCAAAAAAAGCCTGTATTTCTCCACTTACTTTTCGGCTTAACTGTATCTCAAAGCACTGACCCCAAATCAAAATATTTTCAGACAAAAGAGTCAATAAACCTAGTTAAATCCACTTATATAGAACTAGTGGCCACTTTTTTTTTTTTAACTTACAGCTATTTCTATCTTAAAACTCTCTAAACCTCATTTCTCTTTAAAATTCTAGTAAGTAAAATAGAATACAAAGGGAGGAAAAATATCAAATCAATATGTTGTACACCTTAAAATTACACATATGTCAAATACATTTCAACTTTTATAAAAGGGAGAAAAAGAGGAAATGGACCCAAATGTCATGTAAGTTGGAGAGCTTGCAGTTACCTCTGATAGAACCAGGAGCACCTTTAATTGCCTTTTGTGCTTTTTTGCATTTTCCAGATTTTCTAGAATGAACTTGTGCTAAACTGACAATTTAAAAAACCATAAAATCTGTCTTACCCATCTGCCTGCTTTCTCACACACCACATTCCTCCAACTCACCCTAACCCTCCCAGCGCACAGCCAGGCTCCATCCCAACACGGCTGCAAAGTGAGACGTCACTTTCTGATTTCCCCTCAAATGGGTAAAAAAACAAGGTGCTACACGGAGGTATAAAGTAATTAGTGCAGAAATCCCCTTTCAACTTTTTAAAGGAGTATTTTTGCGACAACAAATTAGAAATGTAAAATAAAAAAAAATGTAAATTAGGAGTTCCCATCATGGCCCAGTGGTTAACGAATGCAACTAGTATCCATGAGAACGTGGGTTTGATCCCTGGCCTCACTCAGTGGGTTAAGGATCCGGCGTTGCCGTGAGCTGGTGGTGTAGGTCGCAGACGCGGCTCGGACCTGGCATTGCTGTGGCTCTGGCGTAGGCCGGTGGCCACAGCTTCAATTAGAACCCTAGCCTGAGAACCTCCACATGCTGCTGGTGCAGCCCTAGAAAAAGGCAAAAAGACAAAAAAAAAAAAGAGAAGAAAAGAAAAGAAATGTAAGTTAAAGATGGAGTTCCCGTCGTGGCGCAGTGGTTAAGAAATCCGACTAGTAACCATGAGGATGCAGGTTCTATCCCTGGCCTTGTTCAGTAGGTTAAGGATCCGGCGTTGCCGTGAGCTGTGGTGTAGGTTGCAGACGCGGCTCGGATCCCGCGTTGCTGTGGCTCTGGCATAGGCCAGTGGCTACAATTCCCACTGGACCCCTGGCCTGGGAACCTCCATATGCCGTGGGAGCGGCCCAAGAAATAGCAAAAAGACAAAAAAAAAAAAAAAAAAGAAATGTAAGTTAAAGAAAACTAAGTAATTTCTTCTATCAATGATTATCATCAACCTCTCTTATCATAATCAACAGTCAAGACATTTCTCATCCTTAGTGACAAATGGAGCCTTCTCATCAATGCATCCAGTACCTACTAAGTGTCAAACACATAGTTTGGTTACATATGAGCTTTAAATTTTAGGACAAAGTTTACCTTATGGACAGTCTACAGAGAAAGGTAAAATCTTTCGAAAGGTTTTGGGCAAACATTCGATAACTTTCATCAGAAACAATAACTGTTAAATGAGGAAACCCCACAAAATGGTTATTTGTACTGCTGTTCTTTTAGACCGTCACTCCTTATTTGCAGTAATGAGGCATTAGTCAATTACAGACCACTAAACAGAATGCTGAAATCACTTTTCCTTGTTAGAGAGGAACCTAACAAGTAGTATCAAGTTTAACAAAGTTAACTCTGGCAAACTACAGTTTGGACAAATTTTTAGAAAGTTCACACATTTACAACACTGGAATGCAAAACATTTATGGGTTCACAGCTTTAAAAATGGTGTAGTGGAAAAGCTATAAATCCGAATTCCAACGCAGACTTACAATGTGACCATGAACAATTTACTTAACTATTCCTGAACTTAGTTTCCTGATCTGTAAAATGGAAATTAACAACACCACTGTTCGGTGCAAAGATTATATGAGGTGTACAGAGTACCAAGTACAACGTCTGACATGAAGCAAATAATCAATGACTGTTAATTGTACTTCGCTTCCAGAAGGCAAAAGCCATATCCTGTCACGGTATGCCCTTCCATATACCTTTGGCAGACAATGTTTCCTGACACGAATCCCTGTAATTTAAGGCTAACTACCAAGTCTTAAATTTAAGACAAGACCCCACCAAACTCCTAGAAGAGAACATAGGCAAAACATTCTCTGACATCAACCTTACAAATGTGTTCTCAGGTCAGTCTCCCAAAGCATCAGAAATAAAAGCAAAAATAAACCAATGGGACCTAATCAAACTGACACACTTTTGCACAGCAAAGGAAACCACTAAAAAAAAAAAAAAAAAAAAAAGACAACTTACAGAATGGGAGAAAATAGTTTCAAATGATGCAACTGACAAGGGCTTAATATCTAAAATATACAAACAACTTATACAACTCAACAGCAAAAAAGCCAACAACCCAATGGAAAAATGGGCAAGAGACCTGAAGAGACATTTCTCCAAAGAAGATATACCGATGGCCAACAAGCACATGAAAAAAATGCTCAACATCACTGATTATTAGAGAAATGCAAATCAAAACTACTATGAGGCACCGCCTCACACCTGTCAGAATGGCCATTTTGATAAGTCTACAAATAACAAATACTAGAGAGGGTGTGGAGAAAAGGGAACCCCCTACACTGTTGGTGGGAATGTAAATTGGTACAACCACTACGGAAAACAGTATGGAGGTACCTTAGAAAACTAAACATAGAACTACCATATGACCCAGCAATCCCACTTCTGGGCATACACATGGACAAAACTTTCCTTGAAAAAGACACATGCACCCACATGTTCATTGCAGCATTATTCACAATCGCCAAGACATGGAATCAACCTAAATGTCCATCAACAGATGAATGGATTAAGAAGATGTGGTACATATACACAATAGAATACTACTCAACCATAAAAAAGAACAAACTAATGCCATCTGCAGCAACATGAATGGAACTAGAGATTCTCATACTCAGTGAAGTAAGTCAGAAAGACCAATACCATATGATATCACTTATATCTGGAATCGAATATATGGCACACATGAACCTTTTCACAGAAAAGAAAATCATGGACATGGAGAACAGACGTGTGGTTGCCAAGGGGGAGGGGGAGGGAGTGGGATGGACTGGGAATTTGAGGTTAATAGATGCAAACTATTCTCTCTGGAAAGAATAAGCAATGAGGTCCTGCTGTATAGCACTGGGAACTATAACTAGTCACTTATGATGGAGCAGGATCATGTGAGAAAAAAGAAGGTACACATGCATGTGTAACTGGGTCACCTTGCTATACAGTAGAAAACTGACAGAACACTGTAAACCAGCTATAATGGAAAAAATAAAAATCATTATAAATTGCCAAAAAAATTAGAAAATAAATGTATAAATCTAAAGTAAAATAAAAATTAGGCTTTTGGAAAAAAAAAAAAGCTAACTACCTCAACCTTCCACCTGAGAAAGTCACCTCCATCTAAATAAATTCTGCTGAGAATGGAACTTGAGATTCCCAATACTTTATTAGTGTGCTACTCAATATTTGGGTCTGCATTCTACAAAATTACTGCTGGAGCCAACATTTTCATTTTGAGATCTTTATATAGTTAGCACTAATTCAGCTTCCTTGCAGATTATTTCTAATTTGAACTCACAAAAAGATCTCACTAATTTCCCCACTACACTTCAAACAAAAAAATAAATAGGACTTAACAAGTTAATTATGAGACAAAAATTAGAAACTGCCAATTAAGTTAATATTTTTAACAGCCTATATATTTTTTTTACCACAGCAAATATTCTTCCTTACACATTGATGTCTCTAGGCATCAAAGTTTGTATATATTTTATTAATAATTCCTTGTTGAGTAAACATCTCAAACTATTAGCAAGAGTTAGAAACACTGCTTCATGGAACTATTAATTAACAAGACGCTGGTTTCAATTTTCTTTGTCTTTCCACAACCAAAAATTATTCATAAGCCAATTCTGGCTCAAGTAGTAAAGTATTTCAAATTCTGCAATGTAACTTGAAAAGTAATTTTTGAACAGTTGGATATAAAATGTTTCTAAATAAATAAGCACTGATTTGATTAAAAGTAAGTTGTAGCATGTAACCTTCAGAGTGAGACAAGATATGGCAAAGCAGTAATTTTTAACTAAAAAGCAAGTGAACTTGCTACACAAATTACTATTTAAATACTTAAAATCTGTATGGTAGAGAAGCACTAAGAATTTCATATTAAACAACTTTTCAAATTAAGTAAGTTCAAACAATTTAGAAGGCTTTTAAAAATTGGTTCTCCAAACAAGCTCAATAAACATTTGGTTACTATAGTCTAGTTTCATAATCCAATGAAATGATATATATTTTATGAAGCAAATTTTATCATGGTTTATCTTGAGTGATAATACAAATAATGTTCTCAATTATTTTAATAAACAAGATAAAGTTCAAATGCAGTAACTTTTATTAGAACTGGGAGTCAAATACACAGAAAAATGCCCTGGATATACATGACAACCTGTAAGGTAACATCTAATAAAAACAACTGTTTTTTTTTGGAGGGGGTTACATTTTAGTTTATTTAAAGTTCAATTTTATTTTTTTCCTTCTAACTTGTTTTCTTTTTCTTTTCTTTTTTACATTTTTAAGTGATTTTTATTTTTTCCTTTGTAGTTGGTTTACTAAAAGTCTAACTTTAGATTGGATGTTCCCCTGGTTTGGTCCCGTTTTAAAAATACTTACATTTAAATTTTCCTATTTATTTGACTTGCCTTTTTGTTATTGTAAAAAATGATCTTATTAAAAGGTCCTAAATGTTGTATTTTAATATATATGAAAATAAAATTTCACATTCGGTGTCAAAATGTGTTTTTGTGTCAACTTTCTATAAAATACAAATAAGGACGCCAAATACTTTGATTCTGAAGCCAATCCGCTCCAAAAAATTAAAAAAAAGGTCCTGTCATTTTCATGGCTTCTTCTCAGTCAGAAGTTTGCTTTTCATATTTCAAGACTGCAATGGAAAGCACTTTGGATGTGCCTCAAACGTCAGTTTAAAAGCTCTTGTAAAGTAATAATACAATAAATTCCATTCATTTAGCAAACTGGTATGCTGTAAGACCTCCTTACAAAAGGCCAAGTGTAATTACAACAGTATATAGCAACATGTTCAACGATACGAAATTCAGCTTTGCATCTCCAAAGGATTCCAAATTTGCAACAATGCATTGACATACCTTGTTGAAATCTATTTTTATGGAGGAAATATCAACTATTATAACAATGCTTGCAAGCTCACAATAAACCAAGCTAATATGGGGATTTATCGAAAAATACATTTAAACAGCAAAAAATTAAGAAGCAACTGAATTGTGACATCATCAAGAATCAACTCTTCGGAGTGTCCAGATTCAGGCTTCTTTAAAAAATTAACTGCCCAACGCACAAGAAGAAATGTAAGGAAGCTATTTTTTCCCTTCTCTTAATTCCCATCTCAGCCTTCTAGCAGCTAGAAGACGACTATATTTAAACAAACCAAAAATAAGTTTAAGTCAAAGAACCAGCATGAAACTTTAATCCAGATGCAAACATCTCTTGTACACTCCCAACTAATGAAAAACAAACCCAACAAGGTAGCGCATGTACTCTATACATCAGAGAGACCTAAAAACAAAAAATCATGCCTACATCATGAAATATTTGGCTGCAAAATGTTAGGAATAACATTGCTACTCGACGTGGACTTAACTCATTAAGGGATCTATTCTGTCCTCATCTTCTGCAAGCATGTGGTGCCCAACATTCTCCCTCCGTCGACTGCTCTGTACTTTGTAAACAACTTCTGTAGCTCTTTCTCTGCTCTTCAAACAGGAGGGAAAATGAAAGCCTGAAAAGCATCAGCATCCGAGCTTCCGGATCTGAGCCGGGAGTAGCCGAGGAGTGGACCGAGAGTACCTACCCCTTGGTTTAAAAAAGCAAATAAAAAACGAAAGGAAAGGAAACAAGGGTAGCCCTCAAAAGCGAAGAAATCGAGTCCGCGAAGAGGGCTGGGGAAGCGAAGCAAGCGTTTGGAGAGACACGTTTCTACTTTTTTTCTCTTCTTAAGAAACTTGTCCGGGGGCTGGCAGTTGTGGGGGCGCTCTTTGTGCGGAGTCGGAGGGGAAGGGGAGGGACGAGCCCACAGCTCCAGTCATTCAAAGGCGTTTAAGGAGCGGAGTTCCAGGGACGGGCGGGGCGGGGCCGGGGTGGGGGGCGCCGGGGTGTCCGCGGGCGGGCGGCCCTGACCCCGCGGAGCGCACCGGCCGCGCCACGGGACCCCGGGGGCGGGCACGGGAGGGGCGGCGCGCCGGGCTCCGGCTCCCGCGGGAAGCGGCTCCGGGGCCGTCCGGGGGCGCCCGCACCGGGCGGGCTGGGGGCGCGGCGGCCGCACGGCTCCCCTCGGCCCGACCCCGCGCCGGGCTCTGCCCCTCCTGCCGGCGCCCGGGCCGCGGCCCTTACCTGCAGCTCGGTGAGCAGGATCTCCCCCCGCTCGGGGTGGGACGCCATTGCTCCGCTCCGGACTCCGCACCTGGCCGCGGCCGCCGCTGGCGAAGGGAGAAGGCGGGACGGGACCGGAGGGCGAGGAGAGCCCTAGGGCTTCATGGAGGCGCAGCCCCGGCTGGAGGCGCGGCTCACTCCGCCGCGGTCATGGAGAGCGGCGGGGAGCGGGGCACTCGGAGCGGGCTCCCCTCGCCGCCCGCCGCCGCCCGCGCCGGACAGTCTGGCTCAGTCGCTCCCTCCGGGCGACGCCAGGAGCCGCCTCAAGCCTCTGGGTCCGGGGCGGTGCGGCCGCGGCGGCAGCTCCTCCTGTCGCACCATTTGGCTGTCACCGCGTCGCAAAAGCGGCCTCACTTGGCGGCTGCCCGGGCACGTGATGGGCGCGAGAGGCGGGGCTGCTGGGACCCGGGGGCGGTGCGGCGCGGGGGGCGGGGCGGGGCGGAGGGGACCCCGGGGGCGGGGGCGGGGCGGAGGGGGACCCTGGGGCGGGGGCGGGGCGGCGCGGAGGGGGACCCCGGGGCGGGGCGGGAGCGGCGCGGGGGGCGGGAGCGGCGCGGGGGGCGGGAGCGGCGCGGGGGGCGGGGCGGCGCGGAGGGGGACCCCGGGGCGGGAGCGGCTCGGGGACCGGTGGCGGGGCGACGGGGACCCCGGGGACGGGAGCGGCGCGGGGCGGGGCGGCCGCTGTCGGCTCCTCGGCGGGGCTGCCATTGGTCCCCGCTGGGGTGAAAATGAGGGGAAAGGACTGGGCTCGGGACTCCCGGGGGGCGGGAAGTGGAAGAAGAAAACACACGCCCGCTTTCCTGCTGCGTTTAGCGGCCTCCCCGTGAACGCTGGAAAGCGGGAGCCTACTGCTGCTCTCATCTCCCAGGGCCTCTTTCTCTTTTCTTGCCGAAATTTAGGCCCAACGTAAGCGGACCCCTCTCTAACTCCGCAATCCACGCACACCTCACGGATTACTCCCCTCCCGCAGCAACCCAAACTGTTAATCTTGTCTTCCGCTCGCTCCCACCCCCAGCGCGCCTTTGCGACCAGTAAGGTACAGTGCTGGCTCAGCTGGGGTGCGGTCTGAACCCTTCAAGAAAGGTTAGCGGCTCGCGATCTTTGGCCACTTTCATGCGCAGGTTTTAAAGATGCCTCTTCCCAAGCGCTGCACCACATTGTTTAGACTATGGTAATCCCCTGAGTTTAGAATTTAATTAGCTGGCTTCTTGAATTGTTTTACTGAATTTAAAGCGAAGGAGATCGGGCGGCATTAGCCCCACGATTGAGAAAGAGCCAGTTTTCCCTGGTCTAGTAAACATGCAAACTAGCCTGTGTGTTAATAACATATAGCTAAGTAGTCTAAGTTTGGATTTCGGAAATGACACTATCATATTCAGGAATGTCGATAAAGTCTCCAACCCATAGCTTTTGTTTTGACTGAGCCCTGAATGGATATTCTAGGCAACTGTTTAACTTTTGATTATTTGAGCCTGAGATACAATGGCTTTGTTAAAAGCTACTTAGAGAAAGTGATAGGGATTGTTTAGATAGCCACCTGAAGAATGGCTGGCGTCGGTGCACTTCTGAAGAAGTGTACAATCATAAACTTCTCTTACACTCCGTGTAAGATCTGTTGGGCTAATGCTAGGACTTATGTTTATCTTTTTGTCTTCTAAAGTCTAATGCATTTGTTTGAGAAACATTTCTTGAAGATCTGAGAGTTCTGTAACTCCCACTCATGTGGTAAAATTTTTCTGGTGAGTATCTTAAAAGTTTTAAAACTGTTTGTATGTTTCATACATTAGCGTGGTTGAATAGGATAATTAAAATATATAACAACACTTGGGAGAGCCAGGATATAAATGCCCTCCTAGTGTTCTAGGCCCTGGAGCTATAGCTAGAATTAAAAAAAAAAAAAAAAAAAAAAAAGAGTCCTTGTCCCTGGAGTGATTGAGTCCTTTGGAGAAACAGACTCTGTCCAAACAGCTATAATTCAATTTTAAAAAGTAGTCACAAAATACTAGGGCACCACTGCATTCGAATACACACACACACACACACACACACACACACAGTGTGTGTAAAAAATACACATAAAATTTGCCATTTTAACAATTTTAGGTATACCGTGCAGTGGCATTAAATGCATGCAGAGGTATTTTGCTTCTTTTTCCTTTGCTTTACCCCAGAATATATTTGAGATGGCTGACACACATAGTAGGTGCTTAATTTAATGATGTAATTAAAAAGCATCCCATGTAAGTAGTTAGAAATTTAGTCAGTAAGGGAGTTCCTGTCATGGCTCAGCGGTTAGCAAACACGACTAGCATCCATGAGGACACAGGTTTGATCCCTGGCCTAACTCAGCGGGGTTAAGGATCCAGCGTTGCTGTGAGCTCTGGTATAAGTTGCAGACACGCTGGGATCCTGAGTGGCTGTGATGTAGGCAGACAGCTGTAGCTCCAATTGGACCCCTGGCCTGGGAACCTCCATATGCCGCAGGTGCAGCCCTAAAAGGTTAAAAAAAAAAAAAGAAAAGAAAGAAAATAAATTTAGTCGATAAGCATTGTTTTAAAAATAAATTTAGATATGAGAAAAATGTTCACATTTTAGTACCATGGAACTTTAAAATGAGAGAAGACTTAAAATGTCTAGTCCGGGATTTCCCGTCGTGGCGCAGCAGAAATGAATCTGACCAGGAACCATGAGGTTGCAGGTTTGATCCCTGGCCTTGCTCGGTGGGTAAAAGATCCGGTGTTGCCGTGAGCTGTGGTGTAGGTCACAGACGTGGTTCAGATCCCACGTTGCTGTGGCTGTGGTGTAGGCCGGCAGCTACAGCTCCAATTGGACCCCTAGCCTGGGAACCTCCACATGCCGCGGGTGTGGCCCTAGAAATACAAAAAGAAAAAAAAATGTCTAGTCCAACTCTTTTTCTAGGTAAAAGAAAATAAGCCGTAACTTCCTTAACTAATGAGGAGCATGGCAACATTATTACCCAGTTGCAGAGATGGAAACTGGAATTTAAATCTCCCAGCTGCCAATGCTGTGCTTGTTCAAACCTATACCATATGCTGCTCTAAGTACGTTAAATTGACTCATTTAAACTGAACTCAAGGCATTATAGTCTTTTGAATTTTTTACTATAGAAGAAGACTTAGGTAGTTCTTGTTGTGGCTCAGCCGTAAGGGGCGACTAGTATCCATGAGGATGAGGGTTCAATCCCTAGCCTTGCTGAGTGGGTTAAGGATCAGGCATCGCCCTGAGCTGTGATGTGTCACAGATATGGCTCGGATCCCGTGTGGCTATGGCTGTGGCTGTGGTGTAGGCCGGCAGCTGCAGCTATGATTTGACCCCTAGCCTGGGAACTTCCATATGCCAGGCTGCGGCCCTAAAAAGACAAAAAAAAGAAAAAAGAAAGATGGGAGTTCCCGTTGTGGCGCAGTGGTTAACGAATCCGACTGGGAACCATGAGGTTGCGGGTTCGATCCCTGCCCTTGCTCAGTGGGTTAACGATCCGGCGTTGCCGTGAGCTGTGGTGTAGGTTGCAGACGCAGCTCAGATCCTAAAAGAAAAAAAAGAAAGAGACTTCAAACTTTACATATTGCTAGTGCCAAAACAAGTATTGATGGTCATTTTAATTTTATATATCACAAGTAAATGTAAGCAATCAGCTTCCATTAAAACATAAAAATGGTTTAAAGTCACAGGAATTATTTCTGAGATTAGTTATGTTGGAGAAAGTAGTACAATACAAAGGGGGACCAAGACATAAAAACTGCTTGAGAATCTGGGCGATGTGATGATTTGAACAGTAAATTAGCTCAAGCTGAAAACCACTACCCAGATCACAGTTCGTGTTCAGGGGGGAAAAAGAACAAGTAATTGGATATGGAACACATTTGTCCAAATGGAGCACACCTGGAGTTTTAGTGGAAATGCGTCAGGTTGATTTAGATGAGCTGTGTTCAGTCCCTATCCGCAGAAGTTTTTAGGGAATCCTTAGTTCACTTCCAGTTATGTTCTAATTTATATTTTAAAAGAATAATTTCCACATAAGAAATTAAAGACCTTAAAAAACCTGACTTGTACCCCTAGTTTTACAGGAGGTTCTTTTAAATTTTCCGTAGATATTTTAAAGTCTTTAAGGAATAGAAATGATCAAACATATAGTAATAGTTTTAATTAACAGTAACTAGGAAATGTCTTCTATTTTCTCTTTTAAGAAGGAAGAAATGTTCCAGGAAAAAAAAACCTAGGAGACCTCAATTATCTTTTGTTGTTTTCTGTGCTGTTGGTGAGAAAGAAACATTCAGACGTTCAGATGATAAGGCTTCTCTTTTCCCTTAGATCCCAAGTGAAATGAGAACTGTACATCCAGGGAAAGGGTCAGAAACTTGTATTTTGTGAGCCACACTGTTTTCATCGCCTTGCATTTTACAGTTCTCTTTTGTTCTTAATATTTAGTAAAGCATCTTTTGAAATTCTAGCTTATCCCAACCTCATTATGGAGCATCCAGGAATGGGTTTCTTGGTTTTGCTTTGTTATTGCTATTTTTCCAATATTATGTTTTAAAAAAAAGGAAAAAGGAGTAACCTCCTCCTGCCGAGGGATGAAGTGAAGTAGCAATGATAACAAAGGGACAGGCTCCCGAAGCAGAGGCAAACTCGGAGTCAGAACGACTAGGTCACCACCCTTTTCTTCCTTAGAACACCCTTGGAGGGGTTGTTGCCTGGCATGCTCTGGGAAGATAATTTTGACAACAAGGATGGTAAAGTCAAGAACACAGCTGAGTAAGCGATAGTGAATATAGCAGATACTTTTGGGTGTGTCTACTCAGCCTGCATTCCCTTCTCGGATAATGACTACTGTTGCCATTAAAGAAGTCTCTGTAGGAGTTCCCGTTGTAGCACCGTGGAAACAAATCCTACTGGTATCCCTGAGGACGGGGGTTCAATCCCTGGCCTCATTCAGTGGATTAAGGATCTGGTGTTGCCACGAGCTGAGGTGTAGGTTGCAGATGCAGCTCGGATCTGGCGTTGCTGTGGCTGTAACTTTGGCGTAGGCCAGCAGCTGCAGCTCCAATTCCACCCCTAGCCTGGGAACTTCCATATGCTGCAGGTGCAGCCCTAAAAAGCAAAGGCAAAAAAAAAGAAGTCTCTAGCTATTTCAGCAAACTGTGGGTGGACCATGATAGAATATGCCCAAGTTTAGCTAACCAGATGCTCTCCCCCAGGAATGTGGAAATAGAATATTGGAATGCTGATCAATCGGTGGCCCTTGAATGGAAGGTATTGTGGTTCTAGGGCCACAGTGGGCATTTTCCGCCATGTGTGCAAATGAAGAAAAAAGCTGTCCTTCGTAAAGAGAAAAGCCCTTCCTCCCTTTCACTGGAAGTGCAGGGGTTTCCAAGGCTTGCCCAGTCTTTCTCTTCGTGGGACTTGTATTTTAGTTAAACATATTTAATGACAGAGAAGGTGAATTCGGAGTATTTTGAACACAGGTCAGGCAAATGTTTCCTAAGTACTTCATTTTCCCCAGATACAGACCCAGGAGCGGAATTTCTGGATACTCTGGTGGTTCTCTTTGTAGTTTATTGAGGAGCCTCCATACTATTTTGCACAGTGGCTGCACCCGTTTATGTCCCACTAAGAGTGGACAAGGGTTCCCTTTTCTCTGTCTCCTTGCCAACATTTATTTCTGCTCTTCAGTCATTCTTAAGAGTAGGAGGGCTCCTGAGCGTTAGAAGAAAGGGCTCAGTTTCATTGCCTCTAAAGTCGAGAGATGCTGTTTCTGGGGTCCAGTTGTGGGGATTTGACAAGCTATTTACACATGCTTGCCTGCTTCTCTGTCCCTCCACAAACACTTCCAAGTGCTCCCCCCGCCTGTGGGCCTTGGTTATGCCTGTGCTGACACAGACCCAACACTGAACTCATAACCCGTTACCTCCAATATCAGTGCCCTCGAGTATTTAATTCATTGACTTGGTACCAGAGATTTAAGACAGGTCATCGGTAGGAGGTGATACCTTTCACCTGATGACTCTTCCGCCCTCAGTGGATTAACAGGCAACCCTGCTCCTTTCCTAGACATTTGGAGTTTGAGCATACTTACGGTCCTTCGGATTCTGAAAGAAGATTTTTTGGAAATTTCTCCTCAAAATATGCCATGTTCTGGGAGTTCCCGTCGTGGCGCAGTGGTTAACGAATCCGACTAGGAACCATGAGGTTGCGGGTTCGGTCCCTGCCCTTGCTCAGTGGGTTAACGATCCGGCGTTGCCGTGAGCTGTGGTGTAGGTTGCAGACGCGGCTCGGATCCCCCGTTGCTGTGGCTCTGGCGTAGGCCGGTGGCTACAGCTCCGATTCGACCCCTAGCCTGGGAACCTCCATGTGCCGCGGGAGCGGCCCAAGAAATAGCAACAACAGCAACAACAACAACAGACAAAAAAAAAAAAAGACAAAAAAAAAAAAATATGCCATGTTCTCCTAAAATGGATACCAGAAAATAATATTTTTCTAGCTTGGTACGTAACATAAATGAATGGTAGCATTTTGAATTTTATGTTTTTGAGGTAATGAAAATCAAAGTGTGTTTTAACCACCATTGAGAAGTGAAATTTTTCAACCCTCGGGATCCCTTCAAACATTAATTTGAAAAGATATGTGCACCCCAATGTTTATAGCAGTGTTATTTACAACAGCCAAGATACAGAAGCAACCTAAATGCCCATTAACTGGTGAATGAATAAAGACAGATAGACAGACAGACATACAATGGGGTGGAATACTACTCAGCCATAAAAAGAAGGAAATTTTGCCATTTACAACATGAATGGACTTGGAGGGTATTATGCTAAATGAAACAATCAGACAAAGACAAATACTTTATGATATTACTTATATGTGGCATCTAAAATATGAAACAAAGTAGGAGTATAACAAAAAAGAAATAGACTCACAGATACAGAGAACAAACTGGAGTTTACCGGTGGGGAGAGGAGAGAGGAAGGGGCCAGAAAGGGACAGGGAATTAAGAGGTATAAGTTACATGTGTAAAGTAAATAAGCTGCAAGGATATATTGTATAGTACAGGGAATATAGCCAATGTTTTATAAAGATAAATGGAGAATGCCCTTGAAAATGATGAATCTCTGTATTATATACCGAGAATTCATATAATATTGTAAATCAACTCTACCTCAATTAAAAAAATATTAATAGAGGAGTTCCCATTGTGGCTCAGGGATAACGAACCCAACTAGTATCCATAAGGATGCAGGTTCGATCCCTGGCTTCCCTCAGTGGGTTAAGGATCCAGCTTAGCCATGAGCTGTGGTGTAAATCACAGATACGGCTTGGATCCCATGTTGCTGTGGCTGTGGTGTAGGCTGGCAACTACAGCTCCGATTCAACCCCTAGCCTGGGAACTTCCGTATGCTGCAGCTGTGGCCCTTAAAAAAAAAAAAATTAATGAGAAAAAATATAGTCTATAGGCATTCATTGTTGTAAAAAGGCAGATGTTTCAAGTATTACACAATTTAAGTAAAACGTATTCTATAAACAGCAAACCAGCTGGTGGTTAGCATATAGATTTTTGTTAACTTTGTGTTCTTTTGTAATGTGTAAAATATTCTATAATACATTTTAACAAACAATCCATTGACTAAAAATTTCATAAAGACTCCAATAAGCTTTTGTTTATGTCAGTGATTTCTTCCGGTGTTCAGTGTATTAGAAGTTAAAAACAGGTTTTATAACACAAGAATCTGCAAGGTCACATTTCATGAGCCATCAGAGTGATGACCTCATCCGCGTCACATCGCCTCTGAAAAAGCCGACCTTACACCTGTGGGAGAATAAAAGTGAAACAAGGGCAAGGAACATCTTAGCATTATCGTGAAAACAGGTTTGACCTTGCAGACCCCTTAAACCCCACCTTGAGAACTGCCCTTCCAACTTCGGAGGCTGCCTCTGATGATTCTGAATTAGTACAGTTTCTCTGCATGTGACTCTGGGAATGTGATCGCTGTGTTTCCAGAGTTCAAGGTCTGCTGTGTCAAAATAATTACAAGCTCCAGAACTTTCCAAGTGAAACATTGGTGTGACACACGAAAGATTTGTCTGTCCTTGTCAAAATGAAAAAGGAATACAGGCACAAAAAAAGTTACATAAAACATGACCATTTGCCACTAGCGCTTTCTCCAGAGAGAAACTCTTCTGCAACTGTAAAATGGTGGTAAAAATTAGTGAGTACCAAGAACTTAATTTTGGTCCTACCAAAGATTGTATTTTTTTTAATGATTTTTATTTTTTTTCCATTATAGGTTGTTTACAGTGTTGTGTCAATTTTCTCCTGTACGGCAAGATGACCCAGTCACACATACGTACATACATTTTTTGTCACATTATCCTCTATCATAAATGAGTAGATACAGTTCCCAGTGCTATACAGCAGGATCTCATGGCTTCTCCATTCCAAAGGCAATAATAATAGTTTAACCCCCGATTCCTAGTCCATCCCACTCCCTCCCCTTCCGCCTTGGCAACCACACGTCTGTTCTCCAAGTCCGTAAGTTTCTTTTCTGTGGAAAGGTTATATCTGTACCATATATTAAATTCCACATACAAGTGCTGTCATGTGGTACTGGTCTTTCTCTTTCTGCCTTACTTCACTTAGTGCGAGAGTCTCCAGTTCCATCCATGTTGCTGCAAGTGGCATTATTTGGTTCTTTCAAGGCTTTGGGAGGTAGACAACAGGGAAGTGGCTTTTTCCCTCCCCTCATTTCTTCAGCATTCGGCTATTATTCAGTGATGTGCATCTATCTGAATTAGAGTAAAGCTAAACTTTTGTAATAAAGAGACACAATATTACAGTTTCACAAACACTGAAATTTGTTACTCCCTCACCCAAGGGCTGCATAGGGCAAGCAACCGAAGTCATCAGACTGGCTGTGCTCCACGAGGCCACTGGAGACCCCAGGGCGTTCCACGAGACTGCTGCCATCCGCCGCAGCATTATTCTCAGCTGCATGGTTGAAGCCGGGTCAAGGAACCCCATGATCTACCTCGTAGGAAAGAAAAGGGAGCATGGGGGATATTTTGTCCTATATTTGAAGGCCTACGCTCAAAATTAGCAAACGTCATTTCTGCTCCATTCCATCGTGAGTATGTAGGCATTTCATCCCACGGCTTCAAACAAGGCTGAGAAGTGTGTTCTCTGACGATGCACCAAGCCACAGCTGTTTTACTGAAGAGGAGGGACAGGATGGATTGCGATGGACATTTCAAGCATCCATCCCATAGGCTCTCCTGTCAGTTTTTGTAACCCCCAGTGTTCTACTCTGCAGGCTTTAAAGTGCAAGCTCTAAACCTGTATCCATCAGATTCTCTAGTCCCTAGAGTAAATATACCTTGCGTCAGTTTAAAAAAATAAATTCTTTCACACTCTGTAGGAAGTTATGAGTAATATGTTAAAACAATTACTCTCTTAGACCATGCCTTCCTGTATGAGCTTTCTTAGAACCCAGGTACCATTCTGCAAGCAGCCCGAGCCTCATGGAGGCTACATGAAGACGTTCTGGTCAATGACCCCAGCTAAGCCCAGCCTTCCAGACGTCCCAGCCCAGACACCAGACAGGAGAGTGAAGAAGCCATCTTGGGGACAGATCTTCAGGTCTCAGCTATTTTGCCCGTCTTTGTTCAAGTCATCAGCTGTTAAAATCATCTTATTTAAGGCCACAGACATTACAGGAAGAGACAAACAATCCCTGTTATGGCCCTGTCCAAATTTCTGAATTTAGAATTTGGGAGCATGATAAAGTGGTTTGTTTGTTCGTTTTAGGGGTGGGGGAGGAACAGATATACATATTGATAGATAGCTGAAATGTACATTCCAGGCTGGATATTTAGGTAAATCTTCTTGAACTTGCCATGGATAGAATTTTTCTGAAACATTTAATTTACATTCTGTAAACTAATCAGTTAAAAATGAAGTTTAGCTTGTATGTAATTCACTCATTTATTTGACATTATTTATGGAGTACCTACAATTTACTGGGGTTATATCTATAAACCACACACCTTAGGACACAACTATGTTCACTCTCATGTTTGCTGAGTAGATTTTAGTCCTTTTGAGTGAAAAAATAATCTCCATAGCATTTAGTATATGCAAAGCTCATTATGAATAGAAAGTGCTTGAAAAGAACTCGTTCAATTGAGAAAGATTTAAAAATTTTGTAATACTCGCATATATATGTACCCATTTTTCATGTTCATACCTATAGTTTATTCAGGGATGGCCGAATAGATGTGTATTTTCTAATTAAAAGTAAGGACTACTAGTTAGAAGTCCTTATAAAATATAAAAATGAATTTTAAAATATATCACTTTATAAAGATTCTTATGAAGGGTTTCCTATTAAGGATGCTATTTTGGAAGAGTACGACAGTCATTTGCATACTTATTTTTATATGCTGGTAATTCACATGATCTGTTTATTGCTTTTACAGTTTAACTGTAAGCTTCTCGCCAAATGAAATTTTTAAAGTATCTTATCATCACACACGCATAGCAAGCTGTTTGAATGGTATAAAATATAAGATCCACATTTCAATTGCTTTATCCTGTTGCCTGTCACAACCAGAGCTTCCTAAAGTTCTCCTTTATTAGAACAAAATGTGGATGATTCCAACACTACGCTTCAGCTGCTGTCATCATTTGAATGAGATAAGCTCTCAGCAAGATGTATTCAAGAAACTATGGTTCAAACTGTGTTATCCTGCTCTACAGCAATCTGCTAAACATTTCTGAAGCAATTTAGACAGCTGTGACTTACTTCCAAACAATGTGGGCACTTAATCTATTGACTCGAAATTGGGGCTGCAGAGAGGATATTCAAAGTTTTCTCATGAGTTCATCTGCTACACAGAAAAACACTTCCTATTTTTTACGTGTTAAGAATGCAAAGCTATTCAGAACTGTCTACGTGAAAGTAAAGAATGAAAACGACTGACCTTATAAGTTAGGTTTTTATTAAAGTTGGTAGTAATGGAGATGGAATGATATGATACCACTTATTTTGGGTATAAACATATTTTAAGCATTTTTACTCAACAGAATATGACATGCTTTTAATTATTTTCCCGGTTTTGTTGGTCTTAGTGTAAATGCGTCTTCAGTATTGGAAAAGGGCTCACTCGTATTATCAATACCTTTTTTCATTCTTTTCTTACACTGATAAACTCTGCATTTGGAGGAAGTAATTATCATTCACCCCAGAAATGTGTGCCTTCCTGACTTGAAACACCTTTCAAACATAATTCTTTGTGGAGTTCCCATCGTGGCGCAGCAGAAACAAATCTGACTAGGAACCGTAAGGTTGTGGGTTCGATCCCTGGCATCATTCAGTGGATTAAGGATCCAGCATTGCTGGGAGCTGTGGTGTAGGCTGGCAGCTATAGCTCCGATTGGACCCCTAGCCTGGGAACCTCCTTTTTAGGGTGCAACCTTAAAAAGACAAAAAGACAAATAATAATAACAATAATTCTTTGTACTGAAACAGTTAATGAAATGTTACATTAGTCAACTACATTGTTACCTTTGATACTGATCAAATCATATTAAAATTTGAAGTTGTTTATAATATGACCATCAATATATGAATAAATATAAAGGAATGTAGACACATAGAGGCTTATTAAAATGGGGAAAATAAATGCTCTTTTTTTTAACTTCTTTCAGTGGGTATTTTAAGAGGTATTTAGTTTTGTGGACTATAATATATTATAGCTCACTGTGTAGACATCACTTGGTTTAACTGTATGATGTTAAAAATCAGTAGATAAGCTGGATTTTCTCATTTTCAACTTCTTGCTTTGACATTATATGAGTATAGTTAAAAGACTAATAAAGCAAATGATTTCTTACAGCCTGTTGATTATTTAGCAGATTTTACATGACCTCGAATTTTCAGTTTGTTTGTTTTGCTTTTTAGGGCCACACCTGTGGCACATGGAAGTTCCCAGGCTAGGGGTTCAATCGGAGCTGCAGCTGCCGGCCTACACCACAGCCACAACAACATAGGATCCAAGCTGCATCTGTGACCTACACCACAGCTCATGGCAACGCTGGATCCTTAACCCACTGAGGGGAGCCGAGAACAACCTGAGTCCTCGCAGAAACTAGTTCGGTTCCTTATGGCTGAGTGACAACGGGAATTCCTCAAAATTTCACTTTTAAACTGTCATTCTAAAACAATTAACCTTCTGATGCATTTTTCTCTTCCCACTGCCTTGTGGTGTAGACAAACACTGCCAGTCATGACAGCTCCGAATGACTCGTCCTTCATTTGTACCTGTTTTACTTGCCCTAGGTACCAAGTGAAAGTTGATCTAAATTTGGGCCTTCTCTTATCCCTTAAATGCCACAAGAATTTAAATTTCTTAGCTATAAAAATACACTCAAGTCATTTGTTTTTCTTTGAGAAGTAAATGAGGCCAGAAGCTGTGAAAACGTTTGTGAAAAGCAAAGCTAACTCAAAGTATTGAAGGTCTGATTTGTCATCGGTATACAGGTCACACAGAACATCCTGGGTCTCAGGCAGGGTTAATGGTTGAAAAGACAGGACGTTCCTGAGAAATGCGAAGTGTGATCGGCAAGGTTTTCTACATATTCATTCCTTCGACACTTGCTGTGACATTGATGGGGTCTCTTTGATGAGACTGGCTTGTAGACAAATGGTAGTTACAACTATAAGCCGCAAAGTATGTTTTTCAATATATCGTCCTTTCTTCCCCTGACGTAGACCCCCTGCCCTGCCCTACTCACCTCCTCCTCTACCCCACATGGTTAGAAATCACTTGAGTGGATTGGGGAAGAAAGACACGTAGAACGGGGTAATATCCCACAGCTATAGCGTCAGTTTATTTCAGGGTTTGGATTTTTTTGGGTCTGTATATATACTTTTAAAAATCTACAGTTCTAAGGTGATTTGTACCTAACCCATCCCAAGAGAACAATTCTAACCTTAAAGTTTCCAAAAGAAAAAAAAAAAACCCCTCTATTCCCCATAAATTACTATCTTTAAATCCTTCCTTTTGTCAAATCCCATACCTTTTTTTTTTCAGTCAAATTTAAGTTCGTTCTCCATTCTCTGTTGAAAAATGGAAGAACGCTGATCTCTACACTCAGAAATTGAAAATAAACTAATTGACTGATATAGGTCTATATTAGAATTAGGTTAATTAGATGACATTTAACTCTCTGTCCAGCAATTGTCAATCTGTTTAGATATGATTCAAATTCAGTTTTCTTAATAATTAAAGGAATATGTTAGGGTCCCATTTACTTCTTAATTTGAATGATCCTGTGGACCTGATCAATATGATTAGCCAAGCTACAGAAAAGAGAATTCAGTTTCATTTGAGACGCAGTTTAAGATTTGAGTTCTACCTTTGGTTTAAATTGCCCCTAAATTTTATTGTTATCGTTTTTTTACCTGACTGTGTCACACTCTTTTATATTTCTCTGTATGACTGTCTTGGCATCTGTTTAATTGAGCCACAGAGTAAAATCGTAAAGAACAAGGAGGCAAATAGAACGGAACAACAGTAGAGCTTAGAGGTTGAATAAAGCATTCAATTTTGCCTTGCTCCAGAGAGCCCCTACTGGCTCTAAGTTTCACTCCTTGAGACGGAAGTGAAGCTTCTCTTTCTGCCTCTTTGCCTTGGTGCTCACTGTAACCCAGCCATCACATATAGTAAAACGTAGCCTGTCCTCAAAGGACATGAGACTATTACAACTCTTTTATGATGACTTTTTCATAGGCAAGAATACCATATATATGTTCTTCTTGTCTGTAAAGCACATATAAAGGGCTTATTTTCATATCCTTAGCGTACTACTTTTGGAATATGCTCTTTAGTACTGTGGTATTTTTCCTAATTACTCATTTCTAATTATACTCACAAGTCATCATTAATCATGATATTTTACTTCCTTATTCAGTTAAAGACTTCCACAACGTTCTTTACGCAGTTAAACATTCACACAAGACACCCTGAATTATACAGTGTACTAAGCTCTTGAATGCTGTACTTGAAACTTAAATTTATCTAATTTTAAACTATACAATTAAGAAAAGAGTTAAACTATACAATCATCGAAAATAATCTTGAAATTCTTCTTTGAAAAACATATTGCAGTAGATTGAAGGAGAAATGTTACATGACCACCAACGTATGTCTTCAGTATTGGTTAGCAAGCTTAAGGGTTTTGTTTTTGGTTTTGGTTTTGGTTTTTTTTCTTTGTCTTTTTGCCTTTTCTAGGGCCACTCCTGCGGCATATGGAGGTTCCCAGGCTAGGGATCCAATTGGAGCTACAGCTTCCAGCCTACACCACAGCCACAGCAGCATGGGATCTGAGCCATTTCTGCAGCCTACACCACAGCTCACAGCACTGCTGGATCCTTAACCCACTGAGCAAGGCCAGGGATGGAACCCACATCCTCATGGATCCTAGTCGGGTTCGTTAACCGCTGAGCCATGAAGGGAACTCCCTAAGATAATTGGTTTTTAAGGGATAATTAACCTCTGTACTCTCTTCCTACCTCACCCATTATCCGTTTATTTTCAAGTTTTGTCTGTTTATAACTTCATTAGTGGGTCTTACATCTGTCCCTTTATTTTTCCCCTAAGGCCACTTTCCTAGTCATGGTCCCCAATATAGGTCACGGGCGCATAGCAGCTCTTCAATCACAGGTGTTTTTGATGGGCTATTCCTGCCAACTTGGCTGCACCATTTTCTGGAGCTAGGATCTGCTATCAACATCGCCGTCAAATTCTTTAGGCCCCGACAGCATTTTTTCTTAGCTGGTTTTTTTTTTTCTTTCTTTCTTTCTTCATCTGGAGCTACGAGCTACACCTGAACGCCTGGATTCCTTCTTTTCTCTACTCATGACAACTCCTGTAGCACCTCTCCGGCAGCAACATCTCTGATTGTTCCTTCTGAATTGCTAGAGGAGCGAGCCGTGGTCTCAGAAGTTGCTCGTTCTCTGTCCTCACCCCCCACCCCCACCCCCAAGCCTAACTTCAAGCTAGTCTTCGTGACCATAAGGTGGGACTTTCTTTCCCAGGAGGCTACTGACATGCACTCAGGTTCCCACAGGAGCCCAGCTGGCCAGCAGACTTATCCCATTTGGCATTTGACCTAAACAAGTGAGATCGCCTGCGTATTTAGTGCTGGCAGCTGGTCTCGGCTCTCTGTCCCATTCGAAGCTTTGCCGTAATGTCTCTCGGATTTGGGGTTACACTTTCAACATTCTGCTGCTGCTATACATAAAGGATGAAATTCAAATCCATGGCGCACTTAGGAATGTACTGAAATAGGCTTTGGTGTTGTGAATTCACCAGTAATTTGGACCCTCTTTCTTCCCATTGTGTAAATCCCAGAAGGATGCAAGAGAAAGAAAAGGATATTGTCCTAGGGAGACCTCAGGCCTTCTCTAAAACAGAGCGCATTGGCGGCAGACTTTAAGAGCACACCTCTTCCTAGGAAGAAGTTCCCTGCCATGTCCCCCCTGTCCTTCACGGCAGGTAGGTACACCACGGCCCCGTGACCCTGAGGTGGAACACATCGCCGTTGGTGGGTCTTTTTTTCTCTCCACAAGTTTTATAATTAAGGAGTGGTTAGATTTTTGCTTGAACTCAGTCGGGGTGCATTTAAATATTAGATGCCCCTCTCGATTTTGATCAGGGACCACACTCTCAGAGCACACACAGGGGTTACATGGTTATGCACGTGACCAAAGTAGGAGGCGCATAAGGAGAACAATGCTGTAAGCTTGAGGATAATGACCACTGGCCCAGAGCACAGTGTCTGGGATATCTTAAGAAAGGATGGGGGAGTCCCACTGTGGCTCAGTGCTAATGAACCCGACTGGTATCCATGAGGATGCCGGTTCGATCCCTGGCCTCGCTCAGTGGATTAAGGATCCACTATTGCCATGAGCTGTGGTGTAGGTCGCAGACATGGCTTGGATCTCACGTTGCTGTGGCTGTGGTGTAGGACGGCATCTGCAGCTCCGACTGGACCCCTAGCCTGGGAACTTCCATATGCTGCAGGTGCGGCCCTTAAGAAAGAAAAGAAAAGAAGAAAGAAGTGGGGACTGCATAGAAAGTGCATCTAAAAGCGTCGCTGCTCTATGAGGGTGGAAGTCAAAGGCTAAGGGTTACGAGCAGAAGGCAGAGGAGCCTGGACCCAGTGACTGTGAAGCCTCCACCCCAACCCAGGACTGCCGACCCCACCCATAAGCAGCCAGTCTAGTCAGTCTAGGGAAGTGACAGCTTCTGACAAACCTGACCCAGGCATCAGCAGGCTTCCTCGTCTCAGGTCTTGCTCTCTGCTCCTCCTGGCCTGTTAGCTTTGGTCTCTCCTGAATTCGCTCTCTTTATACGACGGCAAAAGTACTGCCTCTCATTTGGCACTTGACTCACACAGTGAAACCACCTGCATGGCTCAGGCTCCACACTTGGAGCTTGCGATCAAAAGCCACCTAGGGACCCTCCTCGGGGGTCTAACTCCTGCAGAAAAGCTCCGAGGAGAACGCTGATTGGCGGGGGACAGTTTCACGCCCATCCCTGGCCGCGTGTGATTGGCCCTTTCAGACAGGTGGGGTGGGGAAGGGGGCCAGAAGGAACCAGGAGACCGACACAAACCATGCTGCCCGGAGGTCCCTGGATCTCCTGTATCGCAACTGTATTTTTAGTTCTCTGTCTCCATTACGGCTTCGTGAAAGCGAAGACCGTGCCTTATTAATTTTGTACCTACCCAACGAAGACATAGTGCATATTCGCTGAAGACATGAATAAGCAAAGCCAGGCAAAGAATTACAAGAAGAATTACAAGCCCACGACAAAACTCACCAGCAAGAAACCTTAAACTAGCCTTTGGTTTGGGAATTTTATATACAGTTCTAATGGTGGCAGGAACTCACTGCAAAGTGGCCGGTTCATGCTGAATAAATATGTGATTGGCACATAAACCGTGCACAGAGCAAGGAAATATTTTTTTAGCAGGAAGTTCCTGAAAAGTCTCTTACAATCTGCTTCTAATCCTGTAGACATTTTTAATAAGTCATGTTTCAGGACGTGTCTCAGGGTGAGGGTCATGTATACACCACCGTGAGAAATGTTTGGCTGCCCCACGGGGTACTGGGTAATTCTACATTCGGAATGGCAGGACAATCGTAAGATCATTTTATAGGCAAGTCTCTGGTTTGTTTTTGTTTGTTTGTTTGTCTTTTTAGGGCCAGGCTAGGGGTCTGCACAGAGCTACAGCTGCCGGCCTACACCACAGCCACAGCAACGCCAGATCTGAGCTGCGTCTCTGACCTACACCACAGCTCAGGGCAAGGCCAGATCCTTAACCCACCAAGCGAGGCCATTTATTGAACCTGCGTCCTCATGGACTCTAGTCAGATTTGTTTCCGCTGAGCCACAACAGGAACTCCGACACGTCTCAGTTTTATCAGCACTTTCCCAAAGCATGAATTTGGGTGGGACAACATAATTTAATAAGAGAATTGTGCCAAGAAAAATAAAAATAAAAACTAGCATGAATCAACTTCAAAACGGACTTATTTGGGAAATATCTTGTGTGAGGGAAACTTCCTGGTAAGAATTGTGTTCCGGTTCAGGTGAAGTGTGTATAGATTTGAGAAATGTTGAGTAGAATACTAGCTGCAGGGTCAGCTTTGAGAAAAGCCAGTTTTGAGGCAGTAAATGTTCATCTTGAGGAAGAAATCATTTGTTAAAGAGACGGAGCAGAACCAAATATAGAGTGATCAATATAGGGAGACCAAATGAAACGTTTGCTTTATTTTTTTATTTTTTTTATTTTTTTTTGGTCTTTTTGCTATTTCTTGGTCTTGGGCCGCTCCCGCGGCATATGGAGGTTCCCAGGCTAGGGGTCGAATCGGAGCTGTAGCCACCGGCCTACTCCAGAGCCACAGCAACATGGGATCCGAGCCATGTCTGCAACCTACACCACAGCTCATGGCAACGCCGGATCGTTAACCCACTGAGCAAGGGCAGGGACCAAACCCGCAACCTCATGGTTCCTAGTCGGATTCGTTAACCACTGCGCCACGACGGGAACTCCGAAATGTTTGCTTTAAAGAAATTCATTTCAGGGAGTTCCCTGGTGGCACAGAGGGTTGACGATCTGGCATTGTCACTGCTGTGGCGAGGGTTCGATTCCTGGCCTGGAACTTCTGCGTGCCATAGGTGTGGGCACAAAAGAAAAAAATTCATTTCACCCTCAGATTTTGAGTAGCATCTCCATTCTGTAATATTTTGACTATCTCTACATTTGTTGAACTGTGCTTTGACTCAACTGTCAAGTATTTGATCTATTTAAAATATTAAAAAGATAAGATGCGCTGAGATTATTTACATACTGGATGTTATCCTAATCTATTACGATGTCATAGAGGGGAAGAATAACACGCTGTCTTCCCTTTTATAATCCCAGCACCTAATGACATTCGCAACCCACAGCAGGCACTCAATAGGTGTTAAGTGAATGACAGATTCTTTAAATTCTGTAGTGCTTTACAATGTTCAAGGTTGACAATCATGAATTCGTATCGTCCCATAATAACCCTTTGATGTCTTTATAATACATTTTTCCCTGGATGAGAGAATAGATTCAAGGAAAGAGGATACCTCCCCAAGTCACAAAGATTTTGAATCCAAATCTTCTTCCTTTTGGCTTGGTTTAATGTCTGCTTTCAATGACTAAAGGGTATCCTAAGCCATGACACACGCAGTGACGCAGAAACATGGAGAGCACATCTAGTTTTGGCCTGCTCAGGACCACACCTTTTTAAGGGGACACTAGGCGGCCATTCTGGCTCTTCTACCCCTCTGGTTACTAGGGCAGAATAGCGACCCATTTCTAGCCAGTAATAGTACTTCGACTGCAGCATCGGACTCAGGTGTGGGGGGGGGGGGTTGACCTAAGCCAGTTTGTTGAGCTGAATCTTTCTCCAAGAGTTTTCAGTTTAGAGGGGAAAAAAGTTATTGTCCTTTGAAATCACAGATAGTGAAGGATGGAAAGGTAGATTTGCTTGCGGCCGTGGAGAAGGACTAGTTATAGTTTGAGAACTTAAAGCAAGCTGTCCATGAGATGGAGTGATGCAGAGCCCGGGCTGCTCATGCCCAATGGGTCAGCTCCCACCTAGAGATGTTGAACCATATGAAATTGCCATTATTGTAGGTCAAAATGGTTAAATATCACCATTTTCATTTGGCCCAACCTACTACACAAGTTAAAAGGCCACACTTTAATTTTCTCCAGAGTCTTAGGAGACTTTTCCAACCCAACTCTTTCTTGTGATAAATGGGAAAACGAAGGCCTAGAAACTGCAGAAGACTTGTTCCGGGTTTGTGCTCATGCCAAGTAACGCAGGTTTTCTGAATTTCAGTCCAGCACCCTTTCCATTAAGTATAAGCCCAAAATTTTAAATTAGTCATTTTTGAATTTTGTAAACCAGTTACTTTTCACTGCTTGTTTTGTTTTTAACTTTAGATTTTTTTTTTCCCTGTTAAGCCTAGGGAATCATGCTATTATGAATCAAAGCAGGCAAATTATAAACTTTTCCAGGAAAAATAATCTCTAGGTTTTGACTAAAACCATGAACTTTAAAACCAAAAGAAATAATCAAACAGAAATAATTCAAAGTAAAACATAGGGTCATTTTAAAGGCAAAACTCATGTATGCAGTGTTCCCGTCATGGCTCAGTGATTAATGAACCTGACTAGTATCCATGAGGATGGGGGTTCGATCCCTGGCCTTGCTCACTGGGTTGGGGATCCGGTGTTGCCAGAAGCTGTGGTGTGGGTCATAGACGTTGCTCAGATCCCTTGTTGCTGTAGCTGTGTCATAGCCTGCAGCTGCAGCTCAGCTTCAACCCCTAGCCCGGGAACCTCCATATGCCACAAGTGCTGCCCTAAAAAGAAAAAAACAAAAAGACAAGGGGAAAAAAAAAAAAAAAACCCTCACATAAGCAAAATTATGACCACTTTTTTTCCTTCTTACTTTTTACTAGGTCTTCCAAAAGAACTTCTCAAACTTCAGCATGTATAAGAAACAGCAGGAGTTGCTTTGTCAACGTGCATATTCCTGAGTCTTACAGCAGTGCATCACTGAATCAAAGTCTGGAGGGGGAGGGGGAGGGAGTGGGATGGACAGGGAGTTTGGGGGCAGTAGATGCAAACTATTACACCTAGAATGGATAAGCAATGAGGTCCTGCTATACAGCACAGGGAACTCTATCCAATCACTTGTGATAGAACATAATGGGAGATAATACGAGAAAAAGAATGTATACTTGTGTTTACAGGGTCTCTTTGCTGTGCAGTAGAAATTGATAAAACGTTGTTAATCAACCATAATAAAATTTAAAAAAATAAATAAAATTTATGGATAAGCAAGGAGTTCCTGCTATATAGCTCTGGGAGCTATATCTCTTCATTTACGAAGGAGCCTGATGGAGGATAATGTGAGAAAAAGAATGTATGCATGTATGTGTGACTGGGTCACTTTGCTGTACAGTAGAAAATTGCCAGAACACTGTAAACCAGTATAATGGAAAAAATAGAAATCATTTAAAATAAAAGTAAAATAAAGTAAAATAGAATCTTAAAAAACCCCAATAAACAAAGTCTTTGTGGATGGGTCTAGGCATCTTCATTCTAGCAAGCTTCCTGAATGTTCTTATGCACACGGAAGTCTAGGCAGGAGTGCCTTAAGTATTGCCTTAAATCTCAGGGATTCTGTCACCTTGCGTTTCTCAACCCTCAGAAGGGAGAGTGCTGAGCGCACGTGCCTATGAAGTCACTCCACTGCCACAGTCACCAGAGGGGCTGTGACATATCATGCAGGTGTGTTGGGCTGGGAAATGGTTAGAAGCTAGGGTTTCACACGTGGGCCAACTCATTGATTCCTATTAATTAGACTATCACCTACACATATGCATATCCTGCTCAGGTCTTTGTCCTAATAAACACAATATCTCCGTGGTCCTTTTTGCATTTTTACAGCTGCACCTGTTACATATGGAGGTTGCCAGGCTAGGGGTCCAATCAGAGCTACAGCTGCCAGCCTACACCACAGCCACAGCAATGCAGGATCTGAGCCTCATCTTCGGCCTGCACCATAGCTCACATATCTTCAACCAAGCTCATTTTTATTGTTTTTCCCAAATCTGTGTCTCTTTCTGTATTATCTACTTCAGTTAAAGGCACCATAAGTCACCTACTTGATCAAGTCAGAAAACTCAGAATTGTCCACACTTATGGTTTGTTGTTGTTGTTGTTGTTGTTGTTTTTTGTCTTTTTGCCATTTCTAGGGCTGCATCCGTGACATATGGAGATTCCCAGGCTAGGGGTCTAATCGGACCTTAGCTGCCAGCCTACACCAGAGCCACAGCAACGCAGGATCCGAGCCGCGTCTGCAACCTACACCACAGCTCACGGCAACGCCAGATCTTTAACGCCTGAGCAAGGCCAGGGATGGAACCTGTAACCTCATGGTTCCTAGTCGGATTCGTTAGCCACTGCGCCACGACGGGAGCTCCCACACTTATGGGTTTTACCTGTGATCTAGTTGTTCACCTGGTTAGGTCAAACCTACCTTTGGAACAGGTCTCAGCCCCTTTCCTTCTCCTAATGCGCATTGCTCTTTGCCTTAGGTCATCCCTCGGATGTGTGTTATCTCTTCTGGGCTCTGAAAGGGCCTTGGAAAGGCCTTCCCGCCCTGGCTCCCTCTCTGTGATCTACCTCTCACACGGCCTTGGGACGTGCATCTCTAAAATGCAAAGCAGATCTGTCACTCCTCCTAAGGTGGCTCCTTCTTACCTCCCAGATAAAGTCCAATCCATTTGTATGTCATACGAGGCCCCTCGTGATCTAGATTATTCAGAGCAATCATCTGTTGCTATTCCTGCCAAACCTCAAATGATTCGCATCCAATAGTTTCAGATTTCATGGGACTATCGAATATTTCATTATCTTCATCCCTTTAAAATGACCCTGCGGATTTCCCATTGCGACTCAGCGGGTTAAGAATCCAACTAGTATCCATGAGGATGCCGGTTTGATCCCTGGCCTCACTCAGTGAGTCAAAGGATCTGGCGTTGCTATGACCGTGGTGTAGCCAGCAGCAGCAGCAGCTCGGATTCCACTTCTAGCCCAGGAATTTCCATATGCTGAGGATGCACCCCCTCCCCCCAAAAAGACATAGAATGGCCCTACGAGAATATCTTGTTAGTGTTTATTTACTGTAAAATGGGGGCTTTCATAACATGTTTTTAAAATGGTTCAAGCCCAACTAGACCAAACGGAGAACTCCTTGTGAACCAAAGAAACGTGTGCCACTGTTATCTCTGCACAAAAGAGGCGCTGTCTTATCCTTTCTCTCATCCAGTGTTAAGATCTGTTCTCAGCAGGAAACAAGAACTGGGAACCTTTCTTTACTGTCCCAGGTCAGCATAACCAGCTCTTCTAAGGCTGGCCCCTAAAAGCTTTGAAAAAGAACATCAAAGGGAAAAAGTATTACTTCCCCGAGTACCTGTGGTCTGTTCCAACTCAGGCCGATGCAGGCCCCGGTGCTCTGGGTATTCTAGGTGAAGTTTCCTTCTGTAACTATTAGACCGCCTCGTGCACATGTATTTCCAGTTTCTTATCCAGACGACCCAGTCTCACTGCTTCGCAAGGCTGGTACAGTGATCGGACGGGTCAAGAAGGATTTAAGTGGGGAAAAAAAAAAAAAAAGTAAGACGGCCAGTTTAGGAAGAGTCTGCATATTACAAATGTGTCTGCACATTTTCATGAGCTTGTTTACTCTAAGATAATAGAAAGCGGTCGTTAGCATAAATGTATGGCATTGTAAAATAAGTCTTAAGCAAGAAAAGAGCATATTACAAAAGAAAGAACATTAAGGGAGAGGAAAATATACTGGAATATACCAAAAAACTGAATAACAGTCATCAAGAGGGCCTAGAAGGAGGCAAATAAGTGTCAGTACTGATCGAGAGCACCTCGAGAGGCCTTGTCTCAACGCACCCTGAACACACCATCACAGAAAAAGGGAACTCCTCTTAATTTTTAAATTTTATTTTATTTTCACTCCTCTTTGTTTTTAAACGGAGCATGGAGTAGCTCCTTAGATTCTAGTATCATCTTTAGCGCTGCTGTTTTCTTTCCCTGCCTGTTCTCAACGTTTTCTCTAGGGGGTTATACAAACCTTGAACTCACGTACCTTGGTCCCAAAGCTCTTTAAATAAATTGGTCCCTTTCCACTATAGCATCAACTTGAAAATCCTGGGGCTTGTTCCTCAGATCTGGGGGTGTCTGTTTTGCCTGGTCTCTGCGCAGACCAGTTCGAAGATAGGTTTGTATTTGATCCAACAAGATTCTACCTTGTTCCAAGTTGCTTTTCCTTGTCTTTCCTTATGAAACAGAGCAGACCCTACAGACTCGACATGGATGGTTGCAGGGTATAACAAACACCCTGCATCCCTCTTCCACCGAGCCCGGTAACATAAACATTCGCTTCTTTCCCAGTCACTCACTAGCAGGACGATAAAGTCCTTTTGTTTGTTTTCAGGAGCAAGGTGAATTATTTACTTTCTTAGCTGTGGATAGCTTAGCTGCCGGCATCTTCAAAAACAGCCTGAAGCCACTGGAGTTGTCAGAATTCTTAGAATCGAGGAGCACAGCAGAAAAACATTAATAACATTTCCAGAACAGGAAATTTGACAGTCTCACGTGTTAATCCATTTTAATGACTAATAAATCTGCTATCCAAAAACATTGCCATTTATGGCAAGACTGCAGGTTGCAAGTTAAGCCTGTTTTATCTTTTCCATCAGGGTACGTGGCTACTGTGGGTCTCTGTCCTATTATTAAGGAACTTTATCTTTTCTGTAATTCCATCCTCTAATCTTTTGTTTGTTTGTTTGTTTAACTCTATATGCATCCTCAGCATTGTCATGTCCATGTAGGTTCTAAGACCTCCATATTGCTCTTACGGGGGTGGCTCTCAGCCTTGTGGGTGTCACACAACGAGGCAATGAACACAACCAAGGAGCTGGCCTGCGGTCCTCACCTACCAGCCTCCAGCTTACAGATCAGAAGGAAGTGCAGGCCTTCGCTGCTCATTCATGGTCAGCCAGCTAATCCATTTTGACCCCGCCGGGTTTGCTGACATGCTTTTGGAGAGCCACAGTGCCTCTCTTTTTGAAAAATTGGTTCGTCACATGGTCGCCTTGTGTTGCCTCTGCCCCACTCAATGCTCTAGTCTCTGTTTCTGGCACTTCTTTAATTGTCCAAGGGCATCTGGAATTCTGGCGCTGCCTCTGGCTAATGGTCATCCAGGACCAGAGAGAGACGGGAGCATCATCTCCATCCTCTCACCCAGGTTCCCGCGAGGCTCGCACACAATTTAGTCACTTACCAGCAAACATCGGTGAGACGGTCCAAAGGCGGAAATTTCACCCACAATAGCAGCAAACTGTGTAAAATACCTAGAAATAACTTTAGAAGAATCGTGCGCCCCGTGTAAAGAAGAGTGCAGAATTGGTGAGCCCTGTGATCATTTTGTCACAGCCGAGCAGGCGTTAGCATTCACCCAGAAGTCATTAGAGTGAGCAGGTTAAGCAGAGGAGGCGCGCGCGTTTGTGGTGGAGGAGCTGTGGTTGGGGAGCACTCCGCTCTGTGGCTGCGGCTCGTTGCTGTCTACAGGACACCAAGTCCAGGGTGCTTGCACGGATCCAACACACACGCTAATCACAGCAAACGTTCGGTCAGGTTGCAGAGCTTCTTGCAGGAAATGGTTTCTAGCTTTATTTTATTAGAAAATATAGGCATTTTTGTTCAAAAATTATAAATCATTGGGAACTCTCCTTGACAGATTTGACATGTGATTATTTACTTAAGACCAATAAATATTCAGATTAAAGATTTTTTTCTGTTTCTCCCAGTATATTTAAAACGCTATTTTTTGCGTTTAAATTTTTTTCTTTTTTTAAATTAAAGTGTAGTTGATTCACAGTGTTTCTTCAATTTCTGTTGTGCAGCAAAGTGACCCAGTCACACACACAGTTCCCTGTGCTGCACAGTAAGGCCCCATCGCCCATCCTCAGCTTTAAAAAATTACGTATGTAACAAATTGGACCTTTGAGCTTCAAGGTAGTTAGTGTTTTAAAACCTTTGCAGGGCTCTTTTTCACATACAGTAAAATTGAAATCTCTGTTATCCTACAAATTTTTGAGATACCTTAGTTTTTACCATTAGTTCAAAAAACTTTACGTATATAACCATTTTAAATAAGAAATTTCCTTAAGATTATTCTATCTATTCCTGACTCTGGGAATGAATATTGAGAGTAAAACTTGATTTTCACTTGATGTCACAGGTTCAAAAGAACCCAGGAGATGAAGGAGCTTTTTCTGTACAAATCTTGGTTCTGTCACTTAACAGCTGTGCACTCTGGGCAAGTTAATCAATCTCTCTGAGCCTCAGATTACACTCAACCTGAGCTATTTACTTTTCCAGATTGTTGTGAATACCTGAAAGAAAAAAATCAAAGCATGGATTGTATGCTGTGAAATGTACCAGCATGGTTTTGAATTGAATTTGAGATTCAGAAGTGAAAGAAACTAATATATATATATATTTTGAATGATGGTGCATGCCAGATACTTCCAATGTTTTGTCTCCTCCAATATTCATAACCACACTATAAAGTGGTTATTACTTATAGATGAAATAGTAAAGCTCAGAGAAGTTAAGGAACTTGCTCTTTGAAATAATAACGGGAGAATAAGAGTTAAGGAGTTAACTTATGGATGGGTCAGGAATTTTCTTCATTTTTGTGAGGGTTAAATCAAAGCCCAAAATTTGCCATGGACATCTACTGGACAAAACAGATTTAAACATAATTTAAAAATTTTTAAAAGTTAAAAAAATGTTTTTGGCATTTCCTAGCCAGGGAATGAGCCTCCTCAGGCGCGACCTGGACTACAGCGCGGCGATGCCAGATCCTGAACCCGCCACAAAGGAAATCGCGGTCAATCCATTGTTTTGTTTCGTTTTTGTTCTTATTTTTTCAAGTTTTCAGTTTTTTGCTTCAACCGAGGGATCATATGACCAGATAATTCTTTATATTGCAGAATTACCATTCATTTCGAAGGTATGATGTTGATATCATGGTTACATTGTTCTGAGTCCTGGTATGGACTGAATATTTGTATCCCCCCGAGACTGAGCTCTCCCCCCACGTGATGGTGTTAGAAGACGGGGCCTCTGGGAGCCTGGGCTCAGCCGGCATGGGGGTGGAGCCCTGGTGAACGGGAGCGATGCCCTCGTCCTGGCGAGGGGGGCTCTGCTCCCTTTCTCTGCTGTGCCATGCGAGGATGCCCCAGGCTGTCTACAGCCTGGCAGAGGGCGCTCGCCACAACCTGACCTGCTGGCACCCTGATCTCGGACTTTCAGCTTCCAGAACGATGAGAAATACATTTCCGTTGCTTATAAACTACACAGTTTAGGGTATTTTGTGATACCAGCCCGAGCTGAATAAAACAATCCTTTCTGTTAGAGACACATTCTGGAATATTTGCCTGTGAACAGTTATGGTTCCTGGAACTTGTTCTTGAAATTACTTGGAGGTGAAGGGGGCTGGGTATGGGTCGGAGTGTGGGTGAAACCAGGTTAGCAAGAGTTTATACATTTCAAAACTGGATGATGAGGTCTGAGGTTGTCTGCTTGATTCCAAGGTCTACACACTTTGATCAGGTGGGACCTTCAAACACATCAGTTGTAATTGATTCAAACACATCAGTTGTAATACCATATTTCCTGGGTCGCCTTTAAAATGTGGTAAAGCATACATATGTATATATATGCACATACACACACAACGGAATACTACTCAGCTATAAAAAGAACAAAATAATGACATTTGCAGCCACATGGATGGAACTAGAGTCTCTCATACTGAGTGAAGTAAGTCAGAAAGAAAAAGACCAATACCATACAATATCACTTATATCTGGAATCTAATATAAGGTACAAATAAAACTTTCCACAGAAAAGAAACTCACGGACTTAGAGAACAGACTTGTGGTTGCCAAGGGGGAGGGGGAGGGAGTGGGGTGGACTCCAAAGATGCAAACTTTTGCCTTTGGAGTGGACAAGCAATGACATCCTGCTGTGTAGCACTGGGAACGCTATCTAGTCACTTGTGATGGAGCCTGATGGAGGATAATGTGAGAAAAAGAAGGTACATATGTGTGTGTGACTGAGTCACCTTGCTGTACAGTAGAAAATTGCCAGAACACTGTAAACTAGGTATAATGGAAAAAATAAAAGTCATTTAAATTGTGGTAAAGCAGTGATTTTTATTTCTTTTTTAGGGCCACACCCAAGGCATATGGAAGTTCCCTGGTTAGGGATGGAATCAGAATGGAGCCACTGGTCTACACCACACCACAGCAAGGCCAGCTCCAAGCGCGTCTCTGACCTACACCACAGCTCGTGGCAATGCCAGATCCTTAACCCACTGAGCGAGGCCACGGTCGAACCTGTGCCCTCATGGATACTAGCTGGCTTCCTTACCACTGAGCCACAACGGGAACTCTGACCTTAAGCTTTTAAAGTCGTATTTTTTTGTTGCTTTTCTTAAAAGATACTCCCCCATTTTATTAGCATCAGGGATCATAAAACCCTGGACCCACCCCGTGCTCCCCCTACTCTGTCAGGACATCTGTACTGAACTTTTCTCTGACACAGTGTGTGTCTTCCTGTTTCTCTGATGCAGGACGTCGGCAGAGCTCCCCGAGGGCTTTCCAGTTCTTCCTTTCTGGGAAAAGAGGAAGACGAACCCGGAAACGCTGGCTCAGAAGGTCGATCCAGGGGAGTCAGGCGACGGTACCCAGTGCTGCTGGTGCCCACCTGTCCGCCAGGTGGGGGTGGGCTCTGTGTCGTCGCAGCGTTCACGTTGTCTTCTTTGTGATGCCTGGTCTGGGCTGGGTCGCGGGACCGAGTGAGGACCAGGGGCTCACGGTGCACGGTCACTCGCTCTCCAGGTGGGGAGGGGCGCCGACCTGCCGACTCCATACGGTTTCCGGTGGCTCCTCTTCACCTTCCCCTGATCGGAGGCTGTCTGCCCTCCCCTTCCAGTCCCGGCTCCGTTCGTGGAAATCCTGGCCGCTAGTAGCCCCCAATCGTGGTCCCTAGTACTGGGAGCACAAATGACTCTCAGGGAACTGGGACGGGTGACATTTCTTCCAGGACACGGGCCCATTCAGACACGGACTCTCACCATCTCTAAGCTACATGAGCGGCGCTGATGCACTTGTTGCTTGTAAGTTCGGGGTGTAGGGACTATTTTCTGAGTCGAAGAAGAGGGAAAACTGGGACTTTTTGAGGGTCTGTATGGGGATTATGGAAAGAAATACTTAAAAGTTGGAGAGCCCTGAAAAAACCTGCAAAACATGTCATTAAGGAGCAGTTGGCTGGTGTTGTAAGGGACCCCAGGTTTGGCTTTTAAATAGGTCCAGCTGCCCTTCCCGCTTGGCTTGCCGTCAGGCTGCTGTCCAGGGCCTCCCAGCTCGTAGCTCTCTTTCCAGCGGTGGTGGTGGGCGTGAGACGGAGCCTGCAGCCAGAGCGTTGGGTGGAAATCTCTGATCTGTCACCTAAGAGCAGGGAACCCTGGACAAGCACCTTAGCCTTCCTGCTCCTTAGTTTCTCCGTGTGTGAAGCGGCAGATAATACAGCACTGACCTCAGGAGTTTGTCGTGAGGACCAAGTGAAACAAAGCTGCTTAGAACAACGCCTAGAAAATAATGGTGCTCAATAAATGCCTGTCTGCCACCGTCATTCTCCTTCTCATTTGTCATTTCAGATCTGCGAAGGCCTGGGAAACCAGATAATCAGGCTTATTCAGACTCTAAATGAGATAAAATTAAATGTCTCTGAGTGAATGCCTAACTGACTAGCCACCGGGAAAAGCCAGCCTTCCTGCAGCTGTCCCATTCAGGCAGGAAAAAGCTTTAACGAGGCATCATGCTGTTAAGAGGGGCTGCTAATCTGACCTGCTTTGGCTGATCCACAGACTCTTGACTCTTGTTATGGGTCTAGAGAGAACTTTGATGTTTTACACACACACACACACACACACACACACACACACGCAAGCGTGTGCGTGCGTGCGAAAGTCTTCTCTAACTTGGGTCTTTATGATGACAACAAAAAACTTACATGAAAACGGCTCGGCCTGAAAAAGGAGCCCATGACGTGTCAGGAGCTGTGTTAAACAGCGATGCTCAGAACAAACTTGAGTGTTGCGTGTGGTCCTGCTGCTGGACGCGCATCGTCCAGTGGTGATGCCCTTAGCAGAGGATGATGACAAGGTCTCTGTCCCTGTTCAGTTTCCAGCCTCTTTGTCCATCACCCCGGTTGCTACGAGCTTCGGTGCTTCCATCCCATCCATCTCAGCCATCCTTCCCTCTCGTTTTTCCGGAGCAGACGTGCGGGATGCTGAAGTTTCCACTGCAGGGTCCGCTTCAGCCTAATTATGAGACAAGGCTCTGTCTCTGGGATGAAAGTGAGCGGAGAGTATGACGCCGGCACAGAGCCGTCTCTCAGCAGGTATTTGTTAGAGGAAGGGGTGCTCACTCTGGTTTTCGGTGGGAAGATGAAAATGCACGGGATCTAGAAAAACGACGCCCAGATGCACAGAAATCCTTGGCTCTCAACTGTGGTGTTTCCTATGCCACACTCTCAAACGTCGTCCTGGCTCCTCTGGCCCGGACTTGTGTTTTTATCACCCTCGCAGCACCACCGACACACCACACCATCGATATGCTAACTCTGTGACACTTGCTCTCCTGGGTCACAGGTAGCTTTTTCCACTTGTTTGACTGGAAGGGTGACATTGTTCAGTAGCAGATGACAGACAGGGGAGCAGTTAATGTGGTTATTAGGCGTACTATGATTTGTATAAGTTGAATTTCTTGTTTATGTTCCTTGAAATTCTGAACTTTTCTCTTTGGTCAATCTTTCCTCACAAAGCTTTGAGTTTGCGTGTACCAGCTACACTAATAGTGATGCTGTTTAATCACATTTTTCTCTACTGAAGATTATAATAAATGTCTGATAAAGAAAAAGAAAAGAGAACAGTTAATAAGTGACCTAAAATCAGAACTTGACGGGTTGCCGGGTGTGAAAAATAAAATTTAGTTGCTCCATCTAGTGGTGAATCGTTATATGGCTTCGGGAAGAGATACTAGTTTTTCACACTCAAGATTTTATTCAAATTTTGATCTGGTTAGTAGGAAAAAATCTTTAGTAGACTCATTGTCCGACTGTGCACTTAAAAAATGAACAGAAGACTGCTCCACATAGAAAGAAATCATCAATACCTAATCTAAACAGGCTTGATGTATTTGCTAACCAAGTCAATTTTCAAATAATTCTTTCTTTCTCAATCAGGCAAGGAACCAGCATTAACACTGGTATCTATGTCTATATCTACATTTTGAATCCACATATTATCCTGAAAATGTAAGAAAATTTAGGGCTTGGATGAGCAGGAGAGAAATGCTAACAGAAAGGTCAGCCCTTCGGAGGTTAAGACCATGAGTCTGACTCAGGCCTTCACGTGCTCTGAGCTGCGTGAAAACGATCAAACTAGTTAAGAGGTATTTCTAAATCAAGCTTCCTCCTCCTCCCCCTCCTCCTTCTTCTTGTCTTTTTAGGGCCATGCCCACAGCATATGGAAGTTCCCAGGCTGGAGGTCTTTGGAGTTTTCTAAGTAAGCATTTAAAATTTTTAATTCCCTATGGGAGTGGACACAACTGTTCATAGTGATTCATCTATGAGGTGAGAGACTAAATAAGATTAATAACTGAATCTCCTAGGTGGCTAGAGAGGGGGGAGACAGAGGGGGGAGAGAAAGAGAGAAGGGGAGAAGGGGAGAGAGAGGAAGAGAGACCAGCCCCCTGGTTGGAGTCACCACCTTGAGGAGACTGGCTTCCGAGACTTCCCCTCTGTCCCTGACCTTTCTTCAAATCTGCCCAGTCCTCTAACTGGCCAGGCAGGGCCCTTGTCTGTCTTGTCACGGCGGTAGCCCCGGCTCGAGCACATGGCCTTAACCCAAAGCAGGGGTTCAACAGGTATCTCTTGATTGACTCCTGGGGTTTCGCTCGGATGTCGCTTCTCCGCGTCAGCTCCCTTCTGCACGTCCTCTCCCTGCGAGCGGCACCTTTATCTTCTCAAGCACACAGGCTTGGAAGGGTCGCCTTTGGGAGCTGGTGTCCCTCTCCTGTCGGCCACCAGGCCCTGCGAATCCCGGGAGCGCTGGCTCCCCGCCCGCATCACTCCGGATGAAGCGCTCCTTGCCTCCCATCCCGGGGACTCTGGCCAAGGTCGCCTGACGCCACAGGGCTTGTGTCTTCGCGTCTGCCATCTCCGTTCATCACAGGAAAACACATTTGTGAGGCCTTTAGCCCCTTCCTAAAAAGCCCTTGCGGTTTCCTATTGCTTCTTACTGAGTCCAAACAGCTTTTCACTGTGGACCGGCCCCAACTTACCCGCCCGAAACGCTCCAGTCTTAACCCTGTCCTCACCCAAACCCTCTGCTCGGTCAGAGCGCTTCCCCGGCCGCTCCTGAACACGCCGAGCGCCGTGGCCCTTGCTCTTTGCTGCTGGTGATACTGCCTTCCCTTCTTCCAGGGACGTCAATCCCACCCTAATTTCTGTTCTACGCTGGTTTCTCTTGGGAGACAAATGCCTGCCTTTCTCCTTCTCTTCCTTCCTTTCTCTCTTTTCCGCAACATGCGTTTCCCCGACCCTGCCATGCTCCTTGCATCACGGTCCTGCAACTCCACGCGCTGCTTTGGACAAAGACGGGAGAGGAGAGTGGGCTGCCCTACAGACTCTGGAGCCAGGCATCTGACTTCAAATCCACGTGCCACCACGTGCTCCCCGGTGACCTCAGCCAAGCTACCAGTCTGCTCTGTGCCTTAGTTACTTCTGTGCTACACTGAAGATAAAAATAGCGCCTACCTGCCAAGGCGGCTGCGAGGATTAAATGGAGCATTGCCTGTAAAACAATGCCTGGCCCAAGGTAAGCACGAAAGGATGATGAGGATGCTGAGATGGTGGGTTATTTGTTCTTTTGTGTGCACTGCATTTTTCCATAACTGTTTGGTAAACGCTTTCAAGCCAGAGATTCGCCCAGGGGAGCCTCACAGGAGGAGAGCGACACAGAAGGTCACAGAGGTCGGAAGAGCAGGCGAATCAGATGAGACAGCTCTCGGTGACTACTCTGAGACCCTGTGTGCTACGTGTAAAAGGGAAATCGTTTTTCTTGCACTGATCCTTAACCTGCTGGGCCATGGGGGAACTCCTCCACGTGGCGTCTCATCCTCTTATCCGGTGTGTTCACAAGGTCTCTTGAGGCCCAGGTTTGGAATTCACACAATGTCCCTTCCTCCTCTAAACCAAAGCTCAAGGCCAGCCCCTCGTTAAGAGGTGGAAAGATTTTGACGCCTCTTCACGGGAGTAGCTAGAAAGAATTTGTGGCTAATTTTCATCTATCATAGATGTTTAATTCAATCACGCAAGGAGTTAAGAGGTATGAAAGAGTCGAACTTCTGGGAGTTCCCATCGTGGGAATGACGGGAATCCGACTAGGAACCATGAGGTTGCGGGTTCGATCCCTGCCCTTGCTCAGTGGGTTAAGGATCCGGTGTTGCCATGAGCTGTGGTGTAGGTTGCAGACGTGGCTCGGATCCCTTGTTGCTGTGGCTCTGGCGTAGGACAGTGGCTACAGCTCCGATTGGACCCCTAGCCTGGGAACCTCCATATGCCGTGGGAGCGGCTCAATAAAAGGCAAAAAGACAAAAAAAAAAAAAAAAAAAAAAAGGAAAGAAAGAAAGAGTCGAACTTCAGGTGAAAACTACTGCATCACTGCCAAGGGCTGTTGTTACACAGCTGAGCCGCCGTGGCTTTCGTCCTTTTCCAGGGTCTTTTTGGCAGGTGCGCTCTTGAGGAAGTTCCAGGCAGGATACTGCACGTTCACTGAGCCAACTGGAGGGTGTTTGGGGCCTCAGCCACTACCTATTTTTTTCCCTCCTATTCAGTAATTTCATATCTGAGTCTGCCACTAATTCAAGGACATATAAAGTGCGCTGAATTTTGGAGAGATTTTTCCGTGTGCCGTACATCTTGTGATAATATTTGTCGTTAGCGCCAGCACTGATCTCTGGTTCAAAGGAAATTTACACTTCAACTCCGTGAGGCAGGTTCTCATCTTCTTAAATCTTGGTACCAGAAGGTCTAAAGAAAATGGTTAAAAAAAAAAAAAAAAAGAAAGTAAGGTTGAATGGCTTTATTTAGCTCTGTGACATCCTCACGAGAATTCATCAGGGAGAACCAGCCCGAGGGGGCACCCCTGTGGCGGCTCCACGGTGCAGGGTTCCCGGCTCGAGGAGCTGTCAAGATGCCGAGGTAGGTCCTCCCTTTGCCCCGCCCTGACAGCCATCTCCGTGTTAGAGGGAGGCCCCTGGACCATGGCTTATTCGTCTGTCATCTCACCTGGTGATCCGATCGGCTTGTCCCACCGTGAACTAGAATGTGGCCAGAAAGGCATCCATCGGTGTTACTGCAGGTTGCTGTGGCCGAGGCCCGCTGCGATGCTCTGAAAGAGAGGCCCACAACTTCCTTCGGGAGAGACACAGGGAGGAGTTCCCACTGTGGCTCAGCGGGTTAAGAACCTGACTAGTATCCATGAGGATATGGGTTGGATCCCTGGCCTCGCTCAGTCAGTTAAGGGGAGTTCCCGTCGTGGCGCAGTGGTTAACGAATCCAACTAGGAACCATGAGGTTGCCGGTTCGATCCCTGGCCTTGCTCAGTGGGTTAACGATCCGGTGTTGCCGTGAGCTGTGGTGTAGGTCAAAGACGTGGCCCGGATCTGGCATTGCCGTGGCTGTGGTATAGGCTGGTGGCTACAGCTCTGATTCGACCCCTGGCCTGGGAATTACATATGCAGCAGGTGTGGCTCTAAAAAGGAAAAAAAGAAAGAAAGAAGAGAAACACATGGAACTGCCCTAGTTCCTCTGCTTTCCGGTTTCATCCTTAGGGTTTGTGAGATACTCCAGTGGTCTTGCCCTCGGACCCCTGCCTTGGCTCACGTGCCAGAGCTGGTTTCTATTACGTGTTAGCAAAAGAAACTTAACTGAGAGAAGATGGCCAGCGCCATGGCTCGATGGCGGGAAGGAAAGGGCTTAACAGGTGCCGTTACACTCATCCATTGATTCATTCCAGAGTCATTTGTCGAGGAGCCGTTATACGTCAATCACAGCGACAGGCACACAAATAAGACAGGACGAGGTGTGGGGACAGAGTCAGGCAAACGTGTAATTACACTAAATTGGAGTAGCATTCTGGTCGAGAAGCTTATAAACTGCCGTGGGAGTACAGATGAGAGTATGAATGAACACTCCGGGTAGGTGGGGGAACTGGGGTTAATCAGCTTGGAGAAGGATATAAGCTAAGGACTAAATCAAAGCGATACAGAGAATTCAATCTCATTACATTACAGCGCCAGCAGAGGAAGAATGTCTACATCGAGGCCGAAGACCAGCTGTTCTCAGCATTGATTCAGCACTGCGAGTGGAAGCTGATTTGAACAGCAGCATGAGAGACGTAGATTATATGCAGAGGAATTTCCGGACAGTGAGAGCTGTTGATGCTCGGAGATTGCCGAATCTTCTCTGGAGGTTTGAAAACAACACAGCTTTTGGTCTGCCTGGGACAGCTCTGCTGTGATGCTGTCCAAAGCAGAAAAATGGGAGGTGATTGCCCAGGGTCTTTTCTAACTCAGCACTTTTATAATTCTGTCACTTTAAGAAAAACTTCGTGGAATCCATGAATAAATACAATGTTAAGTAGAAGTGCAACGCAAAAAAACCAGGAAAATAATCAAATCATCAATTCTCTCTTGGGTCAGGGATGAGGAAGACGTGAATAGACCAAAAAGCTTCAATATATGTGCCTCTTTCTTTCTTTTTTTTTTTTTTGCTTTTTAGGGCCACACCCGCGGCATATGGAGGTTCCCAGGCTAGGGGGTCTCATCAGAGCTGTAGCCGCCGGCCTGCCCCACAGCTACAGCAATGCCAGATCTGAGCCACATCTGCAACCTACACCATAGCTCACTGCCATGCTGGATCCTTAACCCACTGAGCGAGGCCAGGGATCAAACCCGAGTCCTCATGGGTGCTAGTCGGGTTCGTTAACCACTGAGCCACGACGGGAACTCCTACAAATTTCTTTTGATCGTGAACTTAAGCAATCAGAATCAGTCAGATGGGAGTTCCCTGGTGGCCTAGTGGTTAAAGGATCTGGTGTTGTCACTGCTGTGGCGAGAGTTGGATCCATGGCCTGGGAACTTTCTCATGCACTGGGTGTAGCCTAAAATAGGCCCCCTCCCCAAACCAAATTAAAAAATTAATGAATGAACATTAGCACTTTACATCATTTAAAATTTACATCTGTCTTTTTTTTTTTTGTCTTTTGTCTTTTTGTTGTTGTTGTTGTTGTTGCTATTTTTTGGGCCGCTCCCGCCGCACATGGAGGCTCCCAGGCTAGGGGTCGAATCGGAGCTGTGGTCTCCGGCCTAGGCCAGAGCCACAGCAACGCAGGATCCGAGCCATGTCTGCAACCTACACCACAGCTCACGGCAACGCCAGATCGTTAACCCACTGAGCAAGGGGCAGGGACTGAACCTGCAACCTCATGGTTCCTAGTGGGATTCCTTAACCACTGCGCCACGATGGGAACTCCCACATCTGTCCTTTTTAAGGTTAGCTAACTACATTTTACTTGGAGAATTTTTGAATTCTTTTTTCTTTTTTTCTCCTTTTAAAAAATAATGATTCTGGTCGGTTTCTAATGAAATGGATACCATGTCAGGTTTGTAACCTGCTGAGCCACAACGGAGCTACTGAATTCTGCTTTCTCCCACAAGATTGATCTCATTTACATTCTGATGGGCGGATGTGTTCCCTGTACTTGCTACACTTAAGAGCTCTGAGCACGTTCTGTGGCGCCGTAGATGTGGGTTCATGTAACAGGTGGGGTAGCTGGAGCTGAGCGGGAAGACAGATGCTGTAGGAGGGCATCGGCGGCGTGGACCCAGCTCGTCCTTCTTCCCTCCCTCTCCCCCCGCTTCCTCCTCCCTCCCCCCCCCCCCCCCCCCGCTTCCTCCTTCCCTCTTTCCTTCCTGTCCACCCCCCCTTCCTTTCTTCTAGTTATAGAGGCCACTGTGAGCTTAAAATTAGAGCATGTGTTCAGAGAATTACGTGTTGAGCTAAACATAAGATATATGATTGGAAAATAAAACTGGAAAATTAAATTGGGTAAAATGATGCAGGATTTGCTAAGACTGCAGGATTTAGTTTACTGATTGGACGTGGGAAACACCCAGCCCTTGGAGGAGAAGCAGGGGAGTGGTGTGGAGAGCCAGGCTATGGAGAAGAGTAACCCCCTAAAGAAGTCGGGTAAATTGGGGAATCGTTCAAAATGATACACAATTATTGTTGTTTTATATTAAACCCCAAAGACGTACATCCATACACCCATGTTTGGATGTTAGGTGAAGGCTGTATTTTGAAAATGGGGGTCCATTCCTTGATGTCCCAAGATTTTTCTTCCTTCAACCGTAACTGCAATGCGTTGTCTATGATTTTGCACATTTGATTTCTCAAAAGCCAAAAAAATGTTCAAAGATATTTGCCAAACACTCTTAGTGTAGCAGCCCCCCGCCCCGACTTTAATTTTTTTCCCACTCTTTTATGCTTGTCTCACCTACGCTTACTTACATTTTATTAGCAACTGCTTTTATCTGGACTTTACCAAAGCATTCCACTTAAATTTCATAAAAAAACCATTTCTCTCTTTTTTTCTCACATGTACGTCATCGTTTACAAAATTTTTAATTCAGTAAAGCAATTAGAATAATGAAAGCACACCACAAACTGATTCTTGATAAGTGTACAACCGATGTCAGAGATGACCCGCATGCAGTGGTTTTTTAAATTTTTTATTACTCAATGAATTTTATTACATTTTTAGCTGTGCAATGATCATCACAACCCATTTTTATAGCATTTCCATCCCAAACCCTCCGTGCATCCCCCCACCCCCCAGCCTGTCTCATTTGGAAACCATACGTTTTTCAAAGTCTGTGAGTCAGGATCTGTTCTTCTAGTTATAGAGGTTCATTGTGTCCTTTTTTTAGATTCCACGTGTAAGTGATGGCATTTGATGTTGGTGCCTCACTGCCTGACTGACTTCACTTAACGTGACAATTTTTAGGTCTATCCATGTTGCTAAAAATGCCATTATTTCATTCCTTTATTGGCTGAGTACCGCAGGCAGTGTTAATTTCCTTCTCCTCAGGCATGTCTGGGTGCTGGAGCATCGGGGGCCTTGTATCAATAAGAAGCCCCAAGGCAACAAGAGCCAGGTGCAGCGTGGGCATGAGGTACAGAATGACAGGGCTGGGCCTGCACGAAGGCCATCTCAGGGCGACAGCGCAGACAGACAGACCCAATCGAGATGCACACTGAAGTGGCACCTGCTCCGTTCGTGCCCAATACAGGGATCGCCTGCTCTTCAACTCTAGAACATGTCCTGCCGCTTCATCTCCAAACACGACATCTTTCTGATTCCCACGCCTTTGAAATTCCTATGAACCCTCTCTCCGAATTTCTCATTCCATCCACGATGTCCTAATTCTGCTTTCATGTATTTCCTTCTCCTTTTCTAAGCTGCATTTTGAGTGATTTTCTAGGTTCTAGCTTTTAATTCATTAGTTCTTTAGCTGTGTTTACATTTTTTAAAAACAGGCTTGAGTGTTTTATTTTATTTATTACTCAAATGAATTTATCACATCTGTAGTTGTATAATGATCATAACAATCTGATTTCACAGGATTTCCATCCCACAGCCCAAGCACATCCCCCCACCCCCCAAACTGTCTCCTCCGGAGACCATAAGTTTTTCAGTGTCTGTGAGTCAGCATCTGTTCTGCAAAGAAGTTCCATCTGTCCTTTTTTCAGATTCCACATGTCAGTGAAAGCTTTTGATGTTGGTGTCTCACTGTATGGCTGACTTCACTTAGCATGATAGTTCCTAGGTCCATCCATGTTGCTAAGAATGCTGGTATTTCGTTCTTTTTAATGGCCGAGTAATATTCCATTGTGTATATGTACCACATCTTCTGGATCCACTCCTCTGTCGATGGACATTTAGGTTGTTTCCATGTCTTGGCTATTGCAAACAGTGCTGCAATGAACATCGGAGTACATTGTGTCTTTGTGAGTCGTGGTTTTCTCTGGATAGATGCCCAGGAGTGGGATTGCTGGATCAAATGGTAGTTCTATGTTTAGTTTTTATTTTTCTATTTTTACTTTACATTTCAACCCATCCATTAAGTTTTTAATTTTAGGGCTTGTATTTTTCATTTCCAGAATTTGTATTTCATTATTTTAAAAAGTCTGTTTTATAGAAGTGCAGTTGTTTTGTTGCCTTATTATATTCTTTTTGCATAATTTTGAACAATTTATTTCGATATTTCAGATTTTTCTTTTTCTCTTGAAGATAAAAATTATATATATATACACACATATATACAGATATATGTATATATTTTTATTTTATTTTATTTTATTTTTCATCTTTTTTTGTCTTTTCAGGGCCGCACCCTCGCATATGGAGATTCCCTGGCTAGGGGTCGAATTGAAGCTACAGCTACCGGCCTACACTACAGCCACAGCAACGCCAGATCCGAGCCGCATCTGTGACCTACACTATAGCTCACAGCAATGTTGGATCCTTAACCCACTGAGAAAGGCCAGGGATCGAACCCACATCCTCATGGGTCCTAGTCAGGTTCGTTTCGGCTGTGCTGCGACGGGAACTCCCATATTTTTTTAAACTTCCTGTGGGTTGTTTTTCATGGGAGTCCTGGTCCTGGAAAGATTCCTATGAACAGTTTCAAATTTGCCTTTGCTTTAAGAGTTTTATCTGTTCTGTACTAGGTTTTGCTTTGTTTTGTTTCTTGATGTTTGACCTTACCCATGGCTTATGGAAGTTCCTGGGCCAGGGATCAAACTGATGTTGCAGCCGCGCCCTCAATCCACTGCAGTGGCAGTGACAGATCTTAACCCACTGCACCGCAAGAGAATTTCTGGACCAGGTATTTTATGTCAACTTCCTAGCTCAGGATACCTCACCATATAGGTAGTTTGAGTTCAGATCACATGCCCCTGTGTAGCTTAGACCTGGGATTCAGTGTTTTTTTAGAAGTTACTATCTACTGCACCACACAAAGAGAAGCCTCTAGCACAGATGAGCCTATTTTAGGTCCATGCCACCTGATGAGCAGCCTTCCTGACCCCTAGGCTCACGCAGGTAGCTCAAGTTCAGGGCCCTGAGGTCGGGTGTCTGAGGCCCAGACTCCCCTGTTCCTCAGGTGGGTATTAAAAACCCCGGGCTTCTGGTTTTTGTTTTTGTTTTTTCTAATTACCTTGTAAATTTTTGGCCTCAGTTTCTGCTCACGACTCTCATTTTGAATGCTGTCTTTATTTCTAACACTGAGATAATTTTTCTTTCTTGTTCACAATTTAGCTGTGTATTTAAAGTTTGCTGTTTGTGTTACATCAGGTCCAGAATTCCTGTGTTTGGAGCCGTGGCAGGGGCGTCAAGAGAGGGCAGAGGCTTCCCCATCAGTGGCTCTGTCTCCATGTGTGACTCTTTTTACACAACTGAAAGATGCTCCAGTTTAGGGATCAGTGCCTTGTTGATCATCCCTAAAACACAGCATAGCTTTAGAGTCCATCAATCACAATACTTAGCATGTTCTGGATGCCGTGCAAAATATTTCCCTATCATATATTATTTAATGCACAAACTCAGAGTATTAAAAACCGTTACTATCATCTCCATTTTGCAGAAGAGGAAACTAAGACCTAAAAAGCTTAAATAGGAGTTCCTGTCATGGCTCAGCAGAAAGAAACCTGACTAGTATCCATGAGGACGCAGGTTCACTCTCTGGCCTCGCTCAGTGGGTTAAGGATCTGGCATTGCTGTAGCTGTGGTTGAGGCCGGCAGCTACAGCTCCAATTTGACCTTTGGCCTGGGAACCTCCAAATGCCCCGGGTGTGGCCCTAAAGAGACGAGAAAAAAAAAAAAAAAAAGCTTAAATAATTTTGGTAGATACAATCAATAGATGAGAAAGTAAGATTAGCACCCAGGTCTTACAGAAACCCTAAAAAGCCTATATGGTGCCAGACTGCCACCTGTCCAATTTTCCCCCAAGGGGAGCCTTCCCAGGAATTGCCATTCCTTTTTTTTTTTTTTTTTTTTTTTGTCTTTTTTGTTGTTGTTGTTGCTATTTCTTGGGCCGCTCCCTCGGCATATGGAGGTTCCCAGGCTAGGGGTTGAATCGGAGCTGGAGCCACCGGCCTACGCCAGAGCCACAGCAACGCAGGATCTGAGCCGCGTCTGCAACCTACACCACAGCTCACGGCAACGCCGGATCGTTAACCCACTGAGCAAGGGCAGGGATCGAACCCGCAACCTCATGGTTCCTAGTTGGATTCGTTAACCACTGCGCCACGACGGGAACTCCTTTTTTTTTTTTTTTTTTTGTCTTTTTTGGGAATTGCCATTCCTAATTCCTGGATGACATCATCTGGGTTGTATTTTTCTGGCAACATTTGATTATAAGAGCTTATTCCCCCTTATACCTTGGTCTCTGACCCCAGAGAGCATGGGGCTTTAAATTACACATGATTTCCAAAGGCAGAGGCAGACTAGATTACAGCTGGCGGACTCGAGGGTAGATTTTGTCTTGGTGCCCAGCTCACACAGTATCCGGGAGGTGAGCGCTAAATAAATACATTCTAGGACTGAGGGAATTTAATAGGGTGTGTGGGGAATTTACAGTCTCCTTCGCCTTTCCTGTGAGATCACTTCTAGCTCCATCTAGTTTTCTTAGCACCCAAACCTCTCAGTCAACGAGCTCCCGCCTCTCCTGTGCCTTGTACCTCCAGCCTCTGCTCCTGGAGTCCATCCACAAGACTTTTCAAGGTGTTCAGTCTCTTCCATTCATTCAAACACAAACCTTGGGCATCTTCTCAGAGTCTCCTGGTGACTTTCTCTACAAAGACACTTGTGGCCTGAGCTGCTACCACTCCCTTGCCTGGCATCTTGATTCTCTGTGGCTGAAGTCTCTGAACAGGCTGCAGGCTGAGTTGCAGCCTTGGGCCTGCGGGGCCCTGGTGGGCCCCCCACTGAGTCCTCCGTTCCAGGGTGCCCTTCATGTTTCAGGCCCATTGCGCTAAGACCGATGCCACGTGCCTGGAATCGAACCTCCTGGTGACTGCGGATGCCCAATGACACAGCCAGGAGTGTGGAGGAGTAAGTCCCTCTTGGATGAACCTTGACCAGCAAGATTCAGGAGTAGGAAAGGATAAAACAAATTCCCAACCTTTTCCCCTGCGGACAGCTCTGAGGTGTGACTTCTTCCTGCAGCCCTTCAGAAAGGCCTGCGGATACACCCGCGGGGAACCCCGCGTTTCTTCGCGGATGGTTCTGAAGTGGTGCTTCCCCCCTTTCATTACCCTCTCTTCCCCGGACTCACACTGCACACACGAAGAAGAGAGTCTGAAGCCCCACTTCGGGCTGTTTCCCCCGGGCCGGGCTAAGACAGCGATGACCAAAGCACCATCCTCAACCCCACGTCTTCCTCCGTCTATCCCACTTGCATCTCTCTTCCTTCCTTGGAAACTTTTTGAAATAGATTCCTTTACTCTTTATCTCCGTTGTCTTATCGGCTGTTCGTCCCTAGCTCCTCTCGACCTTGTCTCTCGAAGTGCTTTTCACCAAGATCAATGACGACCTGCGGTTCTTAAATGCAAAGGCTCCTTCTCAGCCTTTATCTTCCTTGATCTTGCTGCCGCTCTTGACACTGGCCCTCCAACACTGTCGCCCGGAATTCGAGACGGTGCACGCTTAGTTTTTATCTTGCTCTTGTAGCTGCTCCATCTCAGTCACCCTTTACATGTCCTGTAAATATGTCTCGAGGGGCCCAGGATTCGGTCCTCGGTGCCCCCCTTCTATCCACCTCTCGTCCTCTCTCCCCTGCCCTCCCCTCCGTGCCTCTTCTTCTCTGGTATAAACTCTCCCTGGGTAATCCTATTCATTCACAAAGCTTTAAGTGTCATCTCTATGCCAGTAACTCCCCAAACCATATTTTAAATCCAACCTTCTCTCTTGAGTACCAGATTCTTTTTTTTTTTTCTTAATTATTACAGTTGATTTACAATGTTGTGTTAGTTCTAGGGTAGGTCATTGATTTAGTTTTATACCTATATTTATATATTCGTTTTTTACATTCTCTTCCATTACAGGTTATTAAAAGATATTGTGGATAGTTCCCGCTGTTTGAGTACCAGTTTCTTAAAATGAACTAAGTTTCTACTGGATATTTCCTCCTTGATGTCCTATTGATTCCTGAAACGTGTCCAAAAATAAAACTCTGCATTTCTTCCCACCTGAATTTGTTCCTTTTCGTGGCTGCTCTGTCTCAGTGACTGGTACCTCTATTCCCAAGCCAGAAATCAGCTGCCGTCCTTGCTTGCCCAAAACTTCTCCCCTCATTAGGGTAACCAGTTCATTCCAGTTCCCTCAGGACTTCCTTGGTTTTAGCATGAAAGGCCCCCCATCCACAGAACTTCCACAGTCCCGAAAAAACTGGAGTGGCTTGCCTGGAGCCGCCCCCGTTTTAAAACCGGGAGTCACATCTTGAGAAAGTCCCTTCAGTCCTGGGCAAACCAGGGAGGCCGGTCACCCACTTCCCCTTAGCCGGTCAATCATCAAGACCCACTGATTCTAATTTTTTTTGAGCGCAGGTCGTCATTGATCTTGGTGAAAAGCACTTCGAGAGGTCTCAGTCCGAGTAGTTTATTACACCATTTACTTAAAAATATGGTGTTAGGCCCCGGGAGGAATTATCCCACCAGCTGCTAAGAGAGTAAGAGAGTAGGGTTTCTTCATTTTGTTACACATGTTTCAGCCATACTGGCTCTCCTGCCCTTCTCATGCTGGTCCTTGTTCTCTGCCACTATGTCTGTGTATACAGGGCCAACTTACTGAGATACTTTGGCATCATTTTCCAAAAAAAAAAAAAAGAAAAAGACTAATAAATATACTTAAAGTTATGAGATTTTTATATCTCCTTGCCAAAATTTGTCTTCTGCATCAGGAAGAACAGATTGATTTTTATAAACTGAATCAGCGTTAGGTATAGTTCATGGGGCTTGATTTGGACACAGAAATTCCTAATTATATCATGACTCATTTCAGCATGTTTAGTCATCATGGCATGATGAAATTCACATCACTGATCTCTAGGGGATTAGAAAGAAAACTAATTTCAGTTTTTGCAAGTCATTTCGAGACCTCCAAAGAAGGCTTATAAAGGACATGAAAGGGTCTAAGAACTACATAGCTCCCAGTTTGAGTCTAAGTCTGAGAATTAGTACAGTTAATCAAAACTGCAATTCACAGCCCCTTAGAAAACAATATGCAGAACACATGGCTATTGTGTGCAGTCCAGCAATCAGCAACGTCTACAGGTTGGTCATATTCAGTTAACCTCATTCATTTTTTGGATAACATCGTTGAGTGTATCTTCATTTTCACTAACGCAAATGATTGAGGATATTAAGACGGCGGTAGAATAACTTCTTATGCGTATGGAGAGTCACACTATTTGGGCTTCTCAGTGGACTGTCTTCGTACATAAGTTCTTGTTTCAGAGCTTTGAGAAGAATGTGGGTAAACAAACCAAAAACAGAGTTAAAATTCAGAAACTAAGATTTCCATACAGATATGTTTTCTTAAGTCATTTAAAATTCTCTGCACGTTCTTAGTTCTTAGCTTCACGTTTATGTTTTAAAAGATAGATTGTCCTTTGTTTTCTTTCTCACACAAGAAGGTAGTATAAAGCAATAGATGTGAAAATACTCTGAAAATTAAAAATGCTTTGCAGTTGTAGGTGGGCCTGTCATCTTTTCAGATTTGCACAGGGCAAACATGAGGAAAATTTCTGTTCCAATCTCTTCATCCTTCCTGCTGTTCAGCTATCCTTCCATCTCTCTTTCCCTTCCTTATTTTTCAACAAGTATTTATTGAGGAGTTAATATCTGTCTATAACAGATATGGCTTTTTGCCATTTCTAGGGCCGCTCCCGCAGCATATGGAGGTTCTCAGGCTAGGGGTCTAATTGGAGCTGTAGCCACTGGCCTACACCAGAGCCACAGCAATGCGGGATCCGAGCCCTGTCTGCAACCTACACCACAGCTCACGGCAACACCTGATCCTTAACTCACTGAGCGAGGCCAGGGATCGAACCCACAACCTCATGGTTCCTAGTTGGATTTGTTAACCACTGAGCCACGATGGGAACTCCTGTATATAACAGATATGATCCCTGTCCTCATGGAACTCAACAGTCTTGGGGCAAACAGTACATAGGGAATTTAAATCCAGTTTGACAAAGACCATAGTTTGGAAGGAAACTGCTGGATGGTTAGATCAGGAAGCGTGGTGGTTAGGGCAGGTTTTCCACAAAAAGGGATGTGTAGGGTGAGAGCCGGTCCTTCGGCTCTCCTGGGGAAATAGGGGAGCTATCTGAGGTCTCCTGGGAAGTGTGGGTAATAACAGGGCAAGTGATAGAATGTTCCAGGCAGAGAGAACACACTGTGCAAAGGCCTCAGACGAGAGTCTGGGGGTTTCATAAGTGTTTCAGAGTAGCTGCTCTGCCAGGTGAGAAAGCTTCGCTTCAGTTCGCGTATCAGCAACGTGGTCCTTAGTTCTGTGCAGTATCTGATGGTAACAGGAGTGAGGTTTAGCCCTTTAAAACTACTCTTTAGCCTCAAGTCTTGGATTGAATCGTGCCATTCCTGGCAGCTCTCTGAAGATTATTTTTATTTTTTTTTTATGGCCGATCTGTGGCATATGGATGTTCCCGGGCCAGGGGTTAAATCTGAGTTGCAGCTGCGACCAATGCAGCAGCTGTAGCCACTTGTGTCCCTTAACCAATGCCCGGGGCCAGGCATCCAACCCACACCTCTGCAGCCACCAGAGCTGCCACAGCAGACTCTCCAAAGCTTTTGCTTTTTAAGACATGGCACTTTGAATTGAAACACTGCAATGGTCAGAGTATTCAATACCACCACTCCTATCGCGTCTCATTAGAAAGAGAAGATACTGGGCCACCGAGCATTTAGATGCCTTTCCTTAGGTTACAGAGCTATCGATGGAAGCTATCATACCGAGTATAGGCTTGACTTGGAGCAATTATGTTCTCCACGTATGCAAATCCCAGAACAATACAACCACTGTAATACTTGAAGATCAAGCACCACCATAGAGGCTGCCGACCAGCTCCAACAATACAGGAGAGGGAGGGAACCAAAACCCTTCTCATGGACACAAAAGCACATTGTCTGATCTGCAGGATCAAGATCTCTAGTCTGACATGCATCACCTGCCACGGCTCCTTCCTAACCTTCTATTATTAGAGAAATTAGTCTTGGGGACATGAAGTTTCTCCTAAAGCTTCCTCAAGGTCGATAGCTAGTTGAGCACAAAATAGCTCCTGTGGAGGGCTTAGGGAGGATGGGAACGTAGACCTGAGCAAAGGAAAAAGGCAAATGAGGCGGAGTTTAAGAAACCCAAATACAAACTTGTCTACGAAAGGCTGACAGTTCACGAATCCCAGGGACACTGAGCCATCAAACACCATCCGAACGATGGCTAAACACCCCCAGCCTTGAGTAACAACCAAGCACAAGAATAACCACAGGAAAGGAAAACACACGCCTCTGCCGTGCGATGTTCTGGATTCCTGAGTAAGGTAAGGACGGTGAAGAGAAGCGGGCATCTCATATATGAAGGTAGTAGACGAAAGTCAAAAAGATACACACCACACCAAGAAACGCTAGGGGTTCAAGTGTCTTCACAGCCACTTCCCCTGGTCCCCGTGCCCAGGCAGTGGCAAAACTTCTGTTGCAGCTGTCTTCCTGCTGCAGGAAACCTTGCAGATGGCATCCTAACCCTTGAGCAAAATGAAAGAGTCCTTAAAGTGAACCTTCTTTCATGAGAGTTCTTTCTACCATAAAACTTTCTGTATCTCTTGGAAATCTTTCAGTTGTAAGGGACAGGATACCTCACTCAAACCTGTGTAAGCAAAACATTTGTTAGGTGCTCATACATATGAAAGGGCCAGAGGCAGGTCTTGTCACAGACGCAGTTTGAACTGGGGGGTCAAATAACGGGTTCCTCATCGCCTTGCAACTCCTCCTTCCTCTGTGTGCCAGCTTCATCCTTGGGTTGCTTCTTTAATGAACCAAGATGTTGGCGGCGTTTCTAGGCTTCCCATCATTATCTACAAAGTCCAGTGGAGGAGGGAAAGCTTTTCTTCCTCAGAGTCGGTCGCCACGGCCAGGAAGTTGGGGTTGTGTGCTTTTGCGTAGGTCAGTCAGGGTCTCCTGTGAAGCTGGAATCATTATTCCCACCCAACTGAGTTGGCAGAGCCTCAGGCTGGGAGGATTCTGCCCAAGGAAATTTTGCTTCTAAGATGAATGAAGGAACCGAAACTAAATAGCAAAGAAAGGATTTTTGCAACCTTGAGTTTTCTCTTCTTTCTTTTTTGGCCTCCCACCTGATATGGTCTCTCAGTTAAGTTTAGCTTTTGTGTTGGTTAGAATTTAGTTTCAGGAGCGTGAACTAAAGACTCAAAACCACAGTCTCTTAAGCAAGAGAGCAGTGTATTTCACTCTCCTTTAAGGTCTGAGATGGTGTGGCGGCTCGCACTGTGAAATTGCTAATAAGGCCAGGGTGTGGCTCTGACATCTCTAGGGTGTCACTCCCGAGCCCATGGTCTAACGTGGGTCATTCCTATGTCCCATTCCGAAAGAAAGGGCAAAGAAGGGCAGGATGTGTCTCTTCTCCTCATGTCAGTTCTCAGCTTTGATGCTATGGACACAGTGGACCCCATCATTCTTTGCGGAAGTGGGTGTTGTGTGCAATGGAGGGTGTAAACAGCATCCTTGCTTCTACCTATTAGATGCCAGGAGTAGGTCCCTCACCCCTAGCTAAGGAATCAAAATTACTCCAGACCTGCCAGGTATCCCCGAGGGGGGCCTGTGTTACTTCCGCTCACATTCTTGGGCTAGAACTGAGTCTTACAGTCCTTGGTCCTTCAGAGCTGCAAGGGGATTGGGAGGTCGGATCTTTTCTTTCGTTCCAAGTCACCGAGTTCAAGTGTGCCGTGAGCTGTGGTGTAGGTTGCAGACGTGGCTCGGATCTGGCGTTGCTGGGGCTCTGGAATTTCCTGGGACAATTTCTCCCCTCGCCCAACACTCTGATACTCTTTGGGATGTGTTTATTTGTGAACTTCCTTTTTTTTCCCCAACGATTTAACTTTTTTCATCACAGCTGGTTTACAGTGTTCTGCCAATTTTCTGCAGTACAGCAAGGTAACCCAGTCACACGTACATACATACATTTTTTTTTTTTTTTTGTCTTTTTGCCATTTCTTGGGCCGCTCCCTCGGCATATGGAGGTTCCCAGGCTAGGGGTTGAATCGGAGCTGCAGCCACCAGCCTACGCCAGAGCCATAGCAACGCGGGATCCGAGCCGCGTCTGCAACCTACACCACAGCTCACGGCAACGCCGGACCCTTAACCCACTGAGGGAGGCCTGGGATCGAACCTACAACCTCATGGTTCCTAGTCGGATTCGTTAACCACTGCGCCACGACGGGAACTCCCATACATACATTCTTTTTCTCACATTTTCATGCTTCATCATCAGTGACTAGATACAGTTCGCAGGGCTATACTGCAGGATCTCATTGCTTATCCATTCCAAAGGCAATAGGTTGCATCTGTAAACCCCAAACTTCCTTTTAAACTTCAACCATGGAAGACGTCAAAATCCATGAAACTGTGTGTGTTACAAACGGCATTTCATTGGTGCTCATTTTGAGGGCACTGAAGTCTGTCAGTTACCATTTCAAGTCACTGTCAAAGCTTTCTCTCCAAGGCTGTTGGCACAGATTTACCCCTGCCATTTCTGCTAAAGTCATTGGTGCCAACTCACCACCACCCATCCTGCTACACTTTACATCCCCCCCCCCCATTTTTGCTCTTGATGAAGCACCAATGAGGGCCTCCAGCATGTTATGGATGTACTTTGATGAGTCTAGCTTTCCCACCTGGCTTCTCCCCTGCAGGGTCACAGCGAGATTCTGGGCTGGAATGGAAGACAATCCGGAGTCACACAAACATCAAGGTTCTCAAAATCGTTTTTCCAGTTTCTAATAATTGAAATATTGTTATTGAATCAAGTTTATATGCTTGACTCTTAGCAGAATTATCTCCCCAAATTACTTCTCAGTCCCACAGAGGACTAGAATTCACAGATAATACACTGTATGTTTTCCTGACCAGCCCAAACACATGGAGGTCTAGTTTAGGCTCCACCTGAAATGGTTTGCTATTCATTAATTCATTATTTCTGCTTATTTATTCAGTCAACACATTTACTAAGTGTCTACCACATAAGGGCGTGTTCTGGGTGTTAGATTTGCTGCTGCGAGCATGGCTGACTCACCTTCACTCTATAATCTAACAGCTCCCACCTCTTCCACGTGATCAGACTGAGGGTTAGGTACTTCATGCAGTCTTTCATCGGACGTCTTCAAGTTACACCTGAATCTCTCTGCTCCCCGGTTGGCGCAGCCATTCACTATTTCCGTAGGCCAATCCAACCAATGAAGACTGTCCTGAGACAAAAAGGAAAACTCACTCAGTCACATTCTCAAGTTAAGCAGAATATCTGAGTTAGTAGGAGTTTGGGATTGTCTACTCGTCGCTGAATCTGAGGTGTGCTTTTCCTGTATGAGTGTCGATCAGACTGAGGGTTAACGACGTTGCAATGTGCAATTTGCTCTGGAAGATCTCATCCTCCCAAATGCTTTTTTAAAATAGAATTATTCAAAATATTCTGTTGTTGGCCATCATCAAAAATTCTACAAACAATAAGTGCTGGAGAGGGTGTGGAGAAAAAGGAACACTAATACACTGTTGGTGGGATTGTAAATTAGTGCAACCACTGTGGAAAGCAGGATGGAGATGCCTCAGAAAACTAAACATAGAACTACCATTTGATCCAGAAATCCCACTCCTGGGCATCTATCCAGAGAAAACCACGACTCACAAAGACACATGTACTCCGATGTTCATTGCAGCACTATTTGCAACAGCCAAGACATGGGAACAACCTAAATGTCCATCAACAGAGGAGTGGATCCAGAAGATGGGGTACATATACACAATGGAATATTACTCAGCCATTAAAAGGAACGAAATACCAGCATTTTTAGCAACATGGATGGACCCAGAAATTATCATGCTAAGTGAAGTCAGCCACACAATGAGACACCAACATCAAAAGCTTTCACTGACATGTGGAATCTGAAAAAAGGACAGATGGAACTTCTTTGCAGAACAGATGCTGACTCACAGACACTGAAAAACTTATGGTCTCCAGAGGAGACAGTTTGGGGGGTGGGGGGATGTGCTTGGGCTGTGGGATGGAAATCCTGTGAAATCGGATTGTTATGATCATTATACAACTACAGATGTGATAAATTCATTTGAGTAATAAAAAAAATAAAGTAAAAATAAAATAAAATAAAATAAAAAACCCCCCAAAACCAAAATATTCTGTTGTGGTAAAGTACATATAACATAGCACTTATCATTTTAATCATTTTTAAATGTATATTTCTGCAGCATCAACTACGTTCACACTATGGTGCAATCATAACCACCATCCATTTCTGACGTTTTCTCCTTTTCCAGATGAAACTCTCTACTCATTAAAGACTAACTCCCTATCCCCCCTTCTCTCTAGCCCCTGGCAACCACCGGGCTGCTTTAGGTCTCTGTGTACCTCTTGGGCGGGCCGCCTATGGTGTTTGTCCTTTTGTGATGGCCTCCTATTGTTTAGCATCATGTCTTCAGGTTCATCCACACTGTAGATCCTGTTAATGCTGACCAATATGGCGGCCACCAGCCAAATGTGGGCTTTAAAATTTAAAGAAAATGAAACGAACAATTCAGTTTCTCAGTCACACCAGCCACAATGCCAAGGTTCCAGCACCATCGTTAGTGGCTACTGTATTGAACAGGACACACAGACGATTTCTGTCATCCCAGGAAATTCTACTCCACTGTGCTGAGGGTGCTACCTTGGATTTTTCTCCCCCAAAGTCGTTAGGGATCATTTAAACGTTATAAAATTCGTTGCCGCCTAACAGAGGGTGCTATTCGGATTGCTCCTTTGGCTTTGCCAGCCTGTAGCCTGCAGTTGAAAGACAGGACTTAACCTTCTGCGGAACCTAAGAACAGAATCCATATAGCCTTGGGGCTGGCCCGCCACCCCCGCCACAGGTGCACCGAGCTGGCGCGCACGGGGACAGAGGGAAGGTCAGACTCCAACGAGGGTGAAGGGGGCAGGAGATGAAGAGTAAGTTCGCTGTAAGTTAATAGCATCTTCAGTGCTGATGGTTTTTGAAATTTAGTTTGTCGCCTCTCAAACCCCACGTAGTAAACATGCACAGGGATGGGAGCTCTCACACCGTGAAGAACCTGTTACTGATGGGATGCAGGAGGCCCAGGTGGTGGAAGCAGTCCCAGCGGGGGTCATGGATTAAAGAGGGAAACCTGGGGGAGGCTGGGAGACCCCGGTACGTGCAAGAAAACCCCCCGCACAGGGCAGGCTCGCTTACCTAGTGCAGGTGCGGGAACCGCCCGAGATCATTGAGTGGGGGATGGGAGACGCCTGCGTCCAGGTTCCGACCCGGCGCCGCGTGGGAGGCCCGCCCCTCGGCGGATTTGCATACGCTCCTAACCGGAAGCCGAGGAGGAGCCACGCCTCCCGGAGCGGAAGAGGCGGGCCTTCCCCGCCCCGCCCCTGGGAGGATGAGGGCGTGGCCCAGCGGCTCCCGGGGCGGAGCTTCCGCGCCCGCCCGCCGGCGTCTCTCGGGAGCGTCCAGTCCGCTCCAGCGGGTTCTCGCCTGTGGCTTTGTCTCGGCTGAGTTCGTTCTGCGCGGGGGCGTGAAGAGCCTGAACCTCGGTGAGTCCAGACACAGGGTGAGCAACTCGAATTTAAAACTGTTGGTTTAAGGAATTCTTGTAGTGGCGCTGCCCCCGTGAATCTGACGAGGAACCATGGGGTTGTGGGTTCGACCCCTGGCCTTGCTCGGTGGGTTAAGGATTCGGTGTTGCCATGAGCTGTGGTGTAGGTTGCAGATGTGGCTTGGATCCCATGTTGCTGTGGCTCTGGTGTAGGCTGGCGGCAGTAACTCCGACTGGATCCCCTAACCTGGGAACCTTCAGATGCCGCAGGTGCGGCCCTAAAATGACAAAGTAAATAAATAGATAGATAGGTAAAACCATGGGTTTAAGTCCCAATCTGGGTTTGGGTTGTGTTCGAGTCCTGGCACGTGGGTTCAATTCCCAGTCTGGGTTTGCCTGGGGTGAGGCCATTAGTGCCGTCAGCTTCATTTTGACCCGACGTCTTTTAATTCCTGTAACAGGCTCCTTGAGTATCTGTTGTGGAGAGGTCTCTGGGTAAATGGAACCTGGTTATGACAGGGGCAGACTCCGCTAGACTCCGCCCCTTCCTTAGGTGATTTTCAGCCTTTCTTTGCAATTGAGATACCTTGGTAGTAATGGTTTATTTATAATGATTTTGTTATTGTCTCTATAGGAGATCACGTGTTCTTAAAGGGAGAAAATGAATGCCATTTGCAGGGTTTTTCTGTGCCTTTGCCTCCTTAGGACAGAGACTACTACTGTGAGCAGCTTGCTCTGACCCCAGAAATCAGCAGAGTCCTTGCACATAATGGGTGTTCAAGCAATGTTGAATGAATGTGAATACCTTGGGGCTTCTGAAAGGCTGGGGCTGGGAATCATTTTGTTAGGAAAACTGATTTTTCCTGAAAAAGACCATGTCAAACCTGTTCATCAGTAGGCTTGCCTGATCCTTCTTCATCTGACCAGGAAGCAGCATGGGCTAGCAGTTAATCTGTCGGACAGAAATGGGAGCTGGCTCGGGTTCCAGTTCCAACTCAGGTTCTGATTAGCTGTGTGAACTTGGCCGTATTAACCTCTGCAACCTGTTTCCATATTTGGGACACAGTAGTAGCTACATTCTAGGATTTGTGTGGGGATCAGATATAAAATGCATGACCTGCTTAGTGACGTGCTTAACCCGTATTTAGCTCTTGGTATACGTTAGCTTAGAAAGAGAACACCTTAGGCATGTGGGCAGGGAGAATCTAGGCTTAGGCTAAAAGTAAGAGAAGAAGAGGAGAGAGGACTGCTCCAATTCTAGGAATCTAGATGAAATAGCTTGTGTCACGGCACAGAATCCAGAGCTAAGGAGATGAGAAAGTCTGCAGCTTTGTTGCAGAGCTGGCAGCTGGCATTGCCACGGCTGCAAAGGAACTGTTCCGTCCTGGACACCTTCTCACCCCCTGTGTCATAATAACATGGGCAGGAAGTGTCTTCCTTTGTTCACTATGTTTTGAATAGGGCTTGTTAATGACAGACTTGGAATGAATTGGTTTTTTGCTGAATTCACATTTTTCACTTAATCCTCATGAGAATGCCATGTGGTGAGTGGCTTTAATCTCAGGTGGGGAAAATCGTGGTGTTCAGAGAGGTCACACAGCTAGGAGTTCCCGTCGTGGCACAGTGGTTAATGAATCCAACTAGGAACCATGCAGATGCGGGTTCGATTGCTGGCCTTGCTCAGTGGGTTAAGGATCCGGCATTGCCGTGAGCTGTGGTGTAGGTTGCAGACGAGACTTGGATCCCGTGTTGCTGTGGCTCTGGTGTAGGCCGGCGGCTACAGCTCCGATTCAATCCCTAGCCTGGGAACCTACATATGCCTCGGGAGTGGCCTAAGAAAATGGCAAAAAGACAAAAACAAACAAACAAACAAACAAACAAAAAACCCCAAAAACAAAAACAAAACAAAAAAAACCACACAGCTAATGAGTCTTGGAACCAATATTTGTCATTCAAAAACAAATGGTCTTTCCACTTTATATCATATAAATTAGTTTTAAGTTGTTTTTTCAAGAGGAATGAGGGACTTAGGAGTTTAATGGGGGTCGTACACATTATGCAAAATAAGGCAAAAAAGGGATGAAAGAGAGCCGAGATCACATGTAAACTCAAGGACATCACTGCTCTCTGACATCTGAGATAAGCCAAGAGTTGCCACGGTCTTATTTTTGTCTAGGTTCATGGCAGCTGGAAAAATGAAGAGGTTCCCCTTGACCTGGGCACTTAATCTCCTATCCCAGGTATTTCAGTCCCAACCTCAGGAAGCTGAGTCATCAAGTGAGTGTGTTTTCTTTATGAGAGTGTAAACTCTTTCAGGACAGGGGCTATATCTTACATGTTGGAGTCCATTACAGCCTCCAGCTTGATACTTCGCCAGGTGGTCAGTGCCTAGAATGACAGACACCTGTGCTTCCATGCATTGCAGGGCAAGTGGGGCTCAATTCTACCATTCTGCCCACCTCTAAGCATCGATGACTTGTTTGAGAAGTACCTGAAGGGGTGCTATGTTCTTACTAAAGTAGCGTCATTTATGTCAAACCCCAGCATGAAGGAAATTGAAGGGGAGTGATTGCAAAAGTTTATACGCAGCGTCTAAGTGCTCACCCACCTAAGCATAAACATGAGTAGTAGGCATGCCTGTAGGTGGAGCCTCCTTTACCCTTGGGTAAGAGCTTTGACTTCACGGTTGCTTGAAGCCCTGAGGTTCTGGGCTGTGTACTATGGAAGAGGTAACTACAAGCAGATGTAACTCTAGAGCAAAGGTGCAATTTGATTACTCTTTCCTCAAACAGGGACTGCATTTGGCTGTGTGTAGGAGAAACCCCCAAATGGCAGTGGCTTGAGTTAGACAGGGGTTTAATTTTCTTTCATGAAACCACAAGCACGGAGCAAGGCAGGTGTAGGACAGAAACTCAAGGGTATCAGGCCTTTAAATCCTTGTCAGTCCCTCCTAGCCTTTCCTTTGTGGTCAAATGCAAGTGGCTGCTGTGTCACCTGCCATCATGCCTGCACGTGAGGATGCCCGAAGGGGGGGAGAATGTAGGGCCCAAAGAGCAGAAAGGGCCTGCCCGCTGAGCCTGCTCCTGACTCCCATGGGTCTTCTTTTTCTTGCCTCCAAACTCTGACTTCATCTGCTTGTCCGAGACCCTGACTCCTGGACACGTCTGTTGCTGGGTACATCTGTCTAGGATGGAGGCTAGGAGGTGTTTTGACGAGCTGGGCACTTTGCCCTCATCTCCCAGCCAAAAGGAGGTTCTGTCGGTGAGGAAGCGTGTGGGAGGATGCATGTTGCATAAACATCCAGCCTCCTGCTGTCACTGTCCGTTGGAAACCTCAGCGAGGGCCCGGGTTTACTTTACCCTTTATTTTAAGTAGCTTTCACCTTTGGACGAGTCTCCTGATGAATTAGCTGCCTTCATATTGTATTTAGTTACGATACATTCTGAGGTAGCTTTATGAGTTTGTCTTTCGTGGGAATAGGGTAGGTCTCCTCTGAAATGCTCAGTATTACGTGGCAGGAGGCCTGGAATGCGGTCAGACCTAGGCTTGCCCGCAGTTCACTGTGAACCACTTTGAGATGAAAGGGCAGAGGGCGAAGTGAGCTGTAAAATTCATCCGCAAAAGCAAATGATTGCAGTTAAACCGGACGTGCCTAGAGAAGCACTACAAGGTGGAAAGAGTGTTTTATCAGAAATTAAGAATTTATTTGCATCTGTCTCTTCAGATGGTCTGGGATTAGGTGCAGGGCTGTACGCATTGACCAACACAATAGAGAGGAGAGCTCAGAAACGGACCAGTGCCCAAATGGAAATCTTGTTTATGACTGAGACGGCATGGACTCTGCGCGTTGGTTGGGAAAAGATAAGCTTCTCAATAAAAGGTACTGGAACAATCTGGAATCCGAATGAGGGCGGACGACACTGGAAACCTGTCCCACGGCACCTAAAAAAAGAAATCCACGTGGGTTAGGGCGGACGTGCACGGGGCGGAGCTCCAGTGCTGAGTGGAAAGAGCAAGTTTCCAGGGTGTTTCCCCTTGAACAAAACCACGCAAAACTGTATAATATATCGGCTCCTAAGATAAACATGGTTAAAGGTGAAGCGGAAAAAAAAGGCAAAGAGAAAATGCAGGATTGCACTTCCTTTGAGGGGGTAAAAGAGGAGACAGGATCTTGGTGTTTTTGCTTTTAAACCGGGGACTGCCTGCACACAAGGCTGGCGTGCTATAGTGCTTAACACATTTTCATAAGGGTTCTTTTTGTGGCTACAGGTGACTTTTAAAAGATTTAAAATGTGGCTATGGGAGAGATCAGTCTCATCGGATTATGGCGAATATCAGACATGAAAATATTTGAAGAAACACTAAATAAATATGTCATTTCTATCTACCACAGTGTGTACTTCTTGAAGGCAGAATTATTGATTCATTTTTGTATCCTTAGCCCAGTGTCTGCAATACAGTGGGTCCTTAATATTTTTTGAATGAATGAGTAAGTGAGAAAGTCATTTTAATGTTAGCATATTGAAGACAGGTTTTAAAATTTAGTATTATTAGAACTGAGCTGCTCCTTCTAGTATTTACTAGCAAACATATTACTCATTTACTTATTTATTCATTCGTCAAATATATAACAAGGCCTACTGTGTTCCAGAGAGCATGTTACTTAGTAGGGTACTGAGATGAGCTCTGCATGTGTCCTGTTTGCAATGCGCTCACTGTCTGATGAAGGAGACAAATGGCATCTAGACAGTGATAATTGCTTCTGTAAAAACCATTTCTTAGCAGTGGTAAGACTACCACTACTACGGGGAGAAAGAATGCTTCTCTTCCTGGATGATTTTTTTTTTTTCTTTTCTTTAGACAAAAGGACATTTTCAAAGTTTGCCTTGATGAGTCATAAATCAGCTTATTTAACTCTGTTTCACAGGCTTTTCAGGGAAATGCGATTCTTCTGTTATCTCACATGAACTGGAGGCCGGGCCGGAAGCATGTTCCTGCCTTAGACTGAGTCCAGTTCAGACTGGAATCAGGTGTGACTAGGAAGGGATCTACTTAATCAACACCTGTGATGAGCCCAGTGACACTCGGAGAGCAGTGCTCCAAGTTCAGGGAGTCTGCGTTTGACAGATGCCAGCACCTAGCAGGTGACACAGTAGCAGGTGCCAATATGGGCCTCGCCAGCTGTGTGGAATGAGTGTGCGGCCAGGATGAAGTCCACCACGAGGACAGAGGGGGATTGAAACTTCCGCCGAGGGGACACGAGGCCGAGTGCTTTAAGCGAGATGGGCAAGTGTTGGGGACCGGACCTCCCAAATCATATTCCTTGGAATGTCAGTCCTTCAAAGATGCTTTATAAAAAGAGAAATGGAAATGCCTTTGGGGCATGCTGATCCTTCCGTTTATTTGCAGGTTCGCACTGCGGAGTATCATGTTAAAGACCCCCATCCAGCCCACTCAGCTTCATTTAGGAAGACGACAAACTGACGTGAAGCAGCTGCGCAGTGTGTGACGTCTCTCGGTTCTATTTTAATTGGCTTATTTGCCCAACAACGATTTCTTGAATGCCTCCTGTAAAGCAGGTGAATATTAAATTCACAGCCATTTGGAAGATGGTAAAGTGTCTTTAAATGAAGGAAAGAAGGCATACCTCGTGTTTCGCACTTCACTTTACCGTGCCTCACAGATAGTCCGTTTTCTACAGATTAGTAAATTTTGTGGCAACCCTGCTTCAGCCAAGTCTTTTGGCACCATTTTTCCAACAGCATTAGCTCACGGCATGCTCTGTGTCATATTTCAAACTTTTAAATTATGTTTGCTATGGTCATCTGCCGTCAGAGATCTTTGTTACTGCTGTTTGGGGGTGCCATGGACAAACCGTGCGCAGGTAAGGTGGTGAACCTTGCTGATGACCGCGTTCTGATGGCTCCACCGACTCGGCCATTCCTCCATCTCTCCCTCGCTGGTCTCCCTGTTCCCTGAGACACAAGACTATTGAAATTAGGTCAATTAATAAGCCTGTGATGACCTTTAAGTGTTCCAGGGAAAGAAAGTCACACATCTCTCACGTTTAATCAAAAGCTAGTAATAATTGGAGTTCCCGTCGTGGCGCAGTGGTTAACGAATCCGACTAGGAACCATGAGGTTTCGGGTTCGATCCCTGGCCTCTCTCAGTGGGTTAAGGATCTGGAGTTGCCGTGAGCTGCGGTGTAGGTCGCAGACTTGGCTCGGATCCCTCGTTGCTGTGGCTCTGGTGTAGGCCAGCGGCTACAGCTCTGATTCGACCCCTAGCCTGGGAACCTCCATATGCCAAGAGAGTGGTCCAAGAAATGCCAAAAAAAAGAAAAAGACAAAAAAAAAAAAAAAGCTAGTAATGATTAAGCTTAGTGAGGAAGGCATGGCAAAAGCCAGGACAGGCTGGAAGCCAGGTTTTTTGCATCAAACATTCATTTTGTTTTGTTCTGTTGGTTTTTTTGGGCTGCACCCGCAGCATATGGAGGTTCCCAGGCTAGGGGGTGGCCTACACCACAGCTACAGAACTCAAGATCTGAGATGGATCTGTGACCTACACCACAGCTCACAGCAGGGCTGGAGCCTTAACCCACTGAGCAAGGCCAGGGATCGAACCCTAGTCCTTATGGATGCTAGTTGGGTTCGTTAACCACTGAGACACGATGGGAAGTCTTTTTTTTGTTGTTGTTGTTGTTTTTTTGGTCTTTGTCTTTTTAGGGCTGCACCCATGGCATATAGAAGTTCCCAGGCTAGGGGTCTCATCGGAGCTGCAGCTGCCGGCCTACACCACAGCCACAGTGGGATCCTTAAGCCACTGATCGAGGCCGGGGATTGAGCCTGAGGCCTGATGATTACTGCTTGGGTTCGTAACCTGCTGAGCCGCAATGGGAACTTGCATCAAACATTTAGCCAGGCTGTGAACGCAAAGGAAAAGTTCTTGAAGGAAATCGAAAGTGCTGCTCCAGTGAACACAGGCGCGGTAGCAAAGCCAAGCGGTCTGATTACTGACATGGAGGAAGTGTTAGCGGTCTGGAGAGAAGACCAAACCAGACACGACATTCCTTAAGCCAAAGTCTTATCCTGAGCAAGGCCCTAAACATCTTCAATCCTATGAGGGCTGAGAGAGGTGAGGAAGCTGAAGAAAAAAGGCTGATGCTTGCAGAGGTTGGTTTATGATGTTTAAGTAAAGAAGCCATCTTCGTAACATAAAAGCGTAAGGTGAAGCAGCAGGTGCTAATACTGCAGAAACTCCAGCAAATTATCCAGAAGATCTAGCTCTGATAATTAATGAAGGTGTCTGCACAGAGAACAGATTCTCAACCAGATGAAAGAGCCTAGAGGACGCCCTGCAGGACGTTGGTAGAGAGGAAGAGTCAGTGGCTGGTTTCAGAGCTTCAAAGGGCAGGCTGACTCTCTCGGTGGGGCTAGTGCAGCTGGTGACTTGAAGTTGAAGCCAGTGCTCATTTCCCGTCTGGAAGTCCTACTATGCTGAATCCCCTCTGCCTGTGCCCGCTAAATGGAAAAACAAAGCCTGGATGATGGCAATCTTTTTACAATGTGGTTCACTGAATATTTAACCCCGCTGTTGAGACCTATGTCTCAGCAAAAAGATTCCTTTCAAAATATGGCTGCTCACTGACAATGCACCTGGTCACTCAAGAGCCCTGGTGGACATGGACCGTGAGATTCACGCTGTTTTCATACCCGTGAAAACAACATCCATTCTGCAAACCATGGATCAAAGAGTGATTTTGACTTTCAAGTCTTATTGCTGAAGAAATACATTTTATAAGGCTACAGCTGCCTTAGATAGCGATTCCTCTGGTGGATCTGGGCAAAGTCAACTGAAAACCTTTTAAAAAGGATTCACCATTCTAGATGCCATTAAGAACGGTCATGGAGTTCCCTGGTGGCCTAGCGTTTAAGGGTTTGGCATTGTCACTGCTGTGGCTCAAATTCTGTCCCTGGCGTGGGAAGTTCTGCAGGTGCAATTCACCCCCCCCCAAAAAAAAACATTCCTGATTCATAGGAAGAGGTCAAAATATCAACTTTCACTGGAGTTTGGAACAAGTGGATTTCTGACTTTCATGGCTGACTTTGAGAGGTTCAGGACTTTGGTGGAAGAAGCAGCTGCAGATGTGGTGGAAATATCAGGAGAACTAGAATTAGAAGTGGAGCCTGAAGATGTGTCCAAATTGTGCAAACTAATGGACGAAGAGTCGCTTCTTATGGATACACAAAGAAAGTGGTTGCCTGAGATGGAACCGACTCTTGGTAGATGCTGTGGAGATTGCTGAAATGACAGCAAAGGATTTAGAATATTACGTAAACCGAGGTGGTAACGCAGCAGCAGGGTTTTGAGAGGACTGAGTCCAGTTTTGAAAGAAGTTCTGCTGTGGGTAAGATGCTGTCAGAACAGCATTGCATGCTTCAGAGAAACTGTTCATGAAAGGAAGAGTCAATCAGTGTGGCAACTTCACTGCTTGTCTTATTTTAAGAAAATGCCAGCCTTCAGCAACCACCACCATGATTTGTCTGCAGCTATGAACTTGGAGGCCGGACCTCCACCAGCAGAAGGACTAGGACGTGCTGAAGGCTCAGATGATGGTTAGCCTTTTTTAGCCATAAAGCAGTTTTTACTTAAGGCGTGTACATTTTTTTGAACATAAGTGCTATTGCACTCTTAACAGATAGAAACGTATATGCACTGGGAAACCGAAAAATTCTCGAGACCGGCTTTATTGTGGTATTAGCTTTCTTGGGGTCCTCCGAGGCATGCCTGTATGGGGCTGTGTTATTGTCTTTGGGTCGCTGCACTGGATGTAGCAAACAAATGCAAATGTCTTGAGTACCTGCTAGAGACACAGTGTACCACCTAGCGACTGCTTCTGAAAGTGCAGGCATATCCCGCAGGTGGTTTCTGCACCCTTCCCTTCCTCACACAAACTGAGATCCCTGAAAAGTGTGCACAGTTTGGGGGGGCTGTAAATTTAAAAAAAAATTGCAAAAGGAATACATGTTAAGTTACAAATAGAGAAGAAAGAAATATGAATAAATATGAAACTTTTATATTATAAACGGTTCTAAAATTGATAATTACCCTATACTTTCTTTTATAACAGTATTTCACATAATAATAATACCTAACGTCCATGGCTGTCAGTGACTATAAATTAGATTATGTTTTTAAATTATTGCATAATATGTCCTTATATGAGTATAGTGTAGTAATCGAACCATTCCTTGTTGGTGAGTATTTCGGTTGTTTAAAGTTTTTTGTGATCATATGTAACATTGCAGTGAACATCTTTTGTATTCTGTATTCTTGACATCCAGAGTAATTTTTTCGGAAGTGGAAATGCCAGTCCTAAAGATATAGACATTTAAATTTAAATTTTTTTCCTTAAGGAAGTCTGTATCAGTTTACATTCCTACCCGTAGTGGTTGTGAGTGCCTTCTCCCCATATCTTCCTATACTGAATTGTATACTTAAAACACTGACTTTTATACTTTAAATCAATATGCCAATTTGAAAATAAGAATATCTTGTTTTGGAGTTCCTGTCTTGGCACAGAGGAAATGAATCTGACTAAGAATGATGGGGTTGCGGGTTCGATCCCTGGCCTCACTCTGTAGGTTAAGGATCCGGTGTTGCCGTAAGATGTGGCTCGGATCTGGTGTTGCTGTGGCTCTGGTGTAGGCCGGTGGCCACAGCTCAGATTAGACTCCTAGCCTGGGAACCTCCATATGCCATGGGTGCAGCCCTAAGAAGACAAAAGACCAAAAAAAAAAAAGAAGAATGTCTTGTTTTAATCTGCATTTCTTTGATTAACTACTGAATCAGAACCTTCTTTCTCTGTTTTGACCACTGGCCATTTTTTGCTTTGCTTTCACGACTTGCTTGTCATTCCTATTGAGGTCTGACTGCCTTCCCACGTGTTTGCAGTCAGATTGCTCTGCAAGCATTTTTGTGTTTGTTGTTTTAAACTTTTTATTTTGAACTAATTTTGGACTTACAAATTTGTAAAAACAGTACATGGAGTTCTTGTATATCCTTTACCCAGCTTCCTCTAGTCTGTTAAATCTTGTGTAACCATAGCATAATCAATAAAAGCAGGAAATTGACATTAGCACAGTACCACAAGCTAAACTAATGATCCTGCTTGGATCTTACCAGTTTTCCCACTGATTTTCTTTTTCTGTTCCAGCATGCAACCCAGGACCCGCATTGCACTGAGCTGGTCTGTCTCCTTAACCTTCTCCCATCTCCCGTCTGTAACTGTTACGCAGTCTCTCCTTGTCTTTCGAAACCACGACACTTAAAGAGAACAGAGCAGTTATTTTGTGGACTGTCCTTCAATTCGGATTTGTCTCATGTTTTCTCGTGATTGGAATGGGGTTATGCGTTTGGGGTGAAAATACCCCGGAAGTGATGTTCCTCTCTTCCCAGCCCCTCATATCAGAGGGTCCATGGCGTTGATGCGTTTTATTGCCAGAGATGTTATCTCGGTGAAAGTGGTGGCTGCTGGCTTTCTCTGCTGTAAAGTGCCTATCTTTCCCTTTTTCGTTGGTATTTTTCCTGGGGAGGATTCTTTGAGGCCAGGCAAAACCAGTTTCTCCTCAACTCATTAAGTTCTTTGAATCGAATAAATTGAAACTGAATATCATATATGGTAAATTACAGATGGGATTGTTGTAAGATAGATATTTAAGATGACAGACACTGGGCCCATTCTCAAACAGAAGTCGTTGACTCTACACTTAAAAAAATTAGCAAATATTTTATACAATATTCTAGACAAAACATGTAAACACTTCTATGTTTTTACAAAACAAAATCTTTTTTTTTTTTTTTTTTTGTCTTTTTGCCATTTCTTGGGCCGTTCCCTTGGCATATGGAGGTTCCCAGGCCAGGGGTCTAATCGGAGCTTTAGCTGCCAGCCTATGTCAGAGCCACAGCAACACGGGATCCGAGCCACATCTGCAACCTACACCACAGCTCATGGCAACGCCAGATCCTTAACCCACTGAGCAAGGGCAGGGATCGAACCCGAAACCTCATGGTTCCTAGTCGGATTCGTTAACCACTGAGCCATGACGGCAACTCTAAAAACAAAATCTTTAAAGTACTGTCCTTTAATGATTTCATACTTCTACTGATTTCTTTACCTAACAGGCCCTGATTACATTTGATAAGAAGGCTCCTACTATATAAGAAATTCTAGGAGTTCCCGTCGTGGCTGGAATGCTGGAAGACTTGTGGCTTTCTGTTTCTTTATAGTAGATCAAATAAAATCTTTCGAGTGTTGACACTGTAATACTCTCTTTGTACGTATCTCCTATCCCTGAACAGATATAGACTGTCAGAGAAATAGTTCCATTGTCCCACAAAAAAACCTGGACTGTGTTTGAACTCTTAAGTTTGCCTCTTATTAGCCATATAACCTGGGGCAAATCAGTGCCCCCTCTTTAAGTCAAGATCCCTTACCCGTCTCCCAGGGCAACTGATAGAGCCCTGGCAAAGGAGGTTTGTAAGCTACAGAGCAATAAACACATGCAAGGGATTATTAATACTATTATTATCTTTTATTAGTTCTTAGCCCAGAGGTGTAAGTGTCGGTTATTGTCACGTCAATTTTGTCTCTAGGGGATAAAAGCCTATTATAAGGTATATGGTATGTGTGATACTTGGGTTTTGTAATATACAGTATCACACTTGATTCATTTCTGTATCATTTTCCTGGTACAACTTCCCACCGTAGTCTGACAAACAATGAATGAGCTGCTTATCTATAAAGATTTATAGCAGAGGGATTCCAGAGTCCTGGGCCGATGTCATTGGCAGCGCAAACAACAAGGTTAGCATGGTTGTTTACGAAATAAATACAAACTTCAGTGAGTATTTCATCTTGAGAACCAGTTTAAGGCTCTTTAGATAGCCTCTTATAATTGAAGTCCTTTTATAAGCTTGGCCTTTCTATTGAGTTTTGTCAAATCCAAGGTCAGGCAGAAATTCTAACATTAATCGGTTCAAAATTGCGGCCATTGTCTTTTCGTGAAATATACTGGCAGTTGCTTGCCTTTGTATCATCTTCTCCTTTCTTCTTATATCTCATGTGTAGGTTTTTTTTTAAAAAAATAATTTCATTAAGTTGAATTAGTCACAGTGGAACAGATGTACTTGCCTTTTGGTTTAGAGAATATGCCTTCTGACTTATTACACTCACAGTCAAAAGCAGTTCATTCTGATTTGATAAATGCATTGAAAGCATCTGAAATTGTTTCATCCTTTTCCTTTCTTGCCTTTTCATCTTTAGAGCAATCAAATGAAATGTCCCCTGGGTTTCCTAATCGAAGCTGTCTGCTCTGCCTTTGTGTTAGAAACGTGGGTTTCAATACGTGTTCCTGTGTGACCATAAGTTTCCCCATCCTAAAAGTAAGTTATATTAGAGTTTTAAAACAGAACATCTTAAATGAGTTTTCCGTAGGTTTTCAAGTGTGTGTGTGTGTGCATTTATTGTTGAATTAATGTGTCTATTAAACACATACATGTGCAATATGTTACAATACTACCATAACTAGGTTAGAATGACAAAGAGAGAAGTTATTTATTAGCTCTTTTGGGAGGGTACAGATCTCCCATGGTAACTTCTATCTTGCTTTTCCTGTCCATGATTTTATTGCTAGTTCACATTCATGGAATTATGGTCTAAAGGTTATTTTGAGATGTTCGCAGTCTGTCGTTAATAGAACAAGAGCAGTAACTTGACATTGCTTGCTTGTTAGATTGGTTGTCAGTAATGAACTTGGAGGACATAGGCATTTAGAATTAATACTTTACTTTGCGAAACTCTGTCGCCTGATGTGAACTGCCATGTATGACACCCTCGCTGCCATAATTACTTTTTGTTTTGTTCTCAAGAAAATTCACATTCATGATTACGGTGATTTTCCTCTTTTTCCTTAAAATAAAAACTTCTTTTGTCACAATGTCATTGGGATCTCTTCTGTGATACATTTTTTTCACATTGTAAGTCACTAAAAAGGAGAATCACACTTTGTTGAGATGGATGTAGAAGTGCAAAATGCCACTTGGCCCCAAATAACTTGCTGGGAACCTGATGATAGGACAGTGACTGAAACCATGTAGCAGGTGTTTCCATGCTTTGACCAAGATGAGAAAGAGCTGGTATCCAGGTGTGGTGGCACTCTAAGACAAGCACCTGTCACCTGATGGGGGATGACGGACAGAAGAGCGAGGTGTGTAAGGGCTTCACCAGCATCACTTGATGCTGAAATTACCCGAGTCCTGGATGTTAGTCAGGAGTTCTTCACTGAAATCTCGGCTAAGAAAAAAGCAGCATGGACTCTCCTAGCTCAGATTCATTTCAGGAGATTAGTTTCAAGAGTAAGCATTGGATATTTCCTGGACTTTCTCTGTGGACCCTAAGGTAATACTTATTCACAAATGATTGCATGGAAGCTGTTTTTTTTTTTTTAATTGTAAATTAAGCTTAGCTGTTTAGAAAATGTTTCAAAGATTCTTTAAATTCTGAACTTGATAATCTCTTGTCCTGCCCTGTTCAATCACTGTTACTATTTGAATGTAGGATTCATTACAAATGAATATTATTAAACCTTGGTTTAACTGTAGCATCTACTATGTGTCCAGTACTGGGCTGAGTGCGGAGAACATAGGGCTGGGTGAGAATCTGTGTGATTCTAGTCCTTAAGAAATACACTCTGTATAGGGGGTGGCATGAAATTCTCTTCTGATGCAGAGAAGCAAATGTGGTAGAACCTCTCTGCGTCTGTATGTGTTCTTTGGCATTCAAACTTGTAGAATGTAGATGGTGGCCTCTTCTCTTAAGCAACGAAAGCCTGTGGCTGAAGAAAGGTTCTGTGGTCAAAGTGGGTCTGTGGCGGTGACATTCCAAAACCTAACAAGATGGGGACATGTCCTGTGTTTCGAAAGGAAGTAGTGGCTCCTACCATTTTGTTCATGGCATCAAAGACCAACAAGTCCTCTTTCACTGGTTTGATGAAGGCCCTCAAACCCCAGTGTTGGGTGCCTCCCCTTTGCCTCTTCATCTTCCTAACCTCATTCATTCCTTGGATCTTGGCTTAAATACCACAGCCTCAAGGAAGCCCAGGCTCCCTGGACTGGGTTAGGGCCTCCTGCTGTGTGTGCAGAAACACACTGGCTTCCCCTTCAGGTCACTCATCCCAATTGCTCTTCCAGCGATCATGTGTGCTGTGGTTTGTGTGATGTCTTCTTTCACCGTTAGGCTCTGGTTGATTGGTAATATTGGCAACTGGAGTTTGAGAAGTTTGTCGTTTCTCTGTAGACAGATTTTAAAGTTGAATGAAATAGAAAGCAATGATTTGATCTTTTTGTGAAAGAAGAAAGCTGTGAAAATGGACTAATGATGTTGATTCCAGAGAATGGGAAATACGTTTTTAAAGTAATGAAACAATTGTTCAAATAAAGAGATAGGAAGATATAAAGTAGAGGTATTTATCTGTTCTAGATGGCTTCAGAATTTCAACCTTAGTTTTTCAGAGGTGATTGGAAAGGTTAAACTCTTGCATTGTGGACTGACGATTCGTTCTGTTTTTCAAAACGCTCAAGTCCCATGTCACAAGACCCTTCTCTTGGGAAAGAGAGGAAGGAATCAGAGAAGGGCAGGTGCCCACCTGCGTATGGCTCTCACGGGTTGCACTTCCTGGGACGAAACCTCTGAGATGAGCTGGAGAAAGTTTACCAGGCTGAGTTCTTGGGTCAACACCCGTAGAGGAGTGAAGGATGCTGTGGGGCGGAGGGAAAATGGAAGAGCAGACGCCACCCCAGCAGGGAGAGACCTCAGCGGAGCCACTGGGAGCGCGGGAGCTAAAACGCCCTGCGCCCGGGGGACCGAGCCTTCATATCCTCTATGGACCAATCCTCAGATGCAGGTTACCCTGGGATGGGGACGTGACACGGGAGGTGGTGGCTCTCCGTGGTGGACACTCTGGGCAGCTGGGGAATGAGTGTGTCAGGACTGACGTGGAGAGGGTGACCTGGACATCACACCGAAATGTCTACCAGGGTTTATCTCTACCTCCAGAGGGCTCTTTATTACTAAACCTTCCAACACACTTGCTGCTGCCTTTTTTTTGCATTTGAGGGCTGTGCCCGTGGCACATGGAAGTTCCCAGGCTGGGGTCTCATCGAAGCTATAGCTGCCAGACTACACCACAGCCACAGCAACACCAGATCCAAGCTGCATCTTCGATCTGTACCACAGCTCACGGCAATGCCGGATCCTTAACCCACTGAGTGAGGCCAGGGATCGAACCCTCATGGATCCTAGTCAGATTTGTTTCCAGTGCTCCATGACGGGAACTTCCTGCTGCTTCTTGATATTCTGGCCCAAATTACATATCGTTGCTCTGACAGACAAATGCGGTGTTCTGCAGCAGGCCAGATGGTCAGGTTCCCTTTAGACCACATCATCATACAGTGCGTGAGTTAGCATGGCCCTGGGGCAGGCTGTGAATCTATACTGTGGCGAGGATTGTTGGCCAACAATGGGAAGAAAGGTATCTGCCTGATCAATGGCTGTCCGCTCCGTGCCTGAGGTCGTGCTGGTCTGCTCCAGCAGAGATGCAAATCTGGCCCCGTAGCTACAACTGGGGATTCTGCTTTGTTGAGCTTACGCTTAACCCTTCAGGATTTATCTGATTTTCCAGGAACCAGACTGGCAAAGAGATGACGGAGACCACTACCCCGAAATTCTTCAGGTCTTGAACCTTTGCCAGTCCCCACAGGTTCTAAGGCTTTTGATTTACCATCTCAGCTGGCCAAGAAGCCCATGTTGGAGTTGCACCAGCTACCCAGAAAGCTGTTTCTGATCAGAGGACCCAAGGGTGTGTCCATGAACCCAGCGGACTTTCTGTGAGCTGGACTTTTAAAAAATTACTGGGTCTCCACCCACCCTCGCTCTAATAGCAGTTGTGAATGATGCTTCAGGACCTTAGGTGCAAATGCCAGCATGGACTCTGGATCCGACCGTCTTCAAAGTATTCGGTGTTACCCTGTTCCCAGAATATGGTGACCCAAGGAAATGTCTGTAGGTCCTTTTGGGGAAGGACTGGGGAATCCGTACCATGCATGTTTGTGTAATGTCAGAGGAGCCTTCCTCCTGGGATGCAGTGTATTTTTCAGGCGATCAGTTTGGGTCTGAAAACTGGCTCAGGTCCAGACATTGGGCAAAGCATTTCAACTGTTTACATGCCTCCAGCTTCTCAACCATCGTCTCTGATTTTCTCTTTTGCTTGTATGGATTGAGCAGTTCCCTTCCTGGTGGCCCCGAAGGATACTACGTCCTATTAATCACCTCTGTAGTTCTTTGTGGGTCAGACCTGCAGGCTCACATGCCAGTCTGCTGCCCGGTCCGTTTGACTTCTCACGGTCGTCTTCTACCACCTGGCATCTGTTATTCTGGTGTCTTGTTGCCCATCTGCTGTCAAGGGGTTTGGATCTACGAGGGAAGAGCTTGCTGTCAGCCCTGGCCAACAAAGAACAGCCACAACTGAGCTTCCAGGGAGGCTCGCGTCCCTCAGGCAGTGCGTTTCTTATTGCCATGGTAACAGAAGGTCCTCTGGACTGTCAGAAGGCCGTCATCAGCTGGTCATTTTTCCGGCCTTATTTAATACTTGGCTCCAGCATATTCGTTTTTCTAAGCCTTTCGATCCCTCCTCTCTGATCTGCTGGGGCAACCGTGGCATTTCAGTTAGACTTCGTAGGGGCCATTGTTTTCCCCAAACTTCAAAGGGTCCGCCTCGTCGTGGTTTATCCTGATGTGGCAGGATCCTCGCTTGGCTGTGTACTCCTGAGATTGGGACCCCAATCAGTCCATTCTCCTTTGTCCAGCCTCACGTCCCCCCTCCTGAGACTGTGCATGCTCGGAATCTCCCTTGCGTACTTTCTCACCTCCTGCAGGTGCCTGCTGGCTGGATCCTCCGCAGGCTCTCCCTTCGCAGGTTGAGCACATCTTTCTCTGGGTCTTTTTTTTTTTCTTCTTAGGACTGCACTTGTGGCATATGGAGGTTCCCAGGCTAGGGGTTGAATCAGAGCTGCAGCCGCTGGCCTACGCCACAGCGACACCGGATCCGAGCCACATCCGTGATCTACACCACAGCTCATGGCAATGCTGGATCCTTAACCCACTGAAGCGAGGCCAGGGATTGAACCCACATCCTCATGGATCCCAGTCGGGTTAGTTAACCACTGAGCCACGAAGGGAACCCCATTAGGCGGGGTCTTGTTGTGTCTTAATACTGCATTACATGTAACCGGGGAGAGAGGTCACGGAATATCTGAGGTGATCTGTGTGGTTTGCAAGACAGAGGCCTCTGCAGCATCTTCCACCACAGGAGAGGGGAGGGGGCTAGATTTTAACGGGGACAGGGGGCGACTTTCTCAAGTCCAGAGAGTCCAGGGGAACCTGGCAGTTCCCGACTGTTGAAGACTGGCCTTCCCACGCGGTAAGGTCCCGTGTCTTCCCAGGCGGAGCCCTGGGTCTGATGAGCAGACCTGCGGCCACCGAGCACTCAGCCTTCTCTGCCCTCTCTTCTGCTTACACGGCAGAGTACAGGTTGTGGTCCTCAGCCTTTTCTGGCTTTTGGCTGCAAGAGGTAAGTCTCTCTATGTGCTGCAAAGAGGTGATTTAGCTTTGATAGCTGGCTTTTAATGGCTGATTAATCAGCCTCAGCCTTTTACTGTCTTTTTTCCCCCCAAAAGCACTGACTGCCCCTCCGATTCTGTCATCTTTACATGTCCCACTTCGCCCTGCGTCTCCAGGGTGTGAGCCTTTACACCCCCACCACATCCCTTTCCACTCCGTGGTCATTTCTGGGTCCCATGGTGGGTGTGTAACAATGTCACGCTAACACCTGTCATGGGCTCTCCTTGCTCTTCTGCCTCCGTGAGGAGACCCTCCTTGCCCGCAGGCCAGCGGCTGATTCAGCTCCCTCTTTACACTTACAAGTCTCTTTCCTTCCTTCCTCTTTTTGTCTTTTTATGGTCGTACCCGCGGCATAGGGAAGGCCAGGGATTGAAGTGGAGCTGCAGCCATGGCCACGCAGGATAAAAGCCTCATCTGCAGCCAACACCACAGCTTGCAGCAAAGCCGGATCCTTAACCCACTGAGCGAGGCCAGGGGTCAAACCCGCGTCCTCATGGAGACAATGTCATGTCCTTAACCCGCTGAGCCACAGTGGGAACTCCTGAGTATTCTTTCTATGCCAGGGGATTAACACCCGGGACCGAGGAAGCCAGGGTGGGCAGCTAGCCTGGCACAAGCGGCCTGATGGGAACTCTGTGAGCTAGACCAGCTGTTGGATGTAGGCTGCCTGGGGAGGGAGCCTGGCTTTGGGGAGGTGATGCTCTTTGGCTGAGGGCCATGTCTGGAGAGGCACTCAGCTCCTGGCTGTGTGTCGCCAACACTCCCAGCACATGGCGCAATGGGCGTGTGTGGCCCCTAGGGGTGCACCAGGGGTTCCCTACAACCTCGCGTTGGCCCTGCCGCGTCCTCTTTCACCCTCTACCTTTTAGGATGAGGGTGGGTGCAAGAACGAAGAGTTGTCCTGCTGTGACTCCCTTCTGGAAGTTATCCCGAAAGGTCAAACATGTGCCAATCGAAGTTGAGTCCTTGTCGTGTAAGTACCCTGAGTGCTCAAGAACAATTGGCTCTGTTGGTTGATTTTATATTCTTGGCAAACATGAGGCACTCAAGAATTCCTTGTTGCAAAAATAAATGAACAAATGATGAAGTGCCGACTCTACACCTGCAGTCAGCCATGCCCTTAACCACAGCGACTGATGAAGGCTTGACCTTAGATCCAGAAATCATCCGAGTGGGATTACTTGCTGTTCAGCTCTCCCCTGGTGGAGTGGAAACATGGAAAGAGAACTGAATTTGGGCTCGTCTGGCCATAGGCTTTGGCTGTGTTATTCCCAAGCTGTGGGTGCAGGGAGACCACATCGGTGCATGAGCTGTGGCCCTTCATCTCTGTATCTGATGCGGCACCTGACCTGCCTCCCTCACCATGTGCGGGTGGATTTGTCGCTGAAACGCTGATAGCTCGGAAGCATTGTGGAGACGCAGAGTGTTGACTTTTCTCCTTGCTGTTATGATCACGGTGGCTGGTATTAGTAGTTCCCTTACCCGTCATCCGAAGGAGCGGGCGTGTGTCAGGAAACACAGAAATGGCCAAGCTAGAAGGAGAAGAAGAGCAGAGAGCTTGCACAAGTAACTCATTGATGGATGACAGAAAATCACCCTAAAGATGTCTATTCCTGGCAGATGGTTTGGGGCCGTTTGTGGTGTCTTAGGCTCTGTACTAGGAATAAAATAAAAGAATAGCTAAATTTCTCATTTGTTGTTTAAACATATAGTTGTAATATTTATCTCTATATTCAATTGCAACATACATATAGCATTTTCTTTCATACTTTATCGTTCACAACTGTTTCTCTCAAGCATCCTGCTGTCAAAAGGGGGTTCATCTGGTGTCCTTTTATGTCAGTCTCAGTGAATCGTTCAGAGATGAAGGCCCCATGCCTGTGTTATGGTGCATCATTTCTTTAAACCCACTGTATTAAGGTTACGGGTGTGGGTAGCACTGAACATAAAGTACCTTCATCAGGGAGGAACTGTTTTATAACCTCACGCAAAGACCTCATGCCACGTAATAGCAAGTAACAGTAACAGTCACTGTTCCAGAAATGCTTTTTTGACCCTGAAGCATAGATGGTCATTGAATGGTCAGTACTCCAGATGTTTTCTTGTTGTCCCGTGAGTGTTCAACTCATTTCAACTGTTAGTTATATGATGGAGCTATAAAGAAAACTATATAGGCGTTCCTGTTGTGGCTCAGCAGAAAGGAACCCAACTAGTATCCATAAGGACGCAGGTTCGATCCCTGGCCTCGCTTAGTGGGTTAAGGATCCGGTGTTGCCATGAGTTGTGGTGTAGGTCACAGACAGGGCTCAGATCCCGATGGCTGTGGCTGTGGTGTAGGTTGGCAGTGGCAGCTCCAATTCAACCCCTAGTCTGGGAACCTCCATGTGCTGTGGGTGCGACCCTAAAAAGACAAAAAAAAAAAAAAGTAATTTTTCTTTAATTCAAGTTCACAAATCCCCTTAATTTTACCTTTTGAGTGTCTGTGAGTACAGGTTAAGAAATGCTGGCCTAGGAGGATGAGCAAGATACTGATGGGGACCAAGGTGGGGAGGGAGAGAGGGGAGGACTTTCCAGGTGGAACAAGCTGAGTAGTTCAAAGAGGAGGTAGGTATGGTTAAGGCATGTGTGTGCGTGCCTGTGTGCATGTGTGCATGTGTGTGCATGCGTGCCTACCTTACAGGGTGGGATGAGGAACTGAAGAATGGGTGGGAAGAGTAGAGATTGTGAAGAATTTGGCATGTTGGAAGGAGGAATTGTATCAGTGGGAAGCCGTCAGTTTTGTTTTGTTTTGCTTTGCTTCTTAGGACCGCACTTGTGGCATATGGAGCTTCCCAGTCTAGGGGTTGAATCAGGGCTACAGTCGCTGTCGCACACCAGAGCCACAGCAAAGCCAGATCCAAGCTGCATCTGCAACCTACACCACAGCTCACAGCAACACCGGATCCTTCACCCATTGAGCAAGGCCAGGGATTGAGCCCATATCCTCTCGGATCCTAGTTGGGTTTGTTAACTACTTAGCCACAAGGGGAACTCGATGTGTTTTTGAGCAAGGCGCTGACGCACACATATCTTTGTTTTAGGAAAGTGATTTGCAGCATGTTGAGAGTTGGGTTAAAAGCGCTGGAGGCAGGAAGCCTTTTCGTTAGCCATTTACTATATGGGTCAGGAAAAGGATATTGGGAGCTCGATGTAATTCCGGAGAAGTGGAAAAGACAAGACCTAGGCAGGCGACAGCGGATGTGCAGACTGAGGACTCGGTGACCAACAGCAGAAAGTAGATGACACCGGCGCGGGAGAGAGCAGAGCCTAAGTGTCTAACTTGTCACACAGAGAGGATGCCATGGAGGGAAACTAAGTGGAACCAGAGAACACGGCAAGCTGGGTGACTCTGTGGCAAGGGAATTCTCAGTTGTTTGTGGCCGTGTTGAAATTTTGAGGTATTCAAGTGCTACTCATGTGAAAATTTTCGGCGGGGAGTTGGAGATGTGAGTCTAGAGCTTGGACAAAACTCAGGGCGAGAGACGTAGATTTGGCAAAATCATAAGAAAAACAGCTGAAATCAAGAGAGTCAAAGACACTGCCAAAGGAGAGCAAGGGTGTCAGACAGAATCTTGTCCTTCTGTGCCCATGGCATGTGGAAGTTCCTGGGCCAGGGATTGAACCTGAGCCTCAGCAGCGACCCGAGCCACTGTGGTGACAGTGCCAGACCCCCAACCCGCTTTGCCACAAGAGAACACCAAGAGTCTTTTTAAGACGTTGCAGTGTGGTTGCTCTGCGGTGTGTGTTAGTTTCCGGTGCACAGTGATTCGGTGGCACGTTTATATGCATATTTTCATATTCTTTCCATTAAGGTTTATTGCAGGACATTGAATATAGTTCCCTGTGCTATACAGTTGGACCTTGTTATTTACCTGTTTTATGTATAGTAGCTTGTATACGCTAATCCCAAACTGCTAATTTATCTCTCTCTACCCCCTTTACCCTTTTGGTAACCATAAGTTTATTTTCTATATTTGTGAGTCTATTTATATTTCATAAGTAAGTTCATTTGAGTTGTATTTTAGTGTCCACATGTAAGTGATATATTCATATTTCTCCTTCTGACTTAGCTCATTTAGTATGATAATCTCTAGTTCCATCCATGTTGCTGCAAGTGGCATTATTTCATCCTTTTTTATGGCTGAGTAGTATTCCATTATATATATATGCATATATTGTGTATACATATATATATACACCACATCTTCTTTATTCATTCATCTGTCGATGGATATTTAGGTTGCTTCCATGTCTTGGCTGTTGTAAATAGTGCTGCAGTGAACATTGGGGTGCAAGTATCTTTTCAAATTAAAGCTTTCTCTGGATATGTGAAGACGGAACTTGGTGTGACTTCTCAGGCTGTGCAAAATACATTCAGGAAGAGCTGCTTAGCAATTTTGCACATTTAGTCCTTGCTTCTTCACTTCCACAAGGTGAAAAATGTGCTTGTTATGTTTCAGATATTTTGCTTCCTCAAAATCAATAAGACATTGGCCTGCTTTCAAGGAATTAATGTTTCTAGTAGGAAAGCCGACATATGGACAAACACACACCACTCAGTACCAGTGCAGTGAGAGAAGTGTGCACGTGGAAAAGAAGTGACTCAGACAAAGCAGTGATTAACCACGGCTGGGGTGAGGGACAAGCACGCCTTCTCAGAAGGTACCATCCTATCTGGGCCTTGAGGAATGCATGCTGCCTCGCCAAGCGGGAAAGGCATTTTAAGCAGACGGGCCGGGAGCTGCAGAAGCCTGGTATGTTCCTGGAACTGCTTTCCTTCTGTTATTTGTGGTGCATCGTGATTATCCAGCGAGGCTTGACTATTACAGGACCTGAAGTTCTATCTCTCCGGGGCCAGCCCCTCTCTTCATCTTACCCTTTAAAGAAGGACCCTCAGATTCCACCAAGAAACTCTGCTTTATGCCTAGTCCAAATCTTTTCAGTTGAAATTTAGTTCCACTTTTCTCTGGTTTTGTTCTTTGAAAATTGGAGATGATTCAGCAATCAGCATTTGTCCAAAAAAAAAAAAAAAAAAAAGATGGTACGAAGTAAGTGTAAAATTAAAAGTAGCGCCATGTTTCATGGGACATAATTCATCCATCTGAAGCCCCATGTTGCCACAGCCTCTTTTTTGGTCTCCAGGTTATATTCATAGCAATTTGTGTCCTTTCATGGAAACGAAGGCCATGTTGAGCCCATGTTTTCAGCTGAAGCCTGCAGTGCTCTTCATGACATGTTCCAGCTGGTTAAGCTTAGTTTCACAGCAGAGCCATTGCGCAGTATTTGTTAGATAGAAGAATGATTTTTCAAATTTGAAAAAAATCCTGTCATGAAATCATGAACACTGCTTAATTTTGTTACTTTATATCTTTATACTATTGTCTCAAGACAGAATTTTCTCCCCTACCTCTTTCTTGGGCCAGCCTTTCTGGAGCTCTGACATATACCTTCCAAGGATTACGGAAGATATTCTTTGAAAAAATAAGCTGCTCAGAGGAGTTCCCGTTGTGGTGCAGTGGTTAATGAATCCGACTAGGAACCATGAGGTTGCGGGTTCGATCCATGGCCTTGCTCAGTGGGTTAAGGATGCGGCGTTGCCCTGAGCTGTGGTGTAGGTTCCAGATGCGGCTCGGATCCTGTGTTGCTGTGGCTCTGGCGTAGGCTGGCAGCTAAAGCTCCAATTAGACCCCTAGCCTGGGAACCTCCATATGCTGAGGGAGTGGCCCTAGAAAAGGCAAAAAGACAAAAAAAAAAAAAAAAAAAGCGCCACTCAGACTCCATCAGCATAACAACAGAGTTTTGCTTCACTATGCAGTCAAACAAAAGAGGGACTTGACTTTTACGTATTTAATTCTGAGCTTGGGCTGAGAAATGACTCCAAGGAAGATGTACAAATGGCCAACAAGCACTTGAAACAATGCTCAACATCCCTGATTATGAGAGAAATGCAAATCAAAACTACCATGAGATACCACCTCACACCTGTCAGAACGGCCATCATTAATAAGTCCACAAATAACAAATGCTGGAGGGGTGTGAAGAAAACGGAACCTCCTGCCCTGTTGGTGGGAATGTAAATTGGTACAATCACTATGGAAAACAGTATGGAGGTACCTCAGAAAACTATGCATAGAATTACCATATGACCCAGCAATGCCACTCTTGGGCATATATCCAGACAAAACTTTCCTTGAAAAAGACACATGCACCCACATGTTCATTGCAGCACTATTCACAATAGCCAAGACATGGAATCAACCCAAATGTCCACTGATAGATGATTGGATTAGGAAGATGTGGTATATATATACAATGGAATACTACTTAGCCATAAAAAAGAACAAAAGAATGCCATTTGCAGCAACATGGATGGAACTAGAGACTCTCATCTTGAGTGAAGTAAGTCATAAAGAGAAAGACAAATACCATATGATATCACTTATATCTGGAAATGTACGGCACAAATGAACCTTCCCACAGAAAAGAAAACCATGGACTTGGAGAACAGACTTGTGGTTGCCAAGGGGGAGGGTGAGGGAGTGGGGTGGATTGGGAGCTTGGGGTTCATAGATGCAAACTGTTGCCCTTGGAATGGATTGGCAATGAGATCCTGCTGTGTAGCACTGGGAACTATGTCTGGTCACTTGTGGTGGAGCATGATAATGTGAGAAAAAAGAATGTATACATGTAAGTGTAACTGGGCCACCTTGCTGTACAGTAGAAAAAAAATATATATATATAAATAAGTGATTAAAAAAAAAAAGAATGACTCTTTCCCTTTGTCGTTTCAATTACCCTGGGACTTGCAGAGCCACACACAGCCCCAGGGGGAGACAGCTGGGTAGACCAGAAGCCCTTGCCCCAAGGTCAAGAGGTAGGTGCTGGGATGCTGGGCGGAGGGAGCAGCAGTGAATGACAGGTGAAGACAGAGAGAGACCAGAGAGCAGGGATGTGATTATAGACTGATGGAGACTCAGGGAGGAAAATAAGTTTTTCATCAACTTCCGGACCTCATGTGTGCTTGTCTACCTAAAAAGACACCTTCTTCACACATAGGTATATTACCACGTCAGGCATGTCCCTGCTCAGGAGAGACCAGTTCGCACAAATGCCCATACTCTATGCTTAGAAGGTATACGGGAGTGGAAAAATTGGGGAACAAAGATTCTGCCGCACTTGGTACTGTCTTACACAGTTGATGGGGTCTGGGAAGGAGGAGATAGGCTCCTCCTAGGAATCGTCTTCCTAGAGATGCAGGAACTGCCTTGAAATGGGCCTCGGCTCCTCAGCCCCTCCCTCGTCTGAACTGCTAAGGAGGTGGTTCCCACATAAGTGGAACCAGCTGAAGTCGGGTTCAGCCTGTCGTGGTCTCCTGCCTTGAATGGGTAGATGGAATAATTAAATATCTGCTGAGTTAGGCAGCACCCTCTACGTCCCGCATCCCGGGTAGGGGCTGGGGAACCCTAGTGAGAATAAACAGAATCTTTCCCTGAGGAGCTGGGGGCGTTTGACACGTAAACTGTACCCACTACCTTCCACTTACTGCAAAAAAGAAAAAGAGAAGCTATAAAGTCTTGGGGGGATGATGCTTTGCTGGTGGCTTTTTACTAGTGTGATCTATAACTAAAAAAGGCCTAAATATGTAAAAAAAAATAATAACCCCCCCCCAAAAAAATCAGTGCAAATCTTTCAGAGACCCAGAATTGGCTCCTATCTGCTCCCTGTTTCCAAGATTCTATTTTGGAGCATTTTCACTGCCTATTGAATTTACAAGAGGCCCCTTTAGACTCAAAGTTTAGGCTGTCAGAGGTCTGCCCTTTCTGGAAGACAAGACAGCACAAATTTGGTTTGAATCCTTTAGTTTCCCCTCTGGGAAGAACTGAATTGACCCCCACTTGTTGGCAGAGACAGCGCTGACCACACACACAGGTTGGACCATCACCTGCAGGCTCAGGATGGAGCTCCCTAGATCCAGGTAGCACTTTCTCCCGTTCACGTATCAACCGGGCCTGAGATCAGATGGGACTGGGGGCTTTCAGGGCAGTCTGGCGGTAGACCAGTTAGCCCTTTTTCTAACCCGCCCCACCCACGACCGTGGTTTTCAGGCTTAGATCTGAGGAGGCAATTCACAGATTCCCTTGGGGATGACCTTGAGTGCTCAGTGCAGCCTAGTGCTCCCTGCAGTCCAGCTCTCCAGCTTCATCTCTTTGTCCACTGGCCTCTCTGGGTTTTCTGAACACACCGAGCGTTTCCCTCATCTTTATGTTTGCTCTGGCTGTGCTTCCACCCAGAATAGGCTTTGGGACCTGATTTAAACATTGCACATATTTTGGAAGAGCCTTCTGGATATCCTTTCTTGGTACTAAAAACCTCTTTCTCTAGGTTTTCATAACACTTTACTTAAACCTCCCCAACATAAAAGTTGTAGGAATTAAATAGTACAACACGTGCTGTTCAGCCAGTGTTCAATAAGTATCAGCTCGTAGTTTCACTTTTCACACAACGTCTAAGAGAAACATTCCCGTGTGTGTGAGTAACCTGTAAGTGATGCTTCCCCAAGTGTACAAGTTCCTCAAGAATAAGAAAAGCCAATAATTTACTCACTTTAGTGCTTAGAGCCTTTGAGCCATTTGTTGAAACACGGAATGAATCTGTTACTAGACTCTAGAAAATAAAATAGAGAGTGGGAAGGCTTTTGACCCTGCTATGTGCCCAGGTATTCCGTTGGATTTTATATGCTTTACCTTATTCAGTCCTTAAAACCTCCCTGTGAAACACAGATCGAGCTCACGTTACTCAGGAGGAAATTGAAGCTTGGGGGATTTAAGTAATGGTGCCACAAGTCGATGGGTAGTAGGAAGAGAAGCTAGAATTTGAAGATGTATTTCTGACACCAGCTCCCAAGGTCTTGCTCGAATGCTACCCCGACATTCACTGACATCCCATCATCCCCAAAGGAGCTGATGTGTCGACACCAAAACGGCTCTTAACTCAAGGTTATCAGTACAGTTCTCAGAAAGATTAAGGCCTTTAAAAAAGAAATTCATCTTTTCAAACCACTGCTAGATTTCTAGGCTTTTTCCAAAGATATCTCAACCCCCTTCAAAACTTGCCTTTGGAGTGGACCATAAAATAGCATGGAAATTGTAGATTCTCATGGGAACAACTCAAAGTTTTGGATAGTAGCGTGAAAGAGCATACTGTCAGAGGACCCTAGGTGTGTAAAATCCTTTAATTGCCGTTTCTAATGCTAATGCATATACCTTAATTAGAGGTGTGCACTAGGCTTCTTTGTTTAAAAAACAACACAGCAACCTTGAACCATATGGATGTTGCCTCATTTTCATCTGAGCCCTTCCAGGGACTGTAAACCTTCAAGTGATGCTAGAACCCAGCACTTTCCCACCTGCCGAGGAAGGTGAGAACAGTAAGTCTCGGTGCAAAGGCTGAGGATACATGAGAGAAGTGCAGCCCTAAGCCGCTCTGCTTCCCACACCTTGGCCCACTTGGCTTTGACTCATTGCATTATCCGCAAAGTGAAAAAGCCACGTCATTTTTACCTATCTTGCTGATCTTATGGTTTGGAGTAGAGATGCTTTTGGTATGAGGTAGCTTTTCCTTTGCCTTGTATGTGGAATAATAAACAGTAGGACTTTCCTGAGAAAGGAAAGTATTGAGGAGACTTGAGAGAAAGAGCAAGGGAAAAGGGGGTTTGATTATGGGAAGGCCGAAATGGCTCAGGCTCTGGATTTGGGTTTGCTTTGTTACTTAATAGACCTGGGGGTGGCCTCCAGCAAGATCCGAACGCTCTGAAGCTCAATTTCCTCATCCACAAAATGGGATAATAGTCTCCTTCCTTGCCCAGTGATCACGAGATTTAGAGAGAAAGTGTGTAAAGTGTCTGGGATGTAGGAAGCACGGGAGAAGTATCCGAGTTGATTTTGATAGTTTTTTTTGGTTTGTTTTTGTCTTTTCTTTTCTGTATTTTTAGGGCCACACTTGCGGCATATGGAGGTTCCCAGGCTAGGGGTCTAATTGGAGCTGTAGCCACTGGTCTACACCAGAGCCACAGCAATGCCAGATCCGAGCCGCGTCTGCAACCTACACCACAGCTCACGGCAACACTGGATCCTTAACCCACTGAGGGAGGCCTGGGATCGAACCTACAACCTCATGGTTCCTAGTTGGATTTGTTTCCGCTGCGCCACAATAGGAACTCCCTGGTTGTTGTTTTTTATTGAAAGAGCTTGTTTTCCAGCAGTGAGAAGTCCTGAAAAGAATCAGGATTCAGGACAAATCTGATTCAGGCTGATGATAACTCCGCTGGTGCATTTTTCTTATGTCTTTGCCCTTCTCATGCCCCTGGCTTTTCTTGGCTTAAATTAATGTTCTGGACTCACTCTTATCAGACCCCCTCTTTTGTTTTTTCCTTTCCATCCATGGAGACAAAAGAAACAGGCAGAGCTAGTCAGACCACGAGTCACAGGCAGGCTTTGTTTCGGAGTTAAAAGTCCTTCTCTTCCCTTGGCTCTGTTCAGCTTCCTCCTCGGGTCTTCTCTACCTCTGTGTGTTGGAAAAATAGGAACTGTGGGGCACATCAACAAATGCATCGGCTTGACACTTTGCTGAGTGAAAACACAGATTTGAATAACGGACTTGGCTGAAATACCTTCCTGGCGGTGTCCAGTTCTGTTATTTACAAAGCAATTGCTGTACCGGAAAACAGCTGATAGATACCTGCCCCAAACTGATTCTTACAGATGTGGGCTAAGGAAGCAGTTTTCCGGAGGGATTCATTAGGTTTTGATTAGCTCCCAGTGCATTTGCTCTGAACTGCACGGGGACTTCCCTGCAGGCCAGGCTGGGGTTGCCAGCTGTGCCAGAGGTGGACATTGAATTTGTAGGTGATTGGGTTGCCAGGGCTGGACGTTCGTCATTTGAGATTTCTTCTTTACTCCTTTCCCCCAAACCTACTCCTAACGCGGGAACTCTTAAAAACAAGGTAGATTAAAAATTGATGATGCGGAGTGTGGACTGGGTTGTTTTCTATTTTCTTTTACTTCATGAAAAATCGTAATTTTGAGGCCAGTGATTAAAATGCCTGACTATGCTACAGGAGACGCTCACATTGCTCGCCAAACACCCCAGCAACCTCGTCCCGTTTTTTAGGGAAGATTTAATAGCGGGCCTGTTCAGTGAGGCACGTATGAGTTCATTGCCTTAATAAAACTCTCCGCAGGAATTTTACTCGTGTCCCAGGCGGAGCTGCCAGTGGTTTCCGGCTACACGTTTCTACACAAGAACAAAAGGCAACCTGCCCTGTGTTAGGCTTGTTGTTTGTGGTCTTTTTGGCTCCTTTGATGATTTTCTAAATTCAGTCATCAACATGGAATCTTGGAAGCACTTGCACCAGAGAGCTACTGCTCCTTCTGGCTGCTGTTTCACTGCCCTTGCGGTAAGGGTTGCTTTAAGAGCGGGTCGTGTAAGCTGGCGTCCTCGCCCTTGTGCTTCGTTCACAGGCAGCGTTTCAGCCGTGATCGTGATCGAGGCACAGGCTCTGACGGTCGTGCTGCTGCACAGGTCACCTGGGGTTCGTGTTGCTCAGTTTCTCAAAGGCAGACTGGGCAGGAGCACCGCCAGATGTTTGCTTTGATGTTCTGCCTGGCCCTCAGCTTGAGTCCTTGGTAACCTCCTGTCAGATATTCGGTGAAGCATTGCCGTTTCGATACGCACAGTCTTTTCAGAGATCACACCTCGAAGAACGTTTAAACCTGTAATTCAGTTTAGGGCCCTTCTCGGGAACATAGCTTGAGAGGGTTGGCCCGGGGGTGCACTCTGGAGATGTGAGGTGGCCCCTCTCCCAGACCCCGCTGGCCTGGCACCCATCGGCCCTGCTGCTGAGCTCTGCGCTGAGACGTTCTGAGTTGCTTTCAGGTTGGGTTGGTCTAGTTAGGACGGAGGTGCCACGTGAAATAAATGCCATTTGAATCTTGTTTGTCGCAGAAGGAGGCTCAGTGTGAACATCCATGTAGAATCTAAGTGGCCAGTATGTGGCTCCCTTAGCAACCATCTGAGTGCCCATAGGACCCATGGGTTTGCGCCCTGAAGAATGCTGTTTGGTCACAGACTCAGTGTTCAAGTGGGGAGGAGGTCGACCAGTTTGTAGGAGTGGGATGTGTGGTAAGCACACCTTGCAAAGAACATCCCGCACCCACTGAAATGAGCATGGGAGGGTATCACTGGGAGGCTTTGCGTATTTTCTTCACAAGACATTGCTGCTGCTGATGTAGCGGAAGGAACGCTGTACCTGGTGAAGGAAGGTTCTGGTCGTGGCTCTTCCATTAGCTGGGCCTGACCTTCTTCTTCTTTTTTTTTTTGTCTTTTTGCCTTTTCTAGGGCTGCACCCGCGGCATATGGAGGTTCCCAGGCTAGGGGTCGAATCTGTGGCCTACGCCAGAGCCACAGCAATGCGGGATCCAAGCCAAGTCTGCAACCTACACCCAAGTCTGCAACCTACACCACAGCTCACGGCAACGCCGGATCCTTAACCTACTGAGTGAGGCCAGGGGTCGAACCCGCAACCTCATGGTTCCTAGTCGGATTCATTAACCACTGAGCCATGACAGGAACTCCAGGGCCTGACCTTCTTTAAGTCACAGTCTTTCTTAAACTCAGGATAGATGTCTGTCAATGAATATGTTTTACTAGATGCTTTCAAAGATTCCTTCTAGCTCAAAAAAAAAAAAAAAACCCTCCTATGATCCTCATAAAGGGATGTTTTATTTGATTGTGACATTTCATTTGGCACCTAATCCTGTACAGAGTATTTTGGTTCTTGTAGAGTTAATACGCAGAATTTATCATTCTATTAATGGACCTTGGAGTGCAGGGCATGTCTGTGTATCTGCCTGCTCTCACGTTCACAACAGATGTGACATCCTTTTAACGTACATGCTGAGAAATGCCAGTGGAACTGAATGAAATGTTGCGATTGTTGCCTTCATTCTTACCGCCTCTTTGGATGAATTGAACATGGAGTGACGTGTGCTGCTGAAACGACAGTCGCCGTGTCCTCAAGTGTCTGTGTGCTACATAAACACAGACATTGACCATGCCTTGGGTTTTCTTTGCTAAGAGTCAGAGACGGTCCTAACTTGAAAATAAACTGAAAATCAGATGGATGATTTGTGATTTAAACATGAGGCTGAGCTATTGTTACAGCACCATTGTCTTGGGCAGACGCCCGCTGGGGACCCCTCAGGGCCTTTTGTCCTCCACCTGGTGATTGAGCAGGTGAGAGGCGGTGAGGTAGATGTGAGACACACAGGTTATACGATTATGAATAGCGGGAAAGATGAACTGAGGATCACGGAGCCTGTAGGGAATCCTGGGAATAGAAAAGCCAGGGATCTTTGATCTCCAGCTCTGTGTATCCTTCAGAACATTCTACTTTCGCCCACCTTTCTTTCTTTTTTTTTTTTCCTGGCCAGCTGTCTGAACAACTTCTCATCTTACTTCTCTGTAAAGACACTACAGTCATTTTTGGAAATCTCATTTTAGCATGAACGTTTCCGGATTCGAATAGTAAATTCACACCAGGAAGAATTCTGCCGTGACATTTTTATGCTTGACTGTATGAAAGGACTTGGGAGGCAAGGGTCAGAGAGCAGGATGTGGGTTTCCAGTTGGGGAAATGATACTTAGCTTCGCACGAGCAGTTCGCATCTTAGGCTGCCACTGAAAAAGTGACGTAGTGATGGCCTGATGTTTTTGTTGTCCTTTGATTTATGACTTTAAAGAAATCGCGAATGATCCCGTATAGAATAACATGTACAAATCTTAAGTGTACAGCTCTGTGCTTATCTGCCCCCCCCACCCCCCGTAATGACCACTTGGTGAAGATGCAGACTGTGCTTGGCATATCCCAGACGCTGTTTGTGACCCCTCTCGGCATTTAAATTCAACTTCCGTTTCCTCATCTCGTGCAACATGCCAAAAAGAAGGCTTATAGTTGTTTAATTCACAGACATTGCTAAGAAAAATATGCCCCAATGGCTTCATTTTATTTATTTTTATTTATTTATTTATTTATTTTTTTTATTTTCCCACTGTACAGCAAGGGGGTGAGGTTATCCTTAGATGTATACATTGCCAATGGCTTCATTTTAAGAAGAAAAATCCAAGCCTTAGAAAACGTAGTTGTATAGTCTTGTAAGTGCAGTTATTAGCTGTGTACTCTTTCTGGATAGTTCCAAAGGAAACTCTCTGTGATCTACAGGTATCTTTTTTAAAGTTTTTTATGAAAGTATACTTGATTTGCGGAGTTCCCGTCGTGGCTCAGTGGTTAACGAATCTGATTGGGAACCATGAGGTTGCAGGTTTGATCCCTGCCCTTGCTCAGTGGGTTAAGGATCTGGTGTTGCTGTAAGCTGTGGTGTAGGTCACAGATGCAGCTCGGATCCTATGTTGCTGTGGCTCTGGTGTAGGCCGGCAGCAACAGCTCCAATTAGACCCCTAGCCTGGGAACCTCCATATGCTGAGGGAGCGGTCCTAGAAAAGGCAAAAAAGACAATAAATAGTTGATTTGCAATGTTTCTTCAATTTCTGCTGTACAGCAAAGTGACCCTGCCTCCCATACACGGCCATTTTTTTTTTTTTTTCCATTTTTCATCAGATTCTTGCCCAAGAGAGTGGAGACAGTTCCCTGGGCAGTAGGGTGGGGCCTCATTACCCATCCATTCTAAATGTAACAGTCTGCATCCATCAACCCCAAACTCTCTGTCAGTCCCCCACTTTTTCAGTATCTTTTTGTTTTGTTTTGTTTTTTTGTCTTTTTGCCATTTCTTCGATGGCTCCCTTGGCATATGGAGGTTCCCAGGCTAGGGGTCATATCGAAGCTGTAGCCGCCGGCCTACACCAGAGCCACAGCAACGCAGGATCTGAGCCGAGTCTGCAACCCACACCACAGCTCACGGCAATTCCAGATCCTTAACCCGCTGAGCAAGGGCAGGGATTGAACCCACAACCTCATGGTTCCTAGTCGGATTCGTTAACCACTGCGCCACGACGGGAACTCCTTCAGTATCTTTCTATCGAGGGTCATTGCAAGCCGCAGTAGAATTCCAGCAAGCTCAATTACAACCACACTTTTCCTCAGTAGCCATATTTGTGGCTTCCTGGCTAATGAGGTGATTTATCATGGCAGGTCAGCCATAGAGGGTTCAGTATCAATGAATTTAGTTTCTTAATAAAGGTATTTATAGCTAAAGACTTATGCAATAATCTGACACAGCCCTTTAGAGGTAAGCACCTCTTGAGTGGTTTGCACATGGAGAAACCATGCATTACTCTTACTTGACCGACGCTTGGCTTCTTCGGTGGCTGCACCTGGTCGGGCCAGTCTGTCACTCTTTCCAGGATAGAATTCATTTTTCAAAGGTTAATAACATAGACCTTAGCATTCACTCTGGGTTGAAACTTGGCCGCCCCTGTGAGTATACAGCCTAAGGTGCTGACTTTAAACAAAAACGGTTTAATCTGACCTACGCTGTTCAAATTAGAGGATGTCAAAATCCTGGTACTTTGCATCAGTTCTAATGCTTTATATTTACTGAAGGTAAAGATGTGTAAGCTCTTATTCCTGGGTGGCAGTCTGGGGGGCACCAGCTCTGGGGCAAGTTAAAGAGAGATGGGTTTCCACTGAGAATTCCAAGAGAAATTTGCAAGCTTTGACGATTTTGTCTTTTGTAACATCGTTGCTGTGTTAAAGAGATGTTGTTGCCATTAGTTTTATTTTTTTTTTATTTTTTTTATTTTTTGTCTTTTTGCTATTTCTTGGGCCGCTCCTGCGGCATATGGAGGTTCCCAGGCTAGGGGTCTAATCAGAGCTGTAGCCACCAGCCTATGCCAGAGCCACGGCAACGCAGGATCCGAGCCGCGTCTGTGACCTACACCACAGCTCAAGGCAACGCCGGATCGTTAACCCACTGAGCAAGGGCAGGGACCGAACCCGCAACCTCATGGTTCCTAGTCAGATTCGTTAACCACTGCGCCACGACGGGAACTCCGCCATTCGTTTTAATAGGAGAGGGCAGTTCTGGAAGGCAAGGCGATTTGAGAAGGAAGGTGGAAATAAATGTTGGCGATCATGTTCGGCTGTGTAGCATCCCGATCCCAAGACAGCCTCCTTTCGGCTCAGCAGCTCTGCATGGTATTTTGAACTGGGCTGAGCTGGGATGTATGTGGGTGTTCAAGGTCTTTGGCTTTTCGGTTCTAAAAACGCCACATAGAAAAAACAAAGGAAGGGAACATTTGTATTCCTACTCTAGTCCAATGTTTTGCTACTCTCGTCATATGGGCATTTCTCTTTTATATACGCTTATTAAAAATATAAACTCTTCCATCGTCCTTACTGGGGCAGCAGACGTTAAAACTCCACACTCGTTTTTCTCTTTTTAAAATTACTTAGATGGGAGCATATTTGTATATTTACTGTACAGCCACATTCTAAAGAAAAAAATGCTGCCGGGCAATGTCTACACTGAAGGCATCTTCTCAATGAGAGAAGAACTGGACGCATGAAGACATCATACTGTCAGTTGTCAACTTTGATCAATTTCGGACTGCGCGTGATACAGAGAGAAATTTGGAGAGGAAGTTCTGACGTATGTTAGACGGTGAGACCGAGTTATCACGCGTCAAAAATGCAACTTCATTCTTCTGTTGCTCAAAGATGTGGCTGAGGAGTGAGAAAAACGTGAAAGTGGTCGGCATCACCCTGTGGTCTGTAATAAAAGCAGAGGCATGAGGTTGAAGGAGTGCAGTCTAGACAAAGCAGGGTACGGAGGGGAGCAGCCCTAGCCTGGGGGCCGGGCATTTCGGGGTTCGAGTTGTTTGACCACTTGTTAGGCCACTTGCGCAGCCTCAGGCGTGCTTGCTGTTCTCTGTCCTCAGCAAGGTGTTAATGGTCCTTGGCTTCCAGTGTCTTTGTAAGAATTAAAGATCATGTATGGAAAGCGGGCGCTCAGTCGCGGTGCGGTGCGTATGTTGTGATGAGGGTGTGTTTGTGAGCCTTCAGTCGGCGGCGCGGATGTTATCATACGAGGGTGTGACTGTGAGCCTTCGGAAAGGGACCTTCCCCGTCGTGGAGAACCTGTGTCCGTCATGGTCCCTCCTTTCAAGACGTCTCACAGTCCACTCATCCCCACTGTCTTCAGGGTGCTGATGTCTTCAGAAATGTTCGCGGTTTCGCTGCATGACCTTCACACCCAGGAAAGGACACTTCCCTCCAAAGGGTCAAGGGACATAGTGCTGCCCAAAGAGGTGTGTGTGGTGTCTATCCAGATGGCATCCGGCCTGCCCGTCGCATGTAGAAAGTGGAAAGGCAGGAGGGTGGTAAAAGCAGAAAGCTCTACGGAGGGCAGGCAGTGAGCACCCGTGGGTCAGAAACAAGAGTGGAGCGAGGCCGTAGCGTGGTGACAGTGAGCAAATCGGTTGGGTCCAAAGCAGGAAAGCAGAACCGCAGGGAAGAGCTGGGCCGCTCCAAAGGTGGACCCGTTGCGCCAGGAGCAATAGACACGTCTCTGGACGGGAGACGTGTGTGTCGCCTGGAGTGTTCCCTGCTATTGTGTCTAGAATGATATTCCATTTTTCCTGCAAGCCTGGCTCTGTGTTCCCCAGTTATGTGATGTCCTGTCTCTTGCTTCCCCAGTTATGTTACAGCAAAGCCCCTGTAACTGAAGTCATTTGAGTGTGGCATCCGAAAAGCCCAACAGACAGGGGTGTTTGATCTGTGGCTCAAGCTCAGCTTCAAGAAAAGACCTTAGGTGTTTCCTCTAGAGCCCAAGTCAAGTCACGGATGTGGGAAGCAGTGTGCTATTTGGAAAAAAACTGTAAAAGATTTAGTGTTTCTAGACCATAAAATACGAGCCGGGGAAAGTGGGAGATGAAGCCAGATGGGTCAGAGGGGTAAGCTCTTTGCAGCAAAGTACAAAACGTAAAGAAGCTTGGGCGAGCCTTAGGCTGTGGGAGCCAGTGGAGGGTTTTAAGAAGGGGAACGAGGATCTGGCGTTGCCGTGGCTGTGGCGTGGGCGGCAGTTGCAGCTCCGATTGGACTCCTAGCCTAGGAAACTCCATGTGCTGCAGGTGCGGCCCTAAAAAGGGGGGGATGATATAGGTAGATTTTTTTAGGCTGGTGGGTTTTGTATGTGTGTTGGGGGGCTTGTCATTTTAGGGCTGCACCCTTGGCATATGGAGGTCGAACTGGAGCTGTAGCTTCCGGCCTACACTGCAGCCACAGCAACGCAGGTTCCGAGCCGTGTCTGTGACCTACGCCACAGCTCGTGGCAACACCGCATCCTTAACCCACTGAGTGAGGCCAGGGATCGAACCTGTGTCCTCATGGATCCTAGTAGCATTCCTTAATTGTTGAACCATGACAGGAACTTGCCAGGCGGGTGGTTTTAAAGATCGTGTGAGAGTGACAGGGCTCAATCAAGGGAGACAGACATAAAGAGCGTTAAGTGTCCTGGCCTCTGACTACCCGACTACTCTGGGCTTTGTTTTTAATTTTTTAAAAAAATTTAAAAGGCCGTGGCATGTGGAAGTTCCCGGGCTAAGTGTTGCATTGAAGTTGGGGCTTCAGGTGAGGCCTCCGCCAGGAGCAGCCTGAAGATGTCCATGGGCTGAAGAGGAGGCAGAAGGGAGAGAGGGGTTCCGCTTGTGATTAGGTGAGTTCCGCTGTCAGTGAGGTCCCGGAGTCTTGAGACCAGAAGCCGAGTGAGTGCCTGTGGCCAGAGACGCCTTGCTGGCTTCGGGGGCTCCAGCAGAGTGGAGAGCTGGAGGAGGAGACCTCGGAATCCAAGGTCCCAGGGCTAGGGGAGGTCATGTCAACTGCTGCTGGAGCGACCAGTGCTGGGCTGAGCCCCAGGGGAGGCCAGAGGCGTCTGCAGTGAGCCCAGGAGCTCGAGAGGGAGCTGTGACAAGCAAGAGAAAGGCTTCTCAGAGCCCGAGGGCAGAGAAATCCAGAGGCCATGCCCTTCTGCAAGGTTAGAGGAGCGTTTTTTAGGGCAGTTCACACCTGCCTATAATTAAGCTTATATCCTAAATTCACTGTCAATGTTTTTATATGTGGCCATTGAAATATGCATTTTCCTCTTTGGGTTCATTCCAAATGCAATTTCGAGATGAGAGCTGGGAGGGCTTTACACTGAGGCACTGGCGTTTGAGCTGGGCACGGTGGAGGGATTCTTAACCCCATCTCATCGCTGTTTGGCCTTCCCATTCATGCCATGTTGTCTTGGGAGCACATATGCTTGGTTTTTAAATAAAGCAAATTCAAAACGGGATGTTTTACAACTTTTCTTGTCACTTCTTGGACACCTGGGGTTATCCAAGACCCAAAGTCATTGCCACTTTCTTCTGCTAGAAAATATGGTCAAACGTTATTAGCTCAGGCACAGATACGTAAAACCAGAGGATTTGCAGTATTTGACACTTGGGTCCAGCTGATTTGCTGGCTGCGTCATCCTCATTATCTGTGCTAACTCCTAAAAGCAGAGAAGTCGTTTTATATAAAATAAGGGCTTTTCTGAAGCTTTGCTCCCAGCCTAACTGAATGCCAAGTTTCTTTGCATATGCTAAGACAATGCTAGCAAAGAATCTTTCTTGTTAAAACGCATCCCTTCGCTTCCCTTCTTGCTCCTCTGATTTGTAGCTGGACCCGTAAAGGAACCTCAGATCAGCTGTAGAGCAGCTGTGTCAGAGGCAGTGACGGCTCTTTCAACAGCAGATACTAGAGAGACCTCAAAGTGAAGCCTGTTGTCGGGAGACTCTGCCTGCCCTGGCCCATGTCCAAGTTCGAGTTAGTTTGGATTAAACTTGGGTTGGGTAACATTTAATTCCTGAAGGGGAGACCTGAATCCAGTCGTTAGCCTCTCAAAGTTTAACTACTCAGGGGTGATGATGGCATTAAAAAAATTAAATAAAAATGCCTGATTCTCGGTAATAATAGCAATAATACAACATTTATTCTCAAATTTCCTGCCTTTAAGCTTTCGTCTTAAGTGTGTAGATCTTTGGAGATATATATATATATATATAAATTTTTTTCTTTTTGCTGGATAATGCGATAATTGCATCCATGACTTTTAGATATCCAGTTTGTTTAAAAAACATTTACCAAATAATTTGCCTCTAGATTTCAATTAGTAGAAGACTTATCTACATTAGCCTTGCAAATGGAGTGGCCAAACGGTATTGATTATCAGAACGGTAAGGAATTATCTATGACACAAAGGCCAGACCAGATGAGTGGCTTGTCATATAAACATTTATGAGCCCATGGAATGACGGTCCTCATTTGAAAGCACACAGTATAAATTTGGCCCATACCACAGTGGGTGTGAAAATTGCAAGGTAAAATAAAACAGATGAGACCATTTAAGTTTGAAATGGAAGAACAGATCACGGGCAACAGCTATTTACTTTCACAGTCACTAAAATAGGGTGTTTTGTTGTGAAAACTATCAATACAGCGTGATGGATACCCTGCTTAAAGTGCCAATATGATGCCATTCTCAGCTGCAGAGCGATTTCATTACAAGTGTATGGGGAACCTTTAAACATGACATTACGATGCGACTATAATACAAGATAACAATGGAAAAACAATTTCAGAGTGAGTGTAAGGAGACTATAACCCTGCAGTTAGGAGGCCACTGGAATGTGAGATTATAATAGCCCAACATTAAAATGGTGAAAAGGATATGGCCAATTGCTTTTTTTTAAACTGGGAATAAGCTAGACAGCATGGATACTCATGAACAGAATAGTCATGGATGTAGTTGCGGGAAGAGGGAAATCCAGCACCCATATATCTGGTTCTCATCCCCACTCTGAAGCGGTCCCACCTTTTGTCGCCTTCCCGAGGTTAAGCTGGAGACAGTTTTCGTCTGACCTTCTCCTTCTCCTTGAACGTTATCACTCTGTGGCTCTGCTGCAAGTTCAAACACATTTTCTTTCTTACTCAGGTCTAGCCCTGCGACTTGGCTCCATTAACCACCCACGGGGCATAATTCAAGTTCCCGAGCATGGTTTGCCACTGCTCACCTTACCTGTCTGGCCTCTCATTATCCCCAGACTTCAGCCGAAATCTCAGCACTAGAAATTTGTTCTTTTGGGTCTAAATGGAATTTTCGTTTTCAAGAGCATCTAATTGAAGAAACACTGATGAGCTGAAAACACTGATGAATTGATACAGTGTAGCTATCTGTGTGAGAACTAACATGTGAAACGTGGCTGGTCTAGGAAGCACAGAACTTGTCCTCCAACAGACTTGACTTTGTATCGTGGCTCTTCCATTAAGTCGTGTGTGAAGCCAAGGACTTTTTCTAAGCCTCGCTTTCCTCACCTGTGCAGCGGGGCTAAGCCACTGAATTCCAAGGCTAATTGTAGAATGACAGTGCCTCTGTGTGTGAAATGCCTTTCCCAGTACCTGGCCCATATGAGGGCTTCTGTAAACCCTCCGGAGAGAAAAGAGGGTAAAGGGATGGGCGACGGCCTGAAAAGTGAAGCAGAAGACAGAAGGGGCTTCGTGACATGGCAGGGAGGCGGTTTCTCCCTCATTTTGCTAATTTAAAATTTATTTTTGGAGCACTTGAATGCAGTTCTAATTTAGACAGTCTCTTAGTCTCGCTTATCTAAAGCCGGCTTGGGTTTTCTTTTCTCTTCCTGCGATTCCGCCTCTTTAGGCTGTTGTGTTTGTCTGCAGTCACCGTTGCACACTCAGGGCTGCCCTTTCTAGGGCGGTGGGAAATCTGTCCTTGGGACATGACGAGGGCCACTGCTGAGATGCTGTCCCCAAGCCTTTTTCCTAAGCTTCTAGCTTTGCCTGATGATACCGTAAATAAAGTTATTACATCTTGGATCCCAACCTGGGGCTGTCATTCTCCAGCTGCTAAGGGTATGCAAAATATGCAAACAGGTATTTTGTTATGTTCTTGAGCCAGTTTTCAATCTATCCATTTGAAGCTTAAAGAAAAATTTCACCGGTAAGATGAAACACAAATTTGTGAGCATAGAATGAAATCTTTTCTCTCCAGATTTTCCCTCTGGGAAGGATCTTGATTTTCATTATGGCGCTAGTTTTGGTCTAAAGCCCTTACAGCATTGAAGAGTATTCTCACAAAGGAGTTACCTGGCTCTAAAAATATGTCCTTGGCTTACTCACATTGTACAGCATGCCTTTGGTTTATTTCCTTAAAAGCCCTTCCATAAGGATGAGTCATGAAAGGAGTAACCCACTCAGCTTGAACTCCCTGAGAGCAGGGTCCGTGATGAACATACATTTATGGTCCTGGGCCTGAGCAGTGTCAGACGTTGAGGGTGATTCATACACGATTTCCAGACGTGAGGATAAATGTTAAGGATACAACGTGGGAAGGGGATCGGGGAAGAAACATGTTATGTGTCTACTGCTTCTCAGGCTCCATATGCCTTACTTAGCTCCCTGAATCTTTAAAACAACCCTGAGGTGCAGGCATTGGCTCCCTACTTTATAAAGAACAGAGGCTACGCATCATTGGGAAACTTAGTTGAGGTCACGAACTTGGAAGTGCTAGTAATCGAACATAACTAGTAGTTTGGCTACAAATCCTTTGTTCTTTCTATCCCGTTGCTGTCTGCTATGCGAATTTAATTACAATCCAGTAGAGGAGAAGGGACCAGGACAGAAAGCACGGACCACCAGGCCACGCGTGATGAGGACCCTGTGAGCAGGATGAAGCACAGCAAGGGTTTGAATGAGGAAGAGCCACGCCTGCCATTTCTCTCTTTTCTCCTTCCATCTGCTCCCTTGGGGATACTGTTTTTCCCAATTGGCACACGTCCCCTCTCTACCAGCAAGAGTCAACACTGGAGACTTCATAACTTGCTTAAGCCAATGATTTTGCCTAATAAGAAACCCTAGTCCCTAGGCCACTCGCTATGTTCCAAACCCTTCTAGTATCATGTTGATCCTTCTCCCTCCACCGCGTGTTCAGAGTGTGCTTCCTTTGTCAGGTCCAGGTCCATTCACTCTGGGAACACTTCCCCCTTCAGAATTCATATCCTTTTTCGCTTTTCTGCCAGTTCATTGGTCGTCCATCCCTTTGCTTCTGTTGATTACTGCCAAGCATGGGCGTGTACCCTCGTGGCAGGTCCAGGTGTGTTTTCCTTTGGGATTTGGACATGTCTGAGCACATGTGTCATGTTAGAGAGGTGGATCTCTTAGGAGTCTGTTTATCTGAAGTCTCAGGCACCAGGGATAAGGTTGGCTAAAGACAGAATCAGAAACACATGCTTTGGGCAAAAACCATCACCTGTGTGGTATGAGGATGGGTTTTCTTTTTTTCTTTTTTCTTTTTTTTGCCTTTTCTAGGGCCACCCATGGCATATGGAGGTTCCCAGTCCAGGGGTCCAGTCGGAGCTGTAGCCACTGGCCTACATCAGAGCCACAGCAATGCGGGATCCGAGCCGAGTTTGCAACCTACACCACAGCTCATGGCAACACTGGATCCTTAACCCACTGAGCGAGGCCGGGGTGGAACCTGCAACCTCATGGTTCCTAGTCGGATTCGTTAACCACTGCGCCACGACGGGAACACCCAAGGATGGGTTTCCTTTATGAATCCAGTGTTCTTTCTGCCCCATCCAGTTGGTGGGATGTGGAAAAGGCTGTAATTAAAATACCTGCAAACTGTTTTCATACAAATGCTCTGTGAGCTTTCTGGGACGGACATACCGGGGAGTACCCGCGGTATCATTCTAGAGGAGGATGAGAGCAGTTGCAGCAGGACGGCAGGGGTCACGGTCTGGCTTTAGTTCATCACAGGCTCTGGCAGAAAATCTTCATACCTGAGGCCTAGAGATTCCCGGGGAAGGGCTCACGGTCCCTGGCAAGAAACCCACGATTCCATATGCGTGCAGTGTATTGTTGATGGTAAGACGGCATGTCTCCCAAATGGGTGCAGCATTTCCTTTCAAATGTATGCAGATACTACGAGGAGTACACACAGGCTGATCGAAAGATCACTAAATCCATAGGCCCTTGTATCACTCTATATATTTGCGATTAACAGGCACTGAAAGGTACTTACTTTGAGTAAGTGCTGGTGAGTATGACCTCTGTGGCGGTGGAAAGGTAACCTCCAACTCACAGATGCTGTGATGGGCGGGGGGTGGAGCTAGCGACCTCTGCTGGTGGTGTCTCCCCCTAGTTAGATTCGCTCCCTAAGACCAGTCCTGGCTAATCTTTACCATTCAACACACAAACCCTGGTGCTGGCATCACGTCAGTACTGATGAATGGAATAAGTGAATGAATGAATAAGATTTGGCCTGACACACTCTCCTCTGCTGCTGCGTCCTGACATGTTACATAGACCTCCGGGTACAGGCTTTTGTCTCCATGAAAACAAACAAAAAGGTACAAAAGAGCAGCGTCTCCCCGCTTTCAGTATTTGGTACACAAACATCACGCTCGTTTATATTTCTTCAGCAGTGCATCGTGGATCAGCCCACGCAAGATGTGTGAACTTGTTCCCACCAGGTGAGTCGGTGAGATGGGAATAATAATTTAGTGTACTTCCCTTGTGACAATAAAACCCTGATGTTAGTGGCAAGAAAAAAACGGCCCATGTCATTTGAATTTTCTTTCACTAACTTTAAACTGTGATTGGTAAAGAGTTTTGATTAAAAATGGAAACACGCTTTGGTGAACTCTTCAAAGGGGGGACACGATGTACTTGGGATCATTTTAATGAAATCCGTTTCCATGGAGAGGTGTCAGCTTTGGTTGTGTGTGACATGAGCCAGGTCTCCTGACCGGCTTTCATTCCTGGGCCCGAGATTTTGCTCCAGACTCAAGCCGGCTGAGATCAGTAGAGGCTGCTTTTAAGTTTCCTGTTTTCCTTGCTTCTGGGACTGTCAACTCTCAGAAAATCCAGGCAGACCCTACTTTATAACACTCAGTTTGCACTCATGCCCTCGAAGCCTCATGGGAGCAACATGAAGAGGAGGTGGAGTCGTGACATTGAGAGATGCCCAGGTGGTTCCAGCTGAAAGGGAGCTTGGAGACCCTCCCCGTCCAGCCTGACCATTTTCCTGATGTGGCCCCAAATGGGATGTGACTGGTACAAGATGACATATCCAGTCTTTTCTGGAGTTAGGCCACTGGGATTTTTCTTGCTTTAAAACCTCTAGTTGGCTGTAGCTCATGCAGCTTTAGCTCCAAGGGCACCCCTCAAGGTCAAAGGAGCTAATGACACGGTAAATACGTCCTCCGGGGCCTCCTTCCAGCGGCTGCTCTGGCCCTGGATCTGGTTGGGTTTGGCAGGTGGGAGATCTGGCCACATCCTGGCAGGAGGGGAGGAGGGCAGGGCGCTTGCTATGGGGCCTGGTGATAGGACTGACGTCCGAGGTGGCCGTGTTCCCCGTGGGAATCCAGAGTTGTTGTCGGAGACCCCTCCTTAAGCCGTAGCTTCCCCTCGGGTGCTGGAGGCTCCTCTTTGCCTTTGTCCAGTCAGGCCTGGGGCAGTGCTGCATCCCCACTGCTTATTAGTCTCAAGGGTCTTCGATGTCCTTCTTCCCTTTTTGGTTTATCTTCACACTTTTTTAATTTTTTTTTTTTTTTAATGGCTGCACCTGTGGCACATGGAGGTTCCCAGGCTAGGGGACAAATTGGAGTTACAGCTGCCGGCCTACACCACAGCCACAGCAACGTGGGATATGAGCCGTATCTGCGGCCTACACCACAGTTCACAGCAATGCCGGGTCCTTAACCCACTGAGCAAGGCCAGGGATCAAACCAGCATCCTCATGGATCCTAGTTGGGTTCTCAACCCCCCAAGCCAAAACGTGACCTCCTGCCTACATCTTTTTTTTTTTTTTTAATTTTCCCACTGTACAGCAAGGGGGTCAGGTTATCCTTAGATGTATACATTGCAGTTACAGTTTTTTCCCCCACCCTTTCTTCTGTTGCGACATGAGTATCTAGACATAGTTCTCAATGCTATTCAGCAGGATCTCCTTGTAAATCTATTCTAGGTTGTGTCTGATAAGCCCAAGCTCCCGATCCCTCCCACTCCCTCCCCCTCCCATCAGGCAACCACAAGTCTCTTCTTCAAGTCCATGATTTTCTTTTCTGAGGAGATGTTCATTTGTGCTGGATATTAGATTCCAGTTATAAGTGATATCATATGGTATTTGTCTTTGTCTTTCTGGCTCATTTCACTCAGTATGAGATTCTCTAGTTCCATCCATGTTGCTGCAAATGGCATTATGTCATCCTTTTTTATGGCTGAGTAGTATTCCATTGTGTATATATACCACCTCTTCCAAATCCAATCCTCTGTCGATGGACATTTGGATTGTTTCCATGTCCTGGCTATTGTGAATAGTGCTGCAATGAACATGCGGGTGCATGTGTCTCTTTTAAGTAGAGCTTTGTCCGGATAGATGCCCAAGAGTGGGATTGCAGGGTCATGTGGAAGTTCTATGTATAGATTTCTAAGGTATCTCCAAACTGTTCTCCATAGTGGCTGTACCAGTTGACATTCCCACCAGCAGTGCAGGAGGGTTCCCTTTTCTCCACAGCCCCTCCAGCACTTGTTATTTGTGGATTTATTAATGATGGCCATTCTGACTGGTATGAGGTGGTATCTCATGGTCTGCCTACATCTTTTAAGCAGTCTCTTTCTTAAGCCCTCCCCAGCGACCTCATTAAGTGTAACATCGATTTTATGCTCGAACCCAGATCATTATACTCCACCCTCTGTAACCTTGTTTTTTTGCCTCCTAGAGCAAATTTTTTTTTTAACTTAAAGAATTCGTTCACTCTTGTGTTATCTGGATTTCCCTACCAGCACACATTTCCTTGGCTTGGCGCTGCCTGACACATAGTAGGTACTTGAGAAATGTTTGCTGAAGGAATGGATCCAGGCAGACAAACGTGGAGTTAAAAATCCTTTTTACACATCACCGTGAGAATAACCCCACAGAACTTTGGGTGACGGCTCAGCGGGATGGGCGATTTAAATTCATGTAAACTACAGAGTGGATTGCTGAAGATTTTGTGGCCGGCGGCTACCATTTAAGACATTATGTCTCAGAGAAAGTGTCCTTGGGGTCCGTCCACTCTTCCATCGGATCGCAGTTCCGTGAAGGTGGGGGTCAAGGGTATCTGGTCCGTGCTCCGTGCCCTTGGCTTTTCACACTGCCTGGCACAGAGGGAAGCTTTTCTTTCTGCTGAAAGCCAAGCTAAGCACTGCTCACCAGACTTGGGGATGCATAAGGCACCGTCTCCCCCTCAAGGGACCCTTAGACCTGCTGACACACAGACAATAGGCAATAGGCAATAGACAATAGGCAATGGCAATAGGCGATAAAATGGAGGCTGCGGCTAAGTGTTTCGGCGTCGCAGAGAAGCGGGAGAGGCCGGGGAGCTCCTGTCAGATGACCCGGTGGAGGCCAAGGGGACCTGCTACACTTTCCTCTTCGGAAACCGCTGGTTCCTGTGTTCAAAACTACAGGTTCTAAAGGTGAACTTTCGCAAGCCAGTCCATTTAGAACCTGAGTACTTCATGTAAATACAAAGCTTTTCTACTTCTTGATGTGGGTTTTTATGTTTTCCTTCTTTTATCTGTTTATTTTCTTAAAGAAAAACAGTGGAAAAAGGAAAGGTCATTTTTGAATCTGAATTTTCTGAAGGTCGGCCATGTTCAAAAGATAGTAAAATCTGCCCCCAAGATGATAAAATCTGGTTATTCTAGAGTACTTTTTCAGAGCATCATGAAACTTATCTGAGATTGCCTGCAGGAAAAAAAATTTTTCAGAAAAAAAAAAAAAAAAAGCAAAGAAGAGCAAAGACAGAAAAACTTGTTATATTCCCCACCAGAGGGAGACAGTTTTTTTTCTGTTGCCTTTCAAAACCTAAATTCTGATTAACACAGATTTGAAGAGTACAGCACAAAGCTCACCAAGGCTGATTAATACACAGGGGGAAAAAACAAACTTACAATCTAATTTGTTTACTTTTGTCTTTTAATATCAAATTATTTCCGAGATCTAAGTTCTGTTCTGCAAGCCCAGTAAATGCTACTTTACATGCATGGAACTTTAAGAGCTACTTGTAATTTCAGTGTCGACTTTATCTCTAATTATATTAGTATGGATTCAGATAGGACACTGATAATATAACAACATGGCATAATTTAGCATAATTATTTCCTGTAGTAAGATGTTTACAAATCAACCCTACACTAATAGAGACAAGGAGTGTGGTGGTGGAGGAGGAGGAGAAACTAGTAACAATATGTGGCTTTTTTATTGGCAAGACGGTAGATGCTGGAATAAATGAAATCTGGTTAGTCAACTTTTAATATGCTGCAACTCTTTAAAAATTTCTAAAAAAAGAAGTTGACTTCCAGTAGTTGTTAATTTAGGAAAAATGATACATGGGCAATCGCTTCTATCGGGCCTGTCTGCGCTTACAATAATTAAATGTTTTATCAAAAATAGAGAAAACCGTCTAGAGATTTATAGTGTAAGACCTACTGTATTTTTAAAAAGTCCACTTTCATGCCCAATTTAATAGACCGTTAGATCTACACGTCCAGTGGAATTACTTGGACATTCCATTCTTCTCCACAGTCCTTTTTGGAAACCAGTTCAGATCTGACCCGTGTAAACGTTTTTTAAATGACTCCGAACCATTTTACACATCCAGTGGGTGTGCACAGTCAACTCCCCTTGCTCACCTCGTTTGAGACAGGGCGCTGCTGAAGTAGCCTTACTGCTCATCGTGACTCTTAGTTACTGGTTGTCACGTTGAGAACACAAACACAGCGAAAACAGGGAATAATTCTCAGACGCTCCCCTTCAAGTGTGGGATAATATGGAGGCGCCAGGTGAAATATTTGTCTTGTTTTGGGGCATGAGTTTCTCATCATAATTCAGTGAAGGTAAGTGGATGCTTTCGAAAAGCAGAGGGTGTCACTTGAGTTTCACTTGCCTCAGGTATCGCTTAATCAGCAAGCACAGTTAATAATTCTGCTTTTCTGTTTGTCAAGATCTCAATATTTTTGCAATACGAGGTCTGCTGTAGTGTACTTTACATGACACTTTATAATTAGTGGTACTTGAGAATTCGGCAGTTTTAAAAATTCATACAACATTCTTAGTTACAATTTATAAATGATTTTAAAGTATAATTAACATTCATCTTTACAAGTTATATGCAAACAAATATGCAAATTTAGAAATAAATATGCAAACATATAAAATGTTTTTGAATTAAGTAGTCCTTAACATTTTTAATGAAATCAATATTTTATTCATATTTTGCACACAATTTTGAGTACTTACTGATTTGAGGGCTACAGCATATAAGTTTGTGCATATTGCAACCTCCAGCGGCAACAGGAGGGAAATGATAATGTGTTTCTTTTTTGTGAAAACTGAACGTGATGGGATGCAGGAGGCCCAGGTGGTGGTAGCAGTCCCAGCGGGGGTCATGGATTAAAGAGGGAAACCTGGGGGAGGCTGGGAGACCCCGGTAAGTGCAAGAAAACCCCCCGCACAGGGCAGGCTCGCTTACCTACTGCAGGTGCGAGAACCGCCCGAGATCATTGAGTGGGGGATGGGAGAGGCCTGCGTCCAGATTCCGACCTGGCGCCGCGTGGGAGGCCCGCCCCTCGGCGGATTTGCATACGCTCCTAACCGGAAGCCGAGGAGGAGCCACGCCTCCCGGAGCGGAAGAGGCGGGCCTTCCCCGCCCCGCCCCTGGGAGGATGAGGGCGTGGCCCAGCGGCTCCCGGGGCGGAGCTTCCGCGCCCGCCCGCCGGCATCTCTCGGAAGCGTCCAGTCTGCTCCAGCTGGTTCTCGCCTGTGGCTTTGTCTCGGCTGAGTTCGTTCTGCGCGGGGGCGTGAAGAGCCTGAACCTCGATGAGTCCAGACTCAGGGTGAGCAACCCGAATTTAAACCCATGGGTTCGAGTCCCAATCTGGGTTTTGGCTCCGTTCAGGCCGTTACTGCTGTCAATTTCAAAAGGCATCTGAAGATGCCGTCTGGTGGATTATGGATGCAGTTAGTGGCCTTTCTGCTCCTTTAACTCACCTTTACAAGGACCTCAACTGCCTAAAATGATCCCAGCCTGCTCGGGGCTCAGAGAGATAAACCTGAGGACAAAGTGCCCTCAACTTCTTGAGTCGGTGGCTGACACAGGCTAATAAATTGAGTTGTGAACTATGAATTTTTTTTTTTTTTTTGGTCTTTTTGCCATTTCTTGGGCCGCTCCCCGGGCATATGGAGGTTCCCAGGCTAGGGGTCCAATTGGAGCTGTAGCCACCGGCCTACACCAGAGCCACAGCAACGCGGGATCCGAGCCGTGTCTGCGACCTCCACAGCTCACGGTAACGTTGGATCCTTAACCCACTGAGCAAGGGCAGGGATCGAACCCGCAACCTCATGGTTCCTAGTCGGATTCGTTAACCACTGAGCCACGACGGGAACTCCGTGAACTATGAAGTTTTAATGTGCTGGAGTCTGAAAGAAGAATGCAGGGTTCACTAGAGATGAACAAAAGATTATTAGGAAACTGCCTTTGATGGAGAAGTTACTAAGCAGGAGTACAGGTTCAATAGGTTTACTGATGATTAAAGTTCTTTGAAAGGTTAACTGACTTAACATCTGATTTCACTCATTCAACAAACACTTTTCAAGGCTCAGCTTGGGTTCTCCTTCTCAAGGCAGGTTTCTCACTGCCAGGGTCTTCTCTGAATCCAGGTTGCATCATTAGTCTGTCAGGTGAAGGTCCTTATGGGCTCCTCATGGGCAAGGACTACACCCAGCGCTGTTGGAGGTACAAAGAAGCACGAGTGAATCTGTTAGCACCACACTGTTTAGCTCTGAAGTGTTCTTTCATTTTTACATTTGCTTTATTGCTTTTTCAAATGGCACTTTTCTTGAGGTGGCAGAGCATCATCTAAGAGATGCGGAGGATTTATTCTGAGTGGTGTCTCTGAGGAGGTGGTGTCCACTGGAATGCCGTGTAAAGGAGGATTCTGAGGTTATGTCATTAGCATTACTGATGCTACTGTGTTTTTGTTATCTTTGCTCAACTTAAAATCTGTTTTTAGTTACAGTGGCCCTTTCATTAGAGAATGAGAGCTTTATGATCCATTTAATGTCCCGTTCAGCTGCTAGAAACTCAGGGAAACGTTTTGATATAATTGTCTCTTTCTCCTGTATTATTTAATTTTTAAAAATTTTGTGGACTCTGTTACTGTACTGTAATTTGTTTTAAACATTCGGTTGCTTTAAATCTTTTTGAAAGAAACAGATAATTACATATGCTTCTTTCTATAAACTTTATGGCGCCGAGCATAGGTCCAGGGTTCTCAGGAGGCACAGAATATATGCCCTTTGACTTCGTGGAGAACCCTGAACTCGATGCTCTGGGCGTCTAATATGGCAGATGCACAATGATGCATGAAGGACTGAGTGAATGAATGAGTTCAGAGGGAATTTAAACCTCGAGAAAGATCATGATGGGATGTGATTTACCAAGGAGAGCATCCAACTGGAGATGAATCTTGGCCAATGCCTTTAAAAAAGGCTCAGACTAAGGATTGGAACCGGAGGAAATGACTTGGAGGAGAATAAAGGTTTAGTAAGAAGAATTTAAAATGACAGAAGCCATAAGGCAGCAATACTGAACTCTTCCACGTAGACCTATTTGCTTGGCTGGACTGTAAGATTTTTAGAGAGCAAGACTTTTTTTAAAAAAGAATTCATTCAAGTCTCATTCGTGTAGCCTTCCACACAGTATTTCCAGGGTGTTTTGTTGAGGCTTGATGAGGAAGATGATCCTGCTACCTGCATTTATTTCAAACGCCAGAAATAAAAGACAGGATGGGGTGATCTCAGCTTGCTGATCTGGGGTAAAATAATTCATTTGGATGCGTCACAAATTAATCTTCCTTCATAGAATTAGAAAAAGCAATTGGAATTCTGTGTTGCTGCAAGCTGCTCCATGACGTCTGTGGGGACTGGTTTTGTTTATTTGCCGCTCTACGCCAGTCTTAGGTAAACAACATATAGCTCCATCTATGTGCATCTGGGTAGGCGTCAACACTTTTATTATGCAACTTAAACATGAAAAAGCCTGATCAGCCGCATTAGCCAAATAGCTAAATTGCATTCAGTATAAAATAAACCCCTGCCACCTTCTTGTCAGGTGACCTTGGTCTTTGAGGACTGTCCCTGCACCCTCAGTCATCACTTCCACATGCCTTTCATTCTTCCTTTATTCTAGGGTTGTTTTTTTCTTTTCTTTTCTTTTTTTTTCTTCAATGTTTTGTTTTCTCTGGGCTGAATTTCATCTCAGTTGATTGCCCAATTCACTTTTCATTCAGTCATAATTGTTTTTCGAATTGTCTTAAATTCTCAAATGGATTATGACAATTTGAAAATTAACAATGGCGCCTTAATTGCGTGGGGCTGTGTGATCCACAAACCCTGGTGGCTGATGCTCCCGCCCCCACCTGTAGTTTTTCCCCAAATGTGAAAAGGTAGAAACACACACGTAAAAGCAGAAAATACATACGGTGGTGATTTGCAAACGTGCCTGATTTTCCAATATTGAGAATCCAGTCGCCGATACCTGCAAAATCCTTTAAACACAGGAATAAGTAAGAAAAATTTATTGGGTTTTCTTTCACACTCAGCTTTGTCTCGAAGTGGGAACATATGCCAGCAGGACAACATCCCCTGTGTGTGGGTAGACAGTCGAATGCCCGAAGACGTCATTCTTTAATTATCGGACTTGGGCTGGGCTCTCAGGGCAGCTTGGCGGACCTCTTACCTGACCCTGGTTGGCTTCCTCTAGAATCCCTCCTGGGGCATCTGTTCCAAACCTTTAACCTGTCATTCTTCTCATCCCCTCTTTCACAGCCTCTGGCCTTGCAATATAATTTAGAGGCGACAGCAGTTTCTGAGCAGTCTTGTTGGACTGTATTGCTACCTGAAGACTCACATTTTAAACTTCTTTCTGTCCGAGTCCTGAAGGAAGAAGGTTTGACCTTTGTTCCGGCACTAACCTTGGGGCGGGCTGGGCTCCGTCTCCGGTGGCCCTGCCTCTAGACGCCAAGCTCTCTCTTTCCTCCCCTTCGGTTCCCTCTCCAGGTCTGGTCTTCACACCACCACCGCCTGCACCTCCCCCAGCTCCCTCTTGTCTTGTCTGCACTTGGCCTCTGGGTTCCGCCCGCTCTCTCTTCCATCTGCACCCCCTCCTCGTTCAATGTTTCGGGGGTTAGGAAAAGAGACCACACCTATTCCAGGTGATCACTGGGGAGTTCTTCCCATCTTCACTCATCTTCGCTCTCTGTTTCCTCATTCTTCTTCTTTTTTTTTTTTTTTTGTCTTTTTAGGGCCGCACCCATGGCACGTGGAGGTTTCCAGGCTGGGAGTCCAATCGGAGCGACGCTGCCGGCCTACACCACAGCCACAGCCACACGGGATCCTTAACCCAGGGATGCTAGTCGGTTTTGATTCTGCTGAACTGTGACAGGAACTCCCCTCTATTTCCTCGCTCTTAACCCTCTTAACCTGCCTTTACAGAACAGTTTCTGGGTCTTCAGTTTTTGGTCTTGTGTGAGTCCCTGGTCGTCATTTTCACATACCTCCTCATTTATCCTGGGTCCCCTTCTGACCTGTTGGGCCAACGTCTGGCCGTTTCCACCAGGAAAAGGCGGTCTCAGACACCTTCCTGAACTTCGAAGCACTTTGAAGATGTGGTCTCCGCTTCCTCAGCTCCTGCGCACCCCTCATCCCGTTAAACTCCCGACGGCTGAGGTTCCCGACGGCTTCCTGACTGCCCGATCCGATGGCCCGTTTCCGGTTTTCAACATTTCTCATCTTTAACTTTGTTGACTTTTATTTGACTTTTTGATGCTTGCCTTCCATTGCCTTTCAGAGCCCCAGCTGGCATACACGCCTTTACTGAATGCCCACAGCTCTGATGTTTGGGATGAAAAGGGAGTGATCCGCGTTTTCTGCCTCCTAGGATATTACATCATGGGGAGGAGAGAGACAGGTACAGGGGCATACGGGTCAGGAAATAAAGTCCACGCCTCGAAGAGTGCTCATCCCTGTGCCCACAGGGCCAACGGGGACTGTACTTACCTCTGAGCTGGGCTTCAGAGATGACCAGGAGCTGCCCAGGCAGGACGGGGCTGAGGGTGAGAGATCCAGGAAGAAGGCGCGTGTGCACCGAGGGACAAAGCAGAAAGGACGTGAATGCTCAGATACCTTCAAGAAGTTCAGTGTGGTTGGATCAGAGGATTTGGTGTGTGCAGTCTTAGAAATGGAGCAGGTGAGAGGTGGGGCCAGATCCAGAAGGCTGCATGAGCCACTTGAAAGAGTTTGGAAACTGTGCAGAGACATTGAGAAGCTGCTGAACCGTATTACACAGAGGAGTGACAGGCTCAGAATCCTGTTTTAGAAACATCCCTTTGGGTGCCGAGCAGGGAAAGAGTTAGGTGATGCTGTGAGTGGTAGCAGAGATGGGGGGTGGTTAAGAGGCTGCGGCAGAGATGGAGGCTGGATGGAGCTGGCGCAGTCCAGGGGCGCGGTGACATGCATAGAAAACGGTGAATGAAAGGGATGGACGTTGGTGACGTTGTGGAGAAATGACGGGAAAGACCTAGAAGTTGTTTGAACCGTTTTAACTGCCCTTAGTTCCTTGCTGCCCCTCCAGGCGCTCTTCCCGAGAGACATTCTAGCCTTTCTCGCACTGTAGCTTGTTTTCTCTTACTTACAGGATCTACTACAAGCCTTGTCTAATGAGTCTCTATGTCCAGTGTGCAGCATGAGGCCTTGTGGCTAGCAGGTGAACAACAGATACTGGTTAACTGACTGACTCAGCTTCCCTGGGTAATGGTTACTGTTCGTTTCCGGCACACAATCTGCCAGCTTATCATTCCTACCCTCTCAACTACCCACACACTGTACACCCATAGAGCCTGCTTCACGTCTTGAAAATTAAAAAAGTTGCAAAACACATTTTTCTTACATGTAAATTCTTTATAAATTTATTTTTAATAACTTGAAGGCAGAAAAAGAATCTGAAAGCACATACCTTGTTTGCTTATCAGCTTTCTATTGCTGCTATAAAAACTGCCACGAACATAGAAGCTTAGACACGGCGAATGTGCCATCTCACGGTTTCTGTCAATCGGAAGTCGGGTAGACGCAGCTGGCTCTATGCTCAGGGTATCATAAAGCTGAACTTGAGATGACAGTTGACCTGGGCCTTTCCGTGGACGCTCTGGGAAGACTCTGCTTCTGGGCTCGTTTGGGTTGTTGGTCAAATCAGATAGTTGTCCTGAAGGACTGGAAGCCTGGTTTTCTTGTTGACTGCCAGCCCGAGGCTGCTAAAGGCCGCCTGATTCCTTTTCACGTAGCTCCTTCATCTTCAAACCAGCAAGGCCAGCAAGGGTGAGTCAAGTCCTTTTTTTCCAGCTTTATCGAGGTGTAATTGACAAAAATTGTAAGATACCCAAAGTGTATACCACGATGATTTGATACAAACATGTCTTATAAAATGACTCCCCTTATTGACTTAACACACCACCTCCCTCTTTGTGGGGGTGGGTGCGAACACTGAGGGTCTACTCTTTCAGCGCCTTTCAGTTAAGCAACATGATGTCTGGAGTTCCCATTGTGGTGCAGTGGTTAACGAATCCGACTAGGAACCATGAGGTTGCGGGTTCGGTCCCTGCCCTTGCTCAGTGGGTTAACGATCCGGCACTGCCGTGAGCTGTGGTGTAGGTTGCAGATGTGGCTTGGATCCCGCGTTTCTGTGGCTCTGGCATAGGCCGGTGGCTACAGCTCTGTTTGGACTCCTAGCCTGGGAACCTCCATATGCCCCAGGTGCAGCTCCAGAAAAAAGACAAAAAAAAAAAAAAAGTAACATGATGTTGTCAACTGCAGTCACCACATTGAGCATTAGATCCTCAGGCTTTAACCATCTCACGGCCGAACGTCTGCTCCTTTTACTGGCCTCTCCCTAGTTCTCCCACCTCTACCCCTTCGGCCCTCACAACCGCTTTTCTACTTTCTGTTTCTGTAAGTCCCATGCTTTTTGTTTGTCTTTTTTAGATTCCATACATGAGTGATACCATATAGTATTTATCTTTCCCTGTGTGGCTTATTTCACTTATTTTACTTATAATTGCCTCTAGCTTCATCCATGTTGGTGCAGATGACAGGATTCCTCTCTCTTAAGGCTGATGACTATTCCATCGTGCCCCTATGCCACATCCTTTTCATGTAGTCATCCGGCGATGGAGAGTGGGGCTGCTTCCATAGCTGGTCAAGTCTTCTTCATGCCTTGAGTGTCTCTGACATTCCCTTCTAACCCTGCCGCTCAGCTGTCTAGGACTCACGTGGTGAGCCCACCTGAAAACCCAGGATTATCTCATTTTGCCTACGTCTGCTTAGTAACCTTGATTACACCTGTGGAGGTCCTTTGGCCAAGGAACGCACTGCGGCACATTGATGGGTGTGATGTTCCACCATCGTCCCAGTCCGGGAGTTAACGTCCAATGTCTTTGGAAGTCCATTTTAGAAACCCTGTCTAGTACATCCTTATTTTAAATTGGAAAAAAATTATATGCGACAGAGAAACCACTATAACATTATATTGTGAACTAATCAGTAGTGTTGGGCATAATATTTTCTGAATGAGTGTCCCATATGTTTTATCTTTATATATATACAGAATTAGTGAAAGTTGAGATTTATTTGTTGTTTAATCTACCCACCCTTTCGACCTGCAGCTGCTCGGTACTGCTGGGGAAGGATCAGGTCTTCAGGGGTCAAGGCCAACTAAAGAGCGTCACTCCCCACCCGGCTTTACAGGGCTTGAGTCATCAGCCCCTGCAGTCACTCACCTTCCACACACCCTGAAAGGAGCGCAGGGTGGGGAGCGGGAGCGAGGAACTCTGCCCTGGAAAAACTGGCAGAACGAGCTTTCAGAGAGTTCGCTATGTTCTGGAGAAAACTTTATGAGCCCAGTGTCTTGCATCTTGCCATGCTTGGAAAAGCACTGGAATCGTTAACCAAGACCCGCGTACCTCATGACCAGCAGGGGCGTTCTGTCAAGACGTGGGCTCGACTGCATTGCCCTTTCTCCAGAACCACGGACGCCTCCTTTCTTCCTCGGAGCAGCTCCTCAGAGCTGAGCGAGGGGCTGTCTCCCGGGCCGGAGTCCTCAGAAAGCCACCCCCCGCCACACTGAAACAGCTCTGCGCTGTGCATTTTTCATTTCCATCGACACCGAGATGCCGGCACAGGAATGTCCCCATGATGCAGGAGGTCTGACTTTGTGGCCTCAAACAGTTACTGCAAGGGTTTAGCTGCAGGGACGGGGCGGGGCGGCCGAGTGAACCTGCTGTAATCACGTCAGTTACAGGCTTGCGTCATCGTCATTGTGGGCAGTGAGCTACTCTGTGAGTGTCAAGGTTCCCTGATAGCCCCTTATTCAGATACCACGTGTGATTTATCCCGTAAGCCCTTTGTGAGCATCCACCGGGCTCTCGGGCGCCTCCTGCACACGGCAAGTAGGGCCTCAGGGAGGCCGTGCTGGGTGCCCGTCTTCAGACGAGCTTCCGGATGCCTGGAATTTAGTGAACAAAGGAGTAAGATGGCAGAAGGAGGAGAGACAGGGACTCGTCATCTTGACTCTCATGGACCAAAGTGCTCGGAGAGCTTCCCTTACCGACCCTCCTTTCTTCCTGCAAAGCAGCCCTGCCTTCCGGAAGGCTCCGGGCGATGCTCCAAAGGCCGGATGGCCTTGACCAGGTAGACTCAGCAGGCATGAGCCCCGCAGAGGTGGGTAGTGGTGGCAGGTTATTCTGATTAGACACTAGTGAGTTTTCATTTTTCAAAAGGTTTGACATAAAGAGAGGGAGACGTGACAGACAATAAGCTGAAGGAGGGCGTTCCAAGGGTGACTTAAAGAATTCAGCGGGCACGGTTCCAGTTGCTGTGTGGCATGTCGGGGACACATCTGCTGTCACAATAAACTGTTCATAGTTCTTCGCTTTTGTGTTGTCACCCTGTTTGGTGTCACTGAGGCCGCTGATGAGTTCCCAGAGCGAATCAAGGTGTGAATACAAATTGCCAATCTTTAAAAATCAGTGTGCCAATCAAATAAAGCAAATTCCCGACTTTGTCTTTCTTTCACACAATGCCATGGCGCTTGTTTGAGAATCAAGATGAGGAAATTTCCAGTCATTAGATGCAGCCCTGGCAAATGAAACCAGTGCTTGAGAGGCCATTTATTACCAATTCAGTTCAGCTTTATTCGAAGATACAAACATGTTAGTATTTCTCCATTTCTTCTTTGCTTTGTTTTTTTTTTTAAAGAAAAACAAAACCAAGGAAATCTACAACCCCTAATGTCAGAGGGGCTAGAAAACACTTGTGTCCATGAAGGTACCGAGAAAAGGAAATAGACGTGTCCATTATTTGTGGAATCGGGAGTCTCTGGTGCCTGTGAGAAGGTGACACCCAAGCTAAACCAAGAAAACTTCTTGATGAGCATTTGATTCTTGAGTCTGTATGGCCCCACATCTCAGAAGCACAAACTTCAGGCAGGAAGTGGGACTGGGCCACTTTTGCCTTCGATTCCTTGCTCTATGAACTTGGGAAAGTTTCTTTAAAAAATTATATGACGGGGATAATAAAACCCACTTCCTAGAAGTGTAACACCTATAAAATCATGTGTTAGGGAGTGCTCACTGTGGCGCAACAGGGATCACTGGCGTCTCCGCAGCACTGGGACGCAGGTTCGATCCCTGGCCGGGCACAGCGGGTTAAGGATCTGGTGTTGCTGCAGGTGCGGCGTGGGTCACAACTGCACCTCGGACCTGATCCCTGGCCTGGGAACTCTGTGTGTGGCGAGGTGGCCAACGAAGAAAAGAATATCGTGTGTTAAATATCTAGTACTTTCATCATCTGGCCCATGGTCTGTGTTCAACGAGTGGAAGCTATTGCCGATGTCGTTACTGCTTTCGTCCAGAGTAGCACTCCCAGGTACTTCTCAGCATCCCCCCCAAGAGCTCAAGGCACTTTGGCACGTTTATTATTAATGTCTATGCACAGATTGAGAAATTGGCAAAAATATGTCGAACGTTGCTCCCAAGCCATAGAGTTAAGAAAGAAAATTCCGGGGTCCATGTCTCTTGCACTGTGACTTGCCCACTGAGATCTTCTGCCTCCTACATGGTGATGCCCTTGAGGGGACTGCCTGTGTGTTCCGAGACTGTTCAGCTCATTGTGTGGCATCTGCGAAACTTCCTGATAGAGTTAGCACACCTGTCTTTGTACCAAGCAGGAGGGTCCTTCCACTCTTCTGCCTGTGGTTCCAGGAGTGCCTGCCCACTCTCAGGAAAGAGCAGAAGAGAGCCGAGAAAAACGATCCTTGGGGATGATTCTAATATCTCACTAGAGTGAACAGCTCACATCTTCGTGGACTTCCAGCTTCCTCTGGCTTGACATTGGATTGTTAACTCTTTGTTCCCCGAAGCTGTGTTGACTCCCACGCTTTGAAGTCTGAAACTCTGTGTATCTTCTGCATCGACCTTGGTTCTTATTTCACAAGACATGCATCCCAGAGACCACTCTCTTGCACTTAAATCGTGATCCAGATGGCCATTTCAGCCTTAAGTTCTAGGAGTAGACTTTTCCAGCTCACTTTTGCAGATGCAAAGGGAAGGAAAAAATACAAAGAAGGGTTGAGGCTCTTGGGTGTTACTTTCATTGAGGGAGGAAGGCAGGGTACATGTGGATACTCTTACTGCACCACCACTTCCACACTGCCGTCGTTATTAACCCACCGCTCTACGGGGGAAATCATTGTTATCTTGAGGAAGGAGCTAAGTACAGGAGGGATCATCAAAAACCACATGCAGTTGCCTTATTTTGGCTGAAAGATTCAATATTTTTCGAAAGCTTCCTGAGCACACGTCCTACTGTAAAGTCAGCCTGACAGGTGTGGGCACGTAGCACTGCTGTGACACACACGTGTGTGCTTCCTTCCCTCCACACATGCACACCAGTTGCTGCCGGCGTGTCAGATGCATGGTATTTGACTTGTTTTCTTCATGAGCTGGTAGAACATTTGTATAAAATATCAGCTCGTGTTTTGCAAAATGTGACAAGTGACTCAGAAGTCTCCCTCCCTTGATGTATACGTGAGGCGTGCTGAGAATTTGGGAGATGGCCTTAGTGACACAGCTCACCTGCACGTCGAGGACTTTGTTGACTTCCGTAGGAATTTTACTCTTGGAAGATGTGCTGGATCAGGACCCCAGGCGCGTAGAGCAACAAGAAGCATTCTAGAGGTGCCAGAGAACCCAAGAGGTGTCAGGGGACGGTCCCCCTTGAGATCAAACACCCCCGGGTCCCAGCAGCTGCCATAAACCGAGTGCAGTCAGCGGTGTGGTGTTTGACGTGGGTTTACAAAGTGGCTTGCCAAGCTTTCTTTCTCTGCACAAAATGTCAAAGAAAGAAAATATAAGGGGGGCCGCGGTCCCATTGCTGGACCATTGTGTAATATTGTATAATAGGGATGGGTCTTGGGATATTCAAGATACGTGTAGTGCCCAGAGGCAGCCACCTGGCAGGGAAATCAACCCTTCTCTCACCCACCTACTAAGCGCTGGCTTAGACAAAGCCAGTCCTGTGACGAATGGCCCCACGATGGAGTAAATAACCACGGTAGATGATTATGAATATAGGTATAAGTGTTTCTGATGGAAATTTAATTTAGCAGACTATAAAAACACCATCTCCTTGGAATAGATCTTAAAAGCTAGGACAGTGGGTCTGAAACATATTAACTCAGTACCTCTCGAGTGGTCTTAAAACAACAACAACCCAGTTTAAAATCAATGTCCTTTTCCTTTTGTCTTAGCATTTAATTTCATTTGCATATATGACTAAGGCTGTTTCTTTTTGGTAAATTTAATTTGCTGGGGTTTGGCGCTCCACACAGAGAGGAGGGCACCTTCTGAGAGAGGGCTGCCAACCACGCCTAGGAGCAATGCCAGTAAACTTGACCGATAGACTTCTCAAACTTCTCAGATGTGATTGCTGACATTTGGCCCGGCGAAGGAAACCCTGGGGACTAGAAAAACACAAGCATGCGACTGTACTGACATGTAAAACATCTCATAATCTGTCTTTACCTTTGATGGCTGCAGTGGTCTGGATAAATTAGACCAAATTGGGCTCAACGCTCTCCTTGGCTACACTCACATAGCTGTTTTCAAAAGCTAATGGGAGCTGTGTGTGCACATCCAAGGACAGAATTTGGTCCCTTTTGTCTTTGCACAAACAGTTGCTTTAGTTGAGATGATTATTCCTGGCTGACTGTTTTATAAGCCGTGTTTTGCCCAGTTTAAATCTCTTTTCACTTTATTTTTCAGAGTCAAGACATTTATGAATATGGAAACCTGTAACTCAACATCTTCAGTTTCCGGAGGAAGAAAAATCTCCCCCATAAAACCTGTGAGGGTTGCAAACGAACGGGGAAGGAGGTAAAGCAGAAGCCATAGCAGTGGTGGGAAAAACAGAACTAACACTGAGAAAAAGTGTTAACACTCATTAATGGTACATTCTGATTAAAATTTTGATAGCACGTTGATCCTTGATCTTTCAAAATAGAAACGTGCTGTTAAATAGTATTTTCAAGGAAAATCTGGGCTGTCCAATGCACTTGTTTAGTCAGATGTCAAAAAAAAGTTGAAATTAACCCTTGGTGCCACTTTTTCCTTTTTCTTCAAAAACGTACTACCTAAATCTCACTTTTCCCCCCCAAAGTCCAAACCTTTTGAAATGGAAAAGGACCAGTCTGATAAAAAAAGTTTTTATTATTGGAAATTGCAAGCTTGGGTCATCTCTGAAATTTCCTACTAGAAAAGTCACAGGTACCACCAGGGCTTTCAGGTTTGGAAGGGACTTCTTGCATAAATCAAGGTATAAATAATATGAAAGACAATGTAGAATTTCTTGACTGAGGCACCTACAGGGGTTCGCTTATTTCTTTTGCACTTAGAGCAAATCTCTTTACTTTTATGGTTTCTTACTGCCCTTTTTCTGAAGGTGATCAATTTAGAAAGCATTTTGTTATGCACTGGAATAGGAACTTCCAAAAGTTCATAATTATATACGTTACTCATACATGTATCAAGAATTGCATGTTAAATGTTTTCACTTTTTTTTTTTGGCAGGGTTAATACTTTATGCAAAAATAATCCCACTGAGTTCTTTGAGTGGTTGATAATTTGTCTCAAATAGTGGATATATATTTTTCTACCCTACCTGCCAATGTGAACAGATTCTAGGTTTTTGAGACCCATCATATCTCTGCTTGAAACATTTTGAATACCAACTCCAAAAACTCGACATTAATAAAACATTAAAGTTCCAACTTAAGCCCATAAAAGTCAAGAAATCCAGAGTTAAGATCGACCCAGCTCTCTTAACTCTGTTCTCCTGCATGTATGCATCAGTGATGGGGCAGCGGTGCAGGCTGCTGCTTAAATCAGTCTTCCTGCATAATCTGGAAATGTAATTGAATTAGTGTATAAAGTATTTACATACCCTGCAGTGGCGAGCCCCGCGCACTATATTATCCACACCCCCCCTCAGGGCCCCCATCTTAACTCCTCACTGCAGTGTTCCTGCGAGGCTTCCTCAAACATTCAGAAATTGGACTTGCAAATACAATTTCCCTTCTTTTACGAGGCTTCAAGATGAGTGATGCACCTTCAGCTTTTCCAGTTGCCTTTCAGCTCCTGGCCAGACAGATAAAGTTTGGGTGACATGCTTCCTTTGGGCTAGAACCCTCAGGGTTTGCTAGGTATGAGACGACGCCGCTCCGTGGTTGAGGATAGTCATGTGCTCTGACTCAGCGGGGTGCAGGGCGGCTTGCCATGTGAACGTGAAACTTAGAGATGTGTCGGGTTGGGTTGTAGACACAGAGACACAGAGCTCGGTTTTCAGAGCAGGGACTTAGGCTTCTGATGGACCCGTGTTCCGACAGAGTCCCTCTTTTGCCCCTTAACTGTCACTTAAACTTTCCAGCCCTCTGTTTTGTCCTTTGTGATGGGGGAATAATAAGCGTCCTTCCCATCTTTAAGATTCGGTGCGATTGCGAGGATTTCCAGAGATGATGCATGTAAAGTGACCGAGAGGTGTAGGAAGCACTCGATAACCGGCTGCTGTAATTATTATTTCTCATTTTGGTAGGAGGTAATAGCATATTGCTTCAAATCATTCTTTTTCCTTCATCCCTCATAGAATGTGAGACGGGCCTTAAGCAGAATTTGAATGTTCAGAAATGTTAAAAGTGAAATTTAATAATAAGCGTAAAAGAGATGTTCATCCTTGGCCGTAAGTCAAGAAATGTATGAGAATATCATTTTCCATTGTTCAGACTGGCCCAGGTTTTTCAAAGAACTGTGACATCCAGTGTTGGGCGTAGGCAAACAGGCTCTCTCCAACACTGCCGACTGTTACAAACTGGTGTTTTGACAGGCAGGCTGGTGATGTGTATAAAAATGTGAAATGTGTATTGTATGACTCAACAATCCTACTTCTGAAAATTAATCTGAAGGAAATAATTAGATCCATTTTTGAGAATATCCATAAAAGTCATGGTGAAAAATTAGGAAGCACTTCGTGTTAATAGGGCACAGGGAAAACAAATTCAGTCGCAACCCTGCAATGGACCCCCCGGAACCACCACAAATGAACGAATCATACATGGTGATAGGTTTGACTGAGGAGTCATAGATTGCAGGGCACACATTTGAAATGGTTTCTCATTTTTTTCCCCAATAATTGTTATCATTGCTCTTCTGTAGAGCCTCTTTTTTTTGAGGCAGGGGCTCTCCTTAGCTGCTTCTCAGTCTTTTCCCAGAATTTTCTGTCCCTTTCGGTTATTTAAACAGTCTCATTCTGTTTATCAAGCCCCAGGGCTGGCTTCATGGGCCTGTGACCTGTGTCCTTGCACAAGGACGGGCTCAGAAGGGCCCTGAACACACTTGAACGCTTGGCTGTTGCTTTCTTGGATTGTTTTTCTGTTTTTTCTTTTTAGAGCCTTGCCTGCGCATATGGAGGTTCCCAGGCTAGGGGTCAAATCAGAGCTGCAGCTGCCGGTCTACACCACAGCCACAGCAACACAGGGTCCTTAACCCACTGGGCGAGACTAGAGATTGACCCCGTGTCCTCATGGACTCTAGTCAGGTTCGTTACCCCTGAGCCACAAAAGGAACTCCTTGGAGTGTTTAAGAATTTTATTTTTGAGTTTGTGTTTTGTAAGTGAAACAATGTCTGGGATTCTTCGCTGGGCCCCGAGCACGGAATCCAGTTACCCGCCACACGGGGGAGTCGCCAAGTCTCAAAATGAGTACCAGGTAGGGGAGTTCAAAGCTGAGCGAGTGGGTCCCCGACGCCCCGAAGGTCAAGGCCGTGCTTGCCGTTCCAACCGGCCCCTCTGTGCCTGCGGGAGGAAGGAATGGCATCTTCCAGCAGGAACGACCAGGGCGCCCTGCCACGCCCTGTCGTGCTGTGTCACTCCTGTGTTGGCCGGCCACTTGTGCTACACAGGATGGCACGGCAGGAAGGGAGAGAAGAGCGGCACCAAGGCACTGTCCCTCAGTCCCTCCTCGGTCACCCATCCGCGGAAGGCAGGCGATGTGGGGGAGGCGGCATGTCCAGAGGTGACATTGAAACTGTCCAGTGAGTTCCCATGGCTCTGCTAAGAGGGAAGTACGTTCGAGGGCACGAGCTGCCAGACACGAACGGTGTGATTCTGGTGGTCCTTGGAGGGCTGAGAGCTTTATATTTGCATTTAAAACATATAAAACTATAAATACGAATGGTAACATTCGCACCAATAATTTGCATTAAAATTTTGCTTGGAACAACATTACAGAGCCAGACCCGAACACCACGCTAAGCTGAAGGAGAGGCCGAAGAACAAATGCAGTTTCATACTTTAGGGCCATTAACGCGACATTTTTTTTTTTTACTGCTTTTTGAACAAGGAGCCGGCTACTTGCATTTTGAACGGAGCCTCACAAGTGACACAGCCCCTGAGGCCAGTCGTGGAAGGAGCAACTGCATGGGGCCCCTGTTGTTGCTTTTGTTTCTCAGATTCATTCCCTCTCCTATCAATGGTCCCTCATTTTCTCGCCCCCTCCGACCACATGATTCACACGGAGGTGAGGTCAGTGAGGGCTGCCGGTGCACAGGTGAAACTCGAGCCACCTGGTTTGGAGAGGAACCTTTGGGCCACACTGACCCATAGAAATCACGGGATGCGAATACGAAAGAGCAGGAAGAAAGGATCTGCCTTTTGTCGCTAGAATTGAACTTGAGAACCGATGAGGCTAGAGGTGCTAGTGAGAAGTACCTGGAGCCCAGGAGTGATACCAGCATGGAGAATGGCAAGGGTGTGAGGGGTGGTCAGAAACCAAGTCCCGGTGATAGCTTTGAGTCCCTGGATCAAGCTATGCCTGAAACCAGCTGCAGGTTTTAAATATGTGAGGCCTTTCATGCCCCAGGTAGCAGGAATTAGATTGTGTCACTTGCCACCGAGTTCTGACATAACATATGTACAGGTCGCTTTCATCAACGTCTGTGCGTAACAGGTGTCTCTGAAGCTGTACACCAGACGGGTAGCAGAGGGTATTGCGGCCAGGGAAGATTGCGAGGATGGCTTTCGTTTACAATTTTGTGCTGTTCTCTCATGTTAGGATTTTGTAAAACGGGTATGATTTACTTTGAAACCAGCAAAAGCCATAAAGGTGTTTCCTTCCTGGGGCGGGGGGGGGGGGGGGTTGGGCGGAGTCAATGATGCACAACCTTAATGTAATAATTTCCCACGTGACAAGAAAACAAACCTCCCTGAGATCTGATGTGGACGATTCAGTCAAGGAGCCCGTATTCCCACACCAGCTTCTCTGCAGAATGGCGTGGGCTCGGGGGCAGCCACAGAATCGCAGAACAAGCCCTTAACGGTTGGTGCCATGTAATTATACTGCAGAAAACAGCGAAGAGGAGAAGATTAATGAGTTTGGCCTTACTCACCACGTAAAGGAGAAACATTTAATCCTCGAGCAGGCGTGCTTTTGTCTTAGCGTGTTCTAACCTGTATGTGAGGAGAGAGGGAGAGACTTTGGGTTTGAGGCAGATCAAAACGGAGCCTTGAGGAGGCAGGAAAGAGGCAGGTGTGCAGTCATGGAAGGTTCGAGCAGTTTCACCGAGAGCCTGCAGAACATATTTTCACAGCGAGGTCCGCCAGGTGGAGTTGCTGAAGCTCGGCAGATCTCCAGGGGCAGCCGCCAAACATATTGGTGCCCTGAGGGCTCCAGGAGCGGCAGGAGGGGTGGGGTGCCAGCACCCCATTTTCTCCTGTTCTGCCGGGAGGGGCTCAGTGAGGCCGGGCTGTGGGCTGTTCTCCAGCACATGCACCTGCGCGTCCTGCTGCTTCCGATCTCAGCCCGCCTTCGCTTTCCTGCTGGACACCTTCTTCCCCCCAAAACCCGACCCCGCAGACATTTGTTCAGGTATCTGTTTGCTTTCTAGGGCTGCACCCGCGGCATTTGGAAGTTCTCAGGCTAGGGGTCGAATCAGAGCTGCAGCCTACACCGCAGCCACAGCCATTCGGGATCCTTAACCCACTGAGTGCGGCCCGGGATCGAACCCATGTCCTCATGGATACTAGTTGGGTTCGTAACCTGCTGAGCTGCAGCGGGAACCCCCTAATGCAGGGGAATTTGTTCCAGTGTTCTCACACGAAGATTGGAATTGTTCCTTTCAGTCTGGCTCTGGTCTTTGATGTACGTGCGTGAAAAGCAAAGTAGTTACTCTCCGTTTATACTCAGTGCGTCAGATGGTTTCTTGGAAACCGTCTTCGACAGCGAAACTCTAAGGACACTGGCCAAGGCTGAGAGGACACGGGGGCAGGGCGGCGTGGGTGGGTGGGGGACCGTCATGGGGTGTCCGAGGAAAAGCAGTGAGGGCTTCGCCCCGGAGGCCACCCTGGCTACTGCACCATGTCCCCTAGTGCTGAGCTTTGGTATCAGTGACATTTATCCCTGTGCTTGGCCTGTGCTTGGAGGGATATTGTATCATTTAGTTATTTGCTAAATGCTTTTTTTTTTTTTTTTTTTTTTGGTTGCACCTGCGGCCTGTGGAAGTTCTGGGCCTGGGATAGAACCTGTGGCACAGTTGTGACCTGTGCCACAGCTGCAGCAATGCCAGATCCTTAACCTGCTGTGCCACAAGGGAACTTCCTAAGTACTTTTTAAAGTAATAAGAGGAGTTCCTGTTGTGGCGCAGTGGTAACGAACCTGACTGGTATCCATGAGAATTCGGGTTCTATCCCTGGCCTCACTCAGTGGGTTAAGGATCTGGTGTTGCCGTGAGCTATGGTGTAGGTCGCCGATGCAGTTCAGATCTGGCATTGCTGTGGCTGTGGTGTAGGCCACTGATTAGACCCCTAGCCTGGGAACTTCCACATGCTGCAGGTGCGGCCCTAAAAAGCCAACAATAATAATATGAGCATCAGGTAAACCCTCCATGTAGAGCAAAAGAGAACACAGCTCCCGTCACCATCGCCCCATCTCTTCTGTCCCCAGAGGCCACTGCCTCTGGCTTGTGCGTTCTTCTGGACAGTCTGGACCCATTTAAGCATGCCTGCTTGGTTCTTCTCCTTGGCTTGACCTTGACTTTGACCTTTTAGGGCTTAAATCACAATTTGAAGAGGCCACTCAGCTCTGCACTTTTACATTCTTTCCGTAAGCAAAGTAAGGAATACAGGAACATACGCAAGAGCTTGAAAGCCCTTGCCGTGGGTACGCGATTTACTCCTGTACCTGTTTTTCGTACCTTTTGTGCATAAAGCTGAGCAGGCGGCTGATACGTTCTCTCTGCCGCATGCGATATTTCCCATTCACTGCAAAGCAAAGTTCACACTGCTAAAAAAGCTAGTTTTTAATTACTTTGAGATACACGTTGCAAGGAGACAGCCTGACAGCCCTCAGCAATGAGATCAGTGAGCTGTGAAGACACGTGGCCAAATATGTCTTGTCATTAATACATACGGAGTGATCAGATGCCATCATAATTGTCATTATAACAAGATCATAAAGCTTTAGAGTAGCAGAAAAAGCAGGTCCCTTTGTTTGAAAGGTCAGCCAAGAAACCAAACTGAGCTTGTCAATAAAACAGGGGTGCAAAGAGAGATGAGTATTTAGAAGGAATGCTTCTGAAAATCAAGTGCGAAGACTTACAGTGATGTTCAGTTTAAATTAGGAGGTGAGCAGGTGAGGTCCTAGTAGATTACCCTGCATTGACGTAAATACTGACCTAAATGATAGCAGGGATTTCCTAAGGTCTGTCATTAGCACGGGCTAGCAATATAAATTGGCTTTCTCAGATAACTTTAAGTATGTGACTAAATTTTCAGGGTCGATGTTTTATAAATTGTAGCAGTGAGATACATGGAATGCTAAAGTAACTAAAGAAATGCATTTTGTTCATAAAGCAGTAATGATGCATTTCCTTTTAAAAAAAGTCCTTGTGTGTGTGTCTGTGCTTTGCCCGCAGATTGTCGTGGAGAGGTCTTTGCAAGAGGATTCTTTCTTGCTGTAGTGTCAGATCTTAAAATAAGATTTAAGGGCTGGGAAGTCTGAGTGAGTGGGACGGAGATGTGATTTCTAGGAGTAGCGCTCAGCAGGGCGTAGAGAGCAGAAATGCTGTTTCTCTGTGGTGGAGGTGAGACGTTTTTGGACAGACCTACTTTAATTTAGCCCTTCCTTTTGAAGTCAAATGTATGCTGTGGCCGCCTTGAGATAGGCAGCTGCTTATGACAGTTAGTGGGTGGTTCATCCTCTTTGTCCTTGAGGTCATCCTGCGTGTGTGCATCAAACTGCGGTCAGGTTGCCCATGAAACCCAGTCCGCCGGGAGGTGGTCCGCAGGTGTCCAGCGCCGTGTTGAGCACTCCCTCGAGCAGGTGGGGAAGACGGTGTCTCATCAAAAGTTGGAGGATGAGGTGGCACAGAACAAGCCGAGGGGACGCCCTCGCGCCCCCAGAGGGATCCGAGGCCTCGCAGAGCAGAGGCTTCCTCGCTGCCCTCCCAGCACGGACCCCGCGGACCCTGTCTGCTCTGGACTCTGCCAGCCTCACCGCCCGGATCCGGGAGTGACTCCGAAGCTCAGCCTCCCAGGTTTACGAAGACGTAGGAAGGGCGCCATCCACAAATGACTTTGTGAGGACGTGTGAGGGAACGGTGGACTCCTGCTCCGTATGTTTGTGGTTGAACAACCAG